>NC_091703.1:32702500-33327500 GCF_041296265.1 Equus caballus
CTACTTGTTCCTGCCGGGGGTGACCATGGCTCCTGAACCCATCCCTGTAAAATAGGAAGAAAATCAGACATGAAGGCATCTGAAATTTTCCTCTCATGAGCCCTTTTTTGGGAAGTACAGCAATGTGCTCCAGGAAAACAAGGGAGTATACTAAAAAAGAGGAAGACTTGGATCTGGGAAACAAGGGCATCAACCCATGAGAAGGGAAAGGGAGTCACCAGGGAGAAGGGCAGGGAGAGGAGTCTACAGGACAGCTGGCAGTGGGCCCAGACAGGAGCAGGCTGGGCTGGGTGAGTGGGACGCTGAGGGGAGGCTTCACCAAGAAAGGACCTAGACAACAACCATCATGTGTGTGAAGGGATTGAGAAAAGATTCACTTAACTGGGGGAGCGTTGGGGGATAAATTTATGAAATTAGAAGATCATGGAAAGTAAGAAAATGAAACCATCAGGCAATTTTTAAACCCCTCAAAAACATCAATATGTCCAGAAAGGACAATTAAGGAAGTTTAGCATGTAGCTCAGACCTGAGGAACATTCCCATAAGAGAATAATTGTAACTCTGTCTCCTGGTCCAGTTAAAACAACCATATACCTACACTAGGAGGATGAGATTGCATTTGTTGGGGGGCAGGATAGGAACTGCGGGAGGAAGGGATATTGGAATGTCAAAGATAATGTCTAAAACTGAAACATAAAAAGCACGAATATATGCTATCAAGAGACATGGAGGTAAAGAACAAAAGGAAAGCTAAAAGGGTTGAAAGTGGTTGTTTACCAGAAAGGGGATAGATGGGAATGGTTGGGTGAAGGGAGGGGAGACATGGTGTTTTGCAACAAGTAAGTTAAAGAGGGGGAAGCAGGCAGGCAGCCTCCCTCAGGTTTTTGAGAAGCCTGTGTGTTCCTGAAGCCCTCTTCCCTGAACCAGCACAGCATTGGCCCTGGGGATGAGGTCCCCAGAACCCAGTGCAAGCAAGGCCACTGGGGCTGCTGTAATGTGCAGGGAGGCAAGAGGAGTCCCCCATCCTTTGACCTGAGCCAGGAGGCATACTGTAGTCTCCCTCTTGGCTCCTTTCCGGGGTCAATATGACAAATTGCCTCTAAATTCACTCACTTGAATAAAATTCCTCCCCTTACTTCCTATACCCCTCACCTCCGCCATTTCATCAGAGTGTTGTTCTGACCATGGCTCGTGGATTCCTTTTTGCCAGCCAGAGAGAGAGGATAGACGGGGAGCTCACCCAGCACAGCCAGAAGGAGGCAGCTCCGAGGACTCCCGCAGTGACCAGAGCCCACCACAACCCAGGCCTGGAGGTGCTCAGTGAGATTCTCAGCTCCAACCCAGGGCTTGACGTGCTCAGTGAGATTCTCAGCTGCGAGAGAGATATCTCCTGTGGGTCAAAAGAAAAATTAGAATTGAGAAGCTATTCCTTATTTCACAGAGTGTGCCAACACAATGGGAAAGCATAGGTAAAAGCCAGAGATTCTTACCACAGAAGACGGAAGCATGTGGGGCAGGGGAGGACAAGGAAGAAGGTTGTGATCAGGGAGGGGCACTCAGGACTCCTGGGCACTGGCCCGGCTTACAACTCTTGACTAAGAGATGGGTACTTTGGGGTTCAGTATAATTACTAAACAAAGGTCACATATGTGTTTTAAGGACCTTGATGCACGTAGATCATATTTTACAATTGAAAATAATGGAACAAGAAAGGAAACCTCAAAAACAAAAACAAGCCGGGGTGTGGTAGAATCACCAGCCAGCCCTGAGTCCTGCATTTTTGAACTCTACTCAGGTACTGGCCCTGTGACCCCATCCATGCCTGACCCTCCCACCCTGCAGTTTCCTCTCCTGTAGTGAGTTGCTGAGGTTGCCAGGACAAGAGGTGAAAGACGGAAGGACTGGAGCTGAAGCCCAGTCAGTCACCTGTGCTTACGGATGAGAGAACCCAGCTTAGCCTGAAAGGGCCCTAAAATGGTGGAAAAAAGAAAGTTCCCACCACTGCTCAGGTTTTCCTGCCTCTGGATGTCCAAGTGCTGAGGCCTGAGCCCAGTCGGGTTTTGATCATGAGCCTCGTTCTTCTAAGCTCCAGGACCTGCACTTTCCCCCTCCTCCCTCCAGACCCCCAGATCCACGTACCAGGTTCAGGCTCATCATGGGCACTGCTCCCTCCGACCTGGTGAAATCTGTGGTCCAGCTGCTCCTGACAATCTGGTCCCCGCTTCTCTGGAGAGCGCCCACCGGGCCCTTTGCTGAGCGGCTGGGACTAAGGGAGGAAGCCGCCTGAGACATCGGAGAGTTTCTGTCACAAATCTCTTACCGGGGTGATATGATTACCAACCAGTGACACAACGAAGGGGAAAAACTCAACCACTGTAAAGTTTCCTTTTAAAGATTTCCTTTTTTTTTAAAACCGCTGTCTTTTACTGCGGTTTCCGGTAAGTTAAAAGCGCACAAGGCTTTTGCTGACTTTGGATCCCAGGGCGCCTCAGGCGAGCGCTGTACCTGGGCCCGGGCAAGAGGGCTCCCGCTGCTTCCCTCTCCAGCGGGGAGAGGCTGCAGGCTGCCGCAGGAGCTAAGTTTCTCTCAAACCTGGGATATTCAATTCTGGTTTCAAATCTGAGCTGCCGCTGGAGCAGGCCTTCACAATGAGCCAGACCAGGCTGACCGGGACGGGGGTACGAATTGGGCGCGACCAGCTGGGTTCTCCAGCAGAGCGGAGCGCTTGGGGCCGCGGAAGCCCAGTCAGAAAGAAAGGGCTGGACCATATCGGCCTGTGACCAGCGAGTGGGATCCTTGGTGCCTCAGGACGCCGGCTACCCTCCCCCCATAGCTTGGGGCGGGACAGGCCCCATCGCGCGCTGCGGGACCGGATCTGCGTTCAGCGGGTTTGGGAACCGCTCTCCCTTTGAGGACCCGCAGCCGGCTTCCGCGGAGGCTCAGCGCTGGGACGGGGGAAGAGTCAGGCAGGTGGCCTCTGGCAAGCAGGCTCCGGCCTCCCGATTTCTCTCTCTAATCCTCTGATCACCTTGCTTTTCAAAATAGTGAAAGTGAATAGTGAAATCTCCGCCTCTCTGCATCCCCCACTCCCACCCCGTTCCCCCTTTACCGGAGAGGGAGACCCTCGCTGGGCTGGCGGCCTCGGGGTGTAGAGGGAGCTTGGAGCTGAAGCTCCTTGCAGACACGCCTCAGAAGTCACTGCTATTTGGCAGGAAACTGGTCAGGATGATCTCAGAATGTAGAAGTTTGATTATTCCAGCGGGGGGGGGGGGTGCTCCCCTTCCACTCCTCCTACCCCCGCCCCCCCCGCCCCCCCCCCCCCCCCCCCCCCGCCAGCTCTCACATAGAGAAGAGCCTGGCGGAGTCCAGGGACCCAGGAGTAGTTCTTTGAACGGTAATCAAAAAACGTACTTGTGAGCGGATGAGATTGGACCTGACGACGTGTCTGCCCGTCCGAGGGTCGAGGGTCGGCAGCTCTGTCCTCAATGACGCTGAGAGAGAGAGAGAGCGCGCGCGCGCGAGCGCTGAGCCCGAGACACTTTAACGCACAGGTCCGACCGCCCCTGTGCCCAGGCATGCAAGCCTGCGAGCGATGGTGTCTTCGAAAAGAGTGATACAAAGATAAAGTCAAACTAATTTCTGCTTTCCCTGACTGAGTGCAGCCGATCAATCAACCTGTCCCAAGGGAGACGGTGCCCGGACTAAGACTGGGCCCCTGGGCTCCTACTCAGGGCCTCCCCATAAGGCCGGGTCTCCCTTCCTCTTACAAAAAGCGAGCCCCCAGCGGAGGCGCCCAGTCTCCGGGCCTCCAGTTCCTCTTGGCGCGCCCCGCACCCGGCACACCGCCCCGGAGAGGAGGATCCCAGCGGGAGCTGCTGTAGCTCAAAAATCCCAGAGAGGCGCTCGTGGGGCGGGGAGTGCGGAGGGGGAGAGGGAGCCTTCGGCGCCCCAGGGGCTCGCCGGCGCAGACTGTCCTGCAGCTCCTCCCCAGGCCTGTTCCCAAGCAGAAAGGGCGAACACCGGGGAGGCCAGGAGGAGGGAAAGGAGAGTGTCAGGTAACCTGGACTTTTCTGCGGAACAGGGAACGGAGACGAGAGTCCAGGAATAGTAATTCATTCAAACCTACGCCGCGGTGGGATAAGGGGACCAGTGCGTTTGCACTCAAGCCTTTGGCAGTCAACACTGAAGCAAAAGGAGGAGCGGCCAAAAATAAATTCGGGGGCTTTAGGGGAGAGATGGCGGCCCAGGCCAGGATGCCTTCGAGCTGGTGGCTCAGCCTCCTCATAGGCATTGTCCTCTTTGTCAGGGCGGACCTTTCCCTCCAGTCTCTCTGAAGCCCCGACCTGTAACTTCTGCGGAGCGCCGACTGCGCCTGCTGCTGGTGGCTTCAGGGTGGGGCAGCTGTTCCTGAGAGGAAGCTTCCTCCTTCCAGTTTTTCCCGCGGACTAAACGGGTATTCTGTTCACCCAGAAATATACTCTAATAAACAATTTTGAGGTTGGAGGGAATGACACAGGGGAGGGGGCGATTTTACACAGCATTTTATCGAGGTTGTACTGTTTTCATTTTGTTGCTGATTTTTACTTCTGTTTGTTTGCAGAGCTGTGGCAAAAACTAGTTCAGTTGTCTTCTTGTCTTAAAGTATTGCCGCTGGCGCTACACTGCGCCTGGGTTATCGCTACCTGAGGACCCTAAGAGTAGTGCCTACCACAGAAGGAGCTGATCAGGAGACAATGAGTTAATATTCATTTGCCTCTCATACTGTTAGCCTTACAAGTGATCTTCACTACCATGAAACACAGTTGATTCTAAGTTTTCACAAGCTTGTTGATTGATTCTGTTGCGGGGGAGAACTGAATAGATGGGAAACTCAGTTGTGCAAACTGAGAGGTTCCTGTTTAGTGAATCTAATAAAAGACTGCATGCGAAGTACATTTCCACCTCATGTGACCTGCGAAGCCAGTGGCAGTTCACAATGAACACTTTAGAGCCAGAATTAGCACTCTAAAAAAGGAAACATTTTTTTGGCTGAGAAAGATTGCGCTGAGATAATGGCGGTCTCCAATCTTCTTCTTTTTGCTTAAGGATGAATCCTGTTGAGAGCTAGCATCCCCTGCAAATCTTCCTCTATTCTGCATGTGGGCTGCCACCACAGCACCGCCACCAACTAGCTGTGTAGGTCACACCCAGGAATCAAAGCCGGGCACCCAAGGCAGAGTCCACTGGACTTAACCACTAGGCCACTGGGGCTGGCCCAGAAATCATTTGTTTTCTTTATTGAGGTCATAATAGTTTATAACATGGTGAAATTTCGGTTGTACATTACTATTAGTCAGTAACCATATATGTGCGTGCCCCTTTACCCCTTATCCCCAGCCAGCCCCCACCCCCTTCCCCTCTGGTAACCACTAATCTGTTCTCTTTGTCCATGTGTTTATCTTCCACATATGAATGAAATCATATGTTGTTTGTCTTTCTCTGTCTGGCTTATTTTGCTTAACATAATACACTCAAGGTCCATCCATGTTGTTGTAAATGGGACGATTTTGGGGTTTTGATGACTGAGTAGTATTCCATTGTATATGTATACCACATCTTCTTTATCCATTCATCCGTGGAAGGGCACTTGGGTGGCTTCCACATCTTGGCTATTGGGAATAATGCTGCAATGAACATAGGGGTGCATAAGTCTCTTTGAATTGTTGATTTCAACTTCTTAAGATAAATGCCAGTAGTGGGATAGCTGGATTGTGTGGTATTTCTATTTTTAATTTTTTGAGAGATCGCCATACCATTTTCCATAGTGTCTGCAGCAGTTTGCATTCCCACCAGCAGTGTATGAGGGTTACCTTTTCTCCACATCCTCTGCAACATTTGTTGTTTTTTATCTTGGTAATTATAACCACCAGAAACCATTTTTTAAGAAATTATAATTCTGTTCTTTTCGTATTATTCCATGCATGTCCAAAGAAACTTGATGAACTATACATATGTAAGGTAAAGGGCAATTTAGTCATCTGCTTTCTTATGTTTTAATAGGGAATGCAATGATACTGTGTCACTCCAAAGAGTACCTGGACAATATTTTAGAAATAGAACTTCCAAAGGGTGAAGAAGGCCAAAAGGTACAAACTTCCAGTTATTAAATAAATAAGTCATGGGGATGTAATGTACAACATGGTGACTGTAGGTAATAATACTATATTGCATATTTGAAAGTTGCTAAGAGAGTAGATCTTAAAAGTTCTCATCATGAGAAAATAATTCTGTAACATGTATGATGATGGATTTTAACTAGACTTATTGTGGTGATCTTTTCACTGTATATCCAAATACCAAATCATTATGTTGTACACTGGAAACAAATATACTGTTATATGTTAATTATATCTCAAATTTTAAAAAGCAAAAAATATATGTATATTCTATACTATACTGTTTCTCTGGAGAACAATGACTAATACAAATTATGGCATCAGGAGTGATTCTAGAGGAGCCGATTCTTAAGGAGGAGTTTTCTGAATTCATTCTGTGGTTTCTGGAATTGGCTGTCCCACGTGAGTAGATTTAAAGACATTAATGACTTTGTTTCTAGTAGTGAAAAGGGCACTGATAGTCCCTGGCATGAGGCGGCAACAGAGATACTCAGGATGTCATTATTGATACTCCTAATGAAACAGCTGTGAGACGTAAGGATCTGGGTGACTATGTATATGATACCTTTGAAAAGTTTTGTCAAACTAATGAGTATAATGACAACAGGGGGTGTAGACGGCCTGAAATGGTGTGCAGTGAGTGAGCAAACCACGTTTTAGGAAGATCAAATCTCCAGAGAGACAGCAATCTGCGTCAGACTGCAGCGAGATCCCAGCTCCAGGCCGGTGGCACCTACTCTCTGTGAAAAGCAGCTGCACCCACCTAGTCCCTTCACTCTCCCCTCCCATGTTCTTGGGCATGGAATGCGAGAATGTGATTTTGCTTCAGAGCTCAAGGGCAGTGCAGCCTAACTAAAGCTTCTAACGATTCCTCAGCCTTGAGATCCTTTGCTTGAAGCCCAAGGAGAGACCAAGGCCTGGGGAGAAGGGGCGAGAATCCTCTCTGTGGCTCTGGGTCTTTAGGAGCAAGAGTGGAGGGCCGTGCCTGCACCCTCCGCCTGCAACCTCCCCCAAAATACTGCCCTTCTCCAGGCCCTAGTCCTTGCCCAAGCACAGACAGAGACTGAGTTTGGGGTAGAGAGTGGAATGGTATGATGGTTACAAAATTACCAGGAATTGCATATGATGAGTTGCAATTGTTCCTATTTTCTTTTCTTCACTATTTTCTGCAAGTACCGCTTTTGCCCAAATAAATGTATTTAAAGAAAAAAATCGTATCCCCACTTTGAATTAAAAGCTAGTATTTTCCTAATACATGTTGAAATAAATTAGGAACTGATGGCATGTTAATATAAACAAAAAACTAAATAAAAAACTGATTTGTCATTCTGCCAAATAAAGATGACTTTCATCCCGTCAGTGAGACTATCCAACTCTGTGGGAAATACGACTCATAAGGATGTCTCAGCTATTCTCTAGGCTAATGATTCCCAGAGTCCCCCAATGACAGGGCCGCTAGGGACATGTGGCAATGCCTGGACACATTTTTAGACTATCGATTGAAAAACTGGTGGTGTTCCTGGCATCTAGTGGGTGGAGTCTAGCTATGCTGTTAAACATCCTACCATTCACATGACAATCTCCACATCAAAGAATTATCTGGCCATGAATGTCAACAGTGCTGAGGCTGAGAAGCCCTGTCTACACAGATCCTCTGAGCCTGACTAACACTCAGACAGGCTTCCTCCCCTGACACACCTACAAAAACACTCCCGCAAATCACGCAAATCGCAGTGATGGCCCTCAGCACACTGCAAGGTCATTTTTGTTTATTGTTTGTCTCCTCTTTAAAACTGTGAGGTCCTGGAGAGTGGGGTTATGTCTATCTCACTGTTTTGTAATTATGTAACTATTGTTGACTTCTTACATTACTATAGCACACTTGTCGCACCCAATGAAGCAATATTGACACGATATTATTAACTGAACTGCACACTTTATTTGGATTTCGTTAGTTTTTCCCTGATGTCCTTTTTCTGTCCCAGGTTGTTATCAAGGAGGCCACGTTACATTTGGTCCCCTTCGTGTCTCTGTAGGCTCTACTGACTGTGACAGTTTCTTGACTTTCCTTGTTTTTGATGACCTTGACATTTTTGAGGAGTACTGGTCAGGTATACTTTAGAATGTCCTTCAAATTGGCTTGGTGACTTCTGATCATGATCAGACAGGGATGATGAGTTTGGGGACAAGATGAAGTGCCATTCTCAACACAACATATCAAAGGTACATAATGTCAACTTGATTTATCATTGTTGATTTTGACCTTGATCACCTGGTGTCCTAGTCTCCTGTCACTGCTGAAACAAATTACCACAAATTTGGTGACTTAAACAACAGAAAAGTATTCTCTCACAGTCCTGGGGGCCTGAATTCTGAAACCAAGGTGTTGGCAGCCCTGTCCTCTCTCTGGATGCTCTCGGGAGAATCCATCCCTTGCCTCTTCTAGCTTCTGGCAGCTGCACAGCATTCCTTGGCTTGAGGCCACGTTACTCCAGTCTCAGCCTCCTCCTTCGTATCACTGTCTCTTATGTCTGTCTCTCTTCTGTGTCTATTACAAGGACATCTGTCCCTGGATATAGGGCCCACCTGAATACTCTGGGATGACCTCCTCATCTCAAGATCTTTAGCTTAATTAAATCTGTAAAGATTCTTTTTCCAAATAATTTAACATTCACAGGTTCTGGGGATTGGGACATGGACATTTCTTTGAGGGGTCACCGTTCATCTCACTATACCAGGCTAGTGTTTCCCACGTTTCCCCCACTGTAAATCTACTTTTTACTTCCCCCTCCATACTCTACTGAGGGAAGACACTATGGGCAGGAAGTTAAGCTCCACATTCTTGTGGGCAGTGTCTACATAAATTGTTTTGAATTCTTCTGTATGAGAGACTTACCTATTCTTCCCGTTCAGTTTTATTTATACCAATATGGACATGGGTATATATTTTATACTTTAGCCTATAATCTAATATTATCTCATTTTGTGTAAAATTGTTTGTTTTTTCCATTAGGACTTCTTTCAGTTGTCTCCTGAGTCCCTTTGACATATCCCTGTGCTTTTATTTTTTGAGCACTTTCTTTCTTTCTGGCACTACTAGATGCTCTAGACTTATCTTGTATATTCTCTGATCCAGCCCTAGAACCGGAAATTTCTCCAAGAAGCCTGGATTCCTTTTATTAGGGAATAGTATTAGAAACCAAGTTCTGGGCACTGGGTTTGCTTTTTGCTATTCAGGTATCATTGCTTCAGGTTTCTCGGTGGGTAGAACTGGTAAATATATGTGGATATAACAATCCATGTATACACACACATCTAAAATTATTACTATAGGTGTAATAATGTATGTATACATACTTATATATTAAATTAAATTAAACATAATTCTAACTGAAGTCTCCAACTCTAAGTCAGTACTGTGGGGTTCACTCTACCGTTTCCACCCTTGCCTGTCTATAACCTCTACAGTAAGAGACTTGGCTCCCACAATCCACCATCCTTTCTCTTATTGTCAATCCCAGCACACATATACAACTATTTCAGATTTTTTTTTTTAAGATTTTATTTTTTTCCTTTTTCTCCCCAAAGCCCCCCGGTACCTAGTTGTATATTCTTCGTTGTGGGTCCTTCTAGTCGTGGCATGTGGGACGCCACCTCAGCTTGGTTTGATGAGCAGTGCCATGTCCCCGCCCAGGATTCAAACCAATGAAACACTGGGCCGCCTGCAGCTGAGCGTGCGAATTTAACCACTCGGCCACGGGGCCGGCCCCTATTTTAGAATTTTTAACCTGTCCCCCAGAGGAAAACAACTTTACCAACCAGAAAACAGTGTCTGTGTACAGTTCCTTTTGTCTTTAGTCTTATTGTTTCCACTTATTCCCAAAGTTACTTAGGCATTGTCTCTTTCCCCACCACCTTCAGTGAGGTGAGGTCAGACATTTGTAATACAGTTGGTTGCTTTTATCACAGTCTGTATCCCACCCTGGGATCCCCCACCCTCCCGGTTGACTTTTCTAAATTTGCATACGTTAAGATCCACTCTTTGTGCTGTGATGTTCTATGGTTTTGATGCATGGATAGTTTTGCATTTGTCCCTGCAGTACCATGCAGGATAGCTCACAGCCCTAAAATTCCCCATGCTTCACCTAGTCAACCCTCTCCCCTTCCAAAACCCCTGGTCGTTCTGATCTTTTTTTCCATCTCTATAGTTTTTCTTTTTCTTGAAAAAGTCACATAAATGGAATCATACAACATACAGCCTTCTCAGACCAGCTTCTTTCACTTAGCAATATGCACTTAACATTCATCCATGTTGTCACACAGATTAATAGTTCACTCCTTTTGAGAGGTTGTGGAGAAAAAGGAACCCTCATACACTGCTGGTGGGAATGCAAACTGGTGCAGCCACTGTGGAAAACAGTATGGAGATTCCTCAAAAAATTAAAGATAGAACTACCATACGATCCAGCCATTCCACTACTGGGTATCTATCCAAAGACCTTGAAGTCAGCAATCCCAAAAGTCCTATGTACCCCAATGTTCATTGCAGCATTATTTACAATAGCCAAGACATGGAATCAACCTACGTGCCCATCAACAGACGAATGGATAAAGAAGATGTGGTACATATATACAATGGAATACTACTCAGCTGCAAAACAGAACGAAATCATTCCATTTGCAATAACATGGATGGACCTGGAGGGAATTATGTTAAGTGAAATAAGCCAGCTAAAGAAGGACAATCTGTGTATGACTCCACTCATATGAGGAATTTAAAAATGTAAACTAAGAGAACAGTTTAGTGAATACCAGGGGAAATGTGGGATGGGGGATGGGCACAAAGGGGGAAGTGGTGCACCTACAACACAAATGACAAACATTAATGTACAACTGAAATTTCACAAGATTGTAACCTATAATTAACTCAATAAAAAAAAATAGTTCACTCCTTTTGTTCCCTTAAAGGTTTCCCCTTAATGGTTTGGATTTAGACCACAGTTTGTTTTGTTACTCATCTATTGAAGGACATCTCTGTGGCTTCTAGTTTTGAGTGATGATAAATGAGGAAGTCACAAAAAGACAAATATTCTATGATTCCACTTATGTGAGGTACTTAGAGGAGTCAAAGATCATAGAACATAGAATGGCAATTGCCAGGGACTGGAGATGGAGGAGAATGAGGAGTTATTGCCTAACGAGTAAACAGTTTCAGTTTTACCGGATGCAAAGAGTAATAAAAATGGATGGTAGTGATGGTTGCATAACATTATGAATGTATTTAATATTACTGAAGTGTTCACTTAAAAATGATTAAGATGGTAAATTTTATGTTGCATATTTTACTACTATAAAAAAATGGGAAAAAAGAATTATGAAAAAAAGTTTAACTGCCCGATTTCAAAATTTATTACAAAGCTATAATAACCAAAACAGCATGGTACTGGCACAAAAACAGACACATAGATCAATGGAACAGAATCAAGAGCCCGGAAATAAACTCACACATCTCTGGACAGCTAATTTTCGACAAGGGAGCAAGAACATACAATGGAGAAAGGAAAGTCTCTTCAATAAATGGTGTTGGGAAAACTGGACAGCCACGTGCAAAAGAACGAAAGTAGATGATTATCATACACCATACACAAAAATTAACTCAAAATGGATTCAAAACTTGAATTTAAGACCTGGAACCATTAAGCTTCTAGAAGAAAACATAGGCAGTAAACTCTTCAACATTGATCTTAGCAGCATATTTTCAAGTACCATGTGTGATGGGGAAAGGGAAACAATAGAAAAAATAAACAAATGAGACTACATCAAACTAAAAACCTTCTGCACAACAAAGGAAACCATCAATAAAGTGAAAAGAGAACCTAACAATTGGGAGAAGATATTTTCAAATCATATATCTAAGAGGTTATTAATATCCAAAATACACAAAGAACTCATACATCTCAACAACAAAAAAACTAACAACCCAATTAAAAAATGGGCAAACATCTGAACAGACATTTCTACAAAGGAGGTATACAGATGGCCAACAGGCACATGAAACGATGTTCAACATCATTAACTATCAGGGAAAGGCAAATCAAAGCAACAATGAGATATCACCTTACTCCCATCAGAATGGCTATAATTAGCAAGACAGGAAACAACAAGTGTTGGAGAGGAGGCGGAGAGAAGGGAACCCTCACACACTGCTGGTGCGAGTGCAAACTGATGAAGCCACTGTGGAAAACAGTATGGGGATTCCTCAAAAAATTAAGAATAGAACTACCATATGATCCAGCTATTCCAGTGCTCAGTATTTGTCCAAAGAACATGAAAATACGAATGCATAAAGATACACGCACCCCTGTGTTCATTGCAGCATTATTCACAATAGCCAAGACTCGGAAGTAACCTAGTTGCCCACCAATGGACAAATGGATAAAGAAGATGTGGTATACATACACAATGGAATACTACTCAGCCGTAAGAAATGATGAAATCCAGCCATTTGTGACAACATGGATGGACCTTGAGGGTATTATGCTAAGTGAAATAAGTCACAGGGAGAAAGTCAAACACCATATGATCTCACTCATAAGTAGAAGATAAAAACAATGGCAAAGAAACACATATAGACAGAGACTGGATTGGTGGTTACCAGAGGAGAACGTGTAAGGGAGGAGGGCCGAAGGGGTGATTAGGCACATGTATGTGGTGATGGATTATAATTAGTCTTTGGGGGCTGAACATGATGTAATCTACACGGAAATCGAAATATAATGATGTACACCTGAAATTTATATAATGTTATAATCCAATGTTACCACAATAAAAAAAAGTAAAAAAAAATATGGTGTATATACGATGCAATATTATTCAATCATAAAAAAGAATGAAATCTTGCCATCTGTGACAACATGGATAGACTTTGAGGGCGTTGTGCTAAGTGAAATAAGTCAGACAGAGGAAGACAAATACCATATGACTTCACTTATATGTGGAATCTGAAAATAAGAAAAAGAAAAACACAAGTTCCTAGATACAGAGAACAGATTGGTCATTGCCAGAGATGGAGGGTGGGGAATGGGCAAAATGGGTGAAAGGAGTCAAAAAGCACAAACTTCCACTTACAAAATAAATAAATTCTGGGGATGTAATGGACAGCATGGTGACTACAGTTAACAATGTTGTATTGTATACTTGAAAGTTACTAAGAGATTAAATCTTGAAAGTTATTATCACAAGAGAAAAAAATCTGTATGTCTGGTGACAGGTGTTAACTACACTTATTGTGGTGATCATTTAACAGTAGATATGTACAAATATGGAATCATTATGTTGTACATCTGAAAGTAATGTAATGTTGCATGTCAATTATACCTCAATAAAAAGCAAAAAGAACCACCAAAAAAAAATTTTAAACATAAGGTAACATGACCAAGCAATTCCACTCCTAGGTGTACACCTCAGAGATCGAGCACGTGTGTTCAAACGAGAACTTGTGCACAAATATTCATAGCATCGTTATTCCTAATCGCCAAAAGGTGAAAATAACCCAGTTGTCCATCAACTGATTTATGCATAAATAAAATAGGATAAATCCGTGCAATGGAATATTATTTGGAAAAATAAGGAAATGAAGTCCTGACATATGCTGCAGTGTGGGTGAACCTTGAAGACACTATGCTAAGTGAGAGAAGCCAGGCAGAAAAGACCACACATTGCGTGATTCCATTTATATGAAATATCCAAAATAGGCAAATCCATAGAGACAGAAAATAAACTAATAGTTATCTAGAGGTGGGAGTTTGGGAAATAAATGGGAGGAAGGAGCAACTGCTAATGAGTACAGAGTTTCTTTCTAAATTTGATGGTGATGATGGTTACAAAACGTGATTAACATGCTGAAAATCATTGCATTGTACACTCTAGACAGAGGCATTGCATGGTATGTGAATTACATCTCAATACACCTATTATGAAAAGACAGATCTGTAAAGACAATGCATTGGGACTAGTTAGGGAATTTTTGAATATTTGTAACATAGAGAAAAACAGGTTTGGGTTAATATCTGTACATACTACTTGTTAAAGTTTGTGAATAAATTGTTCCTGAGAGACTGTCCATATTGATTGGTCTATGATCCACATATGATCCACTTTGGTCTGTGATCCGATGGATATCAGATAAGAACAATTGTGATTTACTCCAACACCAAAGTCACACAAATGTTATTCTTTGATGAAGTGAGCTCAGATACCTTATGTTTTGCTTTGTGAACCCAACTAAGAGAGACTTTGTCATATGGGAAGCAGCCAAAATCCTTCTTAAGGAAATTATTATCAAAATGGAAATTAATAAACAACAACAAAAACCATCTGTAAGTGAACCACTACCCAATGCCTTCAGCCATTAGATGTCCCCAGGATTAAGGAAGAAGCCTCCATCCCACCACTTTCCATTTTCCCATGCTTCCCGTCTGTCCTCGGGCTCTGTGGGGAGAAGATTCTTTCTACAAGCACAATGCACAGGGGAATACGAAACACTCTGGAGAGAAGTCTGAGTTAAAAGCTTCTCTGAGCCCCTTTGTTCTGCCCAGCACAGGGCATGGGATTCTAGAAAAGAAAGAAGAAAAGTGGACTGAGAGACAAGCTCGTGTCACTCTTTCTTCTAGGAACCAGGGAGACAGCCGGCAGGAGTGCCCCGTGTGGCAGAGGAGAGGGCTCATGGAAAGGTCCAAACGTCTCCAGTTTGGGAGCTCAGCATCTCCAGCATTGAGAGCGATGTCTGGGAGGCAGAAGATGACTAAGGTGGTGGAGTGGGGTGAAATAGTGGGAGGGAGCACCAGAGAATGCCCCTCTACACAGGGCTTTTTCAGAAGTTTCTCTTTTTGTTTTCCAACAACCCCTCTTCAGGTTATTCTGCCTGGAGAGCTATGCCACCTGCCAATTTCTGTTTCCGTTGGGTATGCTTTCTAGAGAAGCTAATTAGAGGAGGTTATTTTCACAGAGGAGCCCGAAGGTACCCAGAGTTCTCCCTCAACTCCAAGAGGTCCAGAGGTGCCAGATCACCAGGGCCCAAAACCTCCACCTGCTCCTCTGATGCTGGTCCTGACAGAGACCCAGGTGAGTGAGTGTGGGAAGGGGAGTGGAAACTGCCTTTGGGGAGGGAGGAAGACAAGAATGTCCCTGAGCTAACATCTGTGCCAATCTTCCTCTATTTTGTATATAGCATCCGGCCACAGCACGGCTGGAGGAGTGGTGTGTAGGTCCGTGCTGGGATGAACTGGACACCCCAGGCCTGGGAAGTAGAGGGCACAAACTTAACAGTTATGCCACCTGGCTATGCCCTGGTCTCAACTTCCCCCTTGTTCAGTTTCCTTCTTTTCACTTTGACTACCCCACCCTCAGCACAGTCCACACACACATTGAGGAACCTGCATTGGGACGCAGTCTGGAGGAGGGTGGGGCTGAGTCATTATCACCCTTTCTACCCCAAGAGCCCCACTTCTTGAGGGGTTTCCATAGCGCCCTGAAGGGCCAGGACTCGCAGACCCGGATACTTCAAAGGCAACTGGCTGGACAACGGGCCTTCTGTCTCCTGGGCCAGGACCCACCGGGACCCCACTGGCCCCTCAGACCTGAGGGGAGAACACACCAGTGTTTGTACCTCCCTACAGTGCCGAGTACCTGACAGCTACTCTGGCTCATTACTGTCTTGGAGCCAGGATCCCGCGGTGCGGGGGGCCAGGGTCTCATACCTCCTGCCTGAGTTCAGCGGTGGGTGCCCGGGAATCGGGAATAGGAGCCTGTGCACGGGTGTGAGCTGCCTGCCTACCTCTGAGCAGATTCCAGAACAGGGACCCTCATTCCGGAGGAGAGGCGGGACCCGAGAGTGGAAGGCAACCTGGATGGCAGTGTGCTTCCAGACCTACCTGGAGAGCACGTGCCTGGAATCGATCCATATAGGTCCCTGGAGAACTGGAAGGAGATGCTGCTTCGTGCAGGTACCAGGGCCAGCCTCCCTGGACCTCCTCTGATGCTGGGGATGTGTCCACAGCACTGTCCATAAGGACGGGAGAGAGCAAGGCGTCGATCAGGAAACACTCCCCGCAGCTTAAGGGGTTCTTTAGAGGAAGTTGAATTTGTCCGGGTCTCTAAACACTTTACTTTACCCCAGCCCAAGGCCACCGCTTTCTGGGACATTTAGGGACCATGAGGCTTGGGGGAGAGAAGAGAGGAAAAAGGATGTGAAACATAATTGGAGGGCAGTTTCGCTTTGAATCTGACCTTGAAGACCAAGCTCTGCCTGGGTTTCTTTCTCTCAGACTTTGCCCTAAACCTCTTTCCAAGGCCTGCGGCTCCATGTGCCCCTTCCTTTACCTATGATGGACCAGAGCTCTCTTCCTCTCCCCGATGCTTCTGTGACCTCCTCTTCCGTGTGTCTTGCCTCCGGTCTAGAAGCTGCTCTAAAAGAGCATTTCCCCCGATGCCGCTGTGAAGGAAGCCAGTGTTTGACTTTCTACTTTCCCTCCCAATTCTTCTGTCTATTCCCAAAGTGGTTACCTACGCCTCTGTTTAGTGAATCGTGGGAAGAAAATTAATAGAAATTTTGCAAGTGTAACTGCTCAGAAACACGACAAATTATCTCAGCTTTTTTTTTTAATTTACCTAAAAATAAGTTCTTTAACTTCGTTCATCTTTCTGAAAATTGCTTTGGTTATTTTAAATATTGCTTAGGTCTTTTATGTTTGCATACAAATTTTTTAAGTCAGCTTGTCCATTTCTACCAAAAGCCTCCTAGAATTTTGTTGACTCTATAGATCAGTTTGGGGAGAATCATCATCTTAACAACGTTGAGTCTCACTATCTAGGAAAAGGGCATCCATTTATTCATGCTTCTTCACTTCTTAGCAGTGTTTCTTGGTTTTCTGAGGTCTTAGACCTTGTTTGTAAGATTTATTCCTAAAAATTTGATGGTTTCTGGCACTAGTGTACTTGGAATGATATTTAAATTTAATTTCCAATTATTTCTTGCTTATAAATAATATATTTGGTCACAGTTTTGTATATTAAACTTGTATCCTATTAGTTTGTTTTGCTAAAAGATTTTTGCACATGTAGTCCTGAGTAATACTTGTCTGTAAATTTCTTTCTTTCTTTGTTCAATTTTATCAAGTTTTGTTTTAAGTTGAAATTTAGCAAAACAAATGTGTCCATTTCATCTAATTTGGCACAGAGTTGCTCATAGCATTCTCTCACTATCCTTTTAATGTCTGTAGTATGTGTGGTAGTAATCCCTTTTTCATTCCTAATACAGTGATTTTTGTTCTCTTTTTCTTTTTCTCTTGGTGAGGAAGATTGGCCCTCAGCTAACACCTGTTGCCAATCTCCCTCTTTTTTTTCCCCTCCCCCAAAGCCCCGGTACATAGGTGTATAGTTGTAGGTTATTCTAGTTCTTCTCCATGGGATGCAGCCACAGTATAGCCTGATGAGTGGTGAGTACTTCCCTGCCCAGAATTCGAACCAGCAAACCGGGGGAAAGCCACATCGGAACATATGAACTTAACCACTGGGTCCTGGGGCCGGCCCCCTATTTTTATCTTGATTAGTCAGCTTAGAGGTTTATCAAGTTAACAAAGAACAAAGTTTTGCCTTTGTTAATTTTCTCTGCTGCTGCCTGTTTTCTACTTGGTTGATTTCTCGTCTTTCTTTCCTTCCTTTAGCTTACTTTGTTCCTGCTCTTCTTCTTCTAGTTTCTTACATCACTGATTTCAGATCTTTCTTCTTTTCTAATCCAAACACTTAAAGCTTTAAGTTTCCCTAAAAGCACTCCTTTAGCTGCTTTCCACAAATTTTCATATGTTGTATTATTGTTATCATTCAATTCTAAATGTTTTTGTACTTGTTTTGTGATTTTGTCTTTGACCCACGAATTATATACAAGTGCGTTCATTTCCAGATATTTGGGGCTTCCTATACTATATCCAAGTGGTGTAATTTCTAATTTCATTACATTATACTCAGAGAATACACCCTGCATGATTTTTATCCTTTTAAATTTATTAAGATGTGTCTTCTAGCACAGTACATTGCCCATCTACCTCGTGCCCTCGAAAAGGTTTATTCTTCAATTGCTGGATGTCATGGTCTACAAAGGACGAGTAGATCAAGATGGGTGACAGCTCTTTTCCAGATTCTCTCTTCACTGATAGTTTGTTTTGTTCTATCAATTGCTAAGAGATGGGTTCTAAATCTGTTTTGCTTGTGGAATTGGAGGAGCAGGGTTTTTTTGTTTTGTTTCCGTTTTGATTCCTCTCTCACCGACGCGTGTGCGCAGCTTTGCCAGAGAGGAGTCTCGGCCGCTTGTTTCCCGGAAGGACCGAGCCCAAGAGGCTGTCAGCTTCCCCAGATGGACGCCGCGCCAGCAAGGCGGCTCCTGGGCCCAGGAAGCTGAGGGCTGATGTTGTCTTTGGAGAGAATTGTAAAGAAAAAGACACGTTTGAGGCCGGCCGCGTGGCGGAGTGGTTAAGCTCGCGCGCTCTGCTTCAGTGGTCCAGGATTTCTCTGGTTTGGAACCTGGGTGCGGACATGGCACCACTCATCAAGCCACGCTGAGGCCGCGTCCCACGTGCCACAACCTGAGGGACCCACAACTAAAAATATACAACTATGTACTGGAGGGCTTTGGGAGGAAAAATAAAATCTTTAAATAAAACAAAAAAAGGAAAAAAAAAAGAAAAAGACACGTTCCCTGGCCTTGGTCCTACCGAGGTCAACGTGTCAACGTGTCAGTAAACCGGTCCCAGGGGACGAGTCGACGACGACGGGCCTCCTGGCTTTCGTGTAGCTCCTCCCTCAGGGCCTGGGGTCCCCTCTGCTCTCCAGATAACGACCCCCAGCCAACGACGCTCGCCCCGAGGCTGATCGAGGGACCCCAAGACAACCCTCCGCTGGGACGGAAGTGCCCGCAGGAGGTGACTCATTTGAGACCAGCGACGCGAGGCGTGGCGCGCGCACTGTGCTGCCAGTCGCCCCAAGCCTGCCCGGGGCAGACAGCCTTCCCGGGGCAGACGGCCTTCCCGGAGCAGCACCAGGACAGCAGAGCCCTATTTGGGAGCTTATTGAGGCCGCGGATTCCGCTGCGAGAGGCAGAGAATAGCCACAAGCAGATATGGGAACCTCAGGCTCCGGTGTGAAAAGGCGACACGTGACTTAGTGACTAACGGCCTTAGGAGCCAAGAACGGAGCTAAGGAAGTGGCTGCCCAGGCCCACTAGGATGAAAAGGAGGGATGGGGGCGGGGTACAGGGCAACCAGAAACTGATAGAAGGGGGTGGGGGCCGCCAGACTGGAAAGGGGCTGCGGGTGCGTTTTAGCCGGTTTCTGACAACGTGGCGGAGGAGTCCCCGCAGCGGGCGCGGGACCGGGGCGCCCGGGCGGGACCCGCCACCTTTGGGCTCCGGAAGTGAGTCGCAGGCCCCGCGCTTGCAAGTCGCCGGCCCCCTCCCTGCCATGTTCATCTTTTCTCCTTGTTCTTCCAATTCTGCCCGCTCTTCCTCCCTCTCTTGCCCCTCGGGCTGCAACCTCGGCTCAACCGTCCTTCCTCTCTGACAATCGGAGTAGAGACGGCAATGAGGGCGGTGTCAGCCCTTCCAATTGGGGTTTATGGAGACATCCCCGGTGGTGCCACCAGGGCCTTAACGTTTGCGTCGCGCTCCCTGGTTACAGAGCACTTTCCCGAGAGCTTTCCTCGCCGCAGCTACGAGAGAGGGTCTGATCATCCCGCGCCCCGGAAGGAAAGTGAGGCCTGACTGAGGAGACTTGCCCCAGGATGTACAATCCTTCAACTGGACTAGAATCCAGGCTTCTCAGTGATGGGGGCGGGTCTTCCCAGGGCCGGAAGAGTCAGAGGAGACCCCGACTCAGGACCTTATACTTCGCGGCCTGCTTACTGGAAATCGGGACAGGAATGGCGCTCTCTCTCCTCTGCACCGGCCCAGGGTGGGTCTCCTGGGCCTGGCAGCCTGCTCCAAAGACTCGGCTTTCCCGGCCAGAGGCGACCTCGACTCCACAATCTGTCCCTGAAACAGGGGAAGAAAATCATATATACATGACCTGAAAAGTTTACCACGCAAAGCACAGATCGGACAAATGACGGGTATCTTGACTACATAAAGAAAACTGCCATTCATCAGTTTAAAAAAATCAAACAGTACGGTAGGAAAATGGACAAAAGACATGAATAGAAATTTCACTAAAAGGGATATGTGGATGGCAAATAAAGACAGGAAAAGATGTTCAACATCGCTGGCTGTTAGGGAGATGCAATTTAAAACCAAAATCAGAACGGATAAAATAAGAAGCGGCAATAACACCAAACACTGGATTCATTCATTGCTGGAGGGAATGTAGACTGGTGCGCCACTCTGCACAGTGTATGGCCTTTTTTTTTTTTTTTTAACAAAACTAAACATGCAATTCTATGCCCAGAAAAGTCTGCGGCTGACGATGCCTTTGGAGACAATTATACAATGACAGAGCCAAGTTAGATTTTTTTTTTTTTAACCATCTCCTAATGAGACTAGCTTGTCAGTTAGCTGGTCCCAGGGAGGATGGTGCCTGAACTGAAAATAGCCTCCTGGGTTCTTACCCACCTGCTCTCCTTTAAAACGGGGTCTCTCCTCCTCTTGAAGAATAGAGAACCTCCAGTAGAGGATTCTAGCTCCCTCACCTTGAATTCAGCCACCCACGCCCTGCCACTCTGCTTGCTCAAACACCACCCAAGAACTCATAACACGTGGAACAGATTGTAGCAGCTGGAACCCAGGAAGGGCACTGTGGGCTGAGGTGGGTGAGTGCAGAGGGGTACAGGGAGTTGTTGGGAACCTGGAGCCATCTGGTGCGGAGGCTGTCCTGCAGTCCCCACCAGACCAGTCCTGGAGCTGAAAGGGTGTGTCAAGAGGGCAAAGGCTCTGCAGGGCTCACCTGGGCTCTGTTGCAGAACAAGGGCGGGGGTCGGAGGTGGGAGGAAACCCTAGATTACAAGGTGAAAAGGGAATAAGTGTTGCAGTCACTCAAGGCTTTGTTAGTCATGACGGGAGCCCAAAAAGCCCATACCTGTTGGAGCCCGGGCTTCAAAGCCCTTCCCCTCACAGCCTTTCCTTAGGGATGTGAGAAAAGCAATCAGTTCAGCCCATTGCCCAGGCAAGGAAATTGAGACCCAGAGTCCCGAGGATGCTTGTGCGAGATCACCCATTGCTTCAGAACAAGGACTTGCATAGGCTCTAAGAATCAGACAAGACCTCAGGATCTGGCATTGTTTTATTTGCCTAAGAAATCAGGATAGGAATGATTCAGATTCTTCATGCATTAGAGCGTCATCTGTGCTCCTTGGTGGGGATCTTCCTGTGACCCTACTTGTTCCTGCTGGGGGTCACCATGGCTCCAAACCCATCCCTGTAAAATAGGAAGAAAATCAGACATGAAAGCATCTAAAATTTCCCTCCTGTGAACCTTCTTTTGGGAAGTACAGCAATGTGCTCCAGGAAGAGAAGGGAGTATACTGAAAAAGAGGAAGACTTGGACCTGGGAAACAAGGGCATCAACCCTAGAGAAGGGAAAGGGAGTCACCAGGAAGAAGGGAAAGGGAGTCACCAGGGAGAAGGGCAGAGAGAGGAGTCTACAGGACAGCTGGCAGTGGGCCCAGACAGGAGCAGGCTGGCCTGGGTGAGTGGGAACACTGAGGGGAGGCTTCACCGAGAAAAGGACCTAGACAACAACCACCATGAGTGTGAAGGGATTGAGAAAAGATTCACTTAACTGGGGGAGAGTTGGGAGGATAAATTTATGAAATTAGAAGATCATGGAAAGTAAAAAAATGAAACCATCAGGCAATTATTAAACCCCTCAAAAACATCAATATGTACGGAAAGGACAATTAAGGAAGTTTAGCATGTAGCTCAGACCTGAGGAACATTCCCATAAGTGAATAATTGTGACCCTGTCTCATGGTCCAGCTAAAACAGCCATATACCTATACTAGGAGGATGAGATTGCATTTTCTGGGGGGCAGGATAGAAACTGTGGGAGGAAGGGATATTGGAATGTCAAAGATAATGTCTAAAACCGAAAAATTAAAAGCATGAATGTATGCTATCAGGAGACTTGGAAGTAAAGAACAAAACATAAGCTAAAGGGATTTGAAGTGGTTGTTTACCAGAAAGGGGACAGATGGGAATGTTGGGGGAGTGGAGGGGAGACACGGTGTTTTGCAAAAGGTAAGTTAAAGAGGGGGAAGTAGGCAGGCAGCCTCCCTCAGGTTTTCAAGAAGTCTGTGGGTTCCTGAGGCCCTTCTCCCTGAACCAGCGCAGGATTGGCCCTGGGGATGAGGTCTCCAGCACCCAACACAATCAAGGGCACCGAGGCTGCTGTAATGTGGAGGGAGGCAAGAGGAGTCCTGACTCTTTGACCTGAGCCAGGAGGCATTCTGTAGTCTCCCTCTTGGCTCCTTTCCGGGGTCAATGTGACAATCGGCCTCTAAATTCATTCACTTGAATAAAATTCCTCCCCTTACTTCCTATACCCCTCACCACCGCCATTTCATCGAACTGTTGTTCTGCACATGGCTCATGGATTCCTTTTTGCCAGCCAGAGAGAGAGGACAGACGGGGAGCTCACCCAGCCAAACGCGGAAGCAGCTCCCAGGACACCCGCAGTGACCAGAGGCCACCACGACCCAGGTCTGGAGGTGCTCAGTGAGATTCTCAGCTCGAACAAAGGGCTTGAGATGCTCAGTGAGATTCTCAGCTGCGAGGGAGATACCTCCTGCCGGTCAAAAGAAAAAAATAGAAGTCAAAAGCTATTCCTAATTTCACAGAGAGTGCCAACACAATGGGAAAGCATAGATAAAAGCCGAGAGATTCTCACCACAGAAGACGGAAGCATGCTGGGGCAGGGGAGGACAAGGAAGAAGGTTGTGTTCAGGGAGGGGCACTCAGGACTCCTGGGCACTGGCCAGGCTTATAACTCTTGACTAAGAGATGGATACTTTGGGGTCACATATATGTTTTAAGGACCTTGATGCATGTAGATCATATTTTACAATTGAAAATAATGGAACAAGAAAGGAAACCTCAAAAATAACAACAAGCCGGGGTGTGGTAGAATCACCAGCCAGCCCTGAGTCCTGCATTTTCGAACCCTACTCAGGTACTGGCCCTGTGACCCCATCCATGCCTGACCCTCCCACCCTGCAGTTCCCTCTCCTGTAAGGAGATGCTGAGGTTGCCAGGACAAGAGGTCAAGGAGGGAAGGACTGGAGCTGAAGCCCAGTCAGTCACCCGTGCTTACAGATGAGAGAACCCAGCTTAGCCTGAAAGGGCCCTAAAATGGGGCAAAAAAGAAAGTTCCCGCCCTGGTTCAGGTTTTCCTGCCTCCGGATGCCCAAGTGCTGAGGCCTGAGCCCAGTCGGGTTTTGCTCAGAGCCTTCTTCTAAGCTCTGGGACCCGGACTTTCCCCCTCCTCTCTCCAGACCCCCAGATGCACGTACCAGGTTCAGGTTCATCCTGGGCACTGCTCCCTCTGACATGGTGAAATCTGTGGTCCACCCGCTCCTAACAATCTGGTCCAGCCTCCTCTGGAGATCGCGCACTGACTCCTTGGGGAGCAGCTGGGACTAAGGGAGGAAGCCGGCTGGGACGTCGGAAAGTTCCTGTATGAAACCGTGCTGGAGAGACATGACACAGCAACCTACAAAAACTCAACCAAGTAAAGCTTCCTTAATTTGAATCCGCTGTCCTGGTTTGTGCGCTTTGCCATAATAGACTACAAGCCCGAGAGCCTTTGGATGATGCAAGACCCCGGGGCGCTCCCTGCCAGCGCTGGGCCTGGACCCCCAGCAACAGGGCTCCCGCTCCTTCCCTCGCCCGCGGAGCGAGGCTGCCACAGGAGCAACCTTTCCCTCAAACCTGGAATATTCAATTCTGGCTCCAAATCCGAGCTGCCACTCGAGCAGGCCTTCACAATGAGCCGGACCAGGCTGACCGGGAAGCGGGGTCCGAATTGGGCGGGACCGGCCGGGTTCTGACGCAGAGCGGAGCGCTCGGGGCCCCAGAAGCCCCCTCAGAAGGAAAGGGCTGGACCATATCGGCATGTGACCAGAGAGTGGGACCCTTGGTGCCTCCGGACGCCGGCTACCCTCCCCCCATAGGGTGGGGAGGGACAGGCCCCATCGGGCGCTGCGGGACCGGATCTGCGTTCAGCGGGTTTGGGAACCGCTCTCCCTTTGAGGACTCAGCCGGCTTCCCCGGAGGCTCAGCGCTGGCACCGGAGAAGAGGCGGGCAGGTGGCCTCTGGCAGCAGGCTCCGGCCTCCCGATTTCTCTCTCTGATCACCTGGCTTTTCAAAATAGTGAAAGTGAATAGTGAAATCTCCGCCTCTCTCCATCCCCCACCCCCACACCGTTCCCCCTTTACCGGAGAGGGAGACCCTCGCTGGGCCGGCGGCCTCGGGGTGTAGTGGGAGCGCCGAGCTGAAGCTCGTTGCAGACACGCCTCAGAAGTCACTGCTGTTTGGCAGGAAACTCTTCAGGACGATCTCAGAATCTAGAAGTTGGAGAGAGACAGAGAGAGAGAGACAGAGACAGACAGAGAGAGAGAGAAAGAGAGAGAAGGAGGGAGAGAGGGAGAGAGGGAGAGAGACAGAGAAAGACAGAGAGACAGAGAGCTGAGCCCAAGACGCTTTTGTCTTCACCCAGACGAACAATGCACGGGGCAGACCGCCCCTGTACCCTGGCGTGGAAGCCTGGGAGCGATGGTGTCATTGAAAAGAGTGATACAAAGAAAAAGTCAACTTCACTTCTGCTTTCCCTGACTGAGTGCAGCCGATCAATCAACCGGTCCCAAGGGAGACGGCGCCCGGACTAAAACTGGACCCCTGGGTTCCTACTCAGTGCCTCCCCATAAGGCCGGGTCTCCCTTCCTCTTATAAAAAGCGCGCCCCCAGAGGGAGCTACTGTAGCGCAAAAATCCCAGAGAGGCGCTCGTGGGGCGGGGAGTGCGGAATGGGACAGCGAGCCCTTTGGCGCCCCAGCGGCACGGCGACGCAGAGTGTCCTGCAGCTCCTCCCCTGGCCTTGTTCCGAGCTGGAAGGGCGAACCCAGGGGAGGCCAGGAGGAGGGAAAGGAGAGTGTCAGGTCGCCTGGACTTTGCTGCGGAACAGGGGAGGGAGACGAGAGTCGAGGAATAGAGATTCCTAAGCAAACCTGAGCCGCGGTGGGATAAGGGGGCCGCTGCGTTTGCACTCAAGCCTTTAGCACTCAACGCTGAAGCAAAAGGAGAAGCTGCCAAAAATAAAGTCGGGGGCTTCAGGGGAGAGATGGCGGCCCAGGCCAGGATGCCTTCGAGCTGGTGGCTCAGCCTCCTCATAGGCATTGTCCTCTTTGTCAGGGCGGACCTTTCCCCCCAGGCGCTCTGAAGCCCCGACCTGTAACTTCTGCGGAGCGCCGACGGCGCCTGCGGCTGGTGGCTTCGGACTCCAGACCCCGCTGGCCTCTCAGAGTCCGGGGTGGGGCAGCTGTTCCTGAGAAGAACCTTCGTCCTTCCAGTTTTTCCCGCGGACTAAACGGGTATTCTGTTCACCCAGAAACATACTCTAATAAACAATTTTGAGGTTGAAGGGAAGGACATAGGGGAGGGGGCGATTTTACACATTGTGTTTTCGAGGTGGTACTGTTTTTATTTTGTTGCTGATTTTTACTTGTTTGTTTGTAAAGCTGTGGCAAAAACTAATTTAATTGTTTTTCCGTCTTAAAGTGTTGCCGCTGGCACCGCGCTGTGCCTGGGTTATCGCTACCTGAGGACCCTAAGAGTAGTGCCTACCACAGAGGGGGCTGATCAGGAGACAATGAGCTAACATTTATTTGCCTCTTGTACTGTTAGCCTTACAAGCGATCTTCAATACCGTGAAACACAGTTGATTCTAAGTGTCCACAAGCTTGTTGATTGTTTCTGTTGGTGGGTGAGGATTGAACAGATGAGAGACTTGGTTCCTCAAAATGGGTTGGTTCCTGTTTGGTGAATCAAATAAAAGACTGTGACCTGCTAAGCCAGCAGCAGTTCACACTGAACACGTTAGAGCCAGTGCTTGGCGCTCTAACAAAGGAAAGCTTTTTTTTTTTTTTTTTGCAATGAAACTTTTACCCTGAGCTGATCTTCCTCTTTCCTTGGGGAAGAGTCTCCCCAAGCTGACATTCGCTACAAATCTTCGTCTATTCTGCACGTGGGCCAGCACCACAGCATGGCTAATGACATTTTTTGCGGAAATAGAAATATCCATCCTAAATTTATTACACAATCTCAGAGGACCCCAAGTACTTAAAACAATCTTGAAAAAGAAGGACAAAATTGGAGGACTCGTTTTTCCTGATTTCAAGACTTATTACAAAGCTACAGTCATCAAAATAGTGTGGTACTGGCATAAAGACAGACATACAGACCACTGGAATAGACTAGAGAACCAAAAAATAAACCCGCACATATACAGTCAAATGATTTTAGAAAAGGATGCTACCATTGGTCAATGGGAAAAGGACAATCTTTTCAACAACTGATGATGGGAAAACTGGATATCCACCTGCAAAAGAATGCAGCTTTACCCTAACCTAACAAGATTAAAAAAATAAATTCAAAATTGGATCAAAAACCTAACTATGAGAGCTAAAACTATAAAACTCTTAGAAGATAACATGGGGGGAAAGCCTCACGATGTTGGTTTAACGATGAATGCTTGGATATGACACCAAAGGCCCAGGCAACAAAAGGAAAAACAGACAAATTGGATTTCAAAAATAACCAAAACCCTTGGTGCATCAAAGAACATTATCAATAGAGTAAAAATGCAAGTCATAGAATGGGAGGAGATGTTTGCAAATATCAGGTATCAAGATCTAATAAGGAGTTAGTACTGAGAATATACAGAGAACCCCTGAAACTCAACATCAAAAAAGAAAACCCGATTCAAAAGTGGGCTAAGGACTTAAATAGACATTTCTCCCAAAAATATATACAAATGGCCAATAAGCACATGAAAAGATGCTTAACATTGGTAATGATTCGGGAAATGCAAATCAAAACCACAATAAGATGCCACTTCACATGCATTAGGATTGCTACTATCAAAAACACAGAAAATAACAAGTGTTGGCAAGGATGTAGAGAAAATGAAACCTTTGTGCACTGTTGGTGGAAATATAAAATGGTGGAATTACTATGGAAAACAGTATGGTGGTTCCTCAGAAAGTTAAAAGTAGAATTACCATATGACCCAGCAATTCTACTTCTGGGTTATACCCAAAAGAATTGAAAGCAAGGACACAGAGACATATTTGTACACCATGTTCATAGCAGTATTATTCACAATAACCAAAAAGCAGAAGAAATCCAAGCATCCCACAATGAATGAATGGATAAGCCAAAGGTGGTATATCCATACAACAGAATATGATTTGGCCATAAAAAGTAATGAAATACTGATACGTGCTGCACCATGGATGAACCTGGAAGACATGAGTGAAATGAGCCCGTCACAAAAGGATAACTACTGTATTATATCTCTCATACGAGGTACTTAGAGTGGTGAAATTCACAGATACAGAAAGTAGAATGGTGATATCTAGGTGCTGAGGGAAGAGGAAATGAGGAGTTATTGCGTAATGGGTACAGTGTCAGCTTGGCAAGTTGAACAAAGTTCTGGGGATGGGTGGTGGTGAGGTCTCACAACATTGTGAATGTACTTAATGCCACTGAACTGCACACTTGAAAATGGTTAAAATTGTAAATTTTTTACACTTTCTTTTAAAGATTGGAACCTGAGCTAACATCTGTTGCCAATCTTTTTCTTCTTCTTCTTCTTCTCCCCAAAGCTGCCCAGTACATAGTCATATGTTCTAGTTGTAGGTCCCTCTGGTTGTGCTATTTGGGATGCAGCCTCAGCATGACCTGATGAGTGGTGTAGGTCCACGCACAGGACCCCAACCTATGAAATCCTGGACCACCCAAGTGGAGCACATGAACTTAATCACTCTGCCATAGGGCTGGCTCCTACATATGTTTTTATTTTTATTTTATTTTTTTTAAGGAAGATTAACCCTGAGCTAACATCTGCTGCCAATCCTCCTCTTTTTGCTGAGGAAGACTGGCCCTGAGCTAACATCTGTGCTCATCTTCCTCTACTTTGTATATGGGACACCTGCCACAGCATGGCTTGATAAGCAATGCATAGGTCTGTGCCTGGGATTGGAACTGGCAAATCCCAGGCCACCAAAGCAGAATGCGCAAACTTAACCACTGTGACACCAGGCTGGCTTCCTTACAGTTCTACTCAATAACACACTTAATCTAACTGAAAAATCCAAAGGAGTACTAACCAATCAATAATATGTGAATTTTAATTTAACTGAAATTTATTTTAAAAGATGAGTAGTTACAGAAATAGCTTCAAAGACAATGAGTACATAGAATTCTTATTATATCACACTGGCATCACTCAGAGTTTAGATTTTGACACCCTCAACATGTATACAACTATCATGAATCCAACAGAAAGTAAGAGTCAGAAAGACTATACCACAGTAATAGACCTAATATAGACAACTGCGTCCAATGTAAGGGAGAAAATGTGAGGCAAGAAATACAAATAGCATCAAAAAGTAACAGCGGATAGTTGATGGAGTTGACCAAACCACCATTATAAATCAGAAAGACAACTTCAAAATTAGTAGTGGACTATTTAATGACATGAAAAATGGTGCTCATTCTTCAGTAGCATCTTAAGGAATGATTACAGATGAGAACACTGATGTGAGAATATTTAAGAAGTTAAATTATTAGAATTTTTTCTTTTTTTCCTTTTATTATCTTTATTGAGGTATAACTGACATACAGCATATTAGTTTCAGGTGTATAACATCATGATTCAGTATTTGTATATATTGCAAAATGATCACAATAAGTCTAGTTCACATCCATCACCATACATTGTTGCAAAATGTTTTTTCTTGTGATGAGAACTTTTAAGATCTACTCTCTTAGTAACTTTCAAATCTGCAATACAGTATTATTAACTATACTTGTCATACTATACATTACATCCCCAGGACTTATTTATTTTATAACTGGAAATTTGTACCTTTGATCCCTTTACTTATTTTGCCCAACCCCACCCCCCACCTCTGACAACCACCAGACTATTCTCTGTATTTATGAGCTTGGTTGTTTTCTGTTTTTTGTTTTAGATTCCATATATAACTGAGATGAGTTGGTGTTTGTCTCTTTCTGTCTACCTTATTTCACTTAGCAAAATGTCTCAAGGTCCATCCATGTTGTCACAAATAGCAAGATTTCATTCTTTTTTATGGCTGAATAATATTCCATTGTATATATCATATTTTCTTTATCCATTCATCTGTCAGTGGACACTTAGGTTGTTTCCATATCTTGGCTGTTGTAAATAATGCTGTAATGAAATGGGTGCCTATATCTTTTCCAGTTAGTGTTTTGTTTTCTTTGGATAAATACACAGAAGTAGAATTGCTGGATCATATGGCAGTTCTATTTTAATGTTTTGAGGAACCTCCATACTGTCTTCCATAGTGGCTGCACCAATTTACCTTCCCACCAACAGTGCACAAGGATTCCCTTTGCTCCACACCCTTGCCAACACTTGTTATTTCTTGTCTTTAAAAAAAAAAAAAAGATTAGCACCTGAGCTAACAACTGTTGCCAATCTTCTTTTTTCTTCTGCCTTTTCTCCCCAAATACCCCCAGTACAAAGTTGCATATTTTAGTTGTGGGTCCTTCTAGTTGTGGCATGTGGGATGCCACCTCAGCATGGCCTGATGAGTGATGCCATGTCCACGCCCAGGATCCAAATGGGTGAAACCATGGGCCACCAAAGCAGAGCCTACAACTTAACCACTCGGCCCCAGGGCCAGGCCCTCTTGTCTTTTTGATAACAGCCATTCTAACAGGTGTGAAGTGATATCTCATTGAGATTTTGATTTGCATTTCCCTGATGATTAGTGATATTGAGCTTCTTCTCAGGTGTCTGTTGGCCATCTGCATGTCTTCTTTAGAAAACTGTCTATTCAGATCTTTCGGCCATTTTTTAATCGCATTGTTTGAGGGTTTTTTCACTATTGAGTTGTATGAGTTCTTTATAAATTTCGGATATTTACTCCTTATCAGGTATATGATTTGCAATTATTTTCTCCCATTCAGAGGTTATCTTTTCGTTTTGTTGGTGATTTCCTTTGCTGTGCAGAAGCTCTTTAGTTTGACGTAGTCCCACTTGTTTATTTTTGCTTTTGTTACCTTTATTTTTGGTGTCATATCCAAAAAATCATCACCAAGACCAATGTCAAGGAGCTTATTGCCTCTGTTTTCTTCTAGGAGTGTTATGGTTTCAGAACTTACATTCAAGTCTTTAATCCACTTGGAATTAATTATTGTGTATGGTGTAAGATTGTGGTCCAGTTTCACTCATTTGCATGTGGCTGTGCAGTTTTCCTAACACCATTTATTCAAGAGACTGTCCTTTCCCCATTGTATATTCTTGGCTCCTTTGTCATAAGTTAATCATATATGTGTGGGTTTATTTCTGGGCTCTCTATTCTGTTCCACTGGTCTATGTGTCTATTTTTATGGCTATACCATACTGTTTTGGTTACTATAGCTTTGTAAGATAGTTTGAAGTCAGGGAGTATGATGCCTCCAGCTTTGTTCTTCTTTCTCAGGATTGCTCTGCTTTTTGGGGTCTTTTGTGGCTCCATACAAACTTTAGGATTGTTTGTTCTATTTCTGTGAAAAATGCCACTGGAATTTCTATAGAGATTGCATTGAATCTGTAGGTTGCTTTAGGTAGTATGGACATTTTAACAATATTGATTCTTCCAACCCATGAACATGGAGTAACTTTCCCTTTGTGTCTTCTTCAATTTCTTTCATCGGTGCCTTATAGTTCTCAGTGTGCAGGTCTTTCACCTCCTCAGTTAAATTGATTCCTACGTATTTTATTCTTTTTGATGTAAATGTAAATGGGATCATTTTCTCAATTTCTCTTGCTGATAGTTTGTTGTAAATTTTTAGGCATATTTTACACAATTTAAAGTTAATTAACTTAATTTTTAAGTGCTAAAAAATTTTAAGCTTAATTTAAGAAATATTTACTGAGTTCCCTTCATGTATCGCATAATTTATTATATTCTAACCATTTCTCGTTTAAAATTGGCACTTGTGTTTTCTTGCCAGTAGTTTGTCATATGTCTTCATTTCTATAATCTCTTTGACTTCTCACCCATAGTATTATTTATTTATTTTCGTATAGTCAGTAATCAGTATAATTCCTGTATAGGCTACCTGTCAGCTGTAATAACTGAAACCTATGCATTATAGCAAGGAAAGTACTCATTACTTGTTTGAATCTTATTAAATTAAAATCTCTAAAGAAGTTTTATTTTCCCAGGATTTAAGTATTCTCTTTTCACAATTTCTATTAAAGTGAATGTATCAATCACAGGACAGCACGAAATGGATGACACCCTCAAACAAGATAATTGAGTATAAGTTAATGAGGAGATTATTTGAATAGATGTGGCAGCTTTAAGGAAAAGTAAGAGGGCACGATGAAGCATTTGGGACTAGTAAGGGTAGGAATACTAGGCCTGAAGGGGCCTGCAGGGGCAAAGGGAGTGAGCAGGTGCTAGTCCTCTGAGAAGGAGAGCTGTGGCTGTAGGAGAGGGCACCCAACCAGAGCTGTAGCCTTCAGTAGAGGAGTGGGCTACTGCCAACCCACAGATGAGCAAGAAGGAACCCTGGGAAATAAATATCCCTACCTCACTCTCCTCTTGACCCGTAATCCAACTGGTGTTTCCCATTGTGTGAAAACAGCCAGAAGCCAGAGGGCAAGGGAGCCCATCCATGCTGTCCAAAAAGGGTAGCCTGGCAGGGCACAGAGCATGGTCAAAAAGGTTGAATAGTGGCAAATGTAGATGTCCAGTATAGACTATCCACCATTTTTTTTAATTCATAGACTTTACTCTTTAGAGTAATTTTAGGTTTACAGAAAAATTGAGCTGAAAGTACAGAGAGTTCCCATACACCCTCTTATCACCCCCCATTTGTTTCCCCTATTATTAACATCTTGCGTTAGTATAGTATATTTGCTACCTTACTGATACATTATTATTAACTAAAGTCCATAGTTTACATTAGGGTTCACTCTAGGTGTTGTATATTTTATGAATTTTGACAAATATATAATGACACATATCCACCTCTCTAATATATATATGTGACAAATATATAGAGAGGTAACAAATGTATACACATATATAATAAATATATTTAATACATATATTATCCCTCTCTCCCTCCCTGCAAACACTTGGCAACCACTGATCTTTTTACTGTCTCCATAATGTTGCCTTTTCCAGAATGGCAGATAGTTGGAATCATACAACGTGTAGGGTTTTCAGATGGGCTTCTTTCGCTTAGCAGCATGCATTTAAGTTTCCTCCATGTTTTTTTTTTCAAAGCTTCAGCACATGGTTGTATATCCTAGTTGTTAGTTTTTAGTTCTCTGTGTGAGCTGCTGCCACAGTATAACAACTGACAGACAGATGCTATGGTTCTATGCCAGGGAAACGAACCTAGACCAGAGCAGTGAGAGCACCGAATCTTAACCACTAGACCACCAGGGCCGGCTCTCCTCCATAATTTTTTATGGCTTGATAGCTCATTTATTTTTATCACTGAATAATATTCCACTGTCTAGATGTACCTTAGTTTATTTATCCGTTCACTTACTGAAGGACATCTTAGTTGTTGCCAAGTTTGGGTAATTATGAATAAACATTCATGTGCAGGATTTTGAGTGAACAGAAATTTCCCACTCACTTGAGTAAACACCATGAAGTGTGATTGCTGGATCATCTGCTAAGAATATGTGTGGTTTTCTAAGAAACTGTCGAAGTGGCTATACCATTTTGCATTCCCACCAGCAATTAATGAAACTTCCTGTTGCTCCACATCCTCACCAGCATTTGGTGTTGTTAGCGTTTTGGATTTTAACCATTCTAATAGATGTGTAGGGCTATCCCATTGCTGTTTTAATTTGCAATTACCTAATGACACATGATGTGGAGCATGTTTTCATATGTTTATTTGCCATCTGTTTACCTTCTCTGGTGAGGTATCTGTTTAGAGTTTTTTGCCCATGTTTTAATTGGGTTGTTTGTTTTCTTATGGTTGAGTTTTAAGAGTTCTTTGTATATTTTGGGTACCAGTACTTTATCAGATGTGTGTTTTGTAAATATTTCCCCCGGGCTGTGGCTTGGCTTTTCATCCTCTTAATAGCGTCTTTCACAAAGCAGAAGTTTTTCACAAATTTAAGAGCTTAGCAAACTCTAAGCAGGCTAAATACAAAAACAACCACACCTATACAGAGCTTAGTTAAATTGTTGAAAATGAGACAAAGAGAAAATCTTAAAAGTAACCAGAGGGGCCAGCCCGTTGGTGTGGTGGTGAAGTTGGAAGCTCCGCTTAGGCACTGGGTTTGCTAGCTGGATCCCAGCACCCACCTATACACGGCCCATCAAGCCATGCTGTGGCTGCATCCCACATACAGAAAGTAGAAGAGTGACACAGATGTTAGCTCAGGGGCAATCTTCCTCACAAAAATAAATAAATTAGATAAAATAAAATATTTCTTTCTTCCTTTTTTTGGTTACAGAGACCTCCCTTTATTCTCCTCATCAGTATCACTGATACTCTCTGGTTCACATTTCCCAATGCAGCTCGGCTCCTTAGAGTACTTAATGTACAATCTCACGTTGCAGCCGGGGAGGGGGCTTGGGCCAGGGGGCAGGGTGTTAGCACACCACGCGGACAGGGCGCAGTCTGTCCTGCATGGAAGAGGTGCGGATGAGTGGGCAGCCGGGGGAGGCGCACCCTCACAGTCTTTTTTGCATTGGACGATGATCCTCCATTCGTGCTCCTTCCTGACTTCCGGGGTGGGGAGACCGTGCAGCTCAGACCAGGGCAGGGCAGAAGGAAAAGCAGCAGGCCACCCAGGAGGCGGGTCAGGGTGGGAGAGGCGCAGGAGTGGCTCCTGGGGTAAGCCACAAGCCCGGTCTTTGGCTCTCCCAGTGAGGAATTTCCTCCCCTGCACCGCTGCCCAGCCCCTCTCCCCACCCCCCAACTCCCACCCGCCGAAACCAACACACAGTCCTGGAGCTAGGGGCACCTCCTGGGATCCCTGAAATGAGGGGCTCTGCCACCCGACCCAGTGCTGCCGGGCCTTGGAGGAGGGGGTCGAGGGCAAGCCCCACTCACGGACAGGCAGGAACGGCTCGGCAGGGCCCTGCCCAAGACAAGGGGGTAGGGAGGGAGAAGACCTCAGTCCCAGACAGTGGCCCCCGCTGAGGTCTGGAAGGAGGGGAGCGCCTGGGAATCCTACTTCCTTTTGGGGTCTGGTGGGGCCCCAGTTCCCTGGCCTCGGCCTCGGGCGACTTCCCAAGAGACCAGGATATTGTGCTTTGGCATCCACCCTGGGGCCAGGTCAGGACGCGGGGGCGGGAGAGAGGAGACTAAGGTGCTTGTGCTTTAGCTGGAGATGTTGACTCCGTCACACACGCGGGTCGGGCCGCTAGGGGCCGAAGGGCCAGGGCCGGGCAGCCCAGCGGAGCGCCAGGACCCCAGCCCGACCCGACACCCCAGCCCCGCAACAAGCAGGTGCCAGAAGGCACCCAGCCCTGCAGGCTGGCAGGGCTGCTGGTCGGAGGGAGGCCTCTCCGTCAGGTTCCAAGGGTCCAGAGCGGGCGGGCCCCCACCCCGCAACCCCCTGTCTCTGGAGAGAGAGCCCGCTGGGCTCCAACGGCCAGTCAGCCAGGGAGGAGACGAGAGGCGGTGAGGACAAGGTCCAAGACAAAAATACAAAATGTGAAGTGACACCCAGTGTGGGGTTGAGCAGTAAAAAAGAGCCCTCCCAGTTCATAAGTACAACCCAAAACAAAACCGCTTGCTCTGGGCGAGGAGAGAGAGAGATGGTTAGAGAGAAGATTCTACAAACGACTGCTAACAATGAAGTGGACCTACCTTATTCTCAGAGCTGGGCTCGCCAACTGGCCAAGCCAGCTGGGGACACCTTTCAAGGCAGCCCCAGGACGGGGGTGGGGGAGCAGCGGGCGTGGGGTGGGGGGCGGTGGTGGGGAGTGGAGAGGAAGGAGACAGCCGAGCCTGGGCCCCCTCGGAACGCGAACCCACACTCCACACGCTCGCACGCATGCAGCCCACCCCCGGCCCCCACCCCGTCCTGCCTTCCACGGCCCCAGGAACAGAAGGGGACATCAGACACAGTCCCGCTGGTTCGCAAAGTAAAAGGAAGCTTATACTTCAATATCTCACTGGCTAAAAACATGTTTTAAAAAGTATGTACGGGGGTGGGGGCTGGGAGCCCTGCCGTAGGACAGGGTAGGGGTGGGGAAGGGCGGGGGGACAGCAGCCCCCCAGCCTGCTCCCCTGGGTTCCAACTCTGGTCCTACAGCCTCCTCGATCTTCATTTGCTTAAAAGCAAAACTTCTACAAACGCACGCGCTTCTGCCAACCCGGGAAACCTCTTCTTCTGTCCTCAGAGACTTTCAGTCTGCCCCCAAGAGCCCCCTCACTCAGGACTGCCCCTCGCAGGCCCAAGGGGACTGACGGCGGCAATGGAGGCTGCGCCCGGGGAGGGAGGGAGAAGGGTACCAGGCCGCCACCGAAGGGGATTTGTGGAATTTCTGGACCCGCTTCTTCGCTGTAAAACGGTCAGTCCCCGCGGCCTCGCCTACCCCAGCCCCAGGCTCAGGGACAGACGAGGGAGACAGGAAGGCGCTTTTGGAAACGTAGAAGCACTGGGAGGTGGTGGCGGGAGGGGTCCTGAGAACTCTGGGGCCCCTGAGAGTCCCAGGGGACCGCAGTGAGGGGCGGGGCCTGAGGAATTCTTCAGCGCGGGAAAAGAAAGTAACCAGAGAAGAATGCACACTGCGTTCAAAGAAGCAACAATAAGACTGATGCCTGATTTTTCAACAGAAACTGTGAATGCCAGAGGACATTGTGATGACAGCTTTAAAGTGCTGAAACAAAAATCTCCAACTTAGAATTCTGCATTTCTCAAGAACAGCCTTCAAAAGATGAAGATGAAAGATGTGTTCAGACGAACAAAAACTGAGGGAGTTCATCAGCTGCGCACCAGCACTGTGAGAAGCACTAGGGGAGGCTCTTCAGACTGGAGGAAAATTATCCCAGCTAGAAGCACAGAACCACAGGAAGAAATGAAGGTGCTGGACAGGGTTAATATATAGATAAATAAAAAATAATAATGCCCGGGGAAAATTATTTTTTATTGAGTTGATAATAGTTTACATTATTGTGAAACTTCAGATGCCATTATTTCTTCTCCATCACCATATAAATGCTCCCCTTCACCCCCTGTGCCCACCTCCCACCCCCCTTCCCCTGGTAACAGCGGAACTGTTTTCTTTGTCCAGGTGTTTATCTTCCACATATGAGTGAAATCATCTGGTGTTTGTCTTTCTCAGTCTGGCTTATTTCACTTAACGTAATTCCCTCCAGGTCCATCCATGTTGTTGCAAATGGGATGATTATGTCTTTTTTATGGCTGAGTAATATTCCATTGTATATATATGCCACATGTTCTTTATCCAATACTTGGTCGATGGGCACTTGGGTTGCTTCCATGTCTTGGGTATTGTGAATAGCACTGCAATGAACATAGGGGTGCATATGTTACTTTGGATTGTTGATTTCAAGTGGTTTGGGTAGATACCCAGTAGTGGGATAGCTGGATCATATAGTAATTCTATTTTTAGTTTTTTGAGGAGTCTCCATACTGTTTTCCATAATGGCTGCACCAGTTTGCATTTCCACTAGCAGTGTATGAGGGTTCCCTTTTCTCCACACCCTCTCCAAAATTTGTTATTTTTAGTTTTGGTGATTATAGCCATTTTAACAGGTGTAAGGTGGTATGTTAGTGTAGTTTTGATTTGCATTTCCCTGATGTTTAGTGATGTTGACCTTCTTTTCATGTGCTTATTGGAGATCTGTATATCTTCTTTAGAAAAATGTCTGTTCATATCCTCTGCCCATTTTTTGATCGGGCTGTTTGTTTTTTTGTTGCTCAGTTGTGTGAGTTCCTTATATATTATGAAGATTAACCTCTTATCAAATATATGATTTGCAAATATTTTCTCCCCATTGGTGGGTTGTCTTTTTGTTTTGATCCTAGTTTCTTTGCTTTGTGGAAGCTCTTTAGTCTGATGAAGTCCCGCTTGTTTATTTTTTCTTTTGTTTCCCTTGTCTGAGAAGACATGGTATTCAAAAAGATCCTTTTAAGTTCGATGTCAAAGAGGGTACTATCTATATTATCTTCCAGGATTTTTATGGTTTCAGGGCTTATCTTCAAGTCTTTGATCCATTTTGAGTTTATTTTTGTATATGGCGTGAGATAATGGTCTACTTTCATTCTTTTGCAAATGATTGTCCAGATTTCCCAACACCCTTTGTTGAAGAGATTGTCTTTTCTCCATTGTATGTTCTCGGCACCTTTGTCGAAGATTAGCTGTCCACAGATGTACGGTTTTATTTCTGGGCTTTCAGTTCTGTTCCATTGGTCTGTGTGCCTGTTTTTATACCAGTACCATGCTGTTTTGATCACTATGGCTTTGTAGTATATTTTGAAGTCAGGGATTGTGATGCCTCCAGCTTTGTTCTTTTTTCTCAGGATTGCCTTAGCAGTTTGGGGTCTTCAGTTGCCCCACATGAATTTTAGGATTCTTTGTTGTATTTACGTGAAGAATGTCATTTGGATTCTGATTGGGATTGCATTGAATCTGTAGATTGCTTTGGGTAGTATGGACATTTTAACTGTGTTTATTCTTCCAATCCATGTGAATGGAATCTCTTTCCATTTCTTTATGTCATCATCTATTTCTTCCAATAATGTCTTATAGTTTTCATTGGATAAGTCCTTCCCCTCCTTGGTTAAATTTATTCCTGGATATTTTATTCTTTTTGTTGCAATTGTAAATGGAATTGTATTCTTGAGTTCTCTTTCTGTATGTTTGTTATTAGAGTATAGAAATGCAACTGATTTTTGTAAGTTGATTTTGTACCCTGCAACTTTATTGTACTTGTCAATTATTTCCAATACTTTTCCAATGGATTCCTTAGGGTTTTCTATATATAGGGTCACATTGTCTGCAAACAGCAAGACTTTCACTTCTTCACCCACAATTTGGATTCCTTTTATTCCTTTCTCTTGTCTAATTGCTCTGGCCAAAACCTCCAGTACTATGTTGAGTAAGAGTGATGATAGTGGGCATCCTTGTCTTGTTCCTGTTCTCAGAGGGATGGCATTCAGTTTTTGCCCATTGAGTATGATGTTGGCTCTGGGTTTGTCATATCTGGCCTTTATTATGTTGAGGTAATTTCCTTCTATCCCCATTTTGTTATGAGTTTTTATCATAAATGGCTACTGGATCTTGTCAAATGCTTTCTCTGTGTCTGATGAGAGGATCATGTGGTTTTCTCTGTCTGATGAGAGGATCATGTGGTTTTTATTCCTCATTTTTTAAATGTGGTATATCACATTGATTGATTTGCAGATGTTGAACCATCCCTGTGTCCCTGGTATAAATCCAACTTGATCATGATGTATGATCTTTTTGATGTATTTCTGTATTCGAGTTGCCAATATTTTGTTGAGGATTTTTGCATCTATTTTCATCATTGATATTGGCCTGTAGTTTTCCTTTTTGTGTTGTCCTTGTCAGGCTTTGGTATCAAAGTGATGTTGGCCTTGTAAAATATGTTAGAAAGCATCTTCCCTCATTTTTTGGAATAGCTTGAGAAGGATAGGTATTAAATCCTCTCTGAACGTTTGGTAGAATTTTCCAGGGAAGCCATCTGGTCCTGGGCTTTGATTTTTTGATTACTGTTTCAATCTCTTCACTTGTGATTGGTCTATTCAGATTGTCTATTTCTTCTTGATGCAGCTTTGGGAGGTTGTAAGAGTCTAAGAATTTGTTCCATTTCCTCTAGATTGTCCATTTTGTTGGCATATAGCTTTTCATAGTATTCTCTTATAATCCATTGTATTTCTGTGATATCTGTTGTTATTTCTCCTCTTTCATTTCTAATTTTATTTATCTGAGCTTTTCTCTTTTCATCTTTGTAAGTTTGCCTAGTGGTTTGTCAATTTTTTTATCTTCTCAAAGAATCAGCTCTTTGTTTCATTGATCCTTTCTACTGCCTTTTTTGTTTTAATAGCATTTATTTCTGCTCTGATTTTTATTATTTCTCTCCTTCTGCTGACTTTGGGCTTTGTTTGTTCTTCTTTTCCTGATTCAGTTAGGTGTAGTTTGTCGTTGCTTATTTGGGATTTTTATTGTTTGTTACGGTGAGCCTGTATTGTGAGGAATTTCCCCCTTGGTACCACTTTTGCTGCATCTCAAGTGAGTTGGTATGTTTTGTTTTCATTTTCATGTGTCTCCAGATATTTTTTTATTTCTCCTTTAATTTCTTCAATGATCCATTGGTTGTTCAACAGCATGTTGTTTAGTCTCCACATCTTTGTCCCTTTCTCAGCTTTTTTCTTGTAATTAATTTCTAGCTTCATAGCATTATGATTGGAAAAGATGCGTGTTTTATTTCAATCTTCTTAAATTTGTAGAGGCTTGCCTTGTTTCCCAACATATGGTCTATCCTTGAGAATGTTCCATGCACCCTTGAGAAGACTGTGTATTCTGCTGTTTTTGGATCGAGTGTTCTATATATGTCCATTAAGTTCAACTGGTTTAGCTTTTCATTTAACTCCACTGTTTCCTTGTGGATTTTCTGTCTGAATGATGTATCCATTGATGCAAGTGGAGTGTTGAAGTCCCCTACTAGTATTGTATTATTATTGATATCTTCTTTTAGGTTTGTTAATAGTTGCTTTATGAACTTTGGTTCTCCTGTGTTGGGTGCATGGATATTTATAAGTGTTGTTTCTTCTTGATGGAGTGTCCCTTTCATCATTATATACTGCCCCTCTTTGTTGCTCTTTGCCTGTCTTGTCTTGAAGTCTACTTTGATACAAGTATTGCAACACCAGCTCTCTTTTGTTTGCCATTAGCTTGGAGTATCATCTTCCATCCCTTCACTCTGAGCCTATGTTTGTCATTGGAGTTGAAATGCATTTCCTGGAGGCAGCATATTGTTGGGTCTTGTTCTTTAATCCATCTTGCCACTCTGTGTCTTTTTATTGTAGAATTCAATCCATTTACATTTAGGGTGATTATTGATATATGAGAGCTTAATGCTGCCATTTTATCACTTGTTTTCTGGTTCTCCTGCATTTCCTTTGTTTCTTGTCCTGTGTGTTTTGGTCTACCAATTCAGTTATGTGGAAACCAGCCTGGTGGCACAGTGGTTAAGTTCACGTGCTCTGCTTCAGCAGCCCAGGTTTCGCCTGTTCAGGTCCCAGGTGCAGACATGGCGCTGCTTGGCAAGCCATGCTGTGATAGGTGTCTCACATGTAAAATAGAGGAAGATGGGCACAGATGTTAGCTCAGGGCCAGTCTTCCTCAGCAAAAAAGAGGAGGATTGGCAGCAGATGTTAGCTTAGAGCTAGTCTTCCTCAAAAAACAACAGCAAAAAAAAAAACAAAAACAAACAAAAACGAAAAAACAAAAACACAAACCAATTCAGTTATATAGTTTTTTATGTTGGGTTTCTTTGTTTTCTCCTTATTTATTTGTGTCTCTGTTCTGCTTTTTTGTTTAGTGGTTACCATGAGGTTTGTATGCAAAATCTTGTAGATAAGATAGTCCATTTTCTGATGGCCTCTTCTTTCCTTAGACTAAACCAGTTCAGTCCTTCTTCCCTTCCCCTCCTATCTTGTTTTTCTCACACCTTATTTCATCTTGTGTTGTGAGTTTGTGGCTAAAATGACAAGATTATCTTTGTTTTTGGTGTTTTCCTCCCCTTTATCTTTAATGTTATACTTGAGTATTTGTTAACCTGTTCTGATGTACAGCTACAATTTTCTGATTTTTTATACCTATTTTTCTCCTTATTCCATGCCTTGTAACCCCTTTCTCCATTTTTTTTTTTTTTTTCAGGTATGAAGGCCTTCTTGAAGATCCTCTGTAGGGGAGGTCTTGTGGCTACAAACTCCCTTAGCTTTGGCTTATCTGGGAAAGTTGTTATTTCTCCATCATATCTGAAGTCTATTTTCACTGAATAGAGTATTCTTGGCTGAAAGATTTTGTCCTTCAAAGATTTGAATATGTCATTCCAGTCTTTCCTAGCCTGTAAGTTTTCTGCAGAGAAATCTGGTGAAAGTCTGATAGAGGTTTCTTTGTAGGTTATGTTCTTCTGCCTTGCTGCCCTTAGTATTTTTTCTTTGTCATTGACTTTTGCCAGTTTCACTACTATATGCCTTGCAGTAGGTCTTTTTACACTGGCATATTTAGAAGATCTGATAGGCTCTTTCATGTGGATTTCCATCTCCTTCCCCAGGTTTGGGAAGTTCTCTGCTATTATTACTTTGAACAAGCTTTCTGTTCCATTCTCCTTCTTTTCTCTCTCTTGAATATCTATAATTCTTATGTTGCATTTCCTAATTGAGTTGGATATTTCTCAGAGATTTTCTTCATTTCTTTTTAGTCTTAGTTCTCTCTACTCCTCTGTCTGGAGCATTTCAATATGTCTATCCTTGATTATGCTGATTCACTCCACTATGATGTTGCTCAAACATTCAGAGAATCCAAATTTTGTTTTATCTCATCGATTGTGTCTTTCATCTCTAATATTTCTGATTGGTTCTTCTTTATAGTTTCAATCTCTTTTGTGAAGTAGCTCCTGAACTCGTTGAATTGTTTCTCTACATTTTTTTGTAACTCATTGAGTTTTTTGATGATAGCTATTTTGAAGTCTCTGTCATTTAGATTACATATTTCTGTGTCTTCAGGACTGATTTCTGGGTACTTGTCATTTTCTCTCTGGTCTGGAGATGTAATATAATTTTTGATTCTGCTAGAGGGCGTGGCATTGTTCTTTCACATCATGGTATTATTTGGTCACACTTACTGCTTACCACTGGGTGGGGGTCAAGAACTGCATTTTCTGAGCCCTCTGACTTCTGCCAGGATCCCAGGTGCTGGAGCTGGTGCTAGGTGGGGAGGGGGAGGGGTGCTTTCTTCATTGTTCTCTTGGGGTTTTCTCACTCTGCCCTCGATATCTGCTCTCCTGGGGTATTGGCTTGATGAAGTCACCCCTGTGATAGCTTTCACCTGGGTAGGGAGCTTTCCCCTAGGCTGCAAAGGACCTTGGGGAACTTTGATGTTCCTGCAAATGGGCATCCCCTCCCCTTTTCCTTCCCTCTTGGAGACTGCACAGTCCCAGATCACAGTCTTTTGGGGAGGGAGCGAAGTTTTCTCTTACCCCATTCCACCTCCTCCAAGGGGGACTCCAGCCTCTCCACCCTCCCATGTATGATTGTGTTGGTCTTTTGTGTTGTGTGGATGTCCTCTGCTGGAGGATAAATGTCTTTTTCACTGTGTCATGGAGGGAAGAGATCACTGGGAGAGCTCACTTAACCATGATGCTGATGTCACTCTCTGGGTAAAATTTTTAAAGTAATGTTCTGTAAAGTCTGTAACACATATAGAAGTAACTGTGTATGAATACAACCCAAAAAATCTAATGGTACTGCCTAAATATTTTTCATTTGTCTTATTAATAAATGTTAATACAAATTTGGGAAGATTTTATTATTTCAAATAACTGAAAGTATTTAATGATGTTAATTTCATATTTTCTTCATTGTTGTCTACAAGTTTTCTATATTCAGAACACTAATCTTAACAGAACATGAATTCCATTCTGTTAACATTGTTTAGCATTTTGAACTTTTATCAAACAGCCTTTGAGTACAATTTGTATCCAACATTTACATCATTAGCAATAGTACCCATTATTCTTTTTGGATGCTCAAATTGCTTTTCATTTAAAAACAAAAATTACAGGGCTAGCCCAGCGGTGCAGCGGTTAAGTGCACACATTCCGCTTCGGCAGCCCAGGGTTTGCCAGTTCAGATCCCAGGTGCGGACATGGCACTGCTTGGCACGCCATGCTGTGGTAGGTGTTTCACATATAAAGTAGAGGAAGACAGGCTAGATGTTAGCTCAGGGCCAGTCTTCCTCAGCGAAAAGAGGAGGATTGGCAGCAGTCAGCTCAGGGTTAATCTTCCTCAAAAAAAAAAATTATTTGTCATATTTAGCACCACTTCTTACATAATATCAAAAGACATTCTATTTGAATAGAGAGAATCAACATCACAAATATGTCAATTTGTCCAAGTTAATTTATAAATTTAATGTGTCCCCATAGCTTTTTCCTGAAGTTATTTAGTTTTACTATAAAGCTCATATAGAAAATTAAACAAGCAAGGATGTATGAAAAGGAAGAACACTGAAGGTAGGGTAACTTGAGCAAATATTTAAATTATATGAATCCTTCACGATTAAGAGAGTATGATATTAGCAAATGAATAGACAAATGGATTTCTTGGGGGAAAATACGATATTAAGAAATAGGATCAAGTAAACATGAAAATTTGGTATGTGATAAAGTGGCATCTCAAATCCCTGGGGGAATGATAGGCTTTTTTGTTAATAGTATTAGAACAACTAGACAGCCTTCTTGGAGAAGATAAAATTAAAGCCATTCTGGGGTCAGCCCTGTAGCCAAGTGGTTAAGTTCGCACACTCTGCTTCAGTGTCCCAGGGTTTCGCCAGTTCGAATCTTGGGTGCAGACATGGCACCAATCACCAGGCCATGCTGAGGTGGTATCCCATATGCCACAAGAGAAGGACCCACAACTAAAAATATACAACTATGTACCAGGGGGCTTTGGGGAGAAAAAGGAAAAATAAAACCTTTAAAAAAAAATTAAAGCCGTACTTCATACCACACACCAGAATAAAACCCAAGATCAGAAATTTAAATACAAATAATGACACCATGCAAGTACTAAAAGATCTCACTGGTTAATTCCTTTATAACCTTGGGATTGGGAAGGCTTTTCTAATTATGATTCAGAATACAGAAGTAATAAAAGAAAAGATTAACAAAGCTGATTGTATAAAAATAAAAAATATTTTTGTTATAAAAAACATAAACCTTGGGACAGCCCCATGGCCGAGTGGTTAAGTTTGGCACTCTCTGCTTTGGTGGCCTGGGTTCGGTTCCTGGGCCTGGACCTATACCACTTGTCAGTGGCCATGCTGTGGCAGATACCCACATGCAAAATAGAGGAAGATTAGAACAGATGTTAGCTCAGGTCCAATCTTCCTCAGAAAAAAAACCCAAAACACAAGAACCACAAACCAAATTAAAAGACAAATTACAAATATGTGTAACATATCATAGATAAATAGCTTATCTCCCTACCACAGTTCTTAAAAACCCAGAAGACACACACACACACCAAAAAAAGGAAACTGAGCAAAAGACATCAATGGAGAGTTCACAGAAGAGGCAAAGCAAATGGCCTTTGTTTATATGAAAACATGCTTAATTGCATTCATAATAAAATAAAATTAAAGCTACACTGGGATAAATTTCTCATCAATCAGATTGAAAAAAGTGCCAAAAGTTGTCAAAACAGCCTGTTAGTAAGGCTGCAGAGAAACAGGTTCACTATTAAACTGCTGATGAGAGGACAAAATGTTTACTAAAATCCCTCTGGGGTAGAATTTAGCACCATCTAACAAAATTACCTCTATATTTACCCTTTGACTCAGAAATTCCAGTTCTAATAATCTATTCTCCATATGCATTTCCACAAATGTGAAACATACGCATGAGAGTATTCATTTTGACATTATTTGTCATAACAAAACATTGGAAATGACACTCTCTCCATCAGTAGGAGACTGTTTGAATAAACTATGGTGCATCTGGACAATGGAATGCTACACAGCTATAAAAGGAATGAATAACATCTGTATATGTATACTAATTAGAGTAATCCTCAGCATATATGGTTAAATGACAAAAGCAAGGTGAAAAGATATATCTATATAATGCTACTCTTTGTGTAAGAAAGGAGACTAAGAATATTCATGCATGTGTGTTTATTTTTGTAAAAAGAAACTGTGGAGGAATAAAACAGAAACCAATAATAATGGTTACTTAAAGAGGGGAGAAAGAAATGGATGGGGAGGATAGGATAAAAAACTTGTCTCAGTGCATCTTTTTTTAATCTCATTTTTACCTTTGGAACATTGTAAATGTTTTACATATTAAAAATGAAATTAATTTAAAAAGAAAAAATCAAAGTCTAAAAGTGAAAACTAAAGCAAATGAACACGTTTATTTAGCAAATTTTAAGGTAACTATTAGAGAAAATAATCATCTCAGGTGACTTCTGACTTCAGTACTTTGTACATCCTTCATGATAACTATTCTAAAGACTAAAAGAAAAGCAAATAAATACTAAATTTCATTCATTAATTTTATTGTTAGTAGTAGTAAATATTGCAATTTTGAAACTATTTTATGTATATTTTAGGATGAAGCAAATAGGTCAATATATCAGGGTTATTATGAACCAATATTTTTAATTATCCTGATAAAAGATATAAAATTCAAAATCAAGAAGTTAAGGGAGGAAACTAGAATTAAAATTTGATTTGGAAATATCAATATGAATTCAAGATTTTTCTAAACACTGAAAATGTCTTAAAGCAGTGATACCTCCAGAGCAGTGAGCTCTCTCGGCACCTAAGCAGTGCTTTCTATACTGTTCCTCACCAAAAGAACCAGTGCTCCCTGGAGAAATGGCTGATTCCATGTCAGGAGCTTGGGAAAGTAAAACTGAGCCTGGGACATCTTGTTGGGCCAAAAGCAAAAATAGTGCTCACAGACAACTTTGAGGGTATGTCAAAAGGACACTAGATTCAGCTTAAAAGGGCTCCCACTGGACACATTCAGTACAGTTTGAGCAAAAAAAGAATAATGACTGTAATTGATTGTAAAATACTGAATGGATACAAACCCAGATCTATAGTTTAAAAAAAGAAAAAGATTAATTTTCTACCTTTGTAGATTAATATCATACCACCACCTTACACTGAAAATTGGTAATTAAGGGGAAATAAGCATTTACCATGCCTTTCCAGAAGGAAACCTCGTTTCCCAGTTAACTCTCCAGGTAACTACCTCCTAATAAATGTAGGAACGAGAGAAGTAGAAAAGCACCTTTTTGTAACCCCTGATGAGATAACTCATTCAGGCAAGGATCACTATGGATGCCAATTATTAGGTGAAAGGTTATTTTTAGAATATTCACACAGTGTCAAAGAACCATGCAGATGACTTACTAATTGCAAAGGGTAAACTGTACCTTTAGGGAACAGATCTGACAGTGTCCATCTGAACCAAGTGAGTATCTTTAGCTTCACTAGCTATGGGATGACCTCATACTATATGCCTTCTGATGTAAAGCAATGTGAAGTATATAGCATTTTTGAAGCATTAGTTCCAAAATTGGGTAACTGGAATCTAATTTTAAAAGTTGCGAAAACGCCACCCCCACCCCACAACCAGCTCAGCAGTTAGCCAGAGCGCACACAGACAGAAAAGCAGCCAGAGGCTAGGGGGACCACATGGGTGAAAGAAAGCACCCTCCCCCCTCAGCAGGGCACACCAGCTCAACAGTCTGCCAAAGAGCACACAGACTGAAAAGTAGTCAGCGGCTGGACTTAGGAGCGATCAATGGCAGGCTCAGAATACACAGCTCCTGACTCCCACCCAGTGGCAGCAGGTGGAAGCTGTGAACAAATACTATCACCATGCAGAGGCAGAAATCTACCCCTTCAAGCAGGATGAAAAAAAATATATTAAATCTCCAGATGAGAAAGAAAACAACAAGTATACAGAAATCAATCCTGAAGGCACAGAAATTTATAATCTAAATGACAGAGAATTCAAAATAGCTATCATAAAAAAAAATAACTCAATGAGTTACAAGAAAATAAAGACAGTTCAAGGAAAACAGGAACTTCTTCACAAAACAGATTGAAACTATAAAGAAGAACCAATCAGAACTGTTGGAGATGAAAAATACAACAAATGAGATAAAGAAAAATCTGGACTCCCTAAACAATGAAGCTGATATTATGGAGGACCAAATTAGCAATTTAGAGGACAGAAATCTAGGAACACTTCAGATGGATGAGGAGAGAGAACTAAGATTAAAAAGAAATGAAGAAATTCACCAAGAAATGTCCAACTCAATTAGGAAATGCAACATAAGGATAATAGGTATTCTAGAGGGAGAAGACCAGAAAGCTTGTTCAAGGAAATAATAGCTGAGAACTTCCCAAACCTGGAGAAGGAGCTGGAAATACAAGTGAAAGAGGCCAATAGATTTCCCAAATATATCAACGTAAGAGACCTCCTCCAAGGTATATGGTAGTAAAGCTGGCAAAAGTCAGTGATAAAGAAAAAATATTAAGGGAAGCAAAGCAGACGAAAACAGCTTAAAAATGAACCCCTATCTGACTTTCAGGGGACTTCTCAGCAGAAACATTATAGCTAGGAGAGAATGGAATAATAATATGTTCAAAATTCTGAAAGACAAAAACTTTCAGCCAAGAATATTCTATCCAGTGAAAATATCCTTCAGATATGATGGAGAAATAAAAACGTTCCCAGATAAAGAAAAGCTAAGGGAGTTCATTGCCACAAGAGTGAAGGGGTAGAAGATGATACTCCAAGCTAATGGCAAACAAAGGAAAGCAAGTGTTGTCATACTCATATCAGACAAAGTAGACTTCAAGGTAAAACAGGTAAAAAGAGACAAAGACATAACACATAAATATTTATGCACCCAACGCAGGAGCCCCAAAGTACATAAAGCAACCATTAACAAACCTAAAAGGAGATATTAATAACAACACAATAATACTAGAGGACCTCAACACCTCACTTACATCAATGGATAGATCTTCCAAACAAAAATCAACAAGGAAATAATGGAATTAAACAAAAAACTAGACCAGACAGACTTTATAGCTATAAAAAGAAGACTCTATCCAAAAACAGCAGAATATACATTGTTCTCAAGTGTGCATGGAACACTCACAAGAATAGATCATATGGTGGGAAACAAGGTAAGCCTCAACAAGATTAAGAAGATTGAAATCAGGGGCAGCCCTGTGGCCGAGTGGTTAAGTTCACGTGCTCAGCTTTGGCAGCCCAGGGTTTCGCCAGTTCGAATCCTGAACACCGACATGGCACTGCTCATCAAGCCATGCTGAGGCAGCATCCCACATGCCGCAACTGGAAGGACCCACAACTAAAAATACACAACTATGTATCAGGGGGCTTTGGGGAGAAAAAAGGAAAAATAAAATATTTACAAAAAGAAGACAAATCATATCTACCATCTTTTCCGACCATAATGCTATGAAATTAGAAATCAACTACAAAAAAAAAAAAAAGCTGTTAAAGGGACAAAGATGTGGAAACTAAATAACATGCTACTGAACAACCAATGGAGAAATTAAAGGAGAAATAAAAAAATATCTGGAGACAAATGAAAATGAAAACACACCATACCAACTCATATGGCATATGGCAAAAGCCATCCTAAGAGGGAAATTTGTAGCAATACAGGCTCATGTTAACAAAGAAGAAAAATCTCAAATAAGTAATCTTAAACTACATCTTAAACTACTACTTAAACAGAACTAGAAAAAGAAGAACAAAGATCAAACTCAGCAGAAGGAGGGAAATAAAAATTAGAGCAGAAATGAATGAAATTGAAACAAAAAAGATGATAGAAAGCGTCAATGAAACAAAGTGCTAACTCTTTGAGAAGATAAACCAACTGACAAACTCTTAGGCAGACTCACTAAGAAAAAAAGAGAGAAGGCTCAAATAAATAAAATTAGAGGGCCAGCCCCGTGGCCGAGTGATTAGGTTTGCGGGCTCCGCTTTGGCTGCCTGGGGTTTCGCTGGTTCGGATCTTGGGCTCGGATGTGGCACTGCTCATCAGGCCATGCTGAGGCGGCGTCCCACATGCCACAACTAGGAGGACCCACAACTAAAATATACAACTATGTACCAGGGGGCTTTGGGGAGAAAAAGGAAAAATAAAATCTTTAAAATTAGAAATGAAAGAGGAGAAATTAGAATGGATGCCACAGAAAAACAAAAGATTATGAGAGAATACTATGAAAAACTGTATGCCAACAAACTGGACAGTCTAGAAGAAATGGATAAATTCTTAGACTCTTACAATCTCCCAAAACTGAATTAGGAAGAAATAGAGGGGCCGGCCGGGTGGCGCAGTGCTTAAGTGCGCACATTCCGCTTCGGCGGCCCAGGGTTTGCTGGTTCGGATCCCAGGTGCGGACATGGCACCGCTTGGCAAGCCATGCTGTGGTGGGCATCCCACGTATAAAGTAGAGGAAGATGGGCATGGATGTTAGCTCGGGGCCAGTCTTCCTCAGCGAAAAGAGGAGGATTGTCAGCAGTTAGCTCAGGGCTAATCTTCCCCCCCAAAAAAAAGAAGAAGAAGAAGAAATAGAAAATCTGAATAGACCAATCACAAGTAAAGAGATTGAAACAGCAATCAAAAACCTCCCCCCAAATAAAAGTCCAGGACCAGATGGCTTCTCTGGAGAATTCTACCAAACATTCAAAGAAGATTTATTACCTGTCCTTCTCAAACTATTCCAAAACAATTGAAGAAGATGGAGCACTTCCTAATACATTCTACGAGGCCGACACCATCCTGATACCAAAGTCAGACAAGGACAACACAAAGAAGGAAAACTACAGGCCAATATCACTGATGAACATAGATGCAAAAATTCTCAACAAAATATTGGCAAACCAAATATAGCAATACACCATGAGCAAGGGGGACTTATATCAGGGACACAGAGATGGTTCAACATCCAGAAATCAATCATTGTGATATACCACGTTAACAAAAGAAGGAATAAAAACCACATGATCACCTGAATAGATGCAGAGAAAGCATAAGATCCAACATCCGTTTATGATAAAAACTCTCAATAAAATGGGTATAGAAGAAGGTACCTCAACATAATGAAGGCCATATATGACAAATCCACAGCCAACATCATACTCAATGGGGAAAAACTGAAAGCCATCCCTCTGAGAATAGGAACAAGACAAGGAGACAAGGGTGCCCACTCACACCACTCTTGTTCAACATAGCACTGGAAGTTTTGGCCAGAAGAATTAGGCAAGAAAAAGAAATAAAAGAAATCCAAATAGGCAATGAAGAAGTGAAACTCTCACTGTTTGCAGACGACCCGATTTTATATATAGAAAACCCTGAAGAAATCATCAGAAAACTATTAGAAATAATCAACAACTACAGCAAAGTTGCAGGGTACAAAATCAATTTACAAAAATCAGTTGCATTTCTATACTCCAATAATGAACTAACAGAAAGAGAACTCAAGGATACAATTCCATTTAAAATTGCAACAAAAAGAATAAAATATCTAGGGGCTGGCCCTGTGGCCGAGTGGTTAAGTTTGTGCACTCCGCTGCAGGCGGCCCAGTGTTTCTTTGGTTCGAATCCTGGGCGCAGACATAGCACTGCTCATCAAACCACGCTGAGGCAGCATCCCACATGCCACAACTAGAAAGACGCACAACGAAGAATATACAACTATGTACTGGGGGGCTTTGGGGAGAAAAAGGAAAAAATAAAATAAAAATAAATAAAAATAAAATACCTAGGAATAAATCTAACCAAGGAGGTGACAGACCCATACAAAAAAAACTATAAGACATTACTGAAATAAACTGATAATGACATAAAGAAATGGAAAGATATTCCACGCACATGGATTGGAAGAATAAACATAGTTAAAATGTCCATACTACCTAAAGCAATCTACAGCTTAAATGCAATACCACTCAGAATCCCAATGACATTCTTCACTGAAGTGGAACAAAGAATCCTAAAATTCATATGAGGCAACAAAAGACTCCAAATAGCTAAAGAAATCTTGAAAAAAAGAACAAAGCTGGAGGCATCACAATTCCTGACTTCAAAATGTACTATAAAGCTATAGTAATCAAAACAGCATGGTACTGGTACAAACACAGGCACACAGGTCAATGGAACAGAACTGAAAGCCCAGAAATAAAAACACGCATCTACAGACAGCTAATCTTCAACAAAGGAGCTAAGAACATACAATGGAGAAAGGAAAGTCTTCTTAATAAATTGTGCCAGGAAAACAGGACAGCCACGTGCAAGAGAATGAAAGTAGACCATTATCTTACACCATACAGAAAAATTAACTCAAAATGGATCAAAGACTTGAAAGTAAGAACTGAAACCATAAAACTTCCAGAATAAAATATAGGCAGTACACTCTTTGACATCGGTCTTAAAAGAATCTTTTTGAATACCATGTCTACTCGGACAAGGGAAACAAAAGAAAAAATAAACAAGTGGGACTTAATCAGACTAAAGAGCTTCTGCAAGGCAAAAAGACAACCCACCAACTGGGAGAAAATATTTGCAAATCATATATCTGACAAGGAGTTAATCTCCATAATATATACAGAACTCACACAACTGAACAACAAAAAAAGCAAACAACCTGATCAAAAAGTGGGCAGAAGATATGAACAGACATTTGCCCAAAGAAGATATGCAGATGGCCAATAGGCACATGAAAAGATGTTCAACATCACTAATCATCAGGGAAATGCAAATCAAAACTACACTTAGGTATCACCTTACACCCATTAGAATGGCTATAATCACCAAGGCAAAAAATAATGAATGTTGGAGAGGTTGTGGAGAAAAGGAAAGCCTCATACACTGCTGGTGGGAATGCAAACTGGTGCAGTCATTGTGGAAAACAGTTTGGAGATTTCTTAAAAAATTAAAAATAGAAATACCATATGACTCATCTATCCCACTCCTGGGTATTTATCCAAAGAACTTGAAATCAACAATGCAAAGAGACTTATTCACCCATATGTTCATTGCAGCACTATTCACAATAGCCAAGACATGGAAGCAACCCAGGGGTGCATCAACTGATGATTGGATAAAGAAGAGGTGGTATATACGTACAATGGAATACTACTCAGCCATAAAAAAAGACAAAATTGTCCCATTCGCAGCAACGTGGATGGAACTTGAGGGTATTATGTTAAGTGAAATAAGCCAGATGGAGAAAGACAAACACCATATTATTTCACTCATATGTGGGAGATAAACACACAGACAAAAAGAACAGTTTAGTGGTTACCAGGGGAAAGGGGGTTGGATGCAGGCACAAGGGGTTAAGGGGCACATTTATATGGCGACTGACAAATAACAATGTACAACTGAAATTTCACAATGTTATAAACTATTATGACCTCGATAAATAAATAAATATAAGTCATGGGGGTGTAACGTACAGCATGGTCACTATAGTTAATAATTCTGTACTGCATATGAAAGTCGCTAGGAAAGTAGATCTTAAAAGTTCTCATCACAAGAAAAAAAATTCTGTAATTATGTATGGTGATGGACGTTAATTAGACTTATTGTGGTGATTATTTTGTGATATATACAAATATTGAATTATACTTATGTCAGTTATACCTCAATTAAAAAAAGAACAAGATTTGAAACTCAAAACACACAAGCTTTTGGAAAATACTTGTTCAACTTTTTCAATTTGTATAAAGAGTTTTTGTAAGTTACAAAAAAAATTTAGGTTTTTGTTTTCGTACACCATTGATTTCAAGACTACTTTTTAAAAGCAAATAGTAGGGTGAAATATCAAAAAAAAAAATTGAAAAGAACAAAATACAGGGAGATAGAAGAACAAGTTAAACGACACCACAGAAACAACAAGACAAACCCAGAATGTAGAACATTCTGTAAGACAACTGGCCTAGTCTCTTCAAAGAGTCAGTTCCATGCAGAAAAAAAGACTGGATTGTTCTGGATTAAAAAGAAAAGGGGAGCGAGGAGGACACAGCAACAAAGCAATGTGTGGAGCTTCACTGGATCCTGTTGAGTTTTTTTAAACGCTATAAAAAAAAAATTTAAATTGGGAAAGCTTGAATATGGACTAATGTTAGATGATATTAGGAATTATTGACTCATTAGATGTGATATTTCTATCGCAGTTGTGTAAAATATATACTGAAGATTTGGGGATGAATTGTCCTGATGTCTGCAACTTGCTTTCAAATGGTTCAGGGAAAAAAAGAAGAGAGAAGTAGACAGATAAATGAGTGGATAGATAAGATGGACACTAGCAAAGCAAATATTTCGAAATGTTAGGATTTGTTGAACATTTCTGTTCCATGTTTCGGTGTTTATTGTCCTTTTTTCCCCCAGTTTTTCTGTGTGTTAGACAATTTAAAAAAAAAAGTTGGAAAGAATTTCCACATTGTTCTGATTTTTACATAGTAACAGAAGACATTCCACGCTGCAGCACATTAATATTATTTCTTCTTTGTTCTCCTGAGAAATAAAAAGATTCTATTTATGATACCTCCAAAGGCACATTAAGAAACATATCCAAACTTGGCTGTCTCTTTATTCAAGTCTGGCTTTAATACTGTATTTAAAATTCTTGAATGTGTAAATATTAAAACACTGCAACTTACTGCTGACACAAAAGTGGCTATGTACTCGCAACAAAATCAAAGTAGAAGTTAAACTAGTTAGAAGCAGTAGCAACTCCGTCTAATTATAAGATCATTTAAAAGGGCAATTTTAAAGAATGCTTCGTAACGGTGCAAAGCTGCCTCTCAGCCTGCAGTGACGCTGCCAGACCAGCAGGCGGCGCTGCAACGCATCTCAGGTGCAGCGAAAAGCTCATTCACCGATGGCTGTTGCCAACTCTGAACTTGAATTTTCGTATTAGAATTCATTCTATTAATTATTTTAACTGCTTTTTGCAGTTACTCTTAAACTGCTTACTAATTGGTACAGAAGTGTTTGAACAACTGGTTGAGCCATAGCAGTGCAAACCGGCTGAACGTCAGCGCTGTTTCCTCCCGTTACGACAGAAGCCAACCCGGCTCCCGCCCGAGAGAGTAATCTCTGCACGGGGAATCTCAGCGCCACCCCGCCTACTCTCCAGAGCTTGTTTATCCTAATCCCCACCTTCCTGCATTTTCAACCTTTCCTCCTCCACTCGATCCTTCCTCCAAACATCATGTGAAAACGCTCAAAACTTGAAAAAGTGCCTCAAGTCCATATATTCTGCTCCCTCTGTTTTTCTCTTGCAAACACAACCGAACTTCTTGAAAATTATATCCTTTCCTCCACTACTTCCACCTCTTTCCTCCAAAGTATTCCTCAGTCCCCGACATGCGGGGCTTCTGATCTCACCTGTCCGATACAACTGCTCCCACCAAGATCACCAAGGCTCCTTGTTGCCAAATCCAGTGGGCACTCTTCATTCTTCATGCCATCTTCATACCATCACTGGGCGGCAGCAGGCCACACTGCACCCGTCCTTCCTTCTGCCCTTGGCTTTCACCACACCACACTTTCCTAGGTTTTATCCTGTCCGCTGGTTCCTCTTGTCCTGCCCTCCCTTTGGTATGTTCACTTTCTTCCTCAGCCCTCTTCTCTTCTCAGCTACACACTTTCCATGGACGATCTGAATTACCCTCCTCCCACCTATATGTCGAGGACGCCCAGATCTCTGTCTGCAGCCACAACCTCTCTTCCCCGAAGTTCCACTTGCATAAACCCTGTCTCAGGAAATGGCTCCAACCCACTTCAACTTCTTTAAAGTTGCCAAGTCAGAAACACAGGGCACACTCGATGTGTCCCTCTCCCCACTGCCCCCCACAGCAAAACAATCCCCACACCCTGTCAACTCTACCTCCTAAGCATCCCATAAAACTATTTCTCTGGGCTGGCCCCGTGGCCAAGTGGTTCAGTTCACACGCTCTGCTTTGGTGGCCCAGGGTTTCACCAGTTCGAATCCTGGGCACGGACCTAGCACTGCTCATCAGGCCAGGCTGAGGTGGCGTCACCCGTACCACAACTAGAAGGACCCACAACTAAAATATATACAACTATGTACTGGGGGGCTTTGGGGAAAAGAAGGAAAAGTAAAATCTTAAAAAAAAAATATTTCTCTTCTTCCATCTGCCACTACCTTAATTCTGGTTTCCATTCTCTTCCCCTGGGATCGTTGAAAAAGTTTCTGATCTCTCCCCTTTCCAAACCAGTCTCCACACTGCAACCAGCATGGTCTTTCTAAGGCACAAATCTCATAGTCTTAGGCCTTGAGTTCGTCAGTGTTCCTCTGGATAAGGCGTGCATCTTTAGCATGGCTGAGCCCACCTCTCCAGCTTCACCCTTCCTCACTCCTCTCTTGCACCCTCTGCCCCAGCCATGCTGAACAATTCCAGTCTTCCAAAGTTGTCATGTGCTTGTTCCCTGACCTTTGCTGTCCCCTCTGGAATGCTCTTCCCCTCTCACTGCCTGGCTAACTCCCGTTCAGGCCTCAGCTTGAAGGTCTGTTCCTCCAGGAAGCTTCCTCTGACTCATCAAGCCTGGCTTAGTTGCCCCTGTCAACTGTTCCCATAGCAACTCTTTACTACATACTAGTAAATTTTTTTGGTCTTAAATAACTTGCTACACAAACACAGCTTCCAGCCCTGTCCTCGCTCCTTCGTGGTCAGCACCCCAAGGCCCCTCCTATATGGAGCCACCACTATCCTATGGGACCCTTTACTACCCTTCTCACAACACTTATCACACTTTTTTGGTAATTATCTATTTAATTGTTTCCATTCGCCAATAAATTTTGAGCTCCACAAATGACTATTTCTATATCGCTTACGATGTGGCAGTGACAGGCAGATAGTAATTGCTCAACAAATGTCTGGTGGGTGAATGAATGAATGAATCCTTGGGGCGACTATAGTTCTATCCAGCTGACTTACAACAGCTCAGTGGTTAGATGTAAACTAATTCTTTTATAATTTACATAGTGCTATAGAATTCTTGTACTATTAGATTATTATTAGTGTCTGGCTGTTCTACTCCTTGAGGTAGGGTCTATGCTTTATTCAATGTTTTGGCCCAGAATTCAGCATGTCTGACACATACTGTTTTCAAACAATTTTTGTTGATTGTATCAATGATTATAAGCAATGAAGAAACAGAGGCCCACATCATTGAACTTCTCTGGACCAGACACAGCTACCTTAAGAAGCAGGACTAGAAGTAAGTCTGGAAAAAGGGAAGCTTGGAAGGAAGTGGATTCCATGTCTAAATGAAATTTCAGCATGAATGAGAGAAGCACTGCTTTCTCTCCAAGAGACCGGCCAGAAGCTGTGGGAACTGCCAGAGCCCAACCTCCATGGTCAAGTATCCCCACCGTGGACGTGACCCAGGCGGGAGGGGTGTGAGGACCGGGGTTCCAGGCATCTCAGCATGGAGGGGAGTCTGGACCTGGGGCTTCCCTGCCCTTCTAGGCAGCTCCAACCCCAGCCTCAGGCACTGGTGTTGGGTATTATTTACCCTCCTCCTCCGGTCTGCTTGTTGCTAAGATAGTTCTTCCCCCAGGGGTACTTTCCGCAGACCCATCAGTCACTGACGGGGGCCTGGGAAGAATCACTTACAGTCTAGCCCTTGGGGATGTTAGAGTTGCCTCCTTCCAGGTCGGCAGCATAAAAATGCCCCCTCCTCAACTCAGGTCTCAACTCCTCATCCCCAACCCCACCCTCCCAAATGCCCCTGGTGAGACTCATGTGACAGCATAAGGTACAGGGAAGAGAAGCAGCACAGAGGAGGAAGTGGGGTACAAAGAGCATTCTGATTTTTCTCCTTTTTCTCCGCTTTTTGACATGACTCCAATGTCCCCGCCCCACCTCCAGCAGCAGAGTCCCCTGACCTTCCCTGAACATCAGGAACCCTCAGAGGCAGCCGAGCTGGGGCCTTTCTTCCATCAGAACACCCAGCCCGAGGCTAAGGAGCCCAAGGTGGGAGACAGGTGGGTTTTTCTCTCAACTGGGACTTTTTCTCGCTTACACCACATTTTGGGCAACCTTTTAGCACATTTACCTGCTGGTAGTATTTAAACTTTGCACTGGAGTGCAAACTCCAGGACTTGTGTTATCACTGGGACCAATGGAGGAGGTTGCTTGAGGGAACGTGGTCCAGACACCTCAGCTTCTTTTGCTCCTGGGTTGACAGGGTCACTGCCGGCATCACAGAAACGCCCAGAGACCCAGAAGCTGAATAGGATGCTTTACAGTGAAGACAAGGAATCTGGTACGCCGTCTTCTCCTCACCCTGACATCTAATGGTCAACCTGTCAAACACTTTTTGCTACCACCCAACCCAGAGAACACTGTGGCAGCCAATAAATCAAAACTCATTCTTCCTTTTCTCCAAAAATTAAACCCAGGAGTCCAGCTGATTGCCGAACAAGGGAGAAAGACAGCAGGATGAAGATGCCCTGACTCACAAGAGAGCTGATCTCTACTGACATGCAGATGACACTGGATGACAGCTCAGATGGCACCAGCTCACCTCGGCTCCATCCCAAACCAGGGTAAACGGGATTCAGGAAGCTGGTTCTGTGCCATTCCTATGAATCTCACACACTTCAGTGTGTACGGGCTTTGAAATAATCAAACTTAACGCTGTACTTAAAGGACTGTTCTGCTCAAATCATAAACGTGCACGCTACTTGTCTGTCAGCAATTAAGACTCTACTCATATAGGTTGAATCAACATTCTCACAAGCGTTTAGTCTTAACTAAAAATTCCTATGCACAGGAAGTCCTAGAATTATACTGTACAAGCCCCGAGGATTTGGAGAACATCACACACCCTTCCTAATCCAAAAACTTGGGTGCCTGAGAATGGGGTCTTGATCACGACCAGGCTGCAAATTCAGGTCAGGCCCTGTTTGTGCATCTTTATATGCTCAGTGCTTAGCATAGGTTAAGACGCACAGTCAGCCCTCAATAAGTATTTGCTGAATTTGAATAAATCCTGTAAAAATCTCACTTAAAGACATCAGCTCGTGATGCCTTCTCTTACTGCTTCTTCTCTCAGAAGCTCCTGGTATAACCCAGGTCTGGCAGCAGGGGGCGCACAAGGCTGCTGCACAAATCGGAGAGGGAACGGCACAAACTCCAAAAGGGGCTGGATTTCCACCAGGCCTCAAGTCTGAAGTGACCTCCCCTTCCATGTGGATAATGGCATTCCTAAAGTGCAAGTGGGAGAGTGAGCACAGGAGGTCTCAGAACCCACTGAATTAACTCCCAGGAGAACTTCTCCTTCACAAAGAGGGTGCACACAAAAAGGGCGAAAGGAGAGCGCCTCCCACAGCTGTCAGCCTGAAACAGCCGCTCTCACCTCAGTCCATCTGGGGAAGGAGCTACAAAGCAGACAATCTTTATTCACAATTGGGGTGGCAGAGGGAGAGACCCCCAGGTCAGTCCAAAAGCAAAGATAAGTGGGTGGGGAAGATGGCGCAGGGCAGAGACTCAGCACTCGTCCTCACCCAGCAGGGCGTAAGGGTTTCGCGCGGCCAGGCTGGACCCTGGAGCTGAGGTTGGGGTGTCCTCATCCCCTTCCCCCTCCTCATCCGCATCCCGGTCCTCCTCTCCCTCCTCCTCACAGGAGCTGCTCAGCTCTTCCTCTTCCTCCTCTTCCTCGTCACCTGCCGGCCCCACCCTGCCCTGCAAAACCACCAGCTCCAGGGTCTCCGGATGCGACTCCCAGGTGCCTGGGGAACCAAAACAAGAAAGAGAATGGAGGAGAGTTTTGAATAAGGAACTAAAGCCAGAGAAAGATGGCGAGACGCCAAAACTAAGAACAACAATTTTTATAGCTGCTGGCATTCACTCATTCATTCATGCAACTCATGCACTGAGCACTGAACAGAAGCTTTGTACACATTAACGCCAATCTTTACCACCACTCTGCCGGGGGACAACTATCATCACCCTGGTCTTGCAGATCAGGAAATCGTCTCAGAGGCGCTCAGTACCACAGCGCTGGCTGAGGGTGCAGATTCCCGAATCCTTGCTGGGTGGCCACAAAACCCACCCCCTTTTGCCGACACTACAGCAGGGGCTGGGGGAGCGCACTGGCTGGCTGACCTTTCTGTTCAGTGTAGCCGGGGGGATGAAAACACAGGCTGAGGCGGCCGTCCAGCGCCAGCCGCAGGAGGCTATTGGCTGCTCTGTACACATCGTTCCGGGCCGCCCTGGCTGTCTTGTAACCACGTTTCTCGGCCCAGGCTGGAAGGAAAAAACGATAACGGAGAGGGAAGCCTGTTAACCAGGCCCGGTCACCATTACCCTACTCCCATAACAGAGTCCTTCTAATTTTCCCCAGAACATTCCAGGCCAGAGATCTTGCTGGCCCTGAGACAGAAATCTAGGAATGAGTGGCCAGCTGCTCCATCGACAGCAGGACCTCTGAGAAGAGGAGAGGAGATGGGGCGAGGGGAGAAGCCAGGCACACAGACCCTACCTTCACAGATGTCCCAGGCACACCAAGGGTGTTCTGCGGAGGGGTCCTCGGCCTCGGGGTGGCGCAGGTGGAGCAGGACCTGCACAGGGATCCGGGAGGCTAGATAGCCCACGGCGGTGTATGGCTCCTGGATTTGGGCGATGGGGTAGATCCCCGCCAGAATCTGAGAGGAAACAAGAGCACTAAGCACCTTCCGAAATCCCCTGCCTTCCCTCCCTCTCTGCCCCCTCTGCCCTCCTACCTGCAACTGCCTGGGCAGAAGGGAGGGGAAGATGAGGCCCGGGCAGTCACAGAGCTTCACGGAGGGGGTGAGAAAGTAGGTCTGAAAGTATCGAGTGTGGCCCGGGGTTCTGGAGACACTCACGACCTTCCGCCCCACCAGCCCGTTGATCAGCGAGGACTTTCCCACGTTGGGGAAACCTGAGGAAGGCAAGGAACATTAACATCTGACAGATCCTTACTCTGTGGCGCTATAGCTATCCATGAAAGGGGAACTAAGGCTTAGGAATTAAGGAAGCGGTACAACACTGCAAGTTACAAATCACGCTGTGCACTGCCAGGATTGAATCCTGGCCTCTCCACTTACCAGCTCTGTGACCTCACGGCAACTGACTTAACTTTCTCAGCCTATTTCCTCATTTTACCAGCGCAGAGACCTCCAGCCTCAGAGCGGTCAGGATTAAGTGAGAAACAAACACAACTGCGTGGTTCAGTGCCTGCAGCAGACTAAGTGCCAAGTGAGACACGCGTCTCACGATTATCGTAACTTCTCCAAGGAGAAGACTGTAAGCCCTGGGGGTCACTGCTGCTCCCTTCATAACCACCCCCTTCATTCTGGCCGGGTTCAGCATCTCCACTGATCTCCTCTTCTGCACTCTGGCCTCTCTGTGCCAGCATCTCACTTCCAAAGGTCATTTCCTCCACCCACCTCCGATACCCACTCCCATGGTCACACCCTGGACCGTGTCACTTCACACCTCCAAAATCTCAACTGCAAGCACCTCTCTCTCTGCCCTGACATCCCATCTTTCCAGCTCACTTATTCTGGTTCCTCCACCCCAAAAATTCCTTGACCCTGCCTCTAGCATGGGAACACTACTCAGCACCCAACTGATGTCCTCACTCCCCTTCTTACCCAACTTAGACTCCACGATCCAGCTCTACAGCCAGTCCCTTTCACAGACACTGAACTTCCTGGTCCCACCTCTCCCCTCCAGCTTACTCAGCTGCCAAAACCCAACCCTGTAAATGCAACTCTGCCCATTCAGCACCTGCTCCTGGGCAGCTGACTGGCGCTGGCAAAGATTCACCACTGTGCTGACTGCGCTCCGCTTACACCCACTGAAGTCTCTCCTTTCGAAGGAGGGAGGGAGTAAACCACCCGCCTTTGACAACCCCCACCAGCTCCCTTTCTCTGTTCCCTTTATAATGAAACTCCTGAAAAAATCTACTTTTTGTCACCACTTCCTGCCATCCTCTTTGTGTCCATAAACTATAACATACACAAAAATGCATGAAACATAAGTGTGCCTGATGAGCCCCATATCACTCACCCTGGGCACAGAGTGTGACACACTTCCTCAGAGGCCCCATTGGTCCTTCTGGATCCTAACCCTCTCCCTCTGCACATGCAAGCCTTATCCTGAGCTGTAAGCGATTCCACTCCTTATGTTTCTTTTGAGTTTTATGACCTGTGTTATCTCTGAACGATGCCATGCAATTTTGCAGCTTTTCAACTTTACACAAATAAAATTGTGCAGGATGGATGCTGTGGTGTCTGGTTCCTTTCTCGTACAATGTTATGTGAGGTTCTGCCATGTTGGTGCCTGTTATCTCATTGGTCTACCCTTACCTGGCTTTCTCTCCTCCAGTCCACTGAAACCACTGATCCACACACTGCCAAGCCCGCTGAGCAAGTCTCTGTGCTCATCTCACTCAACCTTCAGCAACATGGGACACAACTGGGCCCTCCTTTGCTCTCCAAACACTGTTTTCATTTGACTTCTGGGACAGCCTCTTGGTTTCCTCCTCCTTTGCCCAACCTCTAATTGCTGGCTTGGCTTCCTCTTTCCACCTGCCTCCTCTCCCCAACTCATCCAGTCCATGCCTTTAAATACCACTTATATCCACCAATGGCTCCCCAAATTTAAAACCACACCCAAATTCAAATCTGCAGTCCTGTCCCCCAAGCTCCCGGCTCCTCTGCTCACTACTGATTCCACATCTCCACTCGGGAAATTTAAAAAGAATCTCAACTTCAAATCCTGATTCCCCTCCGCCCCCCAGCCCCTCCAAACCTGCTCCTCTCCCAATCTTTCTATCTCAGTATTCCCAGTACAACAACCTGGAACTCCCTTTCTATTACTCAGTTTCTCTAGGCCCCAAGTGCAACCCATCTGCAGTCTCATTTTCTCTACCTTTAAAATACATCCTGTTCCTGACCCCGTCCCACCACCTCCACCTCTACCGCTCTGCTCGGAGCAGCTCTCATTTCGCCCCAGACTACTGGAATAGCCTCTGACTGCACGCTCTCTGCTTCCTTTCTTGCCCACCCCCCACCATTTATTCTCCACTTGGCAGCTAAAGTAAACATCTACAAAAGGAAATCAGACCCCGTCACTCCCCTGCTCAAAACTCACCAATGGCTTCTCATCAGACTTGGAATAAAACCCAAAAAGCCACAGGACTTGACACGATGTGGTCCCTGGCGACCTTTCTGGCCTCATTCCTGATCTCTTTCCTGTTCCCACACCCCAGTGCCCTGGGCGCTCTGGCTCGTCCCACAATCACCAAGCTCATCCCTTCCTCAAGCCCCTCTCACTGACTGACCCTTGAACTTTCCCCACATCTCCTAACAGCCAGTTCATCTCAACATCTCGGGCTCTTCTCAGGAGCCTTCCCCTGAGGACCCCTCCTTTCCAGTCACTCTCTGTCTCCTTCATTACTTTATTTCCTTCATTGCCCCTAAATAATATGATTTCAGATCACAAATCAATCTACTCACAAGAAAACAAGCTCTGTGAGGGTAGGGACTTTTCTGCCATTTTCATGGCCTAGAACAGCACCTGGCACCTGGTGCCAGTAAACATCTGTTGAATGGACAAACGGATGAGAGTGGGAGGGAGCTCCAAGCTCAGGGCTGCCTGTGCCATAGCACACGCTCTCCCTATCACATCACCCCAAACACAGACAGGTCAGTGCAGAGCCTCCTGAGAGGAGAAACATGGCCCCCCAAGAGGGAAAGCCGGGATCAAAAGTCCGGGGAGGGAAAGCCAGGGCGAAATGACTGGAAAGGGAGCAATCTGTCAGCAGGCAGGCAGGTTTTCCCCAAGACAAAAAGGAGACCGAAAGATAAGTCAGGAGCGTTTCCAAGGGGTCCAGCCACTCTGCTCCCCCTAATTTCTTCAGGGTTGGGCCTTTTTTGGTTCCAATGTCACCTCAGATACTACAACTTTGCCAAAGTCATTTTTCACCTCTCCCACCCAAAATGAAAAGGAGGCCTAGGTTCTAATCACACATTCCTTTCTCCCCGACCAAGAGCAGAGACAACACTCTCAACTAAGGGAAGATTCTCCTTGACAACAGATTTAAAGGGTTAAGACCCAGAAGGAATGAATACTTGCTGAGTTCCCACTATGATTTAATGATCACTCCACCACGACTAATTACTACAATTGAAACAGTTAATATATACAAATCACTCAGAACAGTGCCCAGTACACGGTAAGCATCATATAAGCGTTAAATGTTGACATCTATTTTTATTACTGTTATCACTATCTGTCTAGGCTTTGTTAGGCTCTCTCTACACTACTCCCTTCACTCCTCACATCCACTCTTTTCATTGGGTATCAGTGTTCTCATTTTTAAAATCAAAGCAACGAAGACTCAGACTAAGTATCTCAGACTAAGACAAAGCAACTAAGACTCATAACTTGCTCAAGATTAGAAACAGCTGAGAAGAGGCGGAATTTAATTCAGGCGTGCCATGACCGTTCCACTACAGCCCATGGCCTCCTCTGCCCTCAGAGACCCTGGAGCCGAATGAGACCTGATCACCTTCCCTCTTTTCCAAATATCAAAACTCTGTACCTCCGAGGAGGCCGTCACGCCTGGGCCATGCTCCCTTACCCACACAGCCGATGGTCACCACCCCATCCTTGTAGCGCTCCCGGGTCGGGCCGGTTGGCTCCATCGCTGAGTCAGTCTGCTGCTCCACCAGGACTGCTGGCCCGTCCTCCTCTTCCTCCTCCTCCCCGGAGCCATTACCCCAGGTGGCCCCAGCCACATCCCGGGCAATCTTCTCCCGCCAGCTGCTCAAGTCCACTGCTCAGGGAAGAAGAGGAAGAAGGTTCTCCCCAGGGCCACCATGTGAGGGCACAGACTACGCACTGCACAGCTGATGCAACTGGCGCCCTCTGGAGTTGGGTAGTGCCAACCTGCACAACAGCTGACTCTCCCAGCCTTCACTTGACCCCACTGTGCAATCATGTGCATTTCCCTGAGTTTCTGAAAAGTACTGACAAGACTGAAGGCAGTAACCACTGGGGTTCCTGCCCACCTGCTGCCTTCCTTGTCCCACCGGTCAGTCTGTCTGCTCCCTCCTCCATCCCTCCCTCTGGTCTCTTGCCTGTATTTGTAATAGAGGGGAAGGTGAGCAAAAGGACTCCGGGCCTTGGGTCTCCCCCATGGCCTCCTACACTCCCTCCAAGGGACACATACCTTTCCCTGCAGTGATGGCTTCACAGGCTCTCAGCAACTGCTCTGGCCCCAGGGCCCGAGTCCATCCTCTCCCCCGCCTCCGACTCTTCTTCAAGACTGAGATCAGAGGGCACAAAAAGGTTAGCACCCCATCGGTCCCACCACCCATAGGCGTAAAATCAGGCACCCCTTGTCAACAAGCCTCTCTGTGCTCCTCTTTACCCCGACACCCACCTCTCCCATGTTGCCCTCCTCAGAGCCTACTCACCACTACTAGGGTCCTGTGGGGTACGGGGGTCCCGAGGGAAAGAGGTGAAAAGGACGATGTGGAGCTGGGGATAGTGTTGGTGGAAATAATGCTTCCAGGCAACCACGAGAGCCGGCGGGGCCAGATCCACCTTGTTTAGGACCAGCACCAGAGCCAGCCCAAGTTCTCCAGTCACGTACTCATAAAGTGCTGGTGGGAAATTCACAACCTGGGAGAGGGGTGGTAACAGGATGCAGCAATGAGAGGTCAACCCAGAGTTCTGCCTCCAGTTCCCCACTCAGCAGGCACAGCTCAGAGACACGACCCTGGTGGGAGCAGATTCTGGGGAAGAAAGGTAAATCAGCCAAACTGAACTAGGAAGACAATGCAGGGATAAGTAACACCTGTGCATGTGTCTCTGCGGGGCTTCCTACAGGTCCTGATTAGGGATGGAAATGAGCTGAAAACAAGATAAGGAAATAATGACACATAGCACACTGGGGTAAAGGCTGGAAGCAGGACAGGGATGGCAGCTGGGGTAGAAATTACTATCTATTTTTGTGTGTACACAACTGCCTACATATGTACATATGCATACATGTGTCTATGCACATATGTGTATATATGCATGTTGAGCATGTGTGGCTGTGTATGCGATTGTGTGAATGCACACATGTATGTGTTTGTGAGTATATGTGTAGGAGTGCGTGCATCCATGTCATTAAGGACATCCAACCTAAATGTCCCCACAGACCTCCCTTTCTCCCATTGGAGGACAACAGTGAAGCGGCAGACAGGATTCACACAAGGGACGTCTGGCAGCAGAGTCCAGAGCCTGAACCACACCCTAGCATTCCAGGTAAGGCTGAGTCCTGTGGTGACTGATGTGGCAGGGCAGGGGGATACCCCAGCTGCCTTCGGAGAAGCTCCTAGAGCTCCATACTTGGACTTCCTATTGGTCTAGCTCTGGTGGGCTGGGAAACAGAATATGTAGGGTTTTTTTTGTTGTTTTTTTTTTAAAGATTTTATTTTTTTCCTTTTTCTCCCCAAAGCCCCCCGGTACATAGTTGTGTATTCTTCGTTGTGGGTTCTTCTAGTTGTGGCATGTGGGACGCTGCCCCAGCGTGGTCTGATGAGCAGTGCCATGTCCGCGCCCAGGACTCGAACCAACGAAACACTGGGCCGCCTGCAGTGGAGCGCATGAACTTAACCACTCGGCCACGGGGCCAGCCCCCAGAATACGTAGTTTTTCATCAAAGGAAGTAAAAGAGAGGATAGTCAGTTGGCCAGGGGAGGAGTGCCAGGCTGTGGCACGGATGAATAAAGGACTGAGCTCCTGATTGCGGCATCAGCACGGGGCAGGGGAGACTGGAAAGGAAAGCACACACCTCTCTGTCTCCCAGCTCCTGCCTCTGCCCTTTAGCCCACAAGAATCGCCCTCCCTCCACCCCCTTGTACTTTCATCCCCAGTACTCACTGGATGTCGGATATCAGTGATAAGCAGGACGATGTCAGACATCTCTAACACTCGCCACAGCTGCCTCCATGTCTGAAAAGACAAGGTCGGAAGAAGAGAACCTGAGTCCCTCTCCTGCCTGATCCTAGACCCATTTGAGCCTGGGTCACTAGGCCCCACTCCTGTCCCTACTCCATTCTCACCTCCAGATTGTGCTCAAAGTAGCTGAGTTTCTCAGAGCTGTAAGCCCCATGAATCTTCCCAAGATACTCCTGGAAGCTCCGCTCCTCCTGGCTCATTAGTTGCTCCTTGGACATCTCATAACTCCAAGGAGGACGTCGCGGAAAGTCCAGAACTGGGAAATCAAGAAAAAGTCCCAGTAACTATGAGGATAGTTTCAGGACTCAAGGGTGCTTCCCAGACCCCTCCTTCCTGACAGTCAGCTCTTCCTCTTCCAAACTCCCTCCCTCAGCCCACTGCCGGTCCCAAACGGCCAGATGTTGAGCTCTTACTCACCTGACCCAGGCTGATAAACCTCCCGGATGTCCAGCTCCAGCACCTCAGCGCTGACTGGTTGCAGTACTTGCTCCCGGGCCGCTCTCTTTCTCCTCTCCACCTCCTCCCGGCTCTCTCGCTCAAAATGCAGCCGGTATCTAACGGGACAGAGACCACGGCATCCATCACAATCCTGCGGCCACAAACTCCAGTCTTCTCTCCTCTTGGGCAGACAACTTCGCAAAGCTTTCTCTCTGGAGTTGTTCAAATCTCTCTGAGTCGGCCCTCCCCCAAGTCCCTCTTTCACGTAACATTAGCCCTTCCCCTAAGCCTCGCTTTTCTATAAGCCAAACTGTCTCCAGCCCCTCCGGAAGGGGAGACTGCAGCCCGCTCCGGTGAGCCCGGCGGCCCGCGGAGATCCAGGGCATCCCGGCCCCACCACCTCCAGTTTCAAGCCTCCACCAGCAGCAGCCGGCTTTCCCCCAACGCTCTGACTTCCGCGTAGGCGGGGAAGCCCGGGCCAGCGACCCCCGCCCACTCTCACCGATTTGGGGCATAGCCTCGCGGGCCCAGCCCCTGGGAAGGCTGCTGATTGAGCCTGCGGATGTGATGGGTCACAGACTCCCCGTCTGAGGTGTCGGTCTGCTCCTCCCGCCGCTCCCGGCTCCCGCTGCGGCTGTTGGAACTGGATCGCAGCCCATCTTGAAGCCCTGCGGGGAGGAGCTGGCTGGTGACGCCAGTGCTGGCCGGCTCTCAGGGGCCTTAAGACCCCCTCTTCGGCCGGCCTGGCTCCCCCTCACCCTACCCCACTTCTTTTGAGGCCCGGTCCTCCCAGCCACCCTGCCACGACCCTCCCGGATGTGCGTGGGGGGAGTCACTCCTCCTCCAGGGATCTGCGGGGATGGCGCCCCGTTCGAGCTGGAGGGATTCCCCTCCCCCAACTCTCCATCCTTCCCCACTCCTTCCAGATTTAGTGAGGCTGGGGTGAGGGAATCCCCTCCGTGGTCGCCCGCGCGCGTCGGCGCGAGGCCACCACCCCCTCCTACGCCCCCCAGAGGTGCGGCGGGCACACCCCTCCTTCCAGATGTGCGGGAGCCGGAGCCCCGCCCCCTCCTCTCGCTCCCGCACTGACCTCGCTTCCGCTCCCGCTTGTCCTGCAACTGCTTCTTCTTCTGCTTCACGCTGAAGGGCTTCTTCCTCGGCATGGCCCGGACCAGTCACCTGGCCCGCCCTCCGCCGAGCTCCCGCCGCCTCAACTGACTCCCCCCCGGGGCAGCCCCCGCCGCAAGGGCCCGGGACCCTTGAGGGGGCGGGGCTCTGAGGTGACGTCAGCGGGCGGGCCCGGCCGATTCGCCCTGGCGGCCGAGGTGGAAGGCGGACGAGGGGAAATACAGTCACTTTCCTCTAGGAACGAGGCGAGAGGATAATGCGGGTGGGCTACCCGCACGTGAGAGCCAGTAGCATCCAGAGGGCGCAGCGGCGGCGAGGAAGGAGGCGCGCGTGGGAGGATCGGGCTAACTTCGTCACGGACGCTACCAACTCCCGCTCGGAGGAGGGGGGACGCGTGTCATCACTACCTTGCGCGCCGGGGAGAAGCTACCACTCACCTGGAGGGGGGCGGTGGAGCGGAGGGCGGGTCCTACCACCTGGGGGAGAGGGGGTGTGGACACGCAGAAGCTACTTTAGCAACCCCCGGGTGTGACCTTAGTGGAAAGCGGAGACTGCGTGTCCCGGGATTGAAGCCAAGTTGCTGGGCTACACTGGGGGCAAGGTCAGAGGTCTTGAGCGACGGATGGTGGTCTGAAAAGTCCCGGGTCCCGCCCCGCTGGGACCCAAATTCCTTGTGGGAACGATGACAAGGAGCAGGTTTACAGATAAGGGTAAGCGCCGGAGAGGAGAGACATCCAGGTGGGAGAGGCACTTTTGGAGGGAGGTCAGAGGGCACGAAGTTGTGCCTGCAGCAGTTGCCATAGTAACCGGGTACCGGATGTGGCGATCTTAGGATGCGACAGCCCTCTCTTCTCAGGCCTTCTGGCCCGAGAGCCTATCCACTCTATGGCACACTGTGAAGAACCGGTTGTGGGTTTTTTTCGGTGAGAGGAGAAGAAAGAAATTTTCTTTTTAAGCTTTTATAGGAACGCAGCAGAGGGAAGGTTTGAGATTGCCGCCACGCCTGGCAGAGACTGAGGGAGGCAGCTGGTGTGAGAATGCGGCCGCTCAAAAGCCCCCTGCAGCCTTCCGGAAGTGAAATGGCGGGAGCCTCAACCTCACTGTCCACCGCCCCCCCGGAAGCGGAAACAGAATCCCAGCGTGCCCCTTCCTCACTGCCCTCCAAATCCCGCTGCAGCCATTGCCGCAACCACGATGCCGAAACGAAAGAAGCAGAATCAGCAGCAGCAGCCGCCGCCGCAGCAGCCCCAACTGCCAGAGCGGGAAGAGACTGGAGATGAGGAGGATGGGAGTCCCATTGGTGAGGAGCCCGGGAGGGGTGTGCACATGCCTGTCAGCCGGTCAGGACGAGGGGTTAGGGGCTGAAAAGGTGCGGGGGAGGGGGCTCTAACGGAAGGAGGAAGGGCGCACGCGTTGGGGCGGAGGTGGGGGCTGTCCGGGATGGAGCTCTGAAAGAGTTCTCTTACTTGAACCCTCAACTTCAATCTGGCCGCTAAAGCTTTCTAAAGAAGGCAGGGGAGAAGATAAAGAACTCGTGTGCGCAGCCGCAGAATGGCAGGGGAGAGGGGGCGTAGAGAGGTTGCAGATTTCGTTGACTGGGATGACAATTTGTGACCATACTTTCAGAGGGAATGTGAAAGTGCAGTCTTCTCTAAAACTACTCCCGGGCAGGGCGAGGGGGTGGTGGGGAGGGAAGGGAAGCTATCTGATTGGCCGGCAGTTAAAGAGAGGGATTGGATTATCTCTGGTATCTCTGAGATGATCTGGATAACAACAATGGAAAGGAAGGAGTTGTAGGTAACCTTCCCGCGTTATCCCCCTTGACTGAGTCTCCACTTTTGGCAAACCCTGAAAACGCTTTGCGAAGGAAAGGGCAGATAGATGGGGTGAGAATTCTTAACACCCTTAAGAATATACCTGGCTTTACTGGTTGGATTAAGAAATGAGTAATAGAAGAAAACCATAATAAGAACAGGATCATCAGTCCTTTAGTCCATTCTGATGACCATGTTTTCATGTCTACTCTTAGGACCACCCAGCCTTCTGGGCCCTCCCCCCATGGCCAATGGAAAGCCTGGTGACCCCAAGTCAGGTGAGGAAGAAGGGGCCCCCTGATCTTTTGGTTAGTTCCTGGAAAAGGGAGTAAGGGAGGGAGTGAAACTCAGAGAGAATATATCCTTTAAAATAAAAAAAAAATCAGTGATTCTGTACCTAAATGAATGGAGAGATGCTGTATACTCACAGTTTGAAAAACTCAATGTTGTAAAAATGTCAGTTTTTCCCAAATTGCTCTATAGATTCAGTGCATTCCCAGTTAGAATCCCTATAATGGTTTTGTGGAAGTAAACATTCTACATTATTATTTGGAAATGGAAATGCACAGGATCCGAGTGAGACAATGCAAAGACAGTCTTGAGGTGGGAGGGCTTACTCTGAATATCAAGACTTAATGTAAAGCTATAGTAGTTATGACAGTGTGATACTGGCACAAGCATAGACATTTAAATCACTAGGACAGCATAAAGAATCCAGTAAAAGGCCCACACATATCTGGACACTTAATTAATGATGAAGACGAAACTGAAATAGTGGTTTTTTCAGTAAATGATGCTGGATTAATTGGACATTCATGTGAGGGAAAAAATGAAATTTGATCTATTCGTACCATATACAAGTGGCTTATAGATCTAAGTATAAAAGGTAAACAAATAGTTCTAGAAAATAAATATATTTCATGGTCTTAGAATGGATAAGAGTCCTTAAACAGACAAGAAATACACACTAACTATAAAGGAAAGATTGATAAACTGAACTACATTAGAACTTACTATTAAGAAATTAATAAGAAGCCATAGAGTAGAAGATACTTACAACAAATATAACCAATAAAGAGCTCATATCTAGAGTATATGAAGAACTCTTTCTAGACAACCTGTTAGAAAAATAGGCAAAAGACAAGAACAGCCACCTCATAAAACCTGAAATCTAAACGGCCAAAAACACGAGAACAAGAACTCAATCGTTAGTCGTCAAATAAATGCAAGCTAAAAACACACCGCTTTGAAATGGAAAGCCTTGCACACTGTTGGTGGGATTGTAAAATGGTACGACCACTGTGGAAAACAGTATGGAGGTTCCTCCAAAAATTAAAAATAGGACTACCATATAATCCAGCAATCCCACTTCTGGGTATATATCCAAAAGAATGGAAAGCAGGATCTTGAAAAGATATTTGCCTTTCCATGTTGATAGCAGCACTATTCACAATAGCCAAGAGATGGAAGCAACCCAGATGTCCATTGACAGATGAATGGATAAACCAAATGTGGTATATTCATACAATGGAATTTCCCCAAAAAGGCAGAAAATCCCATCACGTGCTACAGCATGGATGAACCTTGAGACCATTATGCTAAAGGAAATAAGCCAGTCACAAAAAGGCAAATACTGTATGATTCCACTTGTATGAGGTATCTGAGGTAGTTAAATTCATGGAAACAAAGTAGAATGGTGTTTGCCAAGGACTGGGTAGACAGAGAAAAGGAAAGTTATTTAGTAGCCATAAAGTTTCACTTTTGCAAAATGAAAAAGTTCTAGAGATCTGTTTCACAACGATGGCACTTGACTTAACACTACTGAGATATACACTTAAAAATAGTTAAGATGGCAGATTTTTTGTTACATGTTTTACCACAATTGAAAAAAAACCACCACTTTTCACCCTCATCAGAATGGCGAAAATGAAAAAGATTGACAATACAAAGTATGGTCAAGACTATGGCACAGCTGCTGGTGGGAGTGTAAATTGGTACAACCACTTTGAAAAAACAGTTTGACTTTATTAAACTCGAGCATACATGTCCTCTAGGACCCAGCAATACCTCTACTACATATATACTCAAGAAAAATGCAAACGTGTGTGACAAAGACATGTATCAAAATGTTCATGGCAGCATTTTTCGTTATAGCCCCAAACTGGACTCCACCCACATGTCCACCATCAGTAGAATGGATAAATAAGTTGTTGTGTGTGCATGCAATGGGATGCTACACTGCCATGAAAGTGAACGAACTGCTGCTACAGGCAACCTGGAGGAATCTCACAAACACCATGTTGAGCGAAAGGAGCCAGACACAAAAGAATGCAGACTGTATGATTCCATTTATGCAAAGTTCGAAAGCAGGCAAAAACTAACCTATGGTGCTAGAAGTCAGGATAGCAGTTACCTTTGGGGAGGAGGGTGGAATAGTGGGGGGCGGAGGGGCACAAGTGGGGGGACTTCTGAAGTGCTAATTAGGCTTTATCCCTTCACCTGGGTGGTAGAAACACAGATATGTTTACTTTGGTGATAACTGAGTTGTGCAATTAAAAGTGGTGTATTTTTTGTACGTATATTGTACTTCAATAAAAAGTTAAAAAAAAAATCAGGGCTTCTCTATCAGGATTAAGCTGGCCACTGATCACCTTTCCATCTCTCTCTCTCTTTCTCTCTCTAGCTCTTCACAGAGGTCCTCCGGGATCAAGGGGACCAATGATTCCACCACTACTGAGTCTCCCACCTCCTCCCCGGGGCAGAGGCCCAATTCGGGGAGGCCTAGGCCCCAGATCTGGCCCATATGGTCGTGGTTGGTGGGGAGTCAATGCTGAACCTCCTTTTCCTGGACCAGGCCATGGGGGTCCCTCCAGGGGAGGCTTTCACAAAGAGCAGAGAAACCCTCGAAGGCTCAAAAGCTGGTCTCTTATCAAGAATACCTGTCCGCCCAAGGATGGACCCCAGGTTATGGAAGGTGAGGTCCTTTGTTGATGCCTGTACACATGTAATACCCATCACTCTTAGAGTGACTTAATTCCCAGAATGCCCGTGACTCTTCTCCTTTGGGCTATCCTTTGTCCTTTTGAAGTAGGAGTAGCCTTGGATGTTTTTTCTCCCAGAAGCAGCACCACCATTCCAAAATATCTAGAAATGGTAGGGAGTAGGAAATCTGACCACCCTCTCTTTGCTTTTTGTTACATTTGTGTTCTTTCTTGCATTTTAAACTGTTTGATTTTCACTTGTTCACAGACAAATCCGACCGCCCTGTCTGCCGACACTTTGCCAAAAAGGGCCACTGTCGATATGAGGACCTCTGTGCCTTCTACCACCCAGGCGTCAATGGACCTCCTCTGTGAGACTGTGCCTTCCCATCCAGGCTGGAAGGAGCCCTCTGTGACCTAGCGGCCATATATTTCCCTGTGGCCCTGTGACGGCTACTGTGAGGCTGTTCCACCCACCACCCTCAGTCAGTGACGCCCACCCCCATCTGCCACCTCCCCCATTTGGGGTCCAGAGTTGTGTTTCATCACTGGTGCGCGGTGTGCACTATTTCTGCTGATCCAGCCTCCAGAGACTCGCCTTCAGGACCCCATCGTTGCTCCCTTCAACTGCCTCCTGGATCCTCTTCCCCTCGCCAACTGACTGCAGAACAGGAAACCTCTTTGGTGCTGTTTCTTGTGCATCTGTCCACCCAGCCCCATATTGCCCTCAATTCCTGAGAGGCCTGGAGCAGTTTCCTACCATTCCCTTCTTCTAGCTGCTTGTTTTAAGTCCTTTTTACGTGACACCCCTCTACCCCCAATGTTGTCAGCTGCTCTGTGAAACTCACCAGGTTGTCTGACCTGGGGTCAAGTTTGGATGACTGGTACAGAGTCACTCCCTGAAAGGCCACTCCCTGCTTTTGGATTCTGTAGTTTCTGCGTCGGTAGCATGATCCCCACCGCTCTGGTCTGTGATCACTGTGCTTTGTGCAACTGTACATCCCCTCGTAGGCTTCCTCAGTGTCTGTGGCATTTTCGTGACTTCCCAGCACTAGCGTAAGTTTTTCTGCCAAAATGAATGAGGCCCTTGGTGCCCTCTAGACGTTCCCCACCTCCCAACCTGGGAGAATTGTGCAACTTTCCACAAGACTGCCTCCCTGGTCCTCCCTATTCTTCTGGTGTCAGTTTTTCTGGATTCAACCCAGGCCCGTGAGATGTCCCGTGAAGTCTCTGATGGGCCTGCCCTATCTCCTCTCCAGCCCTTTTCAGTTAGACTACGTCATGTGAGGCCACCAGCCCTTTCATTTGAATTCTGTGAATCTCCACCTGGCCTGCCTTTGGGTGGAACTTGGACAGTACTGTCGCCCTTTTCCAACCCTCTTCCCCTACATCCCTGGTACTGGTTGTTTTCTGTGAAAACGGCAGTGAACAGGTTCAGTTTTGAACTGGCCCTGAGGAAATGGGTCAGGAGTTGTATGGGCAAGAGGGAGGGATGAGAGCCGTTGGAGAACTGAGAATGAATTTTTTTTCTTTTTAACGTTTTTTTATATTAGTAATAAACGCAGTGGAAACAAGCATTTTCTTTAATCCCTGTGTTCCAGTCATCTCTGGAAGTGCAGATGAAGCTGTTCTTGTTAGAGTTAGTTTATTCATTTAGTTCATACACAGTGATGGAAAAAGGCAAAACTTGAGTTTCTTCCAGTCTGAAGGAACCAGTGGGGTCCCATTAACCGATAGGCGTTAACCATACCAGGCTGCCTTATGTTCACGGGTAAAGTTTTGACGGAGAAACGAAAGGTCAGGTACCTATGGAGTAATATTTTAAGCATTTTACCTGTGTTTGTAGGTTTGATATTTATGGAGTGGCAGTGACAAAGCAATCTTTCAGCAAATATTTGTAGCGTGCCTGTGGGCCAGGCAATAGACTAGGCACTAGAGATAACTGAGCCCAAACCAATCAGTTTTAAATATAAAGAGGGAGACATGTTTATGAGAAAATCAAATAGGTGTAAAGTTACACATGTCAAAAGTGCTGTGGAGAAGCGAGACATGATGAAAGGGGAGTATGTAATAAAGGATGTCTGGGAAGATCACAACTGAGCCAAGTGCTGAAGGACAAGCCGGAGGTGAGGTGGGAGAGTGTAGTCCAGGCAAAGATGTTTGCTAAGAGACCAGAAAAGGGAGGTAAGGCAGGAGGAGGAACTGGACCACGCAGGGCCTTACAGAACGTAAGGATTTGGATCTTAAGACAGAAGGCTTTGAGGGGTGCTAGGCAGGTGAGTGTCATGGATTAGATTGGTTTTTTCAAAAAGGTCAACTCAATGTACAGAGCTGGCCAGGCTTTGAAGTGGCCAAGGTTACTTCAGTAGTCCAGATGAGTTGTGATGGTGGTATAAGCTTGGGCAGTGGGATGGGAGGAAAGTGGACATAAGAGATCAAAATGAAGGTATTTTAGGTTTTTTGGGGTAGTTCTGGCTTGCATAACTAAGTGCCATTTAAAAAGAAAGATGTTGGAAGAAAACAGGCAGAATGCCACTAATTTGCTTTTGGAGTGGTTGAGTCTGAGCTGCCTTTTAAGACATCCAAGGAGAGAGAGAAAGTAGATAGTTGGATATACAGATTTGGTATTCAGATTAAAACTGGAGACATAAATGTGAGTTACCTGCTTTTAGGTTGTGGCTGAAGCTGTGAGCATGGATACATTGATTCACTTGGTGAATAGTAAGCACCTTCTATGGCCCAGTTTATCACATTTAAGTTCAGTTGTAACAGAAACCAAAATTAGTCTTAAAGCAAGATAGAAGCTTATATCTCTCACAAGTCAATAGGTAGATAGTCCAAGGCATATGTGACAATCATGCCACAAGGTCTTCAGATGTTCAGAAACCCCCTCCCCCTCGGCTTTTAGGTCCACAATCCTTGGGATCAGACCCTCCTATTCACAGTCCACAGTGAAGCTCTAGCTTGCTCATCCATGCTCCGAGCCTCGGGATGGAGGAAGGGCAGAGGACACCAGCCATCTTGGAGGAAATTTCCCCAAAGCTAGCACAGAGCTCTTCAATTTATATGCCACTGGCCGTAACAGTCCTATGGCCAATACCTAGCTGCCAGCAAGGCTTGGAAAAGTATTCTATTCAGGCAGCCATGCGCTAAGCAAAATATTGGACTTTCAGCAGGTGAGAACCTTAGGGTCTGATAAACATCCTCTACCAGCTGCTCCCTGCTAAAATTTGGTGATTCAATAGAGGAATAAGACAGTGAAAGTGTCAATGCCCTCCAGCCAACAACCACCAGGGCACACCTGTAGTCAAAGTTGAGTTTATTAACTGCAGAGGTTATTAAGAGAGGGTTAGGAATGACAGGATTAGGGTTTATGTCAGGTGACTTGGGGAACGTTCAAGGAAATGAGGGATTGTTCTGGACTGGGTGTTGTTAGGAAGTCGGAGGAATTCTATGATTGCTCATCTTAATAAAGCTCATCTAGAAGAGGGGAGGAATGAAATATGGCTAAAGGAGTATCTGATAAAAAAAAAAAAAGCAACCATCTTCCATTTTAGTGAGAGAGGGCTGTTTAGTCTTTATGCTTTGCACAGCGACCTTGTTTTTGTCTGTGCTTAGGCAAGATTACGAACTCTGTCTGACTTCATCATGGTCACAGAATGACCTTGCCTGACGTTGGTGTTCTGTTTGATTGTTTATGTTCAATGGGAGAGCACCATGGCCTGGAAGTGAGCGCCAGGCCAGCTCTTAGCAACACCAAGGCCTAGCTGTCAGTGTCAGGACAGTTCCCAGTTGTCAGGAGCTGTTTTTCTCAAAAGTAAACAAATGAGTAATTATAGATTGTGACTAATGATAAGAAGAAAATAAACGGGATACTATATGGAGAATAATGGTTGGGGGTGCTTCTCAAGACTTGGTGGTTAGTATAGACCTTTCCAAAAAATCTAACTGAAATCACCTGGGAGGAGAATGCCAAGAGGGGAGAAGAGAAGGCCTAGGACTTAGCCTTGAGGAACGCTGACATGTAATGGCCGAGTGAAGAAGCACAAGGATGAACCTAACAGGGAGACTGAGGAAGGGTGACCAGAGAGGCTGGGAGAAATCTCACAATGTAGTGTCCTGGTTGCCCGCTCTGTGTCAGGGACCACTCTCAGTTTATATACATTGGCTTATTTAAGCCTCACATTCATTCAGTGAATACTTTAGTGCCTACTCTGGGCCAGGGACTGTATTAGGGGCTGGGGATATACCAGTGAAAAAGACAAAATCCCTGCCCATATGGTGCTTACGGTCTATTGAGGATGATAGACAATAAGTACATGTATAATATAATCGAGTAATAAGTACCCTGAAGAAAAACAAAGTGAAGGAAAAGGCTGGAGGGCGACAGTTTGAAGAAAACAGGTCAATACTACGATTGATAGGGCTTCTTTCAGCAGGTAACACAAACAGAAGCCAAAATTAAATGAGAAAGCAGCCATATGAATATCTGGATGAAGTGCATTCCAGGCATAGGGAACAGCAAGGACAAAGGCCTTGAGCCAGGAATGAGTCTGAGGTGTTGGAAGTAAAAATAGAAGACCAGTGTGGCTAGACTGGGGGAGATGAGATCAGGAGGTTCAACAGGGACCAGTTCATACAGTGCCCCAAAAGCTGTGGCAAAGCATTGGGATTTTATTCTGAGTGTTCTGAGCGAATGATTTATATTCTAGAACTGCCACTGACTGTAGGCATGAAGGATGGACTAGAGGATGGCCGGCGACAGGGAGACCAGTTAGGAGGTTACTTCGGTGGTCCAGGGGAGAGAGATGGCGGCTTGGTCTGGGGTAGAGGTGGAGAGAAATGGGCAGATTTGGGATATGTTTTACAGTCTCAGTTGATGGCAACTCCATCTTTCTAGTTGCTCAGTTCAGAAACCTTGGAGTTATCCTCAATTTTTTGTCACACCTGACATCCAATTCATTAACAAAACCAGCCGGCTCTTTTTTCAAATCTATCCAGAAACCAGCCCTTTTCACCACCTCCACTACTGTCACCCTGGGCTGAGTCACCACCACCTCCTAACAGGTCTCCTTGCTTCTGCCATTCCCCCTATCCCACACCCCTGTCTGTTCTCAGCACAGCACCCAGTCATCCCTTTAAAATATATGTCAGGTCATGTCACTCCTCTGCTCAGAACATTGTAATAACTTCTATTTTAGTTGAGAGTAGAAGCCAAATCCTTAAGATGACCTAAAAGATCCTTCTCAGTCCAGCCCCTGCTTTGCTCTTCTATTCTCCTCTCCATTGCTCATGCCTTGCTCACTCGCGGCACTCCACCCACACTGGCCTGCTTGATGTTTGTTCCTCATATATCCCAAGTATACTTCTGCTGTAGAGCATCACTCTAGCTCTTCTTATTGCCGGGAAGGTGCTCCTGGAAATCCATGTGGCCAAAATTCTCACCTTCTTCAAGGATTTGCTTGAATTTCACCTCACTGAGGCCTCCTGAACACTCTGTTTAGTACTACAACCTGCCCTCCTGATACTTTTTTTTCCCCTCTTTTTTTGAGGAAGATTAGCCCTGAGCTAACATCCATCACCAATCCTTCTCTTTTTGCTGAGGAAGATTGGCCCTGAGCTAACATCCTTGCCCATCTTCCTCCACTTTATATGTGGGACGCCTACCACAGCACGGCTTGCCAAGCGGTGCCATGTCTGCAGCCGGGATCCGAACTGATGAACCCTGGGCTGCCAAAGTGGAAAGTGCGAACTTAATCACTGTGCCACCAGGCTGGCCCCGCTCCTGATACTTTTTACCTTGATCTATATTTTCTTTTTTCCAAAGTATTATCTCCCCTGCTAGAAATGTAAGCAGAGAACTTTATTTTATTCAGTGATATCCCAAGAGCTTAGATGAGTGCTTGGCACATACTATGCACTCAATAAATATATTTTTTAATGAATGAATGAAGCAGACATGGCTTGCTGGTGAGGAAGAGGAATGGAAAAAGAGGATGACCTTTCAGTTTGGGCCCAAGTAACTGGATGAAAGGTGGTACAATTTCTTCATGTGGAGAAACCTGGAAGAGATGCAGTCTTGAGTAAAAACAACAGCTCAGTTCCATGTGTATTAATTTGAGAAATTTATTAGAGATCTCAGAGAGGATGTCCAATAAGCAGTTGGATTTGTGAATCTGAAGTTTAGGGCAGAAGTTGGGCCCAACAAGACACATTTGGGGATCTTCATCTGTTATAGAGGGTATTTAAACTGTCATCTATGCCATCTATAAGCATCTATTGCTTAGTCATGAGATTTAGGTAATAAGTCTAGATAAAGAAGAGTATCAAGGGACTGGCCCCATGGCTGAGTGGTTAAGTTTACGTGCTCCACTTCAGCGGCCCAGGGTTTCACCAGTTTGCATCCTGGGCACAGACCTAGCACTGCTCATCAAGCCATGCTGAGGTAGCGTCCCATATAGCCCAACTAGAAGGACCTACAACTAGAATATACAACTATGTACTGGGGGGCTTTGGGGAGAAGAAGGAAAAAACATTGGCAACAGATGTTAGCTCAGGGCCAATCTTAAAAAAAAGAAGAAAGAGTGTCAAAGAATAAGCCCCAAGGCACTTCAACATTTAGACTTCAGGAGGAGAAGCCAGGAAAGGAGGGAAAAGAGAGCAGCCACTGAGATAAGAGGAAACCTGCAGAGAGCAATGTCCCTGAAGACAACAAAGGAAGAAGGGAGTGACCATCTGTATCAAATGCTTATGGGAGAGTGAGTAGGATAAGGGCAGAGAACAAGCCCCATTTTGCTGACCTTGGCAAGAATGGGTTCAGGCAATGGAGAGGACAAAAGCAAGATTGTAGTAGTTTAAGGAGAGAATGGGAGCTGACAGAGCTATGGGAGCATCTTGCTCCAACACCTATTAAATGGTAATGTTAGAAGTGCAGTCAAATCTTCATTGTGATTATGGTTTAATGGGTGTATATACGTAAGACTTATCAAAGTGTACACTTTGCAGTTTATTGCCTGTCAATTTATTGTATGTGCAGTTTATTGTATATAATTATACGTAAGTAAAGCTGTTACCAAAAAAATAAAGTGAACCCAAGCTCGTGATTTCTGTTTATTAGGCTAGAGTTCCTCGTTTACAACTCTTAGAATATTCTGACACACCTCAACGCTAGACCCACAAGGCCTCTTCCTGAGTCGATGAACTGCGCCTATCTGCTCTTAAGCAGATGTCAAGGGCTGGTAGAAAGTAGCATCCACTTTAAAAAAGAAAAGATGCCTCCATTCCTTCATACTAGTCGCAAATTACTATGTTCAGTCCTCAGTCACGCGGCGTCACGGAGTCACCAAGTTGGGGTTCCCCGACCGTCATAAACGCTTTGCTGACTCGACAAGAGCCGGCAGCCCCGCCCCGTCACTGCAGGCCACGCCCCCGCCAGAGCCGCAGGCACGCCCCCGAGATGACGGTGCGGCGAGCACGTGCACCTCCCGGGGGCGGGGTTGGCCTCGTGGGCGTGGAGAGCCCGCCCCGTTCGGGCCCCACGCTACCGGAAGCGGAAATAGCACCCGGCTCCGCCAGAGTAGTCGTAACTGCAAGCGCGATGCCGAAGGGGCCAAAGCAACAGCCGCCGGAGCCCGAGTGGATCGGGGACGGAGAGAGCACGAGCCCCGCCGGTGAGGCTTGGAGGCAGGGAGGGAACGAGAGAGGGAAGAGAAGAAGAGACGGAAGAGTGCTTGCGCCTTAGGAAAGGGTCACGGGGCGTGAGAGTGACCGGGCCGTGCGGGGGTACTGCGCATGCGTGCTGTGGGGCCGGGAAGAGTTTGCCGCGGCGGGAGTGGTTTAGGCGTGCGGGCGAAAGAAGAGGTGCCGCGGTGTCGCGCACGAACTTTGCTGGGACTGGGCAAAAGACGAGGAAGAGCATATGGTACCGAGGGAGAGATGGGGAGAAATGAGACAGTCCTCTTTTCTTTATTGGACGTCTTTCCACCACACTAGATTCCACATCCCGCAGGATTGCATAAGCCATGCCTCGGCCTCCTACCCCACCGCCTGCGCGCGCGTGCGCGCTCACACACACCTCGCCAGCCTGTGATCCCACCTACTTTTCAAGAGAGTGTGACTCCTTCCTGGGCTCTCTCATAGAACATATCTCTCTCAACTAGAGCAAGAGTGTAGATGCTGGGTGTTGGAATGGGCGTTAGGGTTTATTTAAAAGTGGCGAATTTTTGTTGGGTACTTTTTTTTTTTTTTTTTACTAAGCACTGTATATACGGTGCTTTGGGGAGGGAAGGAAAAAAGTATGAAGACTACCCTTCAAAGGGGAGGTACAATGGACACAAATAATTACAGTAGGTGCACAGTGACTAATTTTACAAGCATTTATTGGATGTCTACTTTATACTTGCTGATGTGCAGAGGACTTGGAAATGTGGTGATAAAAGATAAGCCTTGCCCTGATGGAGCACCCAGTCTAGTGGAGGGGACAGAGGATTAACCACACAGTAGTTGACAGAGTGTGATGAATGTACCTGAGAATTCTATGGGACTCGAGAAGAGAGGAGAGGCATCTACTCAGACAGGTAGGGTAGGAGTGTCCGCAGAGCCGCCCAGGAATATGTGATAGCTGAGTTTATTCTCAAAGGATCAGTATGAGTTGTAAGGGGCAGAGGGAGAAGTTTATGTGAAGGTAGAGACATAGATGAACCTGTCTGGTTTCCAGTATCAGGTGACTAGTGTGATGGTGTTGGAAAGATATACAGGAGACGGATAATGAAACGCTTTATATGCTATTCAAGTTTAATCCTAAGACATTGAGAAGGAGGACCCATTGAAGTGCATAAGGAATGATAGGGTCAGCTCACGCTGACAAGACTGAGCAGTGAAGGATGACTTGAATTGAATTGATCAAGACTGAAGACAGGGAGCCCATTTAGGAGGCTCTGGCAATGATCCAGGTGAGAAGTAGCTAGAGAGTAAGCCAGGGCAGCAAAGCCTAGAGAGTTAATATGGAAGTAACATTGACCAGAACTGGGACCGACTGAATGAAGGGAGAAGAATTGAGGATGACACTCACTTAAGTACCTCAGTGGGTAGTGGACTTACTTGAAAGAAGTAATGGGCTGTAGGGTGAGGAGTGGGAAGAGAGGAGGGCAGCTTTTGAATGCTGAGCTGGAGCTTTCTGGGGAATTTCTAAGAGGAGATGACGAGGAGAGAGCTTGTTAGTGACTGTGGAGCGAGCTCTAGACCGGAAGTAAAGACACAGGCGGGTGTAGTTGAAGTGTTGGCTGTGGAGGAGTCCCCTAGAGAGTGTTTGCAGATTGAAGCAAAAGAGGGCAGAAGATGGTAACCCAAAGAACCTCGACAGGTAAGGGAAGTAAGGTAGGGGAGGAGGCTGAGGAGATGAGACTGAGAAAGGCGAGCAGCCAGAGAAACTGGAGGCAAACCAGGAGTAGCAGGGTCCCTGAAGTTAAGTAACTACAAGAGAGGAGAACTGAAGGATGAGGAGGTAGGTAGCGTGGAATGTTGCAGAGAAGTCAAGCAAAATTAGGACTAAAACAATACTTTTTGGGTTGTGCAACTAAGGGGACAGAGGCAACTTTGGCAAAAGTATTCGTTAGGAGATGATCCCCACATCAGACTGCAGTGTGTTCAGAAAGGAGTGGGAGATGAGGAAGTGGAGCTACTGTGGGCTGTGCTCTGAGACTTGGTGAAGATAAGGATAGAAAACAGAAATTGGAGGAGGAGCTGGTGAGGTGAAGGGAAGCGTTTTATCTGGCTTTGAAGTGAGAAGCAGGGCTGGCCCAGTGGCGCAGTGGTTAAGTGCCCATGTTCCGCTTCAGCAGCCCAGGGTTTGCTGGTTCGGATCCCAGGTGCGGACACAGCACCGCTCAGCAAGCCATGCTGAAGTAGGCGTCCCATACAGAAAGCAGAGGAAGATGGGCACGGATGTTAGCTCAAGGCCGGTCTTCCTCAGCAAAAAGAGGAGTATTGGCAGTGGTTAGCTCAGGGCTAATGTTCCTCAAAAAAAAAAAAACAAAACAAAAAGTAAGGGACCATAAAGTTAGAAGCAGCTTAAGTGTTGTACTGAAGGGGAGGAGCTTTTAGAAGAGGAGATGGAAGATGCAGCATAGCTTCAGCCAAACACAGGCTTTTCCTCTTCCTTGGTAGTCATACTTTCTCGCAATTTCACGTGTGCACAGGATTTTCCTCTCCGTAGGTCAGGAGGATCAGAGTGATATTTAAAGGAAGGCGAGATGGTGTGATTGTGTTAGTCCTTGGGGAGAACTTAGTGTCTGGGATGAATCGCTCCTCGGTGTTGTCACGGTGAGCTGAGCATCTCATTCCTTCTGGTGTACTGCCATGGATTGTCCTTAAAGCCTTTAGGAGTAGACTCCTTGGAATAGGATATAAAGCCTTTCGTTATTTCTCCTGCACATCTTTTCAGCTCCATCACGCTGGTCACCCAATACTGAGATCAGATTTTGAAATGTGTTCTGGGTGGAGGATACAGATTAAGCAAAGACAGACATAAGCATGCCTGGGACTTAATCAGGGAGCGGGGAGAAGCCAGTGTCCAGAACATAGGGGTGGATAGGGCAGCAGATAAGCAGAAAAGATAGTCTAGGGCCCTTTTAGTCTGTGAAGCCCTAAACTGTAGAGATTGTCCTTCGTTAATGTCCGGTTTTGGGCAGAGTAGATGCTCAGTAAAACCTTACTGAATAAATGATTACTATGGACTACGTGGAATTATGGTCTGAAAGTGCTTAATGTGATAGGTAGTAGAAAGCCTTTGTTTTGTTTTGTTTTGAAAGCTACATGCTTACAGGCGTGCTTTTGGATAGAATTGGGTGGCAGTAGATGGCATGATCTGGAGGAGAATATGACTTTGGGTAGGCCTAGACGTGAAGGCAAATCATGAGGGTGCTGGTTGCCTCCCAGGCTGATGTGGGGAGGAAGAGACGGAGTTAGGTATAGCCCCCCACCTTCAGGAACACAGGGCTGGACAGAGGGAGGAGCTGGGATCTGTTCAGTCAGTAAACTTTTATTGACTTCCCACTTTGCTCCCTGGGAACACAAGCTAAACAGTCTCTCAGGTCCCTGTCTGGGATGACAGACTGGTGCACAGACAGTTAAGTATAACATGGTGTGATTTGTGCTAGAATGTTGTGCGAGGTGAGCAGGTGGGGCCTAGACCCAGATGTTCATTTACTGATCTTCGCATGGCCTGCAGGTCTCACAAACAGCATATCCCAAATCATCATGTCTTGGTCCTCTCTTTCCCCCCATGGGCAGGCAGGAGTAGGGAGAGGAGACCTCTTCCAGTGTATCCTGGGTTAATATACGATACCAGTAGCCCAACTAATTTTCCAGCTAAAAACATAGGAGTCATCTTTGAATACTCTTACTTCTCACTTCTGCCTTCACCCTATGAATTCTGCTGCTGTCCCTCCCACTGCTGCCCTGGACCCACCCACCATTGGCTTGTCTGTCTTGTGGGACCGTGCAAACGTCTAGGGAGTGATACTGAGCTAGAAGAACAGTAAAATAGGGTGGAGGCCGCTAAGAGCTTTTGCAGGGGAGTTCAGGCTGCTTTGGAATTTGTAGATAGGCATTCACAATGTCTGCTTAACCTTCTAGATAAAGTGGTGAAGAAAGGGAAGAAGGACAAGAAGACCAAAAAGACGGTGAGGAAATGAGGCTTGAGGATGAGAAATGACTGTGGCTGTTTGCAAGCAAAATATGGCCACGTGAAGGAGGTGGGGCCCGAGGGAGGAGGAAAGATCTTGTAGAGAGAGGAAGCAAGGCGAGGGGGGAATGGAGGGTCGGTGGGCCTGTGTGTGGCAGAGAAGGGCTTGGTTGGTCTCTGAGACACGTTCACCTATATCTTAACTCCCTTTACAGTTCTTTGAAGAGCTGGCAGTAGAAGATAAACAAGCTGGGGAAGAAGAGAAAGTGCTCAAGGAGAAGGAGCAGCAGCAGCAGCAACAGCAGCAGGTACAAGTGTCAGAGGGCCCACCATCCTGGGAGGCATCTTGGGTCCACCAACCCATCTCCAGGCCACATTGGTTCACTCAGCTGATGGGGAACTCTCTGTGGGGCCAAGATTCAGCAGGAACATGGGCTTCATTATTTCACTCTTTTTTTGCTTTCAGCAGCAAAAAAAGAAACGGGATACCCGAAAAGGCCGGCGGAAGAAGGATGTGGATGATGATGGAGAGGAGAAAGAGCTCATGGAGCGTCTTAAGAAGCTCTCAGTGCCGGCCAGTGATGAGGAGGATGAAGGTAAATGACCCGAGGGGAAATGGGTACCTGGTATCGCTGAGTCATGAGGAGTGAAGTGCCTTGTTCCGTGGTCTCTGAGTTGGATTAGATTGAAAAGCCAGACATTGTAATGGTCTTTGCTACCTCATCGTCTCCCCTTGTCATTTCAGTACCTGCCCCGATAGCCCGAGGAGGGAAGAAGACCAAGGTAAGCCATTGGTGTGGTGAACAGAGACCCCAGGAGGACAGCCCTGACCATCCCGTTGACTGCTTTGGCCCTTTCGTTCTCTAGGGTGGTAATGTCTTTGCAGCCCTGATTCAGGATCAGAGTGAGGAAGAGGAGGAGGAAGAAAAGCACCCTCCTAAGCCTGCCAAGCCAGAGAAGAATCGGATCAATAAGGTGAGCATGGTGGCTCTGCTGGTCACTCCCACCCCATGTAGCACTTTGTGGCCATGGTGTGGTAATCCTGGCTTGTTTGCCTGCTTTTAAACTAGCGCTTCCAGGTCTGTCTTGCTTACAGTGTCAGAATCAGCTTTTTAAAATACTGTTGTCATCCCTCTGAAATCTACAGTGATTCTGTTACTTTCAAACTCAAAATCTAAAACAAAGTCCTTCCAGTCTTTGCTCTTCCACTTGGACTCTCCACATTGTCTCTTGGGACTCTTCCACGTTTACCTTTCACATCAGCCTGATCTCATCTTGGCATCCAGGTTGACTGTGTCTGTGTTGAAGCCTTTGTTCTGTATGCTGTGTCTTCCCTCTTCTCTAGAACGCCTTGTCCAAGCCCACGTCCATTACCTCTTCTCAAGATTCACCCTCTTGAGGAAGCCCTCCAGGGCTAGCTAGTACTGCCCCACCCACGTTGCTCACTGGGCCTGACTCCCAGCCCCTTTGCTTTGCTAATATTCTCTAATGATCTCCTCAGCATCTGGTCTCAAGCTGGAGGCAGAGGTTTTTAGGGTCTCGTTTTCTCCCTGGCCGCACTCAGTATGGTTAACGCCCAGTCCTAGACTCCCTAGAAATGCTTGTTAAGCAACAAAGGAGCAGATTAATTTGTGTGTTTGTCTCTCCTCCAGGCTGTATCTGAGGAACAACAGCCGGGGCTCAAGGGCAAAAAAGGAAAGGAAGAGAAGTCAAAGGGGAAGGCCAAGGTGAGAGAGAAGTGGCAGGAGGGGGTGCTGGGTCTCAGGAATTTGAGCATTTCATCAGACCTGCTATCTTTTCCCTTCAGCCTCAGAATAAATTTGCTGCTCTAGACAATGAAGAGGAGGATGAAGAAGAAGAAATAACAAAAGAAAAGGAACCACCCAAACAAGGGAAGGAGAAGGCCAAGAAGGCAGAGCAGGTGTGTATTTTGGTGTTGGGGGAAGGTGGGCTGAGGCACTGGGGCTCTGTGGCCTAATACAGGGGGACAGGGGGCAGGATCTGGAGGTGTTAGTATCCAGAGCAGGAGTTGGTAAACGTCTATAAAGGGCCACATAGTAAATATTTTTGGCTCTGTGGTCTGCATACAATCTCTGACACTTACTCATCTTTTTCTTTTTTTTTTGACAACTTTTTGAAAATGTAAAAATCATTCCTAGCTCACGGTCCATATAAAAACAGATGTCAGGTCAGATTTAGCCCACAGGCCCGAGTTTGTAGCCCCTGACCCAGAGAGGAAAAGACCCTGGCGTTAGCCTCAGACAGTCTGGGTTCTGGCTCTGCCACTCACGGGCTGTGTGACCTTGAGTACATCTTTCCACCTCCTTGGGTCTCACTTGTCTCATCTGCATGACGTAAGTGAGTCTGGTGATCTCTAAGGTCCTCTGTATCTCTGATACTTTTCACTTCTGTGATTCTGCGGGGTTTCTCATTGGCTGTACATTAGGGCTTCCTGACCTCTTCTTTGCATGTTAAGGTGTAGCCACAGAAATTCAATTTTGATGCGTGAGGAAAAGAACCTGTTCCATTTACATTGTATTGGTAGTTGTATTTATAGGTACAGATACATTATTAATTTTCACATATACTCACTCACACCCTCTGTCTTGTACCATTCCTGGTGGCAGAAATGGATAAAGGACTGCAGGAACACCCAGGGTAGGTATGAGTGAGAGATGATCCACCAAGATACCTCAGGACTGAGTGGAGAAGGAAAGAGCATGCTGCGGAACTGGGGGTAGATGACATGAAATCTGGGTTCTACAAGGGGTCCTTCATTTTCTTTACCATCCCCTGGTTCTCACAGGGTTCTGAGGAAGAAGGAGACGAGGAGGAGGAGGAAGGGGAGTCTAAGGCCGATGATCCCTATGCTCACCTTAGTAAAAAGGAGAAGAAAAAGCTGAAGAAACAGGTAAGACCTTATGTTGTTAGTGGTCAGAGGTAGGAGAATTTGATTTTTTTTTTTTTTTAAATGCTTCAACTAGGGGACGTGAATTGGGGGACAAGAAGTAGAACTTTGGGTGCTACTTCAAGTAAAACAGTTGGAGTAAGGAAAGAATTGTCTTCTGTGAGCCTGTGTCCATGTCTGATGACATGGGGCTGTATCGTGGTGATGGGAAACTGGCAGACAGTGGCCTCGAATGTGATTTTTCCTTCCTTCTCAGATGGAGTATGAACGCCAGGTGGCTTCATTAAAAGCAGCCAATGCTGCTGAAAATGACTTCTCCGTGTCACAAGCAGAGGTGTCCTCCCGGCAAGCCATGTTAGAAAATGCATCTGACATCAAGGTAAGGTCTGAGGGGGCCCCTGCCCAACCAGCTCGCCCGGGGAAGTGCCAGTTCTCTCACATGTCCCTGACTGGCCATGGCAGCCAAGGGAGGTGGGGCATGAGTGGCTTGTCCACTGGGAAGAAAGCTTGGGAGTGTTTTCCACACCTTGACTTCTGGCAGCTTAAGCGAGAAGGTAGAAAAACCAGTAGAAGTAGAGGAGTCCACCTTTGGAGGGAAGGAGGGTGGGACGGGCTGGACTGGCTTCGTATTTGGGAGACTCCCATTAGAGGCAGTGAAGGCGGTGGCCTGCTAGGGGACCGGCATGGTGAGGGCAAGGCATTCTGCTGTAGGTGCTAGTTTGTCAGAGGCTTCTCTGGGGAGAAAGCTGCATCTGCTGGCTGAAAGGGAGAATTCTCATGTGCTCCTTCCTTCCCCCTGCCACTCTTTCCCCACTGACTGCAGCTGGAGAAGTTCAGCATCTCGGCCCACGGCAAGGAGTTATTCGTCAACGCAGACCTATACATTGTAGCTGGCCGCCGCTACGGGCTAGTGGGACCCAATGGGTGAGGAGAGGAGGGGCAGGACGGAAAACAAGGGATTCCTGTGGTGGTCTGGTCCTAATAGCTCTCATTCCCCAGCAAGGGCAAGACCACTCTCCTCAAGCACATCGCCAACCGGGCCTTGAGCATCCCCCCGAACATCGATGTGTTGCTGTGTGAGCAGGGTGAGCCCAGTGGTGGAAGGGGGCTTGGTGGGGAGGTGAAACTGAGTGGCTTGAGGGGTGGGCAATTGGAATAGAAGAGCCAACCAAGAACAGAAGGAATTGTGGCTGTGGGGTTGGAAAGGTTATGGGGGGATACTGGGGACTGGGAACTGGATGCTAAAGAAAGAGGGGGAGTAAAGGAGGGGCTTGAGAAGATTTTACTTAGAACAAGTACAAGGAGCTGAGCAGGGTCAGGCAAACCAGAAATGGAGCTGAAGGAAAGAAGGAATAGGAGCCTTGGCCCTTGGGGCGAGCTGACTGTTCTCCCCTTGCCCCCTAGAGGTGGTAGCGGATGAGACACCAGCAGTGCAGGCCGTTCTTCGAGCTGACACCAAGCGATTGAAGCTGCTGGAAGAGGAGCGACGGCTTCAGGGACAGCTGGAGCAGGGCGATGACACAGCTGCCGAGAGGCTAGAGAAGGTAGAGGAGATGGCGCAAGGGACACAAACGAAGACTTGGGGGTTCCTGGGACCTTCAGACATGTGTCCTCTTCTCCCCCCTCCCAGGTGTATGAGGAATTGCGGGCTACCGGGGCGGCAGCTGCAGAGGCCAAAGCCCGGCGGATCCTGGCTGGTTTGGGTTTCGACCCTGAAATGCAGAATCGGCCCACGCAGAAGTTTTCGGGGGGCTGGCGCATGCGTGTCTCCCTGGCCAGGTGGGCTACCCACCTCACTGCTCTCCCTTCTAGCCTCAACCCATCCAGACTCTTTGCCTTCTTCCCATTCTTCCAAGGCCAGTAGGGAGGTTCAAGGCTATTTTCTTTTCCTTTACGGTGTTGTCAGACTCGAGGTCGTTTCTCCATTTTTCTCCCTGCCTGTGGTATATTACCCATGTCTCCTGCACAGGAGCTCTCTAAGGATAGATTGGGAAGGAGTGTTCATGGTCTTAGGCTCCAGCTACCAGAGGCTTCTCAGGGGTTCTCTGAGCAAGGATCTTCCTCCCGCTGACCCTACACTCTGCTGCCTCACCCTCTAGGGCGCTGTTCATGGAGCCCACGCTGCTGATGTTGGATGAACCCACCAACCACTTGGACCTCAATGCTGTCATCTGGCTCAATAAGTGAGTTGCCCTTGCTTACAGTCTTTGCATCATTGCTTCCTGTTCTGCCCTCATTTCTTCTAGCTGTTCTCCCCTCTGCCCTTGACAGCTCTCAGTCCAGCCCTCCCTCTTCTCCTACCTGCCCCTGTTGTCTGTGTGCTTCCCCTGACTTAATCCTAACTTGACCATTGTGACATTTCCATACTCTCCTCTAAAACCCAGCTACCTCCAGGGCTGGCGGAAGACGTTGCTCATCGTCTCCCACGACCAGGGCTTCCTGGATGACGTCTGCACTGATATCATCCATCTCGACGCCCAGCGGCTCCATTACTATAGGGGCAATTACAGTAAGTAGGAGTATTTGTGGGTAGAGGGAAGAGATGGGGCCTTGAGGCCTGGGAGAGAGGGCTCGTAGGGACATGGTGACGAGCTCAATCTTTTCAGAATTTTGGACAGTGATGCCCACCTTGATCTTCCCTAATCCTGGTCGCCCCTCTCCTGGGGAGAGGGGCAACCATTGATGCCCATCCCCATCTCCTGCCCCAGTGACTTTCAAGAAGATGTACCAGCAGAAGCAGAAGGAACTGCTGAAGCAGTATGAGAAGCAGGAGAAGAAGCTAAAGGAGCTAAAGGCGGGTGGCAAGTCCACCAAGCAGGCAGTGAGCACCTCGGGGTCTTCCTTGGCTGGGGGGCCCTTCTCTCAGGAGAATGGAGAACGGGGGTGGCTCTGGGACGCCGAGCTACGTTTCCAGGACTGCTGTGAAGGGTGTGGGTTTCCCCTTTCTCCTTCCTCTCCAGGAAAAGCAAACAAAGGAAGCCCTGACTCGAAAGCAGCAGAAATGCCGACGGAAAAACCAGGATGAGGAATCGCAGGAGGCCCCTGAGCTCCTGAAGCGCCCAAAGGAGTACACTGTGCGCTTCACTTTCCCCGACCCCCCGCCACTCAGCCCTCCTGTGCTGGGTCTGCACGGTGAGCGCCTGGAGGCCTGAGCGGCCGGGGGCGGAAGTGTGTGCTGTGTGCCTCAAGTCCTGTCTGCCCAGCATGGGGTCTGTTCCTTGTCTCCAAGGCCAGCATTCAAGGGATATTCACAGGGACCTTCAGGGTGACTCTAGAAAGAAAAGAAACCTCTACTTTTCTTGACTTTCAGGTGTGACGTTTGGCTATGAGGGGCAGAAACCACTCTTTAAGAATCTGGATTTTGGCATCGACATGGACTCAAGGAGTGAGTTGGGGCTGGGTGGCTCGGGAAGTGGAGCAGGAGCTCCAGGGAGAGTTTCTGGGCGCCTCTGACCACCAGCTCTCCTCCTTGCAGTCTGCATCGTGGGCCCCAATGGCGTGGGGAAGAGCACTCTGCTGCTGCTGCTGACAGGCAAGCTAACACCGGTGAGTCCTGGAGCCCCGGAGGGAGGACTGTGACGGGAGAGCATGGAAGTGTGAAAGCGCAGCTGTGCACCAGGGCCTGGAATCAGGGAGCCCCTTCTGCAGTGGACAGTTAAATCCGGAACTCGTCATAGGTACTTAATTTCCCCAAGAGGAGCCATAGGGGAGAGCAGTTTACATCAGTTCAAGGAGGAGAGCCAGGAGAATGGGGGTCGAGCTGAGGGCATCCCCCTACGTGTGTGTTTTGGTTATACAAGAAATAGACATCCATCATAGAAAGATTAGAAATTGCCTAAGCCAGAGAGAAATCTAGAGATAACCAGTATTAATTTTGGCAGATTACTTTCTTCTTTTTTCCTTTCCAAATGTGCATATAATTTTTTTAACAAAAATGGGGTTATCCTATGAATTGTTTTATAGCCAACTTTTTCCAGATAATACACATCAAGCGTTTTTTCATGCCAGTAGTTAAATGTGGACATTTATTTATATGGATCTACCATAATTTATTTGATATCATTTAGATTATTTCTGATTTTTTTTAAAAAAGATTTTATTTTTCCTTTTTCTCCCCAAAGCCCCCAGTACATAGTTGTGTATTTTTAGTTGTGGGTCCTTCTAGTTGTGGCATGTGGGACGCCGCCTCAGCATGGCTTGATGAGCGGTGCCATGTCCACGCCCAGGATTCGAACTGGCGAAACCCTGGGCCGCCGAAGCAGAGCGTGGGAACTTAACCACTCGGCCATGGGACGGCCCCTGTTTCTGATTTTTCACTAAAGGACAATACTATAGTAAATATTATACAGCTTTATGAATTTAGTTTTTCCTTAAGATAAATTCCCTGGAATGGCTTTTAGGACTTTTGCGATAGATCTCTGTATCACGCTTTAGAAAGGCTGTAGCCGCCTCAACTCCCTCCAGGAAAGTGTGGAGAGGACCGATTTCCTCACACCCACCGAGCAGAGCTTTAGAAAGGTGCTCTTAGATCCTCCCACGCACTGTCTTCTGAGCCCCATCTGCGCTGGACCCCTGGAACCAGGCGTGTGGGTGTCGCTGGCTGGGAAGGGGCTGCTCTTTGGTTGTGGTTCTGAGTCTGCACTTTCTGTCTCCCCTCCGTGATGCTCCTCTCTTACTCCCCTTTTGCCCTGTGCTCTCCTGATTTCCTGTGTGTGCCTTTGTCACATTAAGGAGACCATCCATGTTCCCTTTCCTGTGCTACCTTGTTCCAAGCCTGATCTGATATTTGTCTCCCGTTTAGAAAGTTGGGGTGCAGAACCAGGTATGGAGCTGCAGGACTTTCCCCCTTTTTCTTATCTTCCCCCTGCTCTTTCCTTGCAGACTCGTGGCGAAATGAGAAAGAACCACCGGCTGGTAAGTTGGCTTTGGGAACTGGGGAATAAGAGTGCTGGAGGAAGTAGGACTTTCACTGACCACCTCCCTCTCTTCTCTGGCAGAAAATTGGCTTCTTCAACCAGCAGTATGCAGAGCAGCTGCGCATGGAGGAGACGCCCACTGAGTACCTGCAGCGGGGCTTCAACCTGCCCTATCAGGATGCCCGGAAGTGCCTGGGCCGCTTCGGCCTGGAGAGTCATGCCCACACCATCCAGATCTGCAAACTCTCTGGTACCACTGGCGGGGGCTGGGGAAGGTGTCCTCCTCCTTAATACTCATACCTCCAGACTGTACCTAGAGGCAGAAAGGAAGAGGAACCAGGACTTGGGGGACCTCAGCACACACACAGATGCACATTCAGGGTTTACCTTCAGAAATGGAAGGTAGTAAAGTGTGATGGACTTCCTTTTCCTTTGCTCCAGGTGGGCAAAAAGCCCGAGTTGTGTTTGCAGAGCTGGCCTGTCGGGAGCCCGATGTCCTCATCTTGGTGAGTGAGCTGGACTGTGGGAGAGGGATAAGAGTGACAGTGATGACAGGTAGGCGTAACGCTCAGTCGTGGAATGTCTCTCCATAGGACGAGCCCACCAATAACTTGGACATCGAGTCTATTGATGCTCTGGGGGAGGCCATCAACGAATACAAGGGTGGTAAGGCAGTGTGCCCTCCTCCTTTCCTTGGGGACCGTAGTGTCCTTCGGCTAGGGCTCCCTTCTTCCAGGTCTGATTCCTCATTTCCTCTCTTCTCCTTGCCCTCCCGTCTCTCCATCTTTCTTCAAAGCTGTGATCGTTGTCAGCCACGATGCCCGACTCATCACAGAAACCAACTGCCAGCTGTGGGTGGTGGAAGAGCAGAGTGTCAGCCAGATCGATGGGGACTTTGAGGACTACAAGCGAGAGGTGTTGGAGGCGCTGGGTGAAGTCATGGTCAGCCGACCGCGAGAGTGAGCTTTCCTTCCTGGAAGTCTCCCGAAAGATCAGCTTGCGTGGCCTGGAAGTCTCCTATTGTCACCCTCTCTTCACTCGGAAGCCTGCCTTTGGTCTGCAGCTGACCCAGCAACTACTCAGGCACACAGAGGCGGAGTGTGGTCTTGATGTGACCAGAATACCACTTTGCTTCCTTTTCTCTGAAAGACTTGTCTGTTCCGCTTTTCTAGAGATAACTGAGCTGGCCTTATCCTTGACTTCCCTCTCTACAAACAGAGCTGACCTTCATTAGTGTGGGGTTCCATCCAGCCAAGTTAACGTGGCCAGTTGTCTCGAGACTCATCACTCAAAGCCTGCCGCTGGGCCACCCTCCAGCTTCAGGCCCAGCTGGTCTTTGAGTGGTGCTCTTCTTCTCTGGTGGATTCAACGCTGACTTACTGAGACAAACAGCTGTCGCAGCTCAGAGCTGGAGGAGAGTTCTGAGCCCAGCCTGGGATTTGGTGCCTGCAGCCTCTTGTCTGGTTGGGGACTTGGGGGCAGGAAAGGAATGCTGCTCAACTTGAATCTCCCTTTACAAGGGGGAGAAATAAAGGAAAGGAGTTGCTGCCACCCTGTCACTGTTTGGAGATTCATGGGAGCTGGAACGGTTCTCAGTCTTGATTGGCTTTATTCAGCGTTCTCTCAGCAGTTAGTATCCTCTCCTCCCCTCTAATGCAGACAGACCTAACTTGCAGTCTTCCTAACGTGCAGTAAGACTGCACTTAGACGGCTGTTTGAGGAGCCTCCCTCCCCTCCCCCAACCCTTCAGGCGAGGAGAAGGGAAAGTGATTGATCTCTTCTAGCGCTGTCCAGGCTCTCCCTGTGGTCAGAGGCCACAGGGCTGATCCTCTCAACAGTTACTAAGTCACCTAACACGCACACTCCTGTGGGGTACACAAGAAGGGAAAAGTCGAGGTCTGCCTCCATGAATAGTCTCCTTAGAGAAGACTTAGAAAATAAGACAGGAGCACACAAGGTGATGCGACTGCCAGGTGTGTGGTACTTTGGATTGTAAATTGCCACATGTTCTTAGAAGGGAGAGATTATCCATGACTTGATTATTTGGCAGGATCACTTGAAGGTGGACCTTGAAAAGTAAGGATTTGAATAATGAGGGAATCGAGAGTCATTTTTGGAACCTAGGAAAAGGGCAGATCTAAAGCTTGAAAGGAAGAAAAACTATTTGGGTGTTAATGAGAGCACATGGCTGGTGTGGCCACTTTTCTTATTAGAGTTTGATTGGAAAGTAAAATAACAAGTGGCAAGTGGTTGGTGGTGATTTTAGGAAGTGATGAGCAAGGTGGACTATAGAAACTTAGGGGTGGACCCCGTAAGTTTTGTCGTGGGCATGAGGTGATAAATCCTGAACTAGGGTGTGAGAGGGACAGAAAGGAAAGGACAGATGGGAAGAGCTAGGTGTGGCAGTTTGAGAGAGAGAAAAGAAGGATCAGATGTATCCAGTCCCAGGGTGAAAATGAAGAGCTGTTCAGTTGAGACTGACTGAGTTTGGACAACCGCTCTTGGAAAAACATTTCCTGGAAAAATACTAAGAATAAATAATACTGGACCTCGAGTACAAGGTGTGTAGTGGAAGTGAAGGTCGGTGTGGAGAGAGGTGCGGAGGAGCTCTTAGGAAGGAACACCCCCTTAATGAAATTTGAGGGGGAAAAATGAGGGTCTTGTTTCCAGTTCCTGAGTAAGACATTAGATGTAATTTCCCCAGTTCCATGAAGCAGATCTACCAGAAGAGGGGGAGCCAAGCTTCAAGTTCACTTACTAATGGTGTAACCTGGGACGAGCTACTTAGCCCCCTGGTACCCGTTTCCTCATTTGTAAACGGTGAGAGAAAGGACCTACCTCACAAGGTTGTTAAGGGGTTAGATAGCAAATTATTCATAAAGTGCTTTAAATTCTTTTGTTACATGTATCTCCTATTATACTCTACACTTAATTTTCAGTTCACTAGTCTAGATGAGATAGTACATAAAATATATGGGAATGTTATTTATAAAATGAATACCAAAATGTTGTATTTTGAGTTTTTAATCACTAATTTCATTACAGATACTTCAGATGCTCCAAAATAACATCCGTCCACGGGCACAAATTTCATTTCTTCCTTCAATATACATACTATGTAATGGAATTATTAACAACACACATAAATATGGGCAAAAGGATGCCCCTCCTCTAAAAAAAAGCAGCATAGAAATGGAGTGCGAAAGGAAAAGAAAGAACACATGTACATGGTACAATATATGGAGAACACAAAGCCTGGGAAATGAAATTTCATTAACAGAATTATCTTTATTCATAAGCAACTTTTATTACTTACAAATCATGCACTAATGCACATAACGGGCACCGTAGAAATGTTTTTAAGAAGTAGCGATTCTTCTCCACACTTCTTAATGAAGAAACTTAAGACTCAGAGGACAGTAACTTGCCCACAGTCATGCAGCCTGTAGAGGGGTGTTCCTGGGATAATGGCCCTTGTTTATCTGACTCCAGTTTCCTGGGCATTCTCCCTAATGTGTAGAATGTGGATAAGATACCCAAAAGATGAGTCCTAGAGGGGCATGATAGGACTGTTGTAGGAACACAAAAGACACGTTAGGGAAGACGCAGCGCTACAATGGAAAGAATGGAAACTGGGAAAGGGCCCTGTGGCTACACTGGACTCAAAGGAGGCCTGGGGATATGAGAAGTTATTCTTGTGTGGCCAATGCTGAATGCAACAACCAGGATACTTGAACTGACTGTTCCAGGGCAGTGGCTCTCAAAGTGTCCTAGAACAGCAGCATGAGCATCACCTGGGAGTCCATTAGAAGTGCAAAGAGGAACTGAGTGGTGCCTTTGGAGGGGGTCACCTTTAGATTGAGTGATTAGGGAAGACCTTGCAGGAAGTAACGGAAGTTAAACCTGAAGGTGAAGAAACCAACCAGATAAGTAGGAAAGAAGAGCCTTCAGGAAAGGGACCAGAAGGTGCAAAAGCCCAGAAGCTGGAAAGCGACGTGGTCAAGGAACATGGCTTGAGCTTAAAGCTTGAGCAGGGGGCAGAACGCACAGGGCCTTGCAAGCCTTGATGGGGACTTGGGATATGATTCTAGGAGCAACGAGAGGCCATTGGTAGTATTTGTGCGGGAGCTGCTGGGTGAAGAATGGTGGGTCAAGGGGAGTCAGGAGATGCCAGGAGAAGAGTTGGATATTTCTATGGAAATGAGATAACCCTTCTTCCTCTAAGAAATGAAGGAAGATAGTGTCAACTCGGCTGTTTGCAGGTGAAGAGAAGGGGAAATGGTCGTCGCATTGGAGGGGGCTCACTTGCTCAGGAGTTTTGGTGCCAGGGGGTCGAGGAAGTTTGCCAAGCAGCAGTAAATGTTGAAGCAGTGCTAATAGTTTGTACTGGGCCAAGAGGATAGGATTTCGTGATTTTTCAAAATTACATTTACTGCCTGGGAGCAGGAAGGGGAGAAATAGAATAATGATTCAGAATTGGAGCTTGAAGTGGTGTGCCTGGGGAAGGGTTGACAGAGAACGCCTAAAGTTGAAAGGTTATCTTGGGGGGGGAAATGGAAGCAAAAAGGAAGAACAGACCAGCTGGAAACGGGGGAGAGAAGTGCCTGCAGGGCTTGGTGAAGAAACAGACCTGGGTCACCAGGCCTCCTGAAATGGAGGCCATGCTCAGCCTTTCCCTCCCTGCTAAAAAAGGGAAAATCTTCTCTTTAAGTAACAGGTTACTTTAAATTTTCATGGCGAATTTGAAAGAAAAATGGTTGAACTAATTTTTGAATTAAAATAGAAAAAACTTTCAACTCTCTTTAAGGGTTCTTGTGGCCTCTTGCAGGAGACAGAGGGAAGAAGGTGAGAAGCAGGCAGCAGATGGAAGCAGAAGGAAAGAAACGCGAGTTAAAGAATGACCCGCTAGGTTGTGACGTTGGTTTGTTTTTTCACTTGAGCTGTGTACTTCATTGGTATTTCACCTTTTAGCTTGGCCCTTAGATTACATCCTCTTCTCAGGTCGTCTCCCAAGTGCACAGAGCAACAACAGGCTGACTGACTGAACTCTCCCATCCCGAGACTGCGCAGGAGGAGGAGAAAATTAACCCATCCGCCTTACTAAATGTAAATAGCGCCTGTGAAACTTGGGGAGTTGTTGCCCTCATGTGGCCGATCCTGGAAATAACAGCCAAGATACTTGTGTTCCAGGGCAGTCTTTTCAGTGTTTTCCAGATCAGCATCAGCAACACCTGAGAAGTTAGAAATGCAAAATCTCGGAATCCAGACCTACTGAATCAGTTTTGCTGGACCCCACCCCAAGCCCATCTTTTAACAAGCCCTTCAGATGATTCTGATGAATGCTAAAAGGTTGAAAAACACTCTTTTCAAAGCAGTTCATGCTCCAGTATCCCCATCATCCCCCAAAATGTAATATATTGCTAATTTCTAGTTTCAAGAATAGCAGCACTTCCTAGCGTTAATCCTACCCTTCCATGTTCTGGTCTCCAAAACCTCCTGTCTCCCCAGGAATCTTATTCCATCAAGCAGCCCCTCAATTTAATACCTGTGCTTAAGAACCCAACCTCTTCTTGCAGCAGGGCCGTTTCCCTCTACTCTGCAGAGCTGCCTTTTTGGGGAGAGCAGTCTGTTTCCCATTTCTTGCTTCTCACTTTCTCCACTGTAACTGCTCTAAGAAGGACCCACGTGTTTTTCTCTCCTTCCCCAGAAACTGCTCTCGGATTTTTCCTTCCTCAGCCAGTCTCCCTGCTCCTCTCTTCCACCCACCCTCACTTAAATTCCTTTCCCTGAGCAACTCCGCGGGTAAGATGGTAGGTTCATCTAGAACTGATGCGCCCACACCGCCTGCAGCTCCAGCAATCTGTGAAGAGCTCTGCATTCCCCAAGGTGCCGCTGCGCAAAGAACGCTGACCCATGGGGTCCACTCCATAGCCTGCGGTGTTCTATATTGAGTATTCTTTCACCAGTATTTCACTTGATACCAACACTGTGACTTGAAGGTAGAACAAGTGTTAGCTCCAAAGGATTGAAAAACAGATTCCATAAGGGGTTGTACTTTTTTTTGAGGACGATTAGCCCTGAGCTATCTACTGCCAATCCTCCTCTTTTTGCTGAGGAAGACTGGTCCTGAGCTAACATCCGTGCCCATCTTCCTCTATTTTACATGGGACGCCTGCCACTGCGTGGCCTGACAAGCCGTGCACATGTCCACACCAGGGATCCAAACCGGCGAACCCTGGGCTGCTGAAAGGGAACGTGTGAACTTAACCACTGCGCCAATGGGCCGGCCCCCAAGGGGTTGTATTAATGTACCTTAAACAATAACTGATAATGGGTGGGCTTCATTTTTTTAACAAAGCGTCCAAACACACCAGGGGTTAAATAAGCTGCTTCTCTTTCCACTGTTTATTATTAATGTACAAAATATACAAAACCAAAAGAAAAAGAAAATACTCATCCTCAAATCCATTGTGGCTCGAACCCAAGACCCTGCACAAAACCCAACCGATCCACTGTTTTCATAGAAAACAACTGATGCTGAGACAGGTGAAGGAGGGGGCTGGGAAAGGGCAAGTCATGTCGAATCCACCCAGGAAGGCACCTGGTGGGGATTCGGAGGTGGCTGACAGGGCAAGGGAGCTGGAGGCCTCACACCGACAAGCTTCCAGGTGGGGCAAGGAGCGTGCTAACTCCCAAAGGCAGTGCATGTAGTGTGACGGTCAGGCCCAGCACGCCGGGCTTAAGCTGATGAAAAGCTGGTCTCACTGAAGTTTTACAGTTTCCAGAATGAGCTGCAGGCAGGGGTGGACCAACACCATTGGCCTCACCTATGCCAGCTAAAACTTCCACTTGATGCAGACGTAAATTTGCCATCATTGAACCTAGCAGACCCATGATGCAGCCTTGGGTGGTCAAGGAAGGTTGCAAAGTCTTACTTGAGAAGACACTCAGAACGTAAAGCCTGTGAGGGGAGGAGTGGGGATGATGTGTTCCAGAACTCAAATCCAGCCTGATTGAGCCCTCTCAGTGCAGTAGGATATATAATACCCCTTTTACCATCTCCCCACCCCAGGAGGAATAATGAACTTGGCTGGGATGATTTCATAAGTGCAGTTGATCCTGTGTCAGTTCTGTGTGCACGTGGAGGACCCACAATAGGAGAGCAGAGGTGTTCTCCAGGATAACCAGCTTTAGGTTCTCAGGCATAAAGGGTAATACTGGAAAGGGGTCTGGGGTTACAGGGCAAATCTCCTCAAAAAGTGAAGCCAAATGGGTCTCCTCTTCAGCAGTCCAGGGTACAGAATGTGTCCAGTCTCTCTCCTCCCCAGACTGGAGGAAAATATGTACATCAATGCGCACCAGTGATCAGAAAACCCCCAGGAACCCAAATAGGTGGGAACTGAGGGGGCCGGCTCCTCATCAGCTGGGGAAAGGGAAAAATGGGCCTCACAGAAGCCATAAGAAGGTGGAAGGAGCAAGGCTGCAGTCCACAGGGGTGTGGGCGGGGCAGGCAGGTGGCCCTAGGGCAGGGGGGGCCCATTGACACCCGGGTGGTAGAAGGCACAGTTGTTCTCATAGCGGCAGTTGCCCTTCATCATGAAATGTCGGCAAACAGGGCGGTTTGACATGTCTGTGGGAATGATGGTGGAATGGTTAGACAGGAGATGGCTAAGAGGTCAATGCCACCCTCACAGCCCCCCAGCCCCCTCCCAGTCTATGGCATCCTAGAACTTTCAGACAGAGGCAGAGTCTTGGGGATTTGGGGGAAGGGCAAAGGGTAGGAACTGCCATGCATGCTGGGAAAGGGACGATCTCATGTTCTGCCTGGCATACCAGGGTAGTGATGCTCCCCAGAAACTAGTATGGGACACCAAGAGCCACAAGGGGGACAGGGAGCATCCTCACCTCCTCCATGGCTGTGGCCTCCATCGTGCCCTCGGTGGCCCCCTCCTCCATGGCCAGGGCCATCATGGCCACGGTGTTCATGAGGGGGTGGCCCTCGATGGTCGTGGCCTCGGTGACCAGGGACATCATGAGGCCGGTGGCCATGGGGCCCCCCATGTCCAGGACCTTCATGGGGGCGATGTCCACCACTTCCACCCATACTCCCGCCAGGGCCTTCATGGGGGCGATGTCCACCACCAGCACCCATTCCTCCGCCAGGGCCTTCATGGGGGCGATGTCCACTGCCTCCACCCATGCCACTGCCAGGGCCTTCATGAGGACGATGGCCACTGCCACTGCCCATGCCGCCGCCAGGGCCTTCGTGGGGACGATGTCCCCCACCTCCACCCATGCTACTGCCAGGGCCTTCGTGGGGGCGATGTCCACCACCCATGCCACTTCCAGGGCCTTCATGAGGACGATGTCCACTGCTGCCGCTCATGCCTCCACCAGGGCCTTCATGAGGACGATGTCCACCACCTCCAACCATGCCCCCACCAGGGCCCCCTCGTCCATTTGGGGGTCCTCCTCCAGAGCGACCTCCTCTGGCCCCTCGGAATGGAGGAGGAGGAGGAGGTTCATTTCCGCCTCGGCCACCACGGCCTCTATGATATGGTCCAGGACCTGGTCCTGGACCCCCCCGCATAGGGCCACCCCGCATGGGGTCACCTGGGCCATCCCAAAAGGGATCGCCCCCCCGGGGAGGGGGTGGGGGACCGAGGAGACGTGGACCCACTGGCCCACCAGGGCCCCCAGGGCCTCCATGGGGACCTGATAGGGGAAAATAGAAAGAGAAACAATATCAGCTACCTGTTTACCCTCAGGAACCTCCACCTTCCAACCTAAAGTACCTCCCACCTTTTGGTCAATTGTATACTATTACCAGGCAGAAATTAAGCAGATAAGCCCATTCCAACCTCTCACTCACTACTTACCTGGCATAGGTCCCCCAGGTCCAGGGGGGAAGTGCTGCATGCCCTTGGGGCCCCCAGGACCTCCTGGTGGGAAACCATTGGCTATTGGACCAGGGCCTAAGAGTCCATGTGGCACTGTTAATGAAAAAAGGAATAAAACAGTTGGCAAGAAGATTCTAGAAGAGTGCTATGACTTCCCACTTAGATATCCCCAACTGACCCTCTCAGACCAACCTGGCAGAGCAATGCTCTCTCTGTCCAGTCTTCCCCTCCCATGTCTTGCCGCCTAGTGGCAACACCCCTGCTCTTCAGGGTCTGTGAACTCTGCTTCCCCTAACTCCACTGCAGGCTGCCTCCCCCAGGCCCCGGGGCTGGCCCTGATGATTACCCAGCATCTGCTTGATCTTGTCCGAATAGTCTGGTTGCTTCAGCAGTTCCTCTGAGGGATGACTATTTGGGCTACCCTGTGAGGCAAGTGAATAGAGAGCAAGGTCAACAGAGAGCAGTAAGGGTAAAGCCAAGAGAGGAGGGAAGCAGGAAGATGAGGACGACTGGAGTAAAGAGAAAGGGAGGTTCCAGAGAAAGTGGCAAAGAGGAAGGAGGGCTCCTACCATGATGGAGGTGAGGATCTCCTGGACATTGATGCCTCCTCCTCCAGGACCCTGGGGGCTCTTCCCAGCACCCATGCTTCCCATAAGATTGGCCAGAACAGGAGGCAACTTGGAGCCACCTGCCCCATCAGGTGAGCCTCCAGCGCCCCCAGGCTCCAGGGCCTCCGCATATGGGGTCTCATCCATGGAACACTCCTGAAAGAACAGGAGACAATCAGGACTAACTAAAACAATGGAGAGAGAGTCTCACACAAAGATTCATTAAAGCCAATCACAACCTCCACTGCCACGGAACACCTACTCACCTCGTCTAGGGGGATGAGTTTCGGGGGTATAGGTTCATAGGGCTCAGGATCAGGCTCGTGAGGACTGTCAGGAGTGCCGCAGGCAATGGGAAAAAGAAGAATGATAGTCAAATTGTTTATTTATTTATTTATTTTTTTTTTTGAGGAAGATTAGCCCTGAGCTAACATCTGCTGCCAATCTTCCTCTTTTTGCTGAGGAAGACTGGCCCTGAGCTAACATCCATGCCCATCTTCCTCTACTTTATATGTGGGAAGCCTGCCACAGCATGGCTTTTTCTGCCAAGTGGTGCCATGTCCATACCCGGGATCCGAACCCTGGGCCGCCGAGAAGTGGAACGTGCGAACTTAACCGCTGTGCCACCAGGCCAGCCCCAATAGTCAAATTATTTATTCAGGCCCTCAACTTTCTTCCTAACCTTGACCCCCTTCTTAGTTACCCCAGGACACGTTTCCCTCAGGAGTCCAAGTGCTCAACAGCCCAGGGCCTGAACCTCACTCTGCTCACCTTTCCTTGTTCAGGAATAGCTCCTGAAGGATTCCTTTCTCCCGCTCAGCCTGGATGTATCGCTCCTGGCTGTTGCTTCCAGGCGTGACAAGAGGCGAAGGCAGAACCAGGGGCCGGGGGCACACCCAGGGCACCTTCTCCTCCATGTTGTCATGGCTCAGACGCCGGGCTGTCTCAAATGCATGTCGGTCTGACAATATCTCTCGCTTAGCTGCCTCGCCAAAGTCCTTGATCTTATTCACATTTACTATTGGGAAGGAGAGAAAAAGCAAGAAGAATGTAAGCACAACCAAGTCCTTTGGAAACTCTCTATACCCACATATTATAAAGGAAACTTGCCCTCTAACCTCGTTCAGTTTCATCCAGTTCAAAATAGAAATATTCTCTCAGTTTGCCCTCCTCAGGCCACGTCACACTTTTCCTCTTCCTGCCTTTCCGGGTCAGCTGGCTGGGATCTCCAGGACTCTCCACTGGCTTTGCATCCAGAGCTCCTGGCTCCAAAGAGGCTGTAAAGCCGGAGAGGTTTCAGACCCAGGCCATTCCTTTCAGGAAACCTCCCAACCTGAACTAGTTTTGAGACTTACCTGTATCCATGAGCTCTGGGACTTCAACAGGGGGAACTGGGGTCCCTGGACGGTCTGTGTCCATGGCCTCAGAAGGAGGTGCTGGTTCTGGGGAAGAAGGTTTGGCTGTGCTTGGTTCTATGCTCGTTTTCCCTTCAAATGGGCTTGGCTATTATGAAAGAAAAAGAAGTTAATGAGCTGACAGGAAAGCCAGGGCAGTCAGTCCAGAGTCCTAGGCAGGATGGCCCACTGCTCCTAAAGGAAGACTCTGTCTCTAACACGGCCCCACGGCCACCAGTCTGCGTCTGAGACCACCTCCTCTTGCTTTCCTCCCCAAGCACTCCGAGATGCTGGGCTCCTCCTTCTACTTTACCTTTTATACCCTGTCACTGAAACCTACGGCCCAGGGCCCATACCTTGGCAGCTGTAGGTGACAGCACCTTCTTCTTCTTCTTAATTTTGATCCCAGGAACAGGGGCTGAATTGAGTGCATCCAGAAAGCCCAGGCCCTCCATAGCTACAAAAGGAAAGAGCAGAAAATGGAATCATCAGATCTCCTTCACAACCCTATTCCTACAGAGAGTCTGGGCAGGACACAGGGCAACGGAGACCCTGCCTCAACTTAGGACACAATAAACTCAAGGTGACCAGGTAGCATGTGCAGGAGAATTCATACAAGAAATTCTCGTCGTTATTCTTTCTTTCTTTTAAAGGCAGGCAGCCGTTGCTCTGGATGTGAATTAGAGCTCAAATGACTGACAAAACCAGCCCTGCTGACATGACAGATTATCCTGCCAGCTGGGAGGGCCCTAACCAAGGACTGAACAGCATAAGCCTCCCTAGCTCATCTCTAAAATTACTTCTAAGTAATCCTGTGAATGGGGAGTTCCAGAGGCACAAAAATTAAAGGACATAAGAAATCAGAGGAAAACAATAAAAGAGAAAAAAATAACTTCCCCCCGCCCAGGACATTCATTCCCATGAAGTCTTGCTCCCAAATCAAAGTAGATCCCCCCACTGTAGACTCACGCTGTGGTGGGATGATCTTCACTTTGATCTCTTTGGTGGCATTGGGTGTTGTGTTGAGTGGCTTGTATTTCTTCTCTGCAGGGGGGGCAGCATCTCCTGGAGAAGCTGTGGAGCTGTTAGAAGAGGAACTGTCAACAACATCAACTAGCCCCTTCTTTCTCCCTCGTGTCCACACACCCAGCCCATTGAGAAAGCCAGAACATGGTCTATACCTCTGGCGCTTGAGGGGGATGGGTTTAAGGTTATACTTGTCAGAGACCACCACTGCACTGGCGTTCTTCTTCACAGGCACCAAAGATGGGGTTTCCAGCTCCAGGCCTAGGGGAAAAGACATGGTGGTGGGGTTGAACTCACTCCCCACCCTCTTGACTTTGCCTCCCTGTTCCCACCCTTCAGTCTTCATCTAACCTTATACACCACCCCAGAGCTTTGCCCACTAGTCTTCCCTCCTCCACAGGTTAACCGTATCATAAATCCAAGCATTCCACCACAAGGCTCTGGGTGTGCATATACCCACAGACCCGCCCCCCCCACACACACACCCGACTCAGAGACCAGCCCACGGCCTTACCGGTGGAACGGAACTTGGCGTGACTGGGTGCCGTGGTCCGAAGAGACTTGGGCTTCTCCTTCTTCTTCTCTGGGGCCTCCTCAGTCCGGGTTTCAGCCTTCACCTCAGTCAAGGGTCGCTCAGGAGGGGTGGTTCGACTCTTTCCTTCTTCCTTACGTTTCTTCTTATCTTTCTCTGTTGTGGAAAAGCAAAGCAGAAAAGGATTTTGTTTAGGTAAAGAGAAAGACCGTCACTACGAGGTGAAGCAGGCTGAGGGCACTGAAGGCCGCGTCCCATAGGAAAGAAAGAAATACATGGAATAAAGTACTAAGGAACTTACCAGCAGGCTGAGTACTGCTCTGGGAGCGGATGACAGCCATCCAGTCACTGACAAGGACTGAGGCCAATTTCCGGAGCTCTGCAGGTGAGAGAAAGAGGAAATATCTCAATAATTTAAAATATTATTCTTCCAGTAATAGAAAACAGAGATGTTTAAAAATATACTGTGAAAATCTGGGTAATGGAAAAAGTAACCCAGAGTTTTAAGAACATCATGAGATAGGCTCAAAGCCCAAACTCTTAAAAATGGAGCTATGAATCACAGAGTTGTCTTCTATTCAGATAATTTTCAACCCTGATGGGATCTCGACACTAGGAGGTGAAAAGAATTAACACTTATTACAGAGGATGTTGTAAAGACTACATTACTGCATTACATGTACCTCATGTGACTTGAAAATTTTTTTTTTTTTTGAGGAAGATTAGCCCTGAGCTACCATCTGCTGCCAATCCTCCTCTTTTTGCTGAGGAAGACTGGCCCTGAGCTAACATCCATGCCCATCTTCCTCTACTTTATATGTGGGACGCCTATCACAGCATGGCTTGCCAAGCAGTGCCATGTCTGCACCCAGGATCTGAATCGGCAAACACTAAGTGCACATGGCGAACGTGTGCACTTAACTGCTGCGCCACCGGGCCAGCCCCAGATTTTTTTTTTTTTAAGGAAGATTAGCCCTAAGCTAACATATGTTGCCAATCCTCCTCTTTTTTGCTGGGGAAGACTGGCCCTGAGCTAACATCCGTGACCATCTTCCTCCATTTTATGTGGGACGCCTGCCACAGCATGGCTTGACAAGCAGTGTGTAGGTCCACACCTGGGCTCTCAACTGGTGAACTCCAGGCCACTGAAGCAGAAGGTGCGAACTTAACTGCTGCGCCACCAGGCCGGCCCCAACCTGAAGATTTTTAATCTCCCCTCATGGACACAGAAGCATAGAGATTAAAGCCACAAGTCTATACAGAGCCAGAATGAGGCCAGTGCCTCTGCTCTTCCCCTAACCACTTGTTGAAAGAAGAGAAACTAAACTCAGGAGAAAGGCAGGCAGGGTTCTAGTATCTGAAGGGCTGATAGATTTAAAAAGAAACAGTATTAGCCTGTGTTGTCCTGAAGGCAAACTTAATGCAAAGTTTCAAGGAGGCAGATTTAGACTCATCTTAAAAAAATTTTTTCCAGGGAACCTTTTTTCCTAGAATGCTGTTAGTAATAATGGCTTTAAGAAAAAAAATTAAATGAGGCAAGGGTGAAAAAAAAAAGCTTAAAAACAGACCAATTTAGGGTTGTGGAAGCAGAGTTTATCTAGATAAAAAGGATGCTCAGACAATTTAAAGATAAAGAACAGAATCTGTTTCTAAATAAATGAAAAAAAAGCTTTGTAGCTCTTTCCTTTTGTACTTGGCAAATACCATCTCTTATCTATGGCCCCTCTCTTCTTGCCAACACCTCCACTTATGAACTCATTCAATAATGAGATTGTCATAGAACTTTAAAACATAACCCTTCAAATGAGTCACACAACCAGCAATTTCTGTACCTAAGGCAACATGAACTCCAGTGCAGGAATATCCTAAAGCCTTCTTGGAGCACCTGATGCTAATTAGTCCAGTAAGACTTAACTACAGTTGATAAGCAATTTACACATTTCAGGATCTAAAAGTACAGAATAATAACTAAATCCTTTTTCATAGAAGGCATCACAATGAAGCCAGGTGGAAAACAGGAACAATGTACCCAAGATGAAGAAACAGAAGATGGGCAATGATTTAATGGGATTTCCCGTGTTCTATGTTACACTACAAATTATTACAGACACTCTAAGATGTCACAAAATTAGGTACTAAAAGGACCTGAAACCTGAGAATTAATACAACTAAAAGAATAGAAAGCTAAGGAATGTTTTTCACTTGAATAATACCGTGAGTTAAAATAAAATTGGGATCCTTTATCTTGGAAAAGTGTTCCCAGAATTTTCCCCTATACTAAAGGAACTTTAGACAAACTTACCCAAGCCTAGATGCTCCCTCCACATCAAACAGCCAAAGCCTCTTTCCAAAAAAGACCTAGCACCCCACTCCCTTTAGACACAGAACAAGTCTGTATTTTGATCAGGGGTCATCTTGGCTGGAATATTGCTCACTTGTGGGATACTAGTACCTTGTGCTCCTGGGTTTATGCCTTGGGTAGGGATTGAGGAAATTTTTAAATTTCATTTTATTTAAATTTTTAAATAAGAAATTAAAATTTTCATTTCCTTAATCTCTAAAGAAAAGGCTGTGACCTTCTGGAGCCAAGCTTTGTCTTCTGGCCCTTACCAGGAGCTCCAAAACCCTTTGTCTTAGGAAAAGTAAAAGTCTGTTGCTATCAAAGCAATGATATACTCCACGAGTCAGGATGATGCCATGTCTTATAGGAAGGTGTTTATTGGTAGAACCAGTACATCTATTGTTATGAAACAGACACAGAAGGGACCAGAATATGCTCTATTTAGGAAAAGAGAAGGAAATGATGATGAGACACTCTAGGATGACATTATTTCCCAAAAGAATTCTAAGTGTATGCCTTTTAGGCCAAGAGATCTTAAGAATCAGTTTCTAATTAAAGTATGGTACCTTATCTTACATTCAGTGGTAGAGAAATGGACAAATCTCAAGAGGAACTGAAAACAGGAAAGATGGGACAGGTTAGAGGAATTAAATTTTCAAAAGAAAGAGAAAAGTAAGGTGAGGTAGAAAGAGGAAGGTAGGAGTAGAGGCACAACACAAGGATGGGGAAAGAAAGGAAGGTAATTAAGTGGAAGTAATGGACGAAGGCCCAGGACAAGAGGAGGACAGGCCCCTACCTTCATCTTCACTTGACTTGCTCAGTTGCTTCACCAGTTTGGCTGTGTTGTTCTGTGAGAGATGGGGAGCAGCAGAAAGGTAAATGCCAGGAGGAAAATAAGCCCACTCAGAACTAACCACCCCACAAACTCACTCACAATCTCTTAAGGGTCCCTTAACAGCAACTAACACTGATACCTTACTTTACCTTTTACAAAACCTTTGTAGACATATTCTTACTTAATCCTTACAACAACCCAGATAAGTAGGTACAATTACTCCCATTTCATAGATGAAAAAATTGAGGCTCAGACAAATGAAGTGCCCCAAGCCACAAATATCAAAAAGATAAATTCAAATCAAGTCTTCTAATTCCAAATTCCTATTTTTTCTACCATTCTACCTCAGAGATACAAGACTGCAGGCAATGAGAGTTGGTGTGAGTTTTGCATCTATCGGCTATACCAGAAAGGAAGAACTGGGATTGTAAAGACTGAAGGTACCTGTTTGAGATGGTCCACAGTGAGCGGTAGGTGCTGCAGGGTCAGTAGAATTTGCTGCAAGAGGGGAATGTTGTTGGTTGTCTTTGAATATGTCAGCCAATTGTTAAGAAGCTTGTAACCACCAACGTCAATAAACCTGCAGGCAGGTAGGAGAGAGTCTGTAATGCCCTTCTTGGGTTTTTGGAAGTACAATATCCCACATTCCTAGTCCCTCATCAGCAACCCAGGAACCCCATGCCTCACCTCCCCCACCTTCTAACTACGTCCTCCCATTCCAGCCACCCAGATCCCCACTTACTTGACCAATATTTCTGGTGAACGGGTCTGCAGGAGAATGTTCAAGTAAGTGCATCGACTCACCATCTTTCGTGCTTCCTTCATGAGACTGTAAGAGATGAGTTAAGGTCAGCAATGGAGCAGCCAGAGAGCACCTCTTCTTTTAGCAGGAGAGTCTCTAATCTGTGGGAGTGCCTCGAGATCTCTGATGATTTGGGACTTTGCTCTAGGGTGAGAGGGTCACACAGGCCTCTTTGAGGATGGGATGTGATGGATCCAGAGTGAAATGGAAACCCAGGGGAGGATGGAGACATTGAAGTCTCTGATCTGGGGAGGTGAGCATCACTATTTCCCTGACACGCAGGGCACATTTACTTCTGCTCCCGGGTGAAGAGTCCTAGCCCTTAACAACCATTCTTTCTAGTCTGTTCAGGACTGGCTTAGTCATTTGCTTTCCCCTGGGAAACCTGAGGATCCCTGAAGGAAAATGACGTTTTGGGAATGTGAAACGTGACCGAAAACAGAACCAAGAATTCTGTTACCTGGCTCCCCTGCTTCCTTCCTGCCTTCCAAAAGTGTGACTCCCTGAGGACTGTGAATTTCCAAATATCCAGATTCTATTACAGTCAGGGACCAAGGGATCATCTTTTCTTATTACTTATTCTAAAATGATTGGGTTTGAATTCTATTCTACTGAGTCTCCCTTTCCTCTCCAGAAAGTCATTCCTGCCTGCCTTAGAAAATTAGTTACATATTACAGCACACAATACCCTCCACTCACAATGAATCCAAAGAACAGTACAAACTCACCTGAAGATCTTGGCAATCCCATCCACACTCTTGACTTCCCCATCTCGGTTAAGGAAGCTATCCAGGCCCTTGAGAAGCTCTTTGGGGTCTATGGGACCCGAACCCATGATAGAGGTTTCTAAGATGAGAGGACAAAACAAACCACAGAATAAATGGGAGGCAAGGACAATCCCAGTAGGCCCTCTAATAAATTCTATCTCTGCATTTGACAAAATATAGTGACTGACTACAGAATCTACATTCAACTATACTCATCATTTTCTAGATAAGAAAAAAACAACACAGACCACTGTCGCTGAGAAAACAGCCCTGGTAAGTTAAGCATGGTGTTAATACATGACGGAACAGGAAGACAATTAGATTGGAGGACTGGGGCAACACACCTTTCTCTCCCAGTTACATCCTTCCTAGGACAGCTGAACTTCACTAGATTGTATTAGGGCTAAGATTCACGTCCCCATAACAAAATGTGCAACTCTCTGAGGCATTTTTGCTTATCATTAGGTCCTGTCTCTCCTCAGTTGCTAATAAATCTGGCTTGAAAAAAAAAACCAAAACTGTAGCTTCTTAAAAACAGGGCCAATCTGGAGTGCCTGGGCTAAATGTCTTCTAAGAGTCGATTCCTTTGCCTCTTAGCCCATTAAGAGTCATAATCACCACAAGTGGCTGGATATGTTCTGCTTGCACCAGTAAACAATCAGCTCAAGTGGTAGGTGATGGAGAAGAAAACAAAACTTGAAGACAGAACCTTTCCCCCAGGGGAGTTGTGGGTTAACTCCCAGAAACAAAGACAAATGGATACAGAGGGAACCACACAGGTCCACCTAAGCCTTGAACAGAATGTCACTCGTTAACCAAACACTGCAGAAGTTTTTACTGTTTCAAAATTTAGAGCAAGTCTGGTTTGTGGTTTCAAAACCAAAGATGTGAATCTCACCCCCTACTCCCCCACAAAAATCACACCATCTAAGACCAGGCCCCCCAAGAAAGGCCTGAAATCAGAAACCATGGAGCCAAAAATAATGGAACAGATATAGCTAGAAGCTTGAAAAAGCCAGTAAATGTTAAGTACTTTAGACCAGCTTAGAAAAGAGTTAATTAAACGCTAGACTGCTGTTATGGGACAGAGAAGAGTGAAGCAATTTCAAGGCCAGAATCAAGTTCCAGAGAGGTCATTCAGAATCAATATGGTTCTGAGATTTTTATCCAGCCTTAACTCTAAACACCGGCTTCTGAGATCCAAAAAAGAAAGGCACCTTGTAATATCTGCATTTGGAAAATGCAGCTAACGGGGTAGGAAGGAGGAAGGAGAAATCCCCTGCATCCTGCTTCTAGAAGAGATAACCCACATCCCAGCAGAAGGGTGGGCAAATCAGGGTTTTCCAAAGATGACTACACTTTGTGCAGAAAAGAGAACAGGTTTCTTATAATGTAAATTAGCTCTATTTGTTCTCAGACAAACCAAAAAAGAAAAATAAGCATAATAATCTCAACTTTTCAGCCCTCTCCCCCAAAAAGGTCAATAAATTTCTAAATTTATAGGCCCTAAGAACCTAGACAAGAAGAGGCAGAAGCAGGGAGGAGGCTGGTTCTTGGGATCATAACCTGCGGGCTGAACAGAGAGAGAGATGAGGTAAAAAATGCTGCGAGGTGAGCAAAGCTGGGTTAACCATGCTGTCACTGCTGCCCTGGAACCGCCACAAGTACAGGTAGAACCTGAGGTAAAAGGAAAAAACATTCAAGGAGAACACCAGGTAAGATTAGAAGTCCACAGGCCAAATCCACTGAAGTGTAGTGATCCTTACAGAGACAGACACAAGGGAGAAAGGAATTTTTCCCATGTAGTAAGACACTATAAAGTGATAGACACTATAAAGCGATATATAGACACAATAAAGGGATATATAAAACAGATTTCCTGTCTGTTAGAGACTGGAAAAGCAATGAAGGAATCCAAAGTAATACATATCATCAAAATATATACAATTTGACAAAAAAGCCTTAAATTATCACTTCAAACCAGTCCCCCCTAAATACAGCTGACCCCACTGATCCAAACCCAGAATTGAATATACATCACCTCAGAGAACTCCCTTTTGCATACCCAACTGCCAGCTAAGCCAACAGGTCTGCTATCCCTTCTTCCTTCAGAAACTCAAACTGTCACCTAAGTTCAAATGTCCTTTCACTTGAGAGACTAGGAGTCAAGAGACAGAATAACCATCCTTAGAGAAAGAGAGACCAATGAGCACAAAGCTAAATTCTGTCCAGTGCCTTTTGCTGGGAATGGGACCCAGGGACAACTTTTTAATACCCACTCATAACAAGCAAGAGTAATAGTCAAGGGAAGCTAGGAAACAAAGAAGAAATGTTAAATATTCACTTTCCACTATTATTTTTCCTATTATTTATATCTTGGAAACATAACTAAATTTTGTCTCACAAGCACCAATCATGTGAGAAAACATAAGCAGGATTTATCCTGATGGCTTCCCTCCAGGCAGATTAGTTTCATAGTGATTTAAAATTAAGGACCCCAAGTATCTTACAACCTAATTTCCTGACTTTGAAGTCAGTGCATTTTGAAAGAAGTTCCAAGGCACTCAAGCGGAAAGGAATGAAGAGCCTAAATTCCTGGCCCATGCCTACAGTAGGAAAGGCAAACGAGCTGACCAGGGAAGGAGGGGCAGTGACCAAGTGTCCTAACATTACCTACTCATATTTGGAGCCTGGAAGGAAAGTCTGAGGAAGCTTTCTGGAACCAAAAATAATCCAGGGCATGATACATTTTAATTTCCTTGAAGGCAGAACATACAGAGGGAGGGGGGAAAAAGCAACCCCTGGCCTTATCTCCACCTTGTCCTAGGCTGTGCTTTCCTTACGGAGGATGTTGCAGGCAGAGACATGAGCTACTGACAAAAGGCACTGGGGAATTTCCGTTTTTACCAGAAATAAAAATTAAAAGTCCAGAAGTGACACTGACTCCTGCCTCCAAAATGCATATTACTTGAGGTTTATTTAATTAAATAGGGTGAAAACTATCTAGCTCAGCTAGTTATTCTATAGCCATCACCAATGACACAGAACTGAACTGGCTCAGGGCAGAAACTGTATGCAAGCCACAGCCCTTTTAAAAACAATCACAACACTCTTCTAACAAAGGAGGAAAGAGTCTGAGTTTACCTTAACTTAGAGGCTTAAACACTTCTGGAAATGAAAATGCTTTGTACCTAACCCCTTATATTCTCCTTCCTTTCACTGGTGTTTGAGGCATTTCCTAGGCATTTTGAGGCAAGAGTGGACTAAATTCTCTCTCAGGTGATTTACAAGGTTGTACCCCTCTTCTTGGTAGTAAGCCCCTATTCCTCAAAGTCATTTTGAAAACCTGGTATAGGATCTCCCCAAAAACGCTTATTTGCCTTTCAATAAGGATGTAAACTCACCCCCACCCCCCAATAGAAGAGGGTCCTAGAATAGAACTCTGGCCACAAACTACAAGGATCAGGTTCTCCGAGTTTCTCTGGATGGACTGGATTTGGTTTCCCTAGAAGACCTTGTTTGCCATCTCCCATGTTAAGGAAGATCTTTATTAATCCCCTGCTCACTAGAGATCAGGAACCCCAGTGGGTAGAATGTTCAGCTCCCAAGGAAGGTATGCTGCAGAGGCACATGGCAAACTGCTTAAAAGATAAAAAAAAAAACTTGTAGTCAATAGACATGTGGAAGAGTCCCTCCCATCCAATCCAGAAGTTTAAGTAATAATTTGAGAATCTGTACCCAGTAGAAAATTAGCCCTGAAGTCTCACCCAAGTCACCACAGGACAGTTGTACAAAATGGCTTTCCAATTCTGCCTAGAACCTCCACGCTTTAATGTAGGACTTTAAAAAATGAGAAGTATATGGAGAGTCTGATAAAGATCTGACTTTGAAAAAGTTGGAGGAAGAAAGATAAGAAAGGGACAGGACCCCATACCCCCCTCAGATAGGGCATGGCTTTCGAACATGCACCCCTTGCTACAGCACTGCACGAGTTGAAAAATGAAGAGGACATTATTTTCCCATTAATGTTTTTAAGGAATTTCTTTTAGAAGGGAAGGAAAAAGAAATTCAAAAAAGGTGGCTCTTTGGAAAAAAGAAATAAAGGTTGTGAAATGTAATACCAGAAAGGGTTTGCTTACCAGAAACCGTAGCTTGATTCCCCCTGCCTTGAGTTTACAACTGCAGCCTCCTTTCCTAAAGATTCACTTCTCATCCTAGTACCAATGTACAGGAGCTAAGCAACTGGAGAACGTGATACAGCACTGAACACAAAGAGTTTATACCCAAACCCAGAGGAGGGAATAAGGGCGATTTAGAAGAAAGTCCTAAAGAACCCACCCTCCCCCAGATTCTCATTATACAAAGTGACCAAATGCAGGAGGCCCAAGGACTGCTTCCTGAGCAGAAATGGCACATTCCAGTGTCATTAGGCCCCATTTGTCTATTCGTTATTCTTTCACAAGCTCGTGTCTTTCCCCAGTATCCCCAACACACATATATACATACACACACGCTCACACACTCTCCTAAAAAGCTCCCAGTCTTCTAGTTGGTTGGACGGGCTTTCCACCCCTGGCAACTGAAGCAGGGAAAACTTCCAAGCAGTTGCGATGAGTGAAAGGTGAAAATAAAAGCAACAGGCTCTCATTATTAAATGTAAAAACCAGAGCCGCCCAAGGAGACGGACAGCATGAAGACCTAATTCCTATAAGCTTTTTTCCTGTTAAGATAAAGGCTATAAAAGATAACATTGTAAAGAAAATAAGGAAAATGTCTTTTCCTGTCTCGCAGCAGCGTGCACAGGGACTCCAGAAGGCATCTGCTCAGGGGTGGAGTTTCAAGAGGGTGGAGAGAGGAGGAAGAAAGCTGATTACATCACCTTTCAAGGCTGCTCCTCCCCCTTGACCAAGTTTCTAGGGCGGCCCTAAGCTCTGGATGGCAAAGGGGGAGAAAAACAACAAAGAAGCAGGGACGCCATTTTGTAATGGAGAAGAGGAAAACTTAACAAAGCTGTCCGGGCTCTGCCGGGAGCTAGTTACATTAAAAAACACCCTTTTTTAGTAAAAACAAAAACAAAAAAAGCCCCCCATGCCGAATAGTCTTTGACCTATTTTGAGTCAATAAGAGCGTTGTGAAAATAAAAGCAATTAAAATATTAAAAGAACAATTTTCTGCGGGGAAGAATTGAATTTGCAATCGAGGTTCAACCCGCTCCGATCGACCACCCCCATCCTCCCTAGAAAGGGAAAGGGGGAGGACTTGGACCCCTCTCAACAAATAGGGCTGAGGTGGGAGGACAGGAGAAAAATGGGTCAACACACAACCTGCGACGCCGCTTGGAAGACAAAAGGACAAGGAAAGTCGCCATATTGAAGCAGGGAAGAAAAAAATTCCTTTTAACGACACAAATCTTTTAGAAAGCTAGCATTCAATTGCACTAAATGGCTTTTAAAATTATACTCCTGCATTCCACATTTCCCAACCTTTCCACCCTCTATTTATTTAACTGTATCCCCCCACCATAAAGTATCAAGTTAAAATGTTAATCACTTTTTGCTTTTAAATAACCTATGCAATCTGCAACAATTACAAAACATTTCTACCTCCCCAAGTATTATCTTGTATGTACTGGCTCTAAGATTATATTTTGCCCTGATTTAAGTGTCTTGCAATCTTTATTCCTAGATTGCCACCTATTTTAACCACACAAATATATACCCCAAGCAAATTACATTAAAACTGAGAGGATTTAACAATCATTTTAAGTCATAGCCAGCTATTATTTCTCTCTGCCCATCTCCTTACCCTGCAATCTTTATGTACAGATTGCTTATTAATCTGGCAAATTGAAAGGCGCCCTGCTTGTCTCACACACAAAGAAGTGGGACTTCTGGGCCACAAGATCCACCATCTTTTGTATGTGAGCTCATTAACCCTTTTGAAGACTGCTAACGAGAGGAAGGTAACCATTCCTCTTTATAAAAAGCAAACACTATGGCTTTGGCAGTCTGGAAATTGGCTGGATTACCAAGGGTTAACCATCAAAATCCTCATTTGCTGGCCCTCCCTCCACGCTCTCCTTGCCTGCAGCAGGGCAGGAAGAGGTAGGTGGTAGGGGAAAGAGAACAAGACTGTTTAGACCCAAAGGCCCTTTTTTAATGGAGATTAAGTGACCGGCTTGGTCCTTCTCCAGTTCTCTATTTTGTTCTATGGTCTCACTTCTTCCTCTCACTATTTTTGGTTTCACAACGGGAAACGTTGATTTCTTGTTGCAAGGCTGGTTTTTGAAAATTCGACACTTACTATCCAATTTTTTTGCGACGTCAGCACCTCGGGCTCAGGGGGGAGGGGGTTAAAATTTTGGAGAAAAAAAATAAAACAACCAACCAGGACCCAAAACTCAATTACTTGGGGGCCTCATTGGATCAAAAAGTCTCTTAAAAAAAATAAAGGCCAACTCAGTATTCATTTCCCCCCCCACCCAACTCCATTTAGGGAGGGGGGTCGTAGAAAAAAAGTTCTGAGTGGATTCAAAAAAGTAAACGCTGGATGAGTGAATTTGGGCGGGTTTGGGAAGGGAGGGTGGTTGATTATTTTTGAAGTTATGTGGTGACAGTCCTTCGGCCACAGATTTCAAGTCCCAAGCAGCGTGGGCTGGTGGGGCGGACAAGATAGGTGGGAAGGGGCAGAAGACACAAGTGGTTGGGCTGGTGGCTGCTGTTTTCCCTTTCCCCCCTCTCAGGATCCTTTCAAGGGCTTAGATGTTGCTGCGGCTTGTTTCTTTTTTCCTCGTGGCCGGCCTGTCTTTCTCCGAGAAAATTCAAACCTGGGATAAAAGGAACACAAGGGAGAAAGATGTAATCAGTACGGGCTGCTTTTAAACACCCAAAAGGTCCATCTTGGTTATCCCCGAACACCTCCATGTCCCATCCCGAACACAGCCGCTTTATATAAGCCATGGCTCTCAACGGACCCCGTGCCTACCCCGTTTCCCAGTGCAACGCACTCCGCAAAATTTTACCCCCTAACCGCCAAATCACCGAAACTTACCTCTAAACGAACCCCAGAATGGCGGCTGCCCGCTCGGGCGGAGTCTTTTATACCGGGACGCCGCCCAACGCGCCTAAACGTGCTAGTGAAACGCCCTTGTCGCGCGACATTGTGCGTGAGGCGTGAATTCATTGGTCAACCAAAAAGACAACTCTCTAGCTTATTGGCTCTCCTTCCTTCGCCTTCGCTCAGCCCCTTCCCCCCCGGCACCTTCTTCCGCCTCCTTCCTGGCCCCCACCGCGTGCGCGTGACCAGAGAGCCTAGCCCCTCCCTTTCCTCTCCTTCCACCACTTCCGCCCTCGAGACAGTTCTCACCCTGGGTTGGTAGAACCAGGCCGGCGCATGCGCACTGACAGGATCTCGGTCCAAATCGCCTTCGAAATTGTTTAAAAGGCAAACTCTAAGAATGAGATTTAAGAGTCATAGTGACTGGCTCAGCAAAAACGCAGTTTTGAGGCCGAATTCGATTGTGACGCAGTTGAAATTAGCTTCTCCCCACGGCCCCCCTTTCACGCTTCCGTCCTGACGCAAGTACGCGGCCGCCTCCCGCACTGCGGGCTTGTCCTTGGCCCTACCCTAGTCAGTTTCCTGGAGCATGCGCAGTCTCCCTTTCGGCCATTCCTGCTTTGGGCGTACGTCAAGATGGCGGCCTCCGTATTGAATACGCTGCTGAGGCGCCTCCCTAGCCTTTCGCCCTTCAGAGGTGCCTACGGAGTTCAGGTAACTCCTTGGAGCACACTTTGTACAACCCCAACTTACCTATACCTTCTCTAGGTCGTCACTCCACTGCTGGGAATCCAGGAGCGGAGACCTTGCCCAGTGCTTGTGCCTCGGCTGTGTAGGCAACACATTGCTTCCACCGCCTTCCCCCTTTCCATCGCCCTCCTGGATACTGCGCGTATTTTCTAATCCCGAGCCAAGGGCAAAGAGCCAGGGTTAGATGTCATCCTCTTCCCAAGTTACCATCTCGGCTAAATAACTAGGTGAAGAAATGGACCCCTTGGCCATGCACAACCAGCTCTTGACCATGCAGTTGGTGTCTAAACCTGTGATGCTCTGGCGTGTCCTTGGGTTGCGGGACACGAACTTCTACCAGCCCTGCTATCTCCGAATAAAACAAGGATACATTCTCACGATCTGGGGACCAGTTTATTAGCTCTCTATCTCACTAAATCAGTTTCTTATCAGAGCATACATGAGAGCCTTAACGCAGTCCTTTGGACTGAGATTTTCCTCCAGTCTCATGTACTCACCACCCTGGAGGTTCTTGGTAGAGCCAGGACAGGTTCTTGGTCGGGCAGGGTGAGATAGGAAGGCTTACCCAGCTGCCACTCCCAAAAGTGGGATTGAAGAGTAGGTGACAGGGGTCACCATGGAGTTAATAATAGGCTTGGTAGCTTTAAAGCTGGCGTTAGGACTCAGGTTTGTTCTGCCATGTGGAATGTTGTTGACCTTCCATTTTTTATAAGGCTGGGCAACTCAATGATTCGGCTTTGAATTGAGCTGAACACTCACCTGTCCTCTGTATCCCCTCCCTGCCACCCATCTTACTTCCAAGAAGCTAGACATCCTCCCTTTTCCTTTATTCTGTCTTTTCCTCCGTTAGACTCAGTTCATCCCCACAACATGAATACCTTATATGTGTCAGGTTTTTCAGTTGTCCTTTCAAATAAGATTGTCTCCCAGGCACCTATCCTAGTTATCCCTTAACATTAGCTTCTCTTTCAAGATCCATTTGGAGATAGGGAGAGTGGTTGTTGATGGTGTTAATTTAACACTAACAAAAATGCTACCTTCCATATGTATTCCTGCTATGTTCCATTAACACAATGGGCGTGCATTCCCCTTCTCCTCAAGGTGTAGGCAGCAAAACAATCAAGTGCCTTCCTTGAACTCATTCTGCTATTTCTTGTCCTCTTTTTGTAGGTTCCCTGCCAGACTCTTTGCACTGAAGCCCCCCCTGAGGAAGAGTCTTTGCCTCCAGTTCCTATTTCCCCTTATCAGAATGAACCCTGGAAATACCTGGACTCAGAAGGTACCTTTAAATGGGGAAGGGGAGAGTCACGTGGGGACTGAAATAAATGGACAAAGACACCTTCTCCACCCCTACCCAGGAATTCCTTGTGTGGTCTTTCATTTCAGAATACCAGAATCGCTATGGGTCTCGCCCAGTCTGGGCTGACTACCGTCGCAACCACAAAGGTGGGATACCGCCACAGCGGACTCGAAAGACATGTATTGTAAGTTTCGGAGGGTGGCCATGGGTGGGATGAGGTGTAGAGGTGGAGGCTACAGTAACAGTGGCGGCAGCACTTTTTCTGACAGGCCTTTGAATACCTTCACCTGCTAGTTTCTTCTCTCTACAGCGTGGAAATAAAGTTGCTGGGAATCCCTGCCCTATCTGCCGGGATCACAAGCTGCATGTCGACTTTAGGGTAAGGAGAATATTTTCTCCAGCATGAAGATTTGGAGCCTCTTTTCAATGATAAGGAGATCACCAGAGGTGCCCTACTCTTTTTCATATCCTAGTGCCCCTACAATCCATTTTGTACTGACTTTCTAGCAATATAAAAAATCCTTCCTAAGGCTGGCCCAGTGGTGTAGTGGTTAAGCTGGGAGCACTCTGCTTGGGTGGCCTGGGGTTCGCCGGTTTGGATCCTGGGTATGGACCTATACCACTCATCAATCAATCAATCAATGTAGTGGCAACCCACATACAAAGTAGAGAAAGATTGCCACAGATGTTAGCTCAGGGCCAATCTTCCTCACCGAAAAAAAATATATATATTTTTTTACAGGCAGGTACGAATGTAAGCAAACGATCTAACTGTAGCTCTTAAAAGATAAATGGTGGTCATTATTTTCTTTCCATAGCATTACTTCACTTTTCCCCCATCCTTTTGCCCTCTACTGTGGGTTATACTAAAAAGCTTCATCCCTTAACTATGAAATTTACAGTGTAAGTTGGCAGGCAGGAAAAATGCCTATTTCTAATGGGAAAGCAATGCCCAAAGCTCATTTATAGCCATCGCAATTATTAGCAAGTAGATTGGGCTAGTTTTTTCCTGAGGTTTTCTTATTTTATCATGTTGATGTTTGATGCGTCCTGAGACTTGGGGCTGGAGGGCAGATACATGAAGCAAGGTATAGAGTCTAGTTATTTTTTCAAAAAGGCTTCATCATGAGGAGGACAGGAATTGCTCCTTAAAGACTTCAGAAACCTTATAAAAATGAAAATGGGAAAATGCTCTTCTGAGCATGCAGTGAAGGGGTTAGCGCAGAAGTTGAATGGATAGTCATCAGGAAAGTTGGAGGGCATTCATCTGTCAGTCAGAGGGTGGGGATGTCCGACTGCCCTCAGGCCCCTTCTGACACAGGTTGTAGAGAAGTCTAATAGATAACTTCTCGATTTCAACTGTGTACGACTGGATATAAAAAGAGATTATAACCAATTGAGTATATCGTTTATAATCAATTACATAACCAAGGGAGAGAGAAAGATTACAACTTGAATAGTTCAGATGAATCTGCCTGCCATTCCACTCTACAAGTGTACCTGCTTTTTCCTTGGGTCTCACCTCCTGTGATTAACTTGCTGGCTGAGAGTCATTCTACATAATTAAAACCGTAAAATTGACCTTAATAAATACATATATTACGTACAGCATGCTATTATATACATTAATCATTTATACATTCATATTACAACATATACTACATTTCCTGGGTGATATCAGGAATTGCCAACTGACAGTCCCCAGTTTTTTGCATGAAGGGCTGATTTTAGAACCTAACCCCTGAAGAAGAGAATTCTATGTGAGTCTCAATGACAGAATGTAAGGTGTACATGTCAAAGGGTTGAGAGGCCGGGAAAGGGGGAAAGTTTGCTGGAGGTTTCAAGAATGTGTTCAGTCAAGTGATGGCGCTAAAACTGGGACGTGAAGGAGGGTAGCATCTGGAAAGACATAGAGGGATTCTGGTTGTCATGTGGGTGTGTAGGGATTGTGCACCTTCAGTCTCTAAAGGTCTTACTGCTCTCCCCTCCCTCTCTCATGTTTCTCTACCACTTTCCCCCACAGAACGTGAAGCTCTTGGAACAGTTTGTCTGCGCCCACACGGGCATCATCTTCCATGCTCCATACACAGGTTAGCCCGTCATCCCTGACACCAGCAGAATAGCTTTTCCTTGGAGCACTTCTCATTTAGTCAGTCAGACAGCAGGTATTTGGTGGCTCCTACTATGGCATGAAGAGTGTGATTGAACTTTGTGGAAGTCTTGGCTTAATGGGGATACTTATATGCTAATATGTGAACCAAAGATACAGGCAGGTATGAATGTAAGCAAACGATCTAACTGTAGCTCTTAAAAGATAAATGGTGGTCATTATTTTCTTTCCATAGCATTACTTCACTTTTACAAAAGGCTCTCAAAAATTGACTGTCACACGTCAGTGCATTTATACCACTGACAATTCAATTAGATTTCCCAAATTTGGAATTGTTATCTTAACAATTCAAGATTATATCTATTCCTTAACTACAACCACAGGCCAGATCTAGCTTGCTGCCATGTCCATTTGTTTTCATATTGTCTACAACTGCCTCCAGGCTACAATGGCAGAGTCAAGTAGCTGAGACAGAGACTATAGGACCTGCAGAGCCTAAAATATATGGCCGTACACGGAAAAATTTTGCCAGCTTCTGCTCTAAAGCAAGATCAATTTGCAAAGGATAATCTGAATCCACCATTTGGAGGGTGGCAGCATGTTCAGTGGAGTTCGGTTTGTCAGAGAGTTTTATAATCAGGCTGTAAAAGCCTGAAGGGACTATTTTGCTACTCTCTCAGATCACTTTCCCCGGATCTGAAATCCTTTCTTCTTTTATTGAATCTTTTTCTGTGGGTTATCTGACTCAACCCTTTAATTAACCACACCTGCCCTTTGAATTATGTTCCACTTCCTGTCTTGGAGTCTTTACGATTAAATGGCTTCTCTGTAGTGGCTAGACACTCCCAAGTCTTCATCCCAGCTCTGAGAGAGAGAGAGAGAGGATTCTTCCCATTAGGCAGGTTCCCATTAGGCAGGTGGGGAGGCTGAGGCCCATGGAGGGCTCAGGAGAATGGGGTCATTAGGTAGAGCCAGGTGTTCCAAATCCAGCTCTCTGTCACCATATAGAAACACTTGTGTTCTTTATTTACCGTGTCTCATAGAAGGAGCACTGAGTTACCTTTTTTCTCCCTACAGGGGTCTGTATGAAGCAGCACAAGAAGTTGACCGAAGCCATCCAGAAAGCCAGGGATCATGGTAAGCATGAGAAGGGGCACAGGGCAGTTTTGATAGATGTGGAGAAGGTGGCTTAGGGCTAGAGGGTGGATGTAAATGTTCTTACCTATCTGAGAAGGTAACACCCAACATATTCTTCCCGAGATACTCTTCTTTCATCACTTCACTGTCCCTTGTTCCCTCTCCTGACTCTCTTACGTTGTCATTGCCTTGTCCCCTTGTTCCTCCTTTAGCCTTCTCTTTTTTTAATACTCAAGTTTCCTCTCCCAGGGCATTGGCGTATTTTTTTTTAAAAGATTGGCACCTGCACTAACATCTGTTGCCAATCTTCTTTTTTTCTTCTTCTTCTTCTCCTCCCCAAAGGTCCCCCAGTACATAGTTGTATATTCTAGTTGTAGGTGCTTCTGGTTGTGCTTTGTGGGACACTGCCTCAGCATGGCTTGATGAGCAGTGCTAGGTCTGCGCCCAGGATCCGAACTGGCAAAACCCTGGGCCGCTGAAGCAGAGCACACAAACTTAACCACTCGGCCACGGGGCTGGCCCCTCCTTCTCCCTCCCCCCTTCCCCCTCCCAAGCTGAGAAAGAGTCTTGAGCTAACATCTGTTGTCAGTCTTCCTCTTTTTGCTTGAGGAAGATTTTCCCTGAGCTAACATCCATGCCAATCATCCTCTATTTGTATGTGGGTCACCATCACAGCATGGCCACTGACAAGCATTGTAGGTCTGCACCCAGGAACCGAACCCAGGCTGCTGAAGCAGAGCACTCTAAACTTAACCACTAGGCCATGGGGCTGGCCCCTCTTTCCTTTCTTCTCCCTCTTGTTTTATAACTATTGGTCCCAGTGCCATAGGTAGATCACAGAATGATATTTGTATAAATTTCTGGCCCTGGGCTCCAAGACACCTTTGCACAAATTCGAAAAAGGTGCCCCTCCACTAGGGCAGATGCAGCTTCATAGCCTTAGTGCAGGCAAGAGCCCAGGCAGTATGTCAGCCCACACTTGCTCCCTTGGCCAGTTGCCTTTCTATAGTGTACAACATACATAAATGTACACAGTGGCTCTGACTGGTCCCTCCTTCCCTTTATAAGTCATTTTCCTTACTGCCTTAATCTTAACTACTCCTCCTTGCTTTCTCTTTTTTAATCCCCTAGGTCTCCTCAGTTACCACGTTCCCCTGGTTGAACCGCGGGACCTTGACTTCAGTACCTCTCATGGAGCTGTGAGTGCTACTCCACCAGCCCCCACCCTGGTTTCAGGTGACCCCTGGTACCCGTGGTACAGCTGGAAACAGCCACCAGAGAGAGAGCTGTCCCGCCTTCGCCGGCTCTATCAGGGCCGTCTCCGAGAAGAGAGTGGCCCCCCACCTGAATCAATGCCCGAGGTTCCCCTCACAACCCCAGCTGAAGGCTCCTCCACTGAGCAGGCAGGCCCCCAGAGGGCTCTATAGGAGCTGTAGACTGGGCAGGGATTAGGAGATTGTGCCTAGGAATTACGTGATGAGATTTCACCCTGAAAAGTTGTGTCTATTTTGTGGCCAATGGCAGGCCCAGGGCCAGAGAAAGAAAATGATTGTTAAAGGGGATAACTACATCCGAGGCTGAGGGAGGGCGATACAGATGTGCATGGGAACCCCCAACTCCTATGTATTGTAAATAGATGGGCTAAATATTCTGTCGGTGTTTCAGACTTCTCCCATCTCGGCTTTTCCACAATAAAACTGTGTCTCCTGCCTCTGGGTTGACTTTCAGATGAATTCCATTGTTTGGGGGGAATGGGTGCTGTTGTGGGGAAAGGAATAGTCAGGCTTGAGACAGCCTGGCCAGTGACTCTTGGGACAAGAAGCCACCTGGGATGGGCAGTTGTGCCATTCTGTCATGATTACACTAGTGGCCCCCTGTGCCCGACGCAGTGTTCCCACCATACCCAGCTGTTCAGTGAGGGGCTAAAGGACTGGAATGAGACAACTAGGCCTAGGAAAAATGCGTTGCTGTGGCATCTACTGCCATGGGAGGCGGGGGTAGGGAGAATGGCGTTGCTAAGGGACAGCTGGTCTAGCAAGAAGAACAGGGTCTCCGGAGTCGGCCGACAGGGCACTGGCGGGTGGCAGGAGCAGGCGGCCCCGTAGGGGCGGGTCCCTGGGCCCCTCCGCACGCGCCGGGAAATAAAGGCTCCGCAGGGCGGGGCGGCGAGGGAGGGGCGGAAGTGACGTCGCGTGGGGCGGGCCCGGCCGCGCACAATGGGCCATGGAGTTCCCGTTCGATGTGGACGCGCTGCTCCCGGAGCGGATCACGGTGCTGGACCAGCACCTGCGGCCCCCGGCCCGCCGACCCGGAACCACAACGCCGGCCCGGTGACATCTCAAACCCGCCCCATGGCCCTTCTCTCCCCGTTCCTCTCGAAACCTGGTCCAGGCACCACGCCCCCTTCTTAGTGACGGCCGCTCCTTTTGACGTCCTGGCTCGCCCTTTTGGTGACCTTTGACCCTAGACTTAGTGGGTTGATCGGCGCTTGGATATGTGACCTTTCACCACTTGGCCCAATATGTGGTCCCAACCAAAGGATGTGGTTGACCCGGGCTTACCTTAAGGGAGGAGGGAGTGTACCACATTGAAAGGATATGTGGCAAAACTTTGGGTTCCAGAGGGGTGGAGTGGAAAATCAGAGCGGAAGACTCCAAGGTAAAGTCAGAGAGTCTTCAGTGCTAAACCTGGGTTGGGGTTGTAGCCCAGGTTCCCAGCGAGTGATTGCTCAGGACCCTCTAATTCAGTGCAAATCTGACTCTTTATCTCCTTTCTTTCTATAGTGTTGATTTGCAGCAGCAAATTATGACCATTGTAGATGAATTGGGCAAGGCTTCTGCCAAGGTATTGGGGAGTCCTAAGAGGGAGTAAAGGGAGGCCTCTCTGGGGACAGTAGACAAGGAAGGCCTGAGTTCTTTGGAAGAGACTTAAGAAAGTCTCTCTTCACATTCCCGCAGGCCCAGCATCTTCCTGCTCCCATCACCAGTGCATCGAGGATGCAGAGTAACCGCCATGTTATGTATGTGCTCAAAGACACTTCAGCTCGACCGTGAGTGCCAAATGTTCTTTTTAAGTCTCGTACTTAATTCCTTCCTTCCCCAGTCCCTCTCCCATTTTTTTGACTCTGCTTCTTCTGCTACTAGCTTGTTTATTATTTTCCCCATCCTGCAGGGCTGGAAAAGGAGCCATTATTGGCTTCCTCAAAGTTGGATATAAGAAACTCTTTGTATTGGTGAGTGTTATTGGAAGCTGAGAGTTCATATGCCTTGACTCCTGAGAACAAAATTGCTGGAGGTTGGGAGGTGGGTCCTTAAAGATATTTGTTGTTCTTTATCCCAGGATGATCGTGAGGCTCACAATGAAGTAGAACCACTTTGCATCCTGGACTTTTACATCCATGAGTCCGTTCAACGCCATGGCCATGGGCGAGAACTCTTCCAGTATATGTTGCAGGTATCACTTATCTCTTCACTTATGTCCAAAATGAAGATCAAAGGCGCCTTTGCCCTGAGCCCTTCCAGAGGCCCTGCCTCCCACCCCCCATATTCCCCTATGCTTCCATTCCCTTCCCAGCTCCTGGGTTTCTTTGGTATGCTCTCCCCACCCCTGCCCCTACCTGAATCTCCTGTTCCCTGCAGAAGGAGCGAGTTGAACCACACCAACTGGCCATTGACCGACCCTCACAGAAGCTGCTGAAGTTCCTGAATAAACACTACAGCTTGGAGACCACAGTCCCACAGGTTAGAGGTTTCAGAGGGTAGATCCCCACTGAGCATTCCCATTGAATTTATTTATTATTTGGGGGCAAAAAAGTGGCACCTTTCAAGCGCTCCTTATTCTCCATTATACAGGATTCATTTTATACAACTAAGCTCTTTCTTTCTTTCTTTCTTTCTTTTTTTGTGGTACTATTTCTCATCCTGCAACTCTCATCTGTTTTGATTCTTCATCATGGGCCATTCTGTACACGTAATAATATGTTCTTGCCCCACACGTAACCAGCTCATTGTCACCTCCTTGTTTTCACACAGGCCATTGCTTAGTCAGTTAACATTTATTAAGGGCCCAGAATAAAATACATTTCCTGTTCTCAGGGAGCTTTGGTCTACTGTGGGGAAGGTGATTTGTTTATAAGTAAACGCAATATAATGTTACAAATGCTATCCATTCATTCAACAAATGCTTACTGAGCTCATTGGACTGTACTGGGCCCTAGGAATACTTAACAAGACGGATCAAAGTCTCTGCCCTTGTGGGGCTTATATTCTAGTTGGGGAGACAGACAAACATAAATAAGTATGTACTACAGTTGACGATGAGTGCTCTGGAAAAATGAGAGGCCGTGAGAGGACTTGGGAGTGCCATGGTGGAGAAGGGAGTGTGTGGATTGCAAATTTAAATGGGATAAGCAGAGGAGCCGCACTGAGAGTGTTATTTGAGCAATAACTTAAAGGAGGTGTGAGTAAGAGCCGACTAATGTCTGGAGGGAGAGCATCCCTGGCAGAGGGAACGGCTGGTGCAAAGGGCGTGAGGCAAGAGTGTGCCTGGAAGAGTGAATTGGCTGGTGTGGCTCCAGCAGCATGAGTTGGGGAGTAGGTGTGGTAGATGAGATCAGAGCGGTAATGGGGGAGCAAGGACATTTGGGGCCTTATAGGCTGTTGCAGAGACTTTAACTTTTACTCTACGTGAAAAGAGGAGCACCATCCTAGGGGTCTGAGCAGAGGGATGATATGATGTGACTTAGGTTTTAACAAGACCACTTTGTCTCTTAAGAACAGGCAGTAGGAGAGCAAGAGTAGAAGCAAGTAGACCAGTTAGGAAACAACAATCCTGATGAAAAATAGTGGTGGCTCAGACCAGGATGGTGGCAGTAGAGATGGTAAGGAGTGGTCAAATTTTAAATATTTTGAAGTTAAAGCAAGTAAGATTTCCTGATAGATTGTATGTGGAGAAAAAGAGGGAGAGAGTTAAGAATGATCCCAAAGTTGCCCTGAGCAGTTGGAAGGATGGCATTGCATTAACTGAGATGGTAGGTGGAGCAGCTTTGGTGGCAATAGTAGGATTCTGTTTTGAAGATGCTGACTGGAGATGTCTGTGATGAGTCCAGGTTGAGTAGACAGGTCCGTCTCTGGAGTTCAGAGAAGAGGTTTGGGATGGAGAGTTTTCAGCATACACAGGGTATTGGAAGCAGTGAAACAGGATGAGATCACCAAGGAGTGAGTACAGAGAGAGAAGTGGTCCAAGGACTTGAGCCCTTGGCACTTGGGCACTCTTTTAAGAAGTCAGGGAGAAAAAGCAGAACCAGCAAATCCGACCAAGGATTGGTGAAGTAGATGAAAACTTGCAAGAAAGGTGACCTGGAAGACCAGTGAAGAAAGTGTTTCCTCGAGGAAGGAATAGCTTACTGAGTCAAATGCTACTGATGAGTGAAGTAAGAAGACGTCTGAGAAGTGACTGTCGGATTTAGCTGCGTGAAGCCACTTGTGATCCTGACAAGCAGTTTTGGTGCAGTGGTGGGTGGAAGCCTGGATGGAGTGGGTTTAGGAGATTGAGAAGCTAGGAGCTCGAGACAGCAAGAATAGGCCAGTCTTATAAATGCTGCTTTAAGAGGAACAGAGAAATACAGTAAGAGCTGGAGAGGGAAGTGGATCAAGAAAGGATTGATTGTTTTCATTTGGAAGAAGTAATAGCCTAAGAATGATTCAGTAGAGAGAAAATTTGATGATGTCAAAGAAAGTGGGGAGAATTGCTGTCGCAGTGTCCTTGAGTGGGTGGGAGTGGTTGGGATTTAATTGACAAGTTAGCTTGGATAGGAGCATGGACAGTTAATCCATTGTAACAAGATTTGATTGACATGCTTACACAGGTGGCTTAAGGACGTGGTGGTGAGCACTACGTTTAGGTTTGGGTTGAGTAAAGAAAGGCTTGACTTATGTTTATTCTTGAAACGTTAGTGTTTATCAGGAGGACATAAGTGGGTGGGCTGAAGTGCTTTTCATGTAGAGGAGCCAGCATGAGCAAAGGCAGAGAGCTATTAAACTACCTTTCAGGGCACTGCAAGCAGTTTTGTGTGGCTGAAATGCTGGGCATGTGCTTGTTGGGAGAGGATGAGGATGGGCTGGTAGACATTACAGCAGGATCAAGACAGGAGATAGGCAGAGTCTGCTTAGAATGCCCTCTCACGGTACAGTTTTCCAGTAAGAGGCAGCAGAGAGCAGTGGAGGGAGCATAGGATTTGACATCAAATGCATTACCCAGGTAACGTGTAGGACCAGAGCAGCGTAGAGTGCAAGCAATGACTGTTCCATGAGCTCTGTGTGGTATCTGCATGCATCCTCTCAGTGCATCCTTGTACATCTCTTTGAGGTAGGTGCTATTATTGAGCTCTTTTTGGGTAGATACAGATTAGTGACTTGACCAACTTCACATAGCTAGTAAGTGGTGGAGCTCAAATTTGAACCCATAGCCCACTCTTAATGACTACACTGTATTCCTAGCTGAAACGCTACAGCCAGAATCAGGAGTCAGGGGCTTGAGGCCAAGCTCTGCCATTTGTAGCTACTTGGCTTTGGGCAAGTCATGTCTCCAAGCCTTTTTTTACTCTTCTTTAAAATACAATCACGCACCGCATAACGATGTTTTGGTCAATGACACACCAGATATATGATGGGGGTCCCGTAAGGTTAGTACCATGTAGTCTAGGTGTGTAGTAGGCTATACCATGTAGGTTTGTATAAGTACACTCTGTGATGTTCACACGACAACAAAATTGCCTAATAACGCACTTCTCAGGATGTGTCCCTGTCGTTAAGCAACACATGACTGTAGTGACTCCAAATATTGTGGTGGTGGCCAAATTGAATGTGATGATACAATGAAATCACTCTATCCATGACTCGTTATCAAAGTGACCCGCCCGTCCTTCAGCATGTCTTCCTCGACTGGCCCCACTGTGTGAACCCTGCTTAAATCTTTGTTTTTCTCAGTATTTGTATATTTGAACCATTTGGCCTTCTTCATGTGTTTTGAAGTTGTTTTGACAGTTTGGAGGCCTTACCCTCCTTGATGTTTTGTACACTGTGTCTCTATGAGCTTGGGTCCTGGAGAACTTAAAAGTAGGGACTGGGTTTTTTGTTTTTGTGATAAAATTCACTATTTTAACTATTTAAAATATACAATTAGGCGGTTTTTAGGATATTCACAATGTTGTTCAATTATCACCATGTCTAATTCCAGAACCTTTCTATCACCCAGAAGGAAACCCAGTATTCATTAAGCAGCCACTCCCTCTTCCTCTTCCCCCAGTCCCTATCAACCACTAATCTCTACTCTCTCTATGGATGTGCTTACTCTGGACATTTTATATAAATGGAATCATAAAATATGTGGCATTTGTGTTTGGCTTTCCCTTTCACAATGTTCAGGGACTTCATTCATGTTGTAGCATGCGTCACTACTTCATTCCTTTTTATGGCTGAATAGTATTCCATTATATGGATATATCAATTTGTTTGGACATATATTTCCATTTCTCTTGGATATGTACCTAAGAGTGGAATTGTTGGGTCACATGGTAATTCAACGTCTAACTTTTTGAGGAACTGAGCAACTGTTTTTTCACAATGACTGCAACATTTTACATCTCTACCAACAGTATTAGGATTCCAATTTCTCAGCTTCCTTACCAACATTTGTTATTTTGTTGTTGTTGTTGTTGTTGTTAGACCTATCCTAGTGGGTGTTAAGTGGTATCTCTTTGTGGTTTTGATTTGCGTCTCCCTAATGGCTAATGATGTTGAGCATCTTTTTTTTTTTTTTTTAAAGATTGGCACCTGAGCTAACAACCGTTGCCAATCTTTTTTTTTTCCCTGCTTTTTTTCCTCCCCGAATCCCCCCAGTATGTAGTTGTATATTTTAGTTGTAGGTCCTTCTAGTTGTGCTCGAGCATCTTTTCAAGTGCTTATTGGCCATTTGTATATCATCTTTGGAGAAATGCTTATTCAAGTCCTAAGCCCTTTTTTTTTTTTTGAGGAAGATTAGCCCTGAGCTAACATCTGCTGCCAATCCTCCTCTTTTTGATGAGGAAGACTGGCCCTGAGCTAACATCCGTGCCCATCTTCCTCTGCTTTATATGTGAGACGCCTACCACAGCATGGCTTGCCAAGCAGTACCATGTCCTCATCTGGGATCTGAACTGGCGAACCCCGGGCCGCCAAAGCGGAACGTGCGAACTTAACCGCTGCGCCACCGGGCCAGCCCCAAGGCCTATGCCCAGTTTTTTTTTTTTTTTTAAGATTTTATTTTTTCCTTTTTCTCTCCAAAGCCCCCCGGTACATAGTTGTATATTCTTAGTCGTGGGTCCTTCTAGTTGTGGCATGTGGGACGCCACTTCAGCATGGCCTGATGAGCGGTGCCACGTCTGCACCTAGGATTCGAACCAGTGAAACTCTGGGCCACTGCAGCGGAGTGCAGGAACTTAACCACTCAGCCACAAGGCTGGCCCCATGCCCATTTTTAATTGTGTTCCTTGTTCTTGACTTGTAAGAGTTCTTGATATATTCTAGATACAACACCCTTATCAGATATATGATTTGCAAATATTTTCTCCTATTCTGTGGGTTGTCTTTTCATTTTCTTGATAGGGTCATTTGAAGCACAAAAGTTTTTACTTTCAATGAAGTCCTATTTATCTATTTTTTTATCTTGTTGCTTGTGCTTTTGGTGTCATATTTAAGAAACCATTGCCTAACCCAAGGTCATAAAGATTTTCCCCTATATTCCTTCTAAGAGTTGCATAGTTTTAGCTCTTACATTTAGGTCTTTGATCCATTTGTAGTTCTTTTTTGCCTATGATGTGAGGTAGAGGTCCAAATTCATTATCTTGCATGTAGATATTCAGTTGTCCAATCACCGTTTGTTAAAAGAGACTGTTCTTTCCCTGTTGAATGGTCTTGGCTCCTTTGTTGAAAATCAATTGACCATAGACACATGGGTTTATTTCTGGACTCTATTCATTCCCTTAGTCCATATGTCTATCCATATGCCTCTACACATATTTTGATTACCATAGCTTTGTAGTAAGTTTTGAAATCAGGAAGTGTGAATCCTATCTTCTTTTTCAAGATTGTTTTGGCTATTTGATGTCCTTTGCAATTCTGTAATCAACTTTAGCATCAGCTTATCAGGATCTGAGTTTTTGACTAAATCTACCAACAAGGACAGGAAGGCTGGCTTTTGTTCCTCCCACTGTGGTTTTTCTTTTCTTTTTATTTTTTTATTATCTTTTTTTTTTTTTTTTGAGGAAGATTAGCCCTGAACTAACATCTGCCACCAATTCTCCTCTTTTTGTTGAGGAAGACTGGCCCTGAGCGAACATCTGTGCCCATCTTCCTCTACTTTCTATATGGGACGCCTGCCATAGCATGGCTTGACAAGCAGTGCATAGGTCCATACCCAGGATCCGAACTGCTGAACCCCAGGCAGAATGTGTGAACTTAACCGCTGCACCACCAGGCCAGCTCCCCAACTGTGGTTTTTCTAACACAGGGTTCTCTACCCAAGTATGTTCTGAGTGGCTGAATGGACAACTCTGTCTTGCTTGTTTCATCTTATAGGTGAACAACTTTGTGATCTTCGAAGGCTTCTTTGCCCATCAGCATCGTAAGTTTTCTCACCTTGTGTGTTTGGTCAAGTAGTTGGGGTGAGGGGAAGGAAAGAGGTGGATTCTTGGTCCTGCTGGCCCCCTCACTGAGGGACACCACCACTTCCTTCCTCACAGGGCCCCCTGCTCCCTCTCTGAGGGCAACTCGACACTCTCGTGCTGCTGCAGTCGATCCTACGCCCGCTGGTAAAGCTGCATTGAATGGGCGGAACTGTAGTGCCATGATGGCTAGTTACTCTGGAGGCCACGGAGAGCACAGTGCGATCTGTGGGCAGTTTGGGAGAATTCTAAAGCAACCCAAGTCTCCAGCAGTCGTTACCCATTTGCCTTTGCCCTTGTGGGACCTCAGTACATTTCCTACTTGTCAGGACTTTTAACTAAGCATGCTCATTGAGAGCCTGTTTGATGACAGAATCTCATTCCTTTGTGAACCCCTCAGGTTTCTGTGAGGGAAAGTCATCCCTTTCGTTTCGAGTCATAGAATAGCAATATGAAAGTTCAAAGTTTAAATATTAGTTTTAGAAGATAATGCTCAGAATTTGTAACATTTCTGACCAAATAATCAAATTGATCTGGAGACATCAAACCTAGGAGGGAATGAAATGCTGCCCAGGTTTCCCATTCCACCCTCATACACACACACTCCCTGCCAGTCTGAGCCCCACTCCTCGCTCTTCCTCACTGACTCCCAAAGGTGGGGAAGCACAGCCTGCTGCTGCCGTGCAGTGCATGCTTGCTCAGGAGGGCCGCCTTCCTGAGCTGGCTTTGTGGCTAGCTCTCAGCTCTTCCCAAAGAAGAGTCTGTTACCAGTCATTTCCTTCAGCCAGTGTCAGGCACTGTGAGGCAGTTCATATCCATGACTCACTTTGGTTTCCAAGGCTTCCCCATCTCGCTCCTGCTCACCTGCCTACAGGCTGTGAGAGAGTGAGAGCCAACAAGGACGGTGAGGACTCGGGTCCACAGGGAAGGGGACTGTGGATAAAGCTTACGTGGATTTGCTGAGAACGCTCTCATTTGCCACACATGACAGAGAACCTCTTGAGAGGGGAGGGGAGGGAGCACAGGTAGAGAAGTGAGCAGACGGCAGGCAGAACTTTGGACAATATGTTAGCCTCCCATTTACTCTGGTAACTCCTTTTCAGATGTCTGTTTTCTCCTCATCCTTTTTTTTTCCCCCTAATAAAACTTAAATCTCTTCCCATCTTTGTACCGAAAGGAGAGGTTCTGCCCCACCCCAACCTCCCCTGACCTCTCCACAGTAATTCCTGATTAACCAAGGGCTTTGTCCATCTCATCTAGAGGGACCTGGGGTCCTCGGTGGCCCAGCTGGGACCATTCCACTGCCCCCGAATCCCAGGGGGGCATGACAGCACCCACCGACAGTAAGAGCTTGCCTCCCTTGGCCACCCTTCTCCTGCACCTCCCAGGCCCCGGAGTCTCACCCTGGATCTTTTCCCCCTACCTCTGCATTTGGCCTACTCCTTCTGGCTCTCCTTAAAAGTGCTCCAGCATTCCCCCTGAACTCCCTTTTGTTGTGATGGCATTGCCACAGAGCTGCTTCTGCGATGGAGCTGAACTCTCCTTCTCCGGGAGGAACTGTGGTGTCAGGGAGCAGAGGTTTGGGGTTGTGGGGGGAGTGGCCGGGAGGAGGGGTACAAAGTATGTCTCCTAATGCTTACGTTGCCTGTGTCCTCTCCACTGCCAGCTCCAGCAAGGAAGCTGCCACCCAAGAGAGCAGAGGGAGACATTAAGCCATACTCCTCTAGTGACCGAGAATGTAAGACTGGGGTAGGGTGTCTGGGCCTGGGGGACCTGAACCCAGGGGAAGGATTAGTTCTCTCTAAAGGCTCTGGTTTCTTTTTTCACCCCTAATCTTTGCTGTCATGACTCTCTTCCTTCCTTCTCCTTTTTCTTCTTTCTCTCTCTTGCTCTTTATTCTCCCTCTCCCCAGTTCTCAAGGTAGCTGTGGAGCCTCCTTGGCCCCTAAACAGGGCTCCTCGCCGTGCTACACCTCCAGCCCACCCACCCCCCCGCTCCAGCAGCCTGGGAAACTCGCCAGAACGGGGTCCCCTCCGTCCCTTTGTACCAGAGCAGGAGCTGCTGCGTTCCCTGCGCCTCTGCCCCCCACACCCTACCGCCCGCCTTCTGCTGGCTACCGACCCTGGGGGCAGCCCAGCCCAACGTCGCCGCACCAGGTAATAGAGTTGGAGGGTTAGGAAGACTCAAGACTGTCAGAGAGGGTGTTAGAAATGGCAGAGGGCAATTTGAATCCCTGAGAGACAGGAAGCAATAGGATAGGTGGATTGGAAGGTCCTGAAACCTTTTGAGAAGAATATATTGGAAAATATTTGTGGGCGTGGTCTGGAAATAAATTACAGTGAAGGAGCTGAATAGGACTTTATATGGAGTCTGGGGACTCTAGTTAAAGTGAGAGTTGGGAGGATGGGTAAGAAGAACACAGATCCATTGGTTGCAGGGGAGCTGAGCCTCTAAGATTGGGGAAATCTTGGCTTAATAATTGCTGGGAGGGGGCAGTGTCTCTGACAGTTTGGGGAGCCACTTGGCCCAGGTCAGGGCCTGTGTGGCAGGAGTCCATCCCAGCAAGCAGAGTGGGCATCTCCTTTATATCTCTCCCTAGCTTTCTCTTCACCTCTGACTTCTCTGTTTTTCTCTCTCCCCCATTTTCCCTCTCCCTTCCTCCTGTCCATAACATCCTTCCATAGCTCCCTTCCCCGGTCTGATGAGAGTCGATACTGATAGACAGCTAACCCCCTCTCCTCCCTGGGAGACCTAGCGGGGCAAAGACCCCTTTCCCTGAAAACCCCAGACCCACTCTTCCATTACGTCCCCCAGGATCCAGTGGAACCTGACAGAATCCATAGGATTCCCTCTTCCCCTTTCTTAGACAACTGCGTTGTCAGGGTCCCAGATAACCTAATACTTTGTAGCTTTTCTTACCATAGAAAGCACCCCTTCTCTCCTAACTTGGGCTCTGAACCCTCTCTGAACAGATAGCCCTATTCGCTGCCAGACCCCTTGGTTGGGTGGCTCATGCTAATTATCCAGAGAAGCACACTCTTGCTTGCTGTTAGATTCTAGAACACCGTGGAAGGTCCAAGGGCCTCCTCTGCCAGGGAAACCTTTTAAGGAGTCTTGTCCATGGAAGAACTCCCACATTCCCTCTACAGTGTCTGCTGCTGGCTCTAATGCTGCTTTGTGCTGCCTACCACCCTTCCCCTTTGAGCCTGCTGATGCTGACCAATGAGCTCTGCTTCAGAGCAGTCCAGTTAGGTAGGATAGGGACTTACCAGCTCCCCAAAGGGATCCACTCAACATTGCCAAACTCTTAATTTCCACGTTTTGGGTATGCGTATGTATCGGGGAACCTCCAAGCTGATGTCTGCTTTGGGGCTCTAAAGACTTGCCACACTTCTAGAGACACCGCCACTTCCCCCAGATCCAGATTCTATGAAGGAGTTTGTTTCTTGGCAGTAGATCCCAGCAAGCACCGTGGGATCACTCTTAGCCATGTTTCAGAAAATAAACCTGAGTCTCAAGGATCTATTAGCTCCTAGAATCCCCTCTTGCATCCATCCCTCCCCAGTAGCTAGATGCTGATATTTCCTGTCTTGTGAGGTTGTCTTGAGAAGATGGGGGAACTCTTCCTCTGGCCTTCCTTTTTTCTTTCCTCCTAGCAAGAACCTTCTTCCCTGCTCCGTACCCCCTCCCTACCCTCTGAGTGTGTGGTAGACCAGGTACCTCCACTGCCTAGTGTGTTCCCCAAATCCTTGGGAGCAGGATCTCCCTCTCTCCCGACTCACTCCTCCTTTTTCTTCTCCCTCTCAGTGTTGTCTGAATAAAGTGTGAATTCTTTTGTGTTTTTTAAATGGACATTTTCAATGAAAAAAAACACTAAAAAAAACCAAACTTAAGGTCTCAGCCTCATTTGTGCGTCACCCCTTATTTTCCTGGGATCTCAGGATTTCTGTCCCTCTCATCTTTCTCACCTCTGAGATCTGCAGATCTTCTCGCAAGGAGTCTCAGGGCTCCCCTTGCAGGATCTGCCGTCTACCCATCCCCATTTTCATTGCTGGATCTTCTCCTGCAGATTCTGACTCCTCATGTAGTCACTGGATCCCTTTGTGTAGGCTTCTATATCTACTCCCCCATTCCCTCCAGAAACCTCCAGCTCTCCCCAGTGACTTCTACCCTTCACCCTAGGCCAGACTTTGCTGAGATGTCAAGATTTACCAACCTCTCTGGGATCCACTAATTGCCTCCCATCTGTTCCCTGGATTCCTCTTCCCATTCTGATTTTCTGCCCTCTCTCCCACTAAACCCTTGGATCTCTGTCTCAAGACAATCCCTTACTAGGTTGAAAGTTTAACACAGTTACCTATCCTCCAAAGGCTCCCTTCCTTTTCTTCCTAAATTCGGCCTTGCCACTCCCTATTTCCCTCTGGTCTTAGGTATCCTATAATTAAGGTAACCATGTTTTCCAAACCAAATATGAGGGCGCACCCAGTCTAACAAATTCTTTTTTGCCTGTATGTGAGTCTGTTTTTATGACATGATTTGGATCACATTTGGCCTTACTTTTAACACATTACCTCAACTAGAAATAATAAAGCAACAAATCAGGACTCCTCCAGTAAATCTCAGAGTATAAAATGAGCTCCGTCTCCTTTTCTGGGGCAGAGCTTAGATTAAAACCCCTTAGGAGGGATAACTACCCCTCCTCTTTGTTCCTGTGCTATTCCTTTTATTCCTCTCCTCTGATTCCTCCATACCCACTCATCCTTCATCCTGGAGCCTCTTCCCCATCATCGCCCATTTCTTCTGCAGGGGGACTCCCCCAGGGCTGGTAGCCCAAAGCTGCTGCTACAGCCGCCATGGGGGGTTGAATTCCTCATCCCCCAACACAGGTACGTATTCATCCCTCCTTACCCACTCAAATCAAGTAGGCCATATTCACTACCTGCTCCGGCTTTCCTATCACATGCCTGGTGTTTCCACAGGCAACCAAGAATCGAAGCAGGGGGAACAGGAAACAGAGACTAGGTGAGGTCTGAGCCCCTCCCCTATCAGCCTCACACCACCTTTGACTCCTTTCCTAACAACACTCTCAGCTACTTCCTCCTCCTAAATGTTACTCTTTGAACTGTACACCAGCTCCTCCCACAAATCCTTTTAGCTAACATCCTACAAGCCTCTTTCCCCATAGGTTCAACTCTGGTGCTTCCCTTTAGCACTCTCTGAGGGGTTTCAAATTTGGACATAGCACTAATGGTTCCAGCTTCATACCCCATCGTGTGTCCTCTGCATTAAGAGCCAGAAAGACCAGAAAAGACCTTGAAGAGTCTATGATCTTAATTCCCACTTTAGTACCCCTATAACCCACTCTCCATCTCCTTCCCACCTACCAGGTCTGCCAATGAAGAGCAGGTTTTCTCACAGGATGGGTCTGGGGAGGAACCCATGCACACAGTTCCGCCACAGGCCCAGGCCCCACCAGCCCAGTCCTGGACAATGGGTGGGGACGTGTTCAACGCCAGGTTCATTCGAAACTTGCAGGAACGTCGCAGCACTAGGCCTTGGTGACCGCAGCCCCCCTCACACCTTCAAAGTCAGTGTTATTTCTATCGCTACAGGAGACAGCCAAAGCCCCCTCTCATAATGGATGTATTCATTCATTCATTCAACAGGCTTTCTTATCAGCGCCAAATCATTTGTATCTTATTTTTAACCAGAACAATAAAAGTATTTATTTTTTATCACGACAGCTACTGGAAAACTTGATTGTCATTATTTCAATCCCACCCCTCACTCTGGTAGCACCGGATTCAGCCCCATCATCGCCCAGTTTTTTGCGCAAGCGCCGCAGAGTTGAGAGCGGTGCTTGGACCGCTAATTTACTGCGCAAGCGCTCTGAGGCAGCCTCCGCTCAGACCAGCGCAGGCGCACTGACTGCAGCCCGATCGCCTCTTCGCCTCCCTGGAACCTGCAGTGCGCAAGCGCGCAACATCTCCGTTTGCCTCCCCTCAGCCCCTCACCCCCCCTCCTTTCCCCTTCAAGAAGCCGGCTCCAGGGCGTGCTCACCCCTGTGAGGAGGCCGGAGGCCGGACTCGGGAGGCGCTCTCTCCACTCCCGGAAGATCATGTACCAGCCCGGCCGAGGGGCGGCCCGGCGTCTCGGCCCCTGCCTCCGTGCCTACCAGGCGCTCCCCCAGGTGAGAGCAGAGGGGAAGCGGGCGGGGAGGAGAGGGGGCGGGGAGAGACCCTCCTCAGAGCCGGCGCGTGGGGCGGAGCGCGCGCCCCGTTCCGCGCAGGCGCAATGACGTCCCACCGCCCCTTCCCACCTGTGCCGGGCGGCGCGTGGAGGGGACCAGGGTCGCGGGCGCGCGAGGGCGGCCCTGAGGGCCTTGGTGCGTCGGGACTGTGGTTCCCCGGCGTGGGCAGGCGGGGTGGAAGCTGGGGCGGCGCGTTCGCATTTCGCCCGCGTCCCGGCGGTTACCTGCGCCTGGAGGTGATTTGAAGGGCAGGGGGCGGAGAGGTTCGCAGCCTGCCGCGGCGCCGCCCCGGAATTCCCTGGTCGCGACCAAACAGACCTGCGAGCCGCGCTCTGCAGCCCGCGCATCTTGCACCGGATAGCGGTCCCGGCAGGAAGGCGGGCCCAGTTGGACCCGGTTCGGGGCCCTGCGCCCGGGCGGGCAAGATGGCCACGCCCCCGGCGGAGACGGCGCCTCAGGGACACCGTCGGGGACAGAGGTACCCGCGCGGCCGCCCGCCTTTCCGGGAGACCCCGGGCGGTTCCTTGGGAACGGAGGGTCTTGGGTCAGGCCTGGCCTTGGGTGACCTCGCCCTCATCGCAGTTTCAACGTCGGTAAAGCAGAGAGAATGAAGTCCAGCCTTTTACAGTCTCCTGGGCTTGTTTGTGTCATTAGAGGGGCCCGAAATGATAATAGCTTACATTTATATACTACTTTATAGGTCTCAAAGTTTTATTTACACTTATCTCATATAGTTCTCATAATAACTCAGCGTGGCTTCATCATCCTCATTTATAAGAGAACATTTATAGGGAACAGGCATGGAGAATGGGAGTGCCTAAGGTTACATGATAGAATTGGAACTCAAAGAAGCGTCTCCTAGTTCCAGCTGGATGTTCTTTTCTCTATACAACATCTGCCTCACACACTTAATCGTGAAGTTGTGTTCCAGGCCACATCATTTCATCCGCAGTACAATAAAACCTGTTATTCATTCGTTTATCCTTCAAATATGTATTCTTGTGATTCTTGCTATAAGAGAGGTGGAACTGTCCCTAAACAATGTTGAAATCTTAAACAAATGTAAAAGTATTTGCTGATGTTTTGGGGAAGTACTTGTACTCGTATCATAGGAAACTGTTAACCTGTTTTCAGTAGAGATGGAGATGAACCCATCCCATTTTTCCTTTAATTCCATCTCTCCTGTCAGAAGGAGCAAGTGGAATTGGAAGCACGTTAAGGAGCAGAGTTTGGATGAAGGGGCATTACGCAGCTGAATTCTTATCTTTTTCCCTTTTGTTTCTCCTTAGGACCAGCTTTCTCCACGGGCTCTACCATTCCCACCCCTTTGGCCCCACTCCACAACCACCATTTCTCCAGCTTCTCCTCTCCTCCTCTGGTCTCCCCCACCCCCACCTCCCCCACCTCGGCTGCTTCCCCCGGCTCCCCCACTACCTCTCCCTCAGATCAAGGCCCTCAGCTCACCATGGGTGGTTCTCCCTCCAGGAAAGGGGGAGGAGGGACCAGGACCTGAATTGCATAGTGGCTGCCTAGATGGGCTTAGAAGCCTATTTGAGGGACCTCCCTGCCCCTATCCTGGGGCTTTGATACCTTTCCGAGCCCCTGGGACAGCCTGCCCTTCCCCTGCCACTCCATCGGGAGATCCGAGTATGGAAGAACACCTGGCTGTCATGTATGAGAGACTGAGACATGAGGTAAGTCAGTTGGAAGTGGCCTTCATCCACAGTGGGAAGGAACATAGGTAATACTTGGAAATAGAGGGGTTAGTTCAACTGGATTCTTTCTTGGAACCATGTGGCAGGCATAGAAATATATTAGAAACATTTCCCGGGGCTGGCCCCGTGACCGAGTGGTTAAGTTCGCGCGCTCCGCTGCAGGCGGCCCAGTGTTTCGTTGATTCGAATCCTGGGCGCGGACATGGCACACTGCTCATCATACCACACTGAGGCAGCATCCTACATGCCACAACTAGAAGGACCCAAACGAAGAATATACAACTATGTACTGGGGGGCTTTGGGGAGAAAAAGGAAAAAAAATAAAATCTTTAAAAAAAGAAAAAAGAAACATTTCCCAAGGGGAAAATGCTCCTCAGTTTGGCTTAAGGGAAATTAAACATGGGATGAGATGACCTTTTACTCGGAGGGGAATAAAGAGACACTAAAAATAGAAAACTAAGGAATAGAATCACCTTTTCTTTCCCACTGGGCTGATGCCTCCTTCTTCCACCTAGCTCCCCAATCTCTTCCTTCACTCCCATGACTACACTCTCTACTCATCGGATGTGGAATTCATCAATGAGGTCCTGAACATACGTACCAAGTGAGAATCCAGGCACGGGTACGCCTTGGGGAGGAAAAGGACCCAGTGCTATATACCTGACCCTTTTCACTAACTGGAGAAGGTCCTGCTCCTCACAATGTTCCCATTCCTCGAACAGAGGCCAGTTTGGTTTTCTGATTCTGCCATCATGAGCTTTCTTTTCCATCCCTTCTTTACAGGGGCAGGACATGGTACATTCTGTCCCTAACCCTCTGCCGCTTCCTGGCCTGGAACTATTTTGCACAACTTCGGTTGGAGGTTCTACAGCTGACCCGTCACCCTGAGAATTGGACCCTGCAAGCCCGCTGGCGGCTCGTGGGGCTGCCCATCCACCTGCTCTTTCTACGTTTCTACAAGCGTGACAAGGAAGAGCTTTACCGGTGAGGGAGAAATGAGAAAGGACCCACACTACAATCAATTTCCTAATCTTACCTTTTTAGGAATCTGATGGTCTAGTCTCCCAGACAGTCCTTGATCTGCCCTGATTTGAGTGCAGGTTCCTTGAGGGCAGGGATCTTGTTTCAGTCTACTTTAATATAATAAAAACAGGGACTTTGAGTATGTTAGGAAACCTCTGAACTCAGTTTCTTTATGTACGTTACCTGGCACATAGTAGGTACTCAAATACTTAGTGAACAAATGAAAATTGCTCTTTTCTAGGGTGAGCCCCACAACCTTAGGTAAAGTAGCTGGTAAATTTCTGGCAGAGTAGACTCCCAAGAAGTTGTTAGGCATGGCCCAAACCAGTGGTCCCCACACTTTGCTGCACAGTAGAATCATCTAAGGATCTTTAAAAAATACTGGTGCCAGACATGATTTAATAGGGACAGCGTGCAACCTGGGCATCAGGGATTTGTAAAGTTCCTTAGGTGATCTAATCTATGGCAAAGCTCAGGAACTACTAGTTTAAACAAATACTTGACTTAAACTTTGGGACCAGTCACCTTCACCTTCTCCCTTCACCAGGACCTACGATGCCTATTCCACCTTCTACCTGAATTCCGACGGCCTCATTTGTCGCCATCGCCTAGACAAAGTGAGTCCTTTCACTGGATGGGGGTGGGGGCAAGGGGTGGAACATCCCACCAGTTGCCACTAACCTTTCTCCCTGCAGCTGATGCCTTCACACTCACCCCCAACACCTGTGAAGAAGCTGCTAGTGGGAGCCCTGGTGACTCTGGGGCTGTCAGAGCCAGAACCCAATTTACACCTGTGTTCCGAGGCCTGATCCAGGAACGGGGGTGGAGACAGCACTGAAGACTTTGCTACGCACAAGAGGAGGTGGAGGCGGCCAAGAATCTCAGGAGTCAGCTTCCTCCCCTCTTCTCTCTCTTTCCTTCCTTTCCATCTCATGCTGTGTAAAGCTGCTGTGTAATTTAACTTGTAAATAATAAAGTTTAAGTGAATATATGAGAGAATTTCCATGTCAGTTTCTCTGGATCCTAAAAGTTCCCACAAGCTTTATTCCAAAAATATTTTTATTAATAGATATTAAATAATGTACAGAAGGAAAAGGAGCTGGTGTCAGGTTCTGTTTTATGTCCCCTCCTCTTTACCCTAGCTCTTCCCGTGTCTTGCCTATTTTTTTGGGCATTTTCTTAGCATGGGGATCTTCTAGCTCCTTGGCCTTATAGTAGTGGGGAGCCACCTCCAGAAGCCAACTGCTCTCAATCTCCAGTACCTAGAAGGGGAGAGAAAAGGTCAGTAGAGTTCCCTTCTGTCCACCCTAGATCCTCACGTGTGTGTGATCAAAAAAAGTTCTCTCCCCTTTGACTGCAGGCCTAGGAGAAAAGGTGCCTGGCTCTATTACTATATACCCCAAGGGCAGACACACCTCTACGAGTATTCAAGACCCCAAGTAAGCTATCCTGAAAAAAAGCCTGAATGTAAAGGCTAAAGTACACAGAGGACAGAGACCACCTCTGCTTTGTTCACCATTATCGCCTCAGCACCTGAAACACTGAGGCAACAGGCATTCAAATAATTGAATGAATATACAGTTCTCAGATCTTTGTAGGTGCTGAGACAGCTGTTAGAAAGGATGTCTTGGGGCCGGGCCGGTGTAGTGCAGCGGTTAAAAGTTCGAACGTTCCGGGGCTGGCCCCGTGGCCGAGTGGTTAAGTTCGCGCACTCTGCTGCAGGCGGCCCAGTGTTTCGTTGGTTCGAATCCTGGGCGCGGACATGGCACTGCTCATCAGGCCACGCTGAGGCAGCGTCCCACATGCCACAACTAGAAGGACCCACAACGAAGAATATACAACTATGTACTGGGGGGCTTTGGGGAGAAAAAGGAAAAAAATAAAATCTTTAAAAAAAAAAGTTCGAACGTTCCACTTCTCGGCGGCCCGGGGTTCGCCGGTTTGGATCCTGGGCGCGGACATGGCACCGCTCGGCAAAAGCCATGCTGTGGTAGGCGTCCACATATACAGTAGAGGAAGATGGGCACACGTGTTAGCTCAGGGCCAGTCTTCCTCAGCAAAAAGGACTGGCAGTAGTTAGCTCAGGGATAATCTTCCTCAAAAAAAAAAAAGGTGTCTTTCTGTTTTATCCTACCTTAAGCCAATGTGTTTTCCTGTTTCTCTGCCAGTTCCAGCAACATGAACCTGGGTTCTTAGCTTACCAGGATGCCATCCCCCTGTACAATTTCCACTGCCTAGGCAGGGGATGGTCCCCTCACCTGTCTCATGAACTCCTTGGTGGTCAAGACAAGTTCATGGTAGAGCAGCCAGCGTGGCTGTTCCTCAAAGAGGGAGGAGTTGGGATGGATGAACACTGTCTGCTGCTGTTTGACTGTGCGATAGCCGCTGCGAGTCAACCGCGCTGTGTGGTAAAAGTAACCAGCAGTGATGGCCTAAGGGGCAGGCGGGAGAGAAAGTCAATGGGAAAGCCAGACATCCAGGGACCCTCAGCACTCACTACCTTCTGAGTTCAGGCTTCTGGAGAACCAGAAAGGTACAGAATGCATGAAGAACCCCCTGAGAAGGGGCCTTCAGTGGTCCGGGGAAGAAAGCATGGGGGCAGCACACCTTCCACAGTGGAGGAGGGCACACTCAGGCTGGTGGAATGGCTGCAGACCCCCAGAGAAGCTTGCTCCCTGGGAGACACTGGGTGGGCAGCAGTAGACTAAAACACTGACCTTGCGTACACGGATATAGTCCCCCTGGCAGGAACTGAGACCAACTTCCACGCGTTCCAAGAGCCCCTCCAGCTGTTCCCGTACATCCCGGGCTCGGCGCATTGATCTGAACTGTACAAAATTCTCATAGCACCACTGGGAAGAGTAACCACTCTCAGCCCACTGTGAAGACAAGGGGGTGAGGGTTACGTATAGGGAAGGACCAGAGTCCCCCATGTTTCCCTCATTCCCACTCACCCAAGCCCAGTGACCTGTGTATAAACGTTTAGCAGAACCAGATGGTCCCCACCAGGGAGGAAGAAGTTGACACGCGCATTATCAGCATGGACGACCTTGTCCTTGGGTCGGTAGAAGATGGAATTGTTGACAGAGAGCATGGCAGCCACCGTCAGGATCTCCTCTGAACAGCTGTATCTGGGGCAGGAAGGGAAAAACATGAGATTTCAAAGCAAGACACATCGGAACAGACACACGCAGGGGGGAAGGTGATGGGTGTGTCCTCCCATGGGGGATGCTGGCTGGGATAATGGCTACAAATCAGAGTAGACAGATTTGATAGCAGTGCCAGCAGTATGGGGGTCAAGGAGGTGGGGACCATAGACGAAGCAGTTAGAGAGCAGGCATATCCACGGAGGCGGCGGCAGGGAAGCACTGAGCACTCCCCGGCTTCTGCAGTAGGAAAGTGTGTGGTAGGTGCATTGCAGAAAGACAGCAGTTCTTTAAGCTCACGTAATGACCTCTGACCCTCAACCACGGGAGAGGAATGGCATTTAAAGGTGGTCTCTCCACAGTTACATCTAAATGTTCCAGTCTGAAACCTTAGAAATAAGTGAGTCCCCAAACCAGCCCTCACCCAGCGTTCCTCGCAGATGGAAAATCCTCCACTTTCACCCATGCCCCCAAATTTTCTGTTTGTCAATCTTAGCCATTTGATATCATGATCAAGGACAGGACAGTGTCTTACTGACATTTACGGGCCTCAAAAGGGGCAATAAGAGTTTTGTAGTAACTTATTATTTGTTAAAGAATACTGTGGCAGAGGGAAAAAGAGCAAGGAAAGCACCAGAGACAGGAGGAGGCATGGCCAGTTTGTGCTGGGGACCCGGCCAGACTGGGGGGCTTACTTCTCAGAGGCCAAGATCATTTTAGACAGCATGGGGTCCACTGGCAGCTCTGCCATCTTTCGACCAGACTAAGGAGAGGAAAGAGAGTGAGTTGAAGCCAGTTGTCCCTCAGGTGTCCCTCCACCACTCAAGGGGTCACCCCGACTCCTTCATCCTGCCCCAGCCCGCTGCCCTCCCACCTCACCGTGGTGAGCTCCCCCAAGTGGTTGAGAGCTCCCAGAGCGTACAGCTGCTCCAAAGCCAGCAGCAGGGTCTCATATGGTGGCGGGTCCAGGAAATCAAAGTGCATTAGGTCATGGATCCCTGGAGAAAGATGTGACAGGGTAGAACAGAGTCCCTTCACAAGGACCAGTGACTCCAGCCCCACCTCCCTCCTCTCTCAGGTGGACAGGGGACCCCAATCACCCAAGCTCTTGAGCAGCAACACGACATTGCCCAGGCTGGTCCTCTGGATCTCGGGCACTGTGGTTTCCTCCAGCTCGTGCTGATAGGCCCAGGCGGTATACAGGCGGAAGCACTTCCCAGCAGCCACCCGACCTGCCCGACCAGCTCGCTGATTGGCTGAGGCCTGGAAACAAAGAAGAGGCAAGCTGGCTGACAACTGAGTTAAGGAAAAGAGAAAGGGCAGTATTTACACAAGAAATCTGGGAGGATGTAGACTGCTTAGCCCCCATTCGCTAAGAAGCCCTCGTAGGCTTCAGAGTTGGACCTTCCTGTAGGCTGATTCCACTCCCCCTCCCCTCATGGAGACCCTGCTGACCTTGCTGCAGGGTGTGACAGTGAGCGATTCCATGCCTGTGCGGGGGTTGTAGCTCTTCTGCTTACAGAACCCTGGATCCAGCACGTAAATGATGCCCTCAATGGTGAGCGATGTCTCGGCGATGTTTGTTGCCACAACCACCTGAGTGAGAGGATACACAGTCACCCAGAGACCCCGCCCACCTAGTTACCTAGAAAAAGTAATCCTGGAAGATCGGGAGGAGAGAAGCAGGTACAGGTAAGGGGCAAGAGCTAAGGGGATTAGTGTCCAAAGGCAGGAGAGGGCGACTAGACCAGCAGAAGGAGAGGGAGAAGTAGGGATGAGCAGGGGCATAAGGTGGAAAGGAAATGGAGGAGAGGACTTAGGGTTTTTTCCAGACATGGGAGATGGGGTAGCCAGGTTCCTGCCCCTGTCTTCCCCACCACCACTTTCATATTCACCTTCACACATTTCTTCCTGCAACAGCCTCCTAAGGAGTCTCCCTACTTCTACTCCTAACCCTGGTTACATGGCATCCAGAACGGTCCTTTTAAAATGTAAACCTGTCACATCACTCCCCTCATCCTTCAGTGGCTTCCCATCCTGCTAGAGAATTGTATCCAAGTCACTTAAAGCCCTGAATCATCTAGGCCCTGGCTATGTTTCTGATCTCATCTCCTAGCACGACTGGCTCCCTCGCTCCACTCCTGCAAGCTGCTGCTCCCTGGCAGGTCTGAGTGCACGCCTCACTCAGTGTCTCCACACGAGCTGTTCCTTCTGCTGGGTGCACTCTTCTCCCAGATATCAGCCTGGCTCCCTGCCTCCCTGGTTCAGGCCTTGGCTTTATGTTCACCGTACAGGAGAGGGAGAGGCCTTCCCTACACCCCAAGGAAAACACCTTCCTGTCATTCCTCACCCCACTCCCCACAGTCAGTCTCCACCTTCCTGTGCTGCACTGTATCTCTTCCCAGCATTTGTCACAAATGGACATTATGCATTAAGATGTCCATTGTCTCCTCACTTAGATTAGACTGTAAGGTCTGTGAGGCTAGGGACTCTGTTTTGTTCACCACTGTATCCTCATCCCCTAGAACAGTACCTGGCCCATGGGAGGAACTTACTAAATATTTGTCAAATGAAAGTTACATCTTTGCTCAAAACCCTTTAATTGTCACTCAGTCATCTAAAGTACAAACTCTTCCACCTGTCATCAAAGGCCCTCCCTAATCTCAGGCCAAAATTGTTTTTAGCCTCTCTCCTCCGTCACCGGGTGAACCTTCCACTGAGCCTTCTAGATTACACTCTGACCTCAAACATACCTTAGGCCTTCCTCTGATACCCCCACCACTTTTCGTAGAGGTCCAGATCAAATTCAATCTCCCAGCACACCAAGGGCTTCCCTTCTCCTCTGCATCTCTACGGTGCTTACTTTCCCAACCATGCATTTGGCTCTCTCGGTTCATACCACATTCATCCTCTCTCTCCAGCTCCAGAGGCGAGGGACTGACTGCTACTCAGCCTTGTAGCTGCAGCAGTGCCCAAGACACACCTTGCAGAGGGCAAGCACATACTTTCTTTTTCACTACTAGTTGTGCGAACTAGAGGGGTGAAGAATGTGGGTTTCTCCAACTGACCTTCCGTGCCCCAGGGGGCGTGGGCTGGAAGATACGAGCTTGCATGTCAGAAGGCAGGTTGGCATAGATGGGCAGCACCAGGAGCTCCCGGATTTTGGAGCCCAGGCGGCGGCAGCGATCCTGGAGCATCTCACAGGCAGCCTCGATCTCCTCCTGGATTTAGGGTGGGGAGAGCAGCAGGGGTCCCAGAGTCACAGAAGGCAGACCCACCAGCCCTGTCTTCCCCTGGGATACACATATTATCTCCCCTCCCCCTACATCACGTACCTGTCCTGTCAGGAACACCAGGATATCCCCAGGGGGCTGGGTCACGTGGATCTGCAGCACCGACACTACACAGGCTTCCAGGTAGTCAGCCTCTGGAGCCTGGGGAGGAGGAGAGGGCTCACAGGAAGGCCACCTACTCAGGCAAACCTCTTCCTCTCCTCCCGGTGCCCCTATGGACTCTCCGCTTCCCCCTTCCCTCTTTGGACAATCTCCTCCAAAGGCCCCAGCTCCACTGTCTCACACTTAAGCCCACCCTCCCTGAGAGGGCACCTTGGTATAGAAGATGTCAACTGGAAACCTGCGTCCAGGGATTCGGAAGACAGGGGCATCATCAAAGAAGGTGGAAAAACGGGCAGTGTCCAGTGTGGCTGAAGCCACCAGGACCTTGAGCTCAGGTCGGAAGCGAGCAACATCCTTGATCAACCCAAAGAGAATGTCTGTGTGTAGGGTCCGTTCATGAGCCTCATCCACCATCACCACGCTGGGGAAGGAACGGGGGGAGCAGTGAGCAAGGAGAGCTGGGCAATGCAGGAATGAACACTAGGGTCCCCTGGATGAGGGGACGGATGGAAGCAAAGAGCCCAAGATGAATGTGGAGGAGGGGGCTCCAAAGAGAAGCCAATCAGCTCAGTTAAGTAAGACCAACAGAAAGTTAGAGAAGGCCAGGGCCCTGTGGTCTGCAGCCTATCCCAGCCTGGGCAAACAACAGCAGCCAAGATCTGGAGGCTAGAAGCCGAGGCCAGGACAAGTCAGACATGCCCTCTCGATCAGAGTCAAGAGTCTGTTAGACTCAGTAGAAGTAAGAGTATCTGTTTTTAAGGGGGAAAAAAATAAGGGCAAGGTCTCTTTAAATAAGGCTGGGCCCCCCAGCCTGGCTGGGAATGAAGAGACAGACCTGAGCCACCAAGATTTGAACAGCCCAGAAGCTCCCAAGGTCCTGTGGGACTGCTGCACATCCCTGTTGGCCCTGCTGCCTCCTTCTGGAGAGAGGGGTTGGGTGAGCCTTTCTACCCTGACCTTAGAGGACTCTGCAGACTTCATGGTCTCCTAACTTAGTTATGTGTGTGCCACCTTCCTTCTCCTTGCTCCAGTCTTTGGATTTCTGGGTGGCTCCAAACCCAGAGGAGCTCACCCCCAACCTTAACCCTTTGTGCCTAACCCTGACCATGATGATGAAGTTCCCCAGCCGTTTCACAAAGCAAGCTGGCTTGATGGGAAAACCCCATATCCCAATCACTCTTGCATTAGCTAGCCTCCCACGGGTTCTCATAGATTTTTTGCAAGGGATGGGAAGGATCAAGTCATAGCTCTTCCATCACTGTGATCTTCTAGGACCAGAAACCCACAGCTTCTAAGAGCTGAAAAGGCACGTACTGCTCAGCTGGCCTGACCCCACCCCATCCCACACATGAATCCCTTCTCCCCCTCAATACATGCTCAGCCAACCTCTGCTTAGCCCATGCCAGCACTGAGAACTCACTATTCATAGGCCAAGCCACCCCAAGACTTGAGCCAGAGGCACAAAAGCCAGGATCTGAGCCCTCTGGCAGCACCTATAATCTCTGCCACTCTATGGCTTCTTGGTATTGAGTTGAAATCCATCTCCCTGTAACCTCCCCATGGTCCCTAGTTGTGCTCTCTGGAGTCACACAGAACAAGTCTGATCTCTCTGTCCATGTAACAGCCCTTCACATATTTAGAGGGAACTGGCATGTCTCCCCTGAGTCTCTCCCCTTTGAGCTGAACATTCTAAGTTTCTTCAAGTGTTCTTCACATGGCTTTTCAAGTCCTCACAGCACCACACTACCATCCTGGTTTTTTTCTAAACTCTGGAAACACTGGGAGGGAGGGACAGACTTTCTCTGCAGTCTCTTCTACTTGCGGCCTCCTCTCCATGGTCCTGGAGATCAGTTCTAGGACCCTCTGAACCACAATGATTCACGAACTGCTTGATTAATCAGAAGACAATGGCCAAACTGGCTGGGTGGGAAGAAAGGAGACAAAGGCCAGAGATTATAAGAGATACAAGAAGGTACTAGAGGGAGGAGGGCAGCAGACCCAGGGAAAGAGAAAGCGGGTGGCTCTCCCATGGGAGACAGGGACCCTGTGCATACCTGTAACTCGCAAGGTCAGGCTCAGACAGGAACTCTCGGAGAAGCATCCCGTCTGTCATGTAGCGGAGGACAGTTCGCTCTGATGTGCAGTCCTCAAAGCGGATGCTGTAGCCAACCTGCCAAGTGGGCCATTAGCAATCGAGAGTGGGCTGGTATTCCCTGAAGGGAGGGCAGGGCTTGGGGACAAGGGGCCAGTGCCTGGACCTGTGGTGTGGGGCTCTGAGGGCAGTGTGGGCTGAGTCCCTGACCCTAGGGCTTCCCTTGCCCCTCAGGCCCCACAGATCTCACCTCATTGCCAAGCTTCACACCCATCTCCCGTGCCACTCGGGCGGCCACGCTCATGGCTGCCACTCTCCGGGGCTGGGTGCAGGCAATCTTCATACCCTTCTTTGTGTAACCCTGAATGACAAGGAGAAAGAAGAGGTTTGCCCTTTGCTATATATGCCCCTGGGGCCCAGGACAATTGAGAGGAAGAAGCTGTAAATGCAGGGCAGGGGGAAAGGAGGAAAAAGATAGGAGCTAAAAACAGACAAGAAGGGCAAACGGATAGGATGGCAGACCCAGGGGCCTCAAGGGGGTCCTCAGCCAGCCCTGGCAGTCCAGCCCTTTGGGTAACCAGGTTCAGGGCTCAGCCAGATTTAGCTGGAAAAGGACAGACCAGCTGGGGCAGACCCAGAAGCAATGAGGAACAAAGGAAGGTAACAAAGCAGGAAAGTGAGTCCTTTCACTCCTCATTCTTTGGCCCTGCAGAGGAGCAGAGGCCAAGCGGTTCACACACACTCTACCATCTGTCCATCTACACGTCCTGTTCAACATGAACGCACCGACTGCCTGCCAGGATGGACACAGTGGCAGCAAGTGAGAACAGAAATGTGAAAAACGGTATGGTCTGTATTCTCAAGAACCTCACAATCTAGTGGAAAAGACCAAACAACTAAAGTGGAAAAGGTAAGCGACTATTCAAAATATCAGGTAAAGGAGCTCGGACAGGACCACCTGCCAAGGGCTGGTACCCCCCGCAGCCTGGAGGGTAAGAATGCCATACCTCCTCAAATAGATACTGCGGGATTTGGGTGGTCTTCCCGGAGCCTGTCTCGCCTTCGATGATGAGGACCTGATGATTAGCAATAGCAGCCAGGAGCTCCTCTCGGAATGGGAACACGGGGAGGCTGCGGCGGACAGCCTGGATGGACTCCTTCTGCTGGGCCTGGGTTGGAGGGGGTGGAGCTGACGGCTCCTAAGAGAGAGAAAGAGGGGTCGTGAGCTTCAGGGCCAGCTCCTAATCCTCCTGAGAGTGTCCCAGAGCTCTTCCCCTCACCTCGTCACCCTGGAGCTGAGTGGCCCGGACAAACTCGATGGTCTCCTCTTCCTCCAACACCAGCTGATACTTGGGCTCCTGAGAGGCAGCATCTCGGGCCCCAAACTTCAGGGACGCTGCCCCAAGCCGGGCCTCCTCCCAGCGCCGCTGCTCCTCCCCAGGGGCGCCTGATTCCTCCTCCACTAGATCCACAGCTCGTGCTGGCTGTGGAGAGAGGGGCACATGAAGACAAAGGCTGCCCTCTCCACCCAGTCCCCTACCCCCAGTCACTACCCACCACCCACTGGGAAAGGCAAGACAAGGAAGGGGCCAGCCCAGGCACTGCCCATGCCCTGAAGCCTTCCCTCCCCTCAGCTTTGGGACCAGAGCTGAAGGAGATGCCCCTTCACCTCACCTGTCCTCGGGTCTCCTCGGGCATGTGGTAGCGATTGGTGGCCTCCAGCTTCTCCTGCTCCCCGGCTGCCCGGTACTCTCGGGCCAGATCCCGCACTCGCCGTTTGTATTTGAGTTCCCGCCGCTCATGTCGACTCAGCTCCACGTCGCCAAAAAGGAACTCCTCATCAGCCAGCTCGGCCTCCAGGTCCTCCAGCTTCTCCCGCTCCCTCTTAGCCAGGTACTCTCGGCGCGATTTCTTCCGCAGCTCAGGGACCTGGGTCAGCACGGGGCAGTCAAAGCCTCATCTTGGACAACAGCAACCCTTCCCCTCCCTACCCGCAGGAGCGATAAATTCCCTGACAGGCTTCTCAGGACACACTGTGGATGACAGAAGAAGACTGGCCACATCCTTCAGGCCCTTCTCGGCTCTAACCATGACCCCTCCCACTGCAGCAACATCGTCTGTCTTCCCTGTGAGCCTGACAGCCTCCTCTACCACAGTGGCAAAACCCAATGCCCTCTCCTTGGGAGCTCTGATTCTATCTAATTGCTAGGCTTTTCTTGTTTGTTCTGTGAAGATTTCACATGGAGTTTACGCTCACGACCTAATCTGAGTACCATAATCAAACACTCCTTTGGCCTGACAGGGTTTTTTTAATTTTTAAAATATGGGCAAAAAAATCAGGGCAATTTAAGCATCAAAAAGAATAATGATATGCAATAACAAAATATTGAGAAATAAAAATTCATGAGTCCAATGTGACACACATACACACAAACAAAGAATGGGAAAAAAACTTTTGCCACCAGTGAGGTGACTGTCACACCAAACTCCTTACTCTGAAAATTAGAAATTAAAAGGAAATAAACATTTGCCATGCCTTTTAAGAAGGAATTGTACCTTATTCCTAGTTTTTGAGGAAAAGCTCTTCTTTATATAAAAAGGCTAGCCAATAAATGTAGAAGGAATGTCAGAACCCAAAAATCACCCTTTTGCAATCCCCACTGGAATACGTGATTCAGGAGGGCATCAGTGGTTGCTAAAACCTCAGATGAAAGGCTGTTGGTAGAAAGGACACCTACACTAACAGGCACACAACCAGGTAGTATGTCCCCAGTGTGATGCCATGTGACGTGCACATCACCACCCAAGAAGAGTTCCTGCCTCAACTGTTGAATCTGAGCCTAGGCGAGCTTTAGAGCCAACTTCCACTTCAAAGGAAGCACAGGGCATAGAAGAACTTAACACCACAAGACGAGGATCAGATAAATCCAGAATATAGGACACGGTACAAGACGAGACAGAGGGAGCAGGGAGAAAGGGAAAGAAGCAGACAAACTTATGAGACCTAAAGTCCAAGAGCAATGATGAACTTGACTGGATTTGGTTTGGCAAGAGCAGTTATTAAAGACATTTTGGGCAAACTGGTAAATTTTCCTGTAGACAGGTTCTTAGTCGATATGTGAGAATTACTGTTCATCTTCCTGGGTGTGACAATGGCACTGTGGTTTTAGAAGAGAACGTCTTTATTCTTAGGAGGCACATGCTGATGGGATGAAATGCCATGATGTCTAAAACTCTTTTAAATGGTTAAGAAAGAAAAAAAAATCCCACATTTACATAGACAATACTAATACTGCAAACAGTATTAGCAATTTTTGAATCTGAACAGTCTGTATGAGTGTTCATTATACTATTCTTTCAACTTTCCTATTTGTTTGAAAGTTTTCATAATTGAAAAATAAAAGAAAAATTAAATTCAGGCAAATAAATCACTACACTAGCACTGATGTCTCAGAAGTCTCTGACCGCAGTCATTTTGTGGGGTGGGACATGAGATGGATTGATCAGGAGAGACCTAAGGGCCACTAGGCCATTCTTAGGACACTAAGAATCTCAAAATTCTTTTGGGAAATCTAAGTGTGACCTTATTTCGAAGGACTAGGCCTTTAGAAAACTGCCTACCCTACCTAGACTCACAGCACAGGTCCAGTTCATGAATTACAAGAGCTTGGCCCCTGTCCAGTGAGGAAATTCAGGAAACCAGAGAAAGATCACAAGTCCACGCAGGGGACAGAGGCATTAGGTGGAAGGAAGGTATGTGGAGATGGTACGCCCAAGCTGAATGGTGAGCACATCCCTGGGCAGTGGGAAAGCTGCCCTGCCCCTCTCCCCCAGTCATCCCCTTGACGTTCTAGCTGCCTTTTGATTACCTCTTGCTAAGTCTCAGGAACAGAGAAAGCTTGCGTATCCCTCACTAACACACAGTGTGATTTGATCCTATGGAGTCAAGGAGGGTTTGTGGGTAGGTTCCTTCTCTCTACAACTTAATGCATCCTCAGCAGGCTCCTGTCAACCAAACCCCATCCTCCAGAGACCTGACACCCCATCAGCATCCCCACCGCATCCTTTGTATCCCTTCTCCCTACCCCTAACCACTTCATCAGAAAGTCTTTTCTTTCGTCTTCTGATCTTGACTTCCTGGGTACTGGGACTCACCATGGCTTTCCGGTCTTCCTCAGCCATCTTGAGGCGCTTCTGAGCTTCTTCATAAGCCTAGAAGAAGAAATCAAGAGTGGAGGGGTGTGAGGCCAAAAGCCCCCACACCCACGACCATTCCCCCTGTGGAATCACAAGGATCATTCAGATGTTCCCTAACACACAAAAATGTCCCTTCTCAAGGAGGAACCTCTATGGCGACAGGTTCAGCAGAGTCACCTTAGCCAGAAGGGTCCTCTCACCATAGAGGTGAACTTACCACTAGAGCCCGCCCCTTGTATTCCCAGAGATCACTATCTGCAATCACACCCAACCTCAGCTTTGATCCAGGCATTTTCCTGGGGATTTACAGAACGTGCTGCTCCTAGGCACCTTCTTGTCTGACCGTTCCAGGACATTACGAGTCCGATCCTTGTCCCGCTGCCGAACCCGCTCCGCGAAGGCATCCCGCTCCTCCAGGTCCTGAAGGCGCTCTCGCTCTGTCCGCTCCCACTCATCCTCAGACTCTGGCTTCTCTGTCTGCTGTTTACTCCCCCTGTAGCCCAGCCCGGAGGGGTGAATAAGGGCATTCAGAAGGCTTATCATCCCGTCACCCACTTGCCCCATCCTCTCTCATCCTACTTCTGACTTACTCTGTCTTTCTCTTCCCTTTCTCAGGAACTTCTTCTTCTTCTTCCTCCTCCTCCTCCTCCTCCTGACGTTTCTTCCTGAGGTGTTTCCGTTTTTTACGCTTCTTCTGGAGACTGCTCCCAGCCCTGCCCACGGTCTCCTCACTGCTCTCCTCACTGTCTTCCAGCAACTTATAAGATCGGTTCTTCTCCAGCAGGGCTCGGGCCTCTCGCTCGGCGGCCCGAGCTGGCTTTTCCACCACTGCCTTCCGAGGGACCTGTCAGGAGAGGAGGAGATGAGGGAATCGGAGCAATTCCTGATCTCTGCCCAGCTACCTGCCCTGTTCTTAATTGAAGGAATGCCTTGATCTCAAGCCAGCCTTCATGCTCTCTCTTCCCCATGGCTTCACGCCATGTTCATCAGCCTAAATGGGGCCTCTCAGCTTCTGAACTTCCTTTCAGTCATTCATTTAACAAACGTTTACTGAATCCTGTCCCATGCACCAGGGACTTACTAGGTGCTAGGGATACAGAAATAGGGAAAAGAGACAAACATCCCAGCCTTCGTGGGGTTTACATTCTCAAACCCAATTCTCAATTGCTCAGCCTCTGCTGTTCGCAATGATTAAGTCATTCCTACACAACGACTGACCTGCTACGAGGATTATTTTGCAAAAGCCTGCCACAGGCCTGGCACTCTAACAGACTCCAGGGATAACCTGTAAACAGATTAACATAAAGTCCCTACCCTCACATCACTTACATTCTAATCTCATCTCCCTCACCAAGCACCATATGGGACAGCCATGCTAGGCTATCTGTCATCCTCTGAACATGCTGAACACTCTCACTCTTCCTATATACTCACTGAGCACCTCTTCTGGAAGGTACTCTTAGGTGGTAGGAATACAAAGACAAGATATACACTCTCTGGTCCTCCAGGAGCTCCCCACCCCCTTTTTTTTTTTAATATCTCCTCTTCTTAAAACTCATTTTATTTTTTTATTTTTGAATTTGTGATGTATCTTTATTATTATTATTTTGAGGAAGATTAGCCCTGAGCTAACGTCTGCTGCCAATCTTCCTCTTTTTGCTGAGGAAGACTGGCTCATCTTCCTCTACTCTATATGTGAGACGCCTACCACAGCATGGCTTGCCAAGCGGTGCCATGTCCGCACCCGGGATCCAAACCAGCGAACCCGGGGCCACTGAAGCCGAACCTGCGAACTTAACTGTTGCGCCACCTGTCTGGCCCCAGGAGCTCCCCTTTTATACCTTTACTCTGTTCCCCTTCTCTACCTGACAAATTCCAGGGTGTCTTCAGGCCTGCTTTTCCTGATCACTAGCCCCACCTCCTGGGTCCTCCCACAGCACTTCTCGCACATCTTTTTTTTTTTTTAAAGATTGGCATCTGAGTAATAACTGTTGCCAATCTTTTTCTTTTTTCTTCTGCTTTATCGCCCCGAAATCCCCCCTAGTCCATAGTTGTATATCTTAGTTGCAGGTCCTTCTAGTTGTGGCATGTGGGACGCCACCTCAACGTGGCCTGACTAGCGGTGCCATGTCCGCGCCCAGGATCCAAACCGGCGAAACCCTGGGCCGCCGCAGCGGAGCGCGCAAACTTAACCACTCGGCCACAGGTCCGTCCACCCCCACATCTCTTCTATAGACTGGCTATTCAAAGGGGTGGTCCGTGGACCATCAGCATCATCTGAAAACTTGTTAGAGATGCAGAAACTGAGATCCCATCCCAGACCTACCAAATCGGAACCTGCATTTTTTTTTAAAGATTGGCACCTGAGCTAACATCTGTTGTCAATCTGTTTTTTCCTCCTTCTTCTCTCCAAAGCCCCCCAGTACATAGTTGTATATTCTAGTTGTAGGTCCTCCTAGTTCTGCTATGTGGGACGCCGCCTCAGCATGGCTTGACAAGAGATGCTAGGTCTCCGCCCGGGATCCTAACCGGCGAAACCCTGGGCCACCGAAGCCGAGCGCGCGAACTTAACCACTCGGCTACGGGGTCGGCTCCGGAACCTGCATTTTAACAAGGGCCCTGGATGAATCGTATGCACGTTAGAGTTCGAGAAACACTGCTCTATAGCACTTAACCTAGCACACTTAAGCCCTCCTAGGTCTCCTCCCTTAAGCTGGACGTCCAGCGCCTAGCACAGGATCCAGACGACAACGGACAAAGGATAAATGCTTGCTAACTGAGCTGACTTAACTCCCCAAAGGACAGTTACCCCAGCCTCACCTGGACAAAATAACCTGGGCCCCTCCCCTGCTCCACCTCCTCTCCCGCGGTTCCCACGCTGGGCCCCGCCCCAGCCGCGCCCCACCCCTCCCGACACCTTGTTCCAGAGTCTCAGCGCGAAGTCCCGGGCCGGCCCGCTGAGGTCCAGTGTATCAGTGTCCCGCAGGCGCTGCACGAACTCCTCGGCCGAGGCGCAGCGCTGCGCGGTTCCGATGAGGAACTGGGCCACGTGCCGCTCGCTCAGGCCCAGCACCGAGTGCAGCTCGTCCTGCACCCAGCGCTCCAGCCCCGCCGGCGTCGCCATGTCGACCCACGCTCTGTTCCCGGCCCTGGGGTGGCTCCAGCAGCCGCCCTGGCGGCCAGGCCGGTCCGAGGCCTGGAGCCCTGGGCTGGAGCCTCAGCTCCTCAGGGGAGCTGCCTTAGGACCTCGGGGTTCGGTTTCCGACACCTCAAAGCCATCTTCCCGGACCGCGGCGGCCGGAAGCGGCCGCCCCTTTCCGGCCTAAGCACTACGGTGGCCGAGCGAGTTGAAACCTCGCGGAATCGTATCTGAAGCTCGCGGTGAAACAATTTCGTTTCCACCCCTAACGAATCTCTGTCGCCTCCTGTTGGTCAGTTCGTGGGAGTTTCATCATTCATTCAACTAATAGTGAGAGCCTAATGTGTGCTAGGCACAATTTTCGTTGCTAGGGATTTAGCAAAGAACAAACCAGACAAAAATCCCTTACCGAATTTACATTGCAGGGGGTGGGGGGAGGCAAGATACATAATAAATAAAACGTGTAACTTCTCTGGAGCCAAAAATAATGCAAGGTGTGGTTGTGTTGCGAGGGGATTCCATTTCAAATCAGAAGATCAGGTCCACCCTTATTAAAGATTAGCCCATGCTGATCAGGAGTGACCTTTGCTAGGACTGGCACCTGAAGCAGGGGTAAATACAGGTTACGCATAGGCGAGGACCTCCAGGTAGGAAGTTGGGATCTGGGGAAAAAACAAAGGGGCCCTCTTTTCTTGGTGCTGTGTCAGAAAGTTGTTTCAAAAGATCTCCAACTGGAGCTGGTGGTGGCAGAGTGGTTAAGTTCCCACGCTCTGCTTCAGCGGCCGGGGTTTTGCCAGTTCGGATGGCCGTAGTGGACATTGCACTGCTCATCAAGCCATGCTGAGGCCGCATCCCACATAGCACAACAGGGAAGACCTATAATTAGAATATACAACTATGTACTGGGGAGCTTTGGGGAGAAGAAGGAAAAACAAATAAATAAAAATAAGCAGACCTTGTTACTTGACTCTCTGCTGTCTGACCTGTTTGGCTCTGCTTCATGCTTTTATGATTAATTGGACTTATCAGACACTACTGCTGGGAAATGAAACATTGTTGTTCCAATGAACAGCCACAGGTAGCTCCATATCATTGACTTCTTGGGTGCATTGTTTTCTGAGACGGACTTTGGGCACCCCTGGCATCTCAGAGCTTCCTGCCTCTGCTCTCCTGGGTCACAACTGATTAGGATCTTTACCTAATTAGCTACGAATGTAAGCATTCTGTTTTCCTCCATGCCCATAGCCTCTCTGAACTGGCTCCTTCTTTTGACACCTTGCTTGTTCCCTTGCTAGTAAATTAAGGACCTTTGGCATATGTTTAAGATGGATTTGTCTAATACATTTTGGTTTTGGTGAAGGGGAGGCTCTTCTGACTAGGCTGAGAGGAGCATCCTGTAGTCGTAGAAGGACTAGAACTACTCAACTGTGTCTTTACTAGCCTGCAGACTTAAATAAATGACCTGGTGAGAAGTAAAACACAGATCTTCCACATTTGGAGAAGACAGAAATTCTTTGAAATGGGAAAAATCTCCGGATAACAACGATACTTAGGCAACAAAGCCAAGGCCATGAATTATGGATGGTTCTTTTTTTTTTTTTTTTTTTGAGGAAGATTAGCCCTGAGCTAACTGCTGCCAATCCTCTTTTTTCTGAGGAAGACTGGCCCTGAGCTAACATCCCTGCCCATCTTCCTCTACTTTATATGTGGGATGCCTGCCACAGCATGGCTTGCCGAGCGATGCCATGTCCACACCCAGGATCTGAACTGGCGAACCCTGGGCCGATGAAGTGGAATGTGTGCACTTACCTGCTGCACCACCGGGCGAGCCCCTGGATGGTTCTTAAACCTTTAGGAATGTAAAACTCATTGTCTATCAGAGGAGACTCTTTTTCAGGAAACTGCATTTCTAAATACACTATATTTTGCAGCAACTTCAGATTTATTATTTATGGTCCCGAGTCTTGGAGCAAATGCCCTTGGATTAGCCAGTGTCATACACTAGGTGGCTGCTGGCACTGCAAGAGGCTTCTGAATACTGGTATCCTTCAATTGAGAGTGTCCTTTGCTTCCAACTTTTTACTTTTTCATGTATTCATTTATTTGTTCAGTCATTCATTCTAGAACTAATTTTGTGTGTCTCTTAGGTGCTGGGCATGGGGATGCTGCATTAAACTCAACTGCCGTAAGTCTGCCCTCATGGCACTTCCAGGCTAGTGGCTAATTCCTACCCTTCCTCAAACCAGTCCTTCTCCAGCTAGTCCTTGAGAAACCAGTGCAGGGCTCTCCCAGAGCCCTTTCTACATGTCAGTGCTGAGTTCTTGATTCCTCCCCATCATTTGCCCCTCCCACAGCCATGGCCACTTCCTCTTCAGGAGAAATAGGAAGATGGGAGAGGCTCGGAATGAACCCAGAGCCTCCCCCAACATGTACTTTTTTTCTAAAGAAGGAGAACCAGCGGGAGTCGGAGCGCTCCATTTTATTACGGAAAGTTTAAAAAATAACAAAAACAGGTAATGGAGAAGGAAGGAGAACTGAGAGAGTCGAGGTGCCTCCTTAGTCACCCCACACCCCTGCAATTCAATTCAATTGTGAACCACTAGGAGGAACAGAATTAAATAACTAGATGGGGGAACGGAGTTAAGATTCCCAGCCTTCCCTCTTGGGGAAAACCGAGGCACAATAATACTGAGCAAAAGTGGAGGAAGCCACACCCCCAGGTCACTCCCAATGAGGCAACAACAGGGGACGGGGAGAGGACTCCACATGTACACGGCAAGTAGGCGTGGCTTGTAAACCTGGGACTTTGGCAGGTGGGGCTGGGAGCTGGTGGGGTTTGTAAACCTGGCTGTGGTCAAGAGAGGAGGCAGGAGCTGTAGACAAAGGGGCAGTGACCTAAGGAACAGGAGGGAGAAGTGCCTAGAAATGGAGTGGGGGCCAGGCCTCCCAGGGAGATGAGTGCTGACATCCTGAGAGCCCCAGGGGGTGGTGGGGGGGTCGAGGAAAGCTGTAGGGAGAGTGTACCCTGCTCATGGAGATGGAGAGGGTACTCCATCTCCAGCCCGCTGTGAGCTCTGTGCTCCTCCCCAGAACTTGGTGCTCACTCTTGGATCACCTAGCATGCACCAGCACGTCTGACACACTCACACCAAGACCTGGGGTGAGGGTGGAAATTGGGCCATTCGTTCTGCCCCCAGAAATAGGATGAGGAAAGCAAGCTGGAAGATGTTGGTTGCCCTTCCCTGCCAGGCTCATTTTCAGGGTCTGTCTGTTCTGAATCTTCTGGGCTCCAGGATCTTCAGTTCTAGGAAGGAGGGAGGTATATCCCTGTGTAGGAAGAAGGTCACCTCCGGCAGGACTCATCTGTGCGAGAGGAAGCAATAATGATAGAGAATGAGTGAGGGCCTCTGCCTCCCACCTGCCCCACCCACTCCCCACACTGAAGGCCAGTTGGCATATAGGAAATCCTATAGCGTCTTCCACATCTTGAGTGCTTGTTACTACCAGCAACAGCAGCCATCATTCATTTAGCTCGAATTCTGTGCCAGGCATTCTTAGAACTCGTTTCATCTCACCCCAGCAGAGGTTAAGTAATCTGATGTCCAGCTGTAGTTCCTAGGTGCTTCCCAAACGTTACTTAACCATCTCAACAACTCCAGGAGGTAGTTATTATTAACCCCATTTCATAAGAACAACTTGAGGCCAAAGGTCAGGTGATTTCCCTGAGGTCACACCACAAGTGAGAAACAAGATGGAATTCAAACTCAGGCCTGTCTGACCCAAACCCTGTGGGGGTTTTTGTTTTTGTTTTTGGGGAAGATTAGCCCTGAGCTAACTGCTGCCAATCCTCCTCTTTTTGCTGAGGATGACTGGCCCTGAGCTAACATCCGTGCCCATCTGCCTCTACTTTACATGTGGGACGCCTACCACAGCATGGCATGCCAAGCAGTGCCGTGTCCGCACCCAGGATCCGAACCGGGGAACGGCGGAAGACCAAAGCTGAACGTGCAAACTTAACCCCTGCGCACTGGGCCAGCCCCCCAAACCCTGTGTTTTTAACCACACCAGAGCGCTCAGAAAGAGTCCTGGTTTTGAAATCTGGAGACCCCACGTGCACTTCGCTTCCCGGGACCTCCGTTTCCCCATCTGTTAAAGGGGTGGGTTGGGGTAGAGATTCTGCCTAGCCCCTTCCAAGCGTCCACATTAAGTCCTCCCCCTCTCTCTTGGACCGCAGTGCCTGCTCTGGACAGCAGGGGGCGCGCTCGGGCTGGAGGAGCCTCCGCTCACCCACTATCAGGGCCTTGGTGCGCAGCCCGCCCTGGAGCTCAGGCTGCAGCAGCAGCAGCTCCTCCTCATCCTCTTCGTCGTCGGGTTGGGCCGCTGGGGGGCTGAGGGCACTGGGGGCCTCAGGCTCCGGGCCCAGCTCCTCCAGCACCGAACTCTCGGAGGGGTACTGGTACGTGGTCTCCAGGGCCGTCTCGCTGAAGGAGATCTTGAGCTGAGAATGAGAAAGGGGGAGGAGGTGAGGTCAGCCTGTTAGCCCAGCAGGGGAAGCCCCAGGGGAACAGGTGCAAGGCGGGGAGGAGGAGCTGGATTTGGGCACCCTGCAACTTTGCCCTCCCCATTCACCCTGGGGTCTAGTTTTCCTTTCCATACTGGCTCTCCAATCCCTGCTTTTCCCTCTTCAATCATATCATTTCAACATCAGACTTTGGCCTGAGCTTTGGCGGGGCCCTGGGCAGCAGAAGTGAGTAATACAGGACCAAGGTTCCCACTTTCTAGAGTGTGGAGGCAGAAGGGTAAAAAGAAATTAAAATACATAGAGATAAGTCCTATGATCAGAACTGAGTCTTTAGGGGCTGGCCCCGTGGCCGAGTGGTTAAGTTTGCGCGCTCTGCTGCAGGCGGCCCAGTGTTTCGTTGGTTCAAATCCTGGGCGCGGACATGGCACTGCTCATCAAAGCACGCTGAGGCAGCGTCCCACATGCCGCAACTAGAAGGACCCACAACGAAGAATATACAACTATGTACTGGGGGGCTTTTGGGGGAAAAAGGAAAAAAAAATTTTAAAAAATAAAAAAAAGAACTCTTTGGGCACCCTGAGGGCAATCAGGAAGGCTTCCCAGAGGAGAGGAGATTTGAGCTGGCAGTAAATAGCTGGCTGGGGAGGGAGTCCCAGGCAAAAGCAAGGACAGGCACGTTGATTCCCATACCCTCAGCCCCTCACTGTTGCTGGGAAACTCAGGACCCTGGACACCAGACCCCTCCCTCTCCTGCTCCCCTCACTCCTCTCCTACAGCTGGAGTGGGCCCACAACAAAGGGGGTCTAGGGCCTGGGAGGGGAGAGGAGAGCAACAGAAAGGCCCAGAGGAATCAAAACTCTTCTATAACACATGGGGGAGAAGTCGAGCCCCTGAGTAGGTGCAACTGGGGGAGGTGACAGGGGCAGAGAGGAAAGTCCAGGCAAACACAGGGTGGGGGTGGAGAGAGCACCAGAAGGGACACACAGAGACAGAGGCAAAGGACCAGAGAGGGGATCTGGAGGGGGCAGAAAATCCTTCATAAACACACCGTCCCCAGAGCAGGCGAGCCCCAGCTGTTCACTGCCTTCTACGCTTCCCCTTTGCCCTCCTAAGAAGCTCAGGGGGAAGGGGCAGGGTGGGATTAACTCTGGGAGCCAAAGCGATTAAAGAGACAAACAGGAGGATTCATGTAAACTACTTGGAAAGGTCCAGATGATCTACTCAGGCCTTCCCTGGCGTCTGTTTGGGAAACCTGCGGCTGGGGCCCTGTATCCCTGAGTCTCCGTGTGGACCAGGGTGTGAGAAGAGAGAAGCTAGGAGGTTGGCTGGACAGGACACATGGATGCTAACACCCGGGTCCCCATGGGAAGCTGGAACTCAGGGACTGTGTGTGTCACTTTTTGGCTCCAAACCCTGCACTAGCTCCCCATCTCACTGGGAGCAAAAGCAGGAGTTGACCAACGCCTACAGGGTGCTCCCAGTGTGCCACCCACCCCCCCACCTGTGGGACATCCTTCCTTACTCCAGCCACTCTGGCCATGGTGATTTCCTCCAAGCCCACCAGGGAAACTTCCACCTCAGGGCCTTTGCACTGGCTGTTCCCTCTGCCTGGAACACTTCCCTCAAATATCCCCAATCACCATCTCTCCCAATCACCCTATTATAAAGTTGTCATATTTACTCCCCTTACCTCCTGGCACTCTAGGTTCTACTTATCCCTGTTCTAACTTTTTTCCCATAATCACTTAACCACCTTCTAACTCACCAGAGAATTTACTAATTTATTATCTTTCGTCTGGTGTTGACAGGAGCATGGAAGTTGCTACAGTGGGTAAGGAAGGGTTGGTCCAGATCTCAGATGAGGTCCCAACAGAGGACCAATGCTGGGGGATCATGTAGGGGGTAGCCCAGCGTGTACACAGTCGCCCCCCAGTCTGTCTGGGGAACAGCTGGTAGAATCAAGTGACGGCAACCAGACTCCTTACATCCCAGTTTCTCAAAAGGGACCACTTCTGGTTCTGTTACTGACAGATTTACCTAGACTTCTGGGAACACATTTTGGTTTTCTTTTCATATCCCCTTTTGGGATCACAAGCTCCATAGTTTATTGTCCACTCTGAAAAAGGATTCATTTTATTTTCTCTCAGTCCATGTTTGTCTCTTCCCCCCCACCCTGCTTCTCTCCTCACTGCCCCCCCCCCAACTTCTGACTGGGCTTCTCAGGAATGCATAGCCTGCATGGGGGGGCAGGGCGGGTAAGGAGGGGGGTGACTCACTGGCTCCTCTCTCATCAGCTATATAAGGTCACAAGGGGGCTGGAGAAGGGAGGGGCCCATCTCTCAGCCAGAGGGGCCTCTGGGGAAGGGCACCAGCCCCAGCCCATCCCCTGGACTCCAGGGGCAGGGCTGGGATTCTCTCCCGATGGCAGGGAGACATTTGATGGAATTAGCAAACACAAGTTATTTAGGGAAGGTGGGGGGCAGGGGGGTCCTCCTCTCCCTGAGCCAGTGGTTTGGGGCAGTGCTGGGACAGGGCATGCCAGCCCCTGAAGAGCAGGGTGCTGAGAGAGCAGAGAGGACGGAGGGGCAGGTGTTTGGGTCTAGAGAACTCTATGCTGCTTCTTCCCCGCCCCCACCCCAGCCTGGCTGCTTCCTTATTCTCTCACCACATCCTGAGCACACTTCTGGCAGGCCCATGGCCCAGCGTTCCCCACTCGGCCCCACCAGCCTTCCGGCCCCCACCCCAAGCTTCCTGTTTGGGCGATCTGCTTCCGGCTCCCCTGCTCCCTGATCTAGGTATGGTCACCACCACAGGTCCTGCCCTGCGCTCAGCTGGTTCCTGTCTTTAGGCCCCAAACTTCATGCCTCCCTTTCTTCGTTCCTCCCCAAAGGCACAAGCCAACCTTAGTAGGAAGTGACTTTCCTGAACCCCTCACCCTGGCAGTTTGCAGACCTACCCCCTTGCATGTGCCCAGCCCTATGGGGAAAGGGCTGGCAGCAGCCAGAGGACTCAGGGTAGACTCAGGTGCCACGGGTCAGGGATGGGAGCTTAAGCTTCACATGAAGATGAATGGGGTGATCAAGTGACCCCCAAGCTTAACCTAGGTCTTCGGTCTCTGTGGTTTCCCACTGATACTGAGGACACAAAACCAAATCTGAGGACGTCACACACAGGATGAGGACTGGAGACGAGGAAGAGCATCCCACTCTTTGGGGAGATGTGTTAGGTGTGGGGACCTCTCTTTCCTTAGAGATTTTCGAGCTGGAAAGTGATTGGTGTGTAGGGAAGGGGTTGGGCCAGGGCCAGGGGAAGAAGTCAGCCTGGCTGCTCCCACTTCCCTGCAGGTCCTTATTCCAGTTTAACCTCTGACCTTCTGCCGGCCTCGGCCCCCACCCCTGTCTCCAACTCCCATTTGGAGGCATCTCAGCAGGGCGCCTCCAAATTCACTTCTCTCTTTTTCTACCCCAAGGGGAGGGCGAGGCCAGAGTGTCAGGAAAAGAGAGGGGAAAACCATTGCTGAGCCAGTACTGGGGAGGGAGGGGAAGTCCAGGGAGGAAGGACCGGGAGTGAGGGGCGGGGGTATTTTGGAAGAGGAGAAGGCTTTTCTTGTCCCAAGAGAGAAGGGAGCACTGTCTGAAGCAGTGGCCCAGCTGGGGGTGTGCAACCCCGAGGTCACCCACTTCAAATGGCCTCTGTGTGCGTCTCTCCCATGGGGCAGACTAGGGGTTCAAAAGCCTTCTCTCTGCTCCCTGGCGAGCCCAGTTCCATTCTTCCTCCCTCCCCCCTCTATCCTAGGATGTCCCCGCTCAGCTCTGCCCCCTCTTCCTTGGGACTGTGAGACCTTCCCCCACTCTCTTCTCCCTGCCATTTCTCCCTAGAATCCCAAAGCCACCCCCTCCACCTCCCCAGGGGTCCTGCCCAGACATTCTCTACCCTGGAAGGCTAGAAGTGCTTTCATCCTGGTGACCTGCCCTCATAGATTCAAGGCTGTCACCTTGGCTCAGGTATCCCACCAGATGGACTGGGTTGGGTCACAAACTCAGAGGAAGGGAAGGAAAGAAAGAGGGGGCGGGGAGGGTGGCACTCAGAGCCTGAGGCAAGGGTGAGTAGTGAGCAGCTGGGCACACCCTGAGCGAGACACACCCAGGGACACCGCTTGATTGTGGGGCAGGATCCTTGGGGCTTGGAAATGAATGGAAAAGGAGGGCTACAAGAAGGAAGGGTGTGTGTGCAGGAAGGGTGGTGGCAGGAATGAGCAGGAAAGAATAGAGGAAGACAAGAATACAGGGGTATAAAAGAGAGAAAGATGTGGTCCAGAGAGAACTGCCGAGTGCGCTTCTAAGAAGTCTGCTTGGCGGCTCCCTACCTGTTTGTGGTGCCTTTCAGGGGACCCCTTGACAAGGCAGCTGCGGCTGAGGCGGAGGTAGCCCCCCAGAACCAAGATCTCCTCGGCAGTCGGGTACCGCTTCTTCCCAGACCCCGGGGCTGCAGCATCAGCTGTGGCTGAGGTGGCTGGAGTGGTGGGGGCTGCAGGGGGCGCGGACCGCCGGGGGTTGACTGTGAAGGTGTGCCCACTGCGGCGGGGGGCCCCAACCCCTGGCCCTGCCTTCACTCCATAGAACAGACGGCTCATGAGGGGATCACCAGGGGACTGGGGGCCAGGTGGGGCTGGGGGTGGGGGAGAAAGAGGGGCTGCTGATGGGGGCCGGAGTTCCACTGCTTCCTCTTCCTGCAGTCTAGAGCCTCCAGTCCCAGCGTCCTCTAGTGGGAGGGGGGAGGGCACAGAGCAGCGGTTCTGCAGGGCGCTCAGAGGCCTGCCCTGAGCCCCCGCCTCCTTCTTCTCAGCCTCTCCATCTCCAGCCTCTGCACCAAGAGGCCCCAGATGCTTCTCAGCAGACTCTGGAGGTTCCGGTTTCTGAGTTTGAATCTCTGTGTCCCTGGGTGTCCATTCTCGAACCTTCCCAGAGTTCAGGGTCCATTTCCACCCATCTGTCAGCCTCAAGCCCTTCTCGCCATCCTCCATAGGACTGGGCCTCTGCTCTGCTGCCTCCATTCCCCCAGAGCTGCTGTCTGGGGCCTCTCGTGTCAGGGTCTCTGAGAGCCCTGTAATCTCTTCTGGGGCCATCCTTGGAACTAGCCTCTCTTCTTTTCTCCCACATTCCTCCAAGCAGCCTTTTCTTTCTTCGCCTGTGCTCAGCCTCCACTCTGAAGCCTCCAGTTGTACCACACTCTGTTCCTGAGACTCTCTAGAGTCAGATCTCCATTTGTGGGCCTCTGTCAGGCCCTGCCTCTGGTTGTCAGACTCTGCTGGGCTCAGTCGACTTTCCACCACCTCTTTTCTCCTGGGGCTTTGTTCTCGAGGCTCTGCCAGCCTCAGACTCCGCTCTGGAGTTTCTCCAGGGCTCAGCCTCCATTTCCGCGCCTCTGACAGTCTGGAGCTCCTGTCTCCAGCCTCTCCTGGGCTCTGCCTCCAGTCCCGAGCCTCAGAAGGCCTGGGGCTCGACTCTCGGGCTCCCCCTATCCCCAGCCTCTTCTCTCTGGCCTCCCTGGGACTGAGCCGCTCTTCTCTTGACTCTCTTCCCATGGGGCTCTGATCCCGCATCTCCCCAGGGCTGGGTCTCCGCTCCCGGGTCTCCAAAGGTCCAGGCCTTCTCTCCGCAAGTAGCTCTTCACTCCGCTGCTGCTGCTGCTGCTGCTGGCGCTCCTGCCGAATGAATCGGTTCTGGTGCACTGGCCCGATGGCCTCCAGGAGGACGGCAGACTCATCTGGGTCTGGAGGTCCAGCCTCCGTAGTCCCAGGCACAGGGCTAGGTTCCCCAGGAGACAGACCAAGCTTGGCCCGGCGGCGTTCCAGGAGCCCCCGCTTCCAGGCTGGCATCTGGGACAGCCGCTCCCGCTCCGCCTTCTCCCGGCCACGAACAGCGGCCTCCTCCTGCCGGCGCCGGGCTAGCAGCTGTAGCTTCCAGTCCGGAATGGTGGCCATGGTCGCCTTGAGGTGAGGTGAGGAGCACTGGGGGCAGAGAACAGGAAGGAGAGGCTCCAGAGAGGCCAGGGGGTGAGCCCGGGGGTGGGGGGAGAGGAAGTGGAGGGGGAGAGGTGGTACACAGAGAAGGGCAGAGGAGCTGAGGGTGAGGACAGTGGGAAAGAGGGTGGAGAAGGAGGAAAACTGAGAAAGTACAGAAAAAGCTATGAGCCAAGTTGGTGGGGGTGGGGGGTGGTGCGGTGAGAGGAAGAGTGAAGATTCAGGGCAGAGGCAGGAGTCAGATTTGGCAGTACAGGGTTAGGGGGTATCAGAGACAGTCCCAAGGATGCGGGAGGAGAGAAGGACGAAAAGAGAAGTTGGCGTGAGGGAGAAGAGAGAAAAGAGAGGCTGGGGGCGAGAGGGGACAGGGTTCAGGCGAGGTTGCCTCACCACCACCCCAGGGGCAGCGAGAGTGGGCAGGCAGGTCAGAGAATCCTGCCGGAGAGGGGGCAATGGGACCTGAGGGGGTGTCGGGGAGGTAAGGAGGGGGCAGAGTGGAGAGGTCGAGGGGAGAAGAGGGAGTCAGGGGACAGAGGGGAAAGGGAGCTCCGCGGCTGCAGTCTGGCGCGTCTCGGCGCGGGCCCCAGAGGTCCGGGCTCCCCTTCCAGCCCGGCTGGGGCCACGCCTCTCCGGCCCCAGCCCCCACCCCTCCGCCCGGCACTCCGCCCCAAGGCGGGTCAGGGGAAATACCCTCCCCCGGGGACTTTCGGAACCCGGGCGTCTGGGCTGCCAGGTCGTTCCCAGAACCTTGGCGTCCACCGTCCCCCGCCCCCGGGGCCGTCACCACCGCCTGCCTCCCCCACCGGCTGTGCCCCAGGACCCAGGCACACGGAGGACCGGCTCCACGCCTCTTCTCTCCGGAGCCTGCGAATCCTGTGCCGGGGTCCCGGCTCTCATGGCACCCTGACATAGCCGGCCATCCCCACCCGGCTCTGCTTGCACAGACAATCTCGGCACAAAGAGGAGACAGCCCAAGGTGTCCGGGCCAGGGACGGGAGCGGGGACGGGAGAGAGGAGACACCCCCTCTCCAAGTCTGAAGCCCCTCAGTCAACTCACATGCCGCGGGGTTCCCAGGGGAGGGGGTGCGGAGGAGCCTGGCGTCCGGAGAGAGGAGGAGAGAGGAAGAGGAGGAGAGAGGGATTGAGGGAGATCCGGAGACAAGAAGGAGGGGAGGAGGGAGGGAGAGGAGGAGGGAAAGAGGGAGTCGAGGAGGAGGGACGGAGACAGAGACCTGGGGGCCGGGCGGGGGGCGGCGACCGCTTTGTCTGAGGACAATGGGGAGAGAGAAGGGGGCGCGGGGCGGAGCCCGAGGTGGGGGTGGGGCCTCGCTCCCCGCGACCCCGCGTGGGACTCGGCTCCGGAACTCCCCTCTTCCCGCCACAACCCCTGACCCTCCGTGCTCTGTCCCCAGGGCCCCTCACCTCGCTCCCGCCCGGTACCCCTGGAGAACCCAGGTGTCCAGACGCCCGCCCCCACCTCGCCGACCCAGGGCGGCGGCCCGTGACTCAGGCCCCTCGAGGGACTTAGGGAGGAAGCAGCAGCTGCTCCGAGCCGGCCCGCCCTTCCCATCTCCCGCTGCTCCTCCCCACGCTTTTGCCTTCCCCGGCCAGCCTTTGTTACTGCGGGGTCCAGGGCAGCCGTCAGGCTGCGGGGGCCCGTGGGGAGGGGGCGGCAGGAGGGGCGCTCGCAAGCCAAGTGCTTTGGAAGGTCATTTCTCTACCAGAGCCGCTGCCCGGCTCTTTTTAGCTTCAATCTGTCTCCCATGGATCCCCTGGTCTGCAGCAGGGAAATTGGAAGATTGGGAGGAAGGAGGACTCGGCCGCTCCGGGAAAGTGGGGGTGGGTCCAAGGGGAGTGGTCGCCGCCCAGCCGTCGCCAGAGGGCGCGGTGTCTGCCCAGACTCAAGTTCGGCGCCCAGGCTCTGGCTCGCCTTCCTTCCCAAACCCAGCCCTGAAGCCTGAGAGACACTGAGAGACTGCATGCCATATGTCGAAAAACCAGGCTCGATTTTATTTTCCTGCAGCGCATGTTCCTCGGGAGAACAGGGAGTCCTTAGACACCCGAATTAAGAGGGGCAGCATCCTCAATTAGGTTGAGAATGGAGCGCAGGGGCGGGGCCTAAGGAGGTGGAGAGGCCAGCCAGTGGGGCTGCACTGAGCAGCAAGGCATGGAGCCTGAAGGGGCAGCCACTACCATCAAACTTGCAGACCCTGGTCCACCTCCTAGGAGGGGAAGCGAGATGTGGAGAAGGGGATCCCTGAGGTACAGAGGCAGGTGAGTAAGTGTCAGGGGAGTGGTCAGGCCAGACCCTTCTCCTTGTGAGGAGGTTGTCGGGTGCGGGGAGGGGGGGGAAGGGTCATCAAGCCATAAACTGAGGAGACAGGTAAGTTCCCCACCCCCTCTTCCTGGCTGGTGAGAAGTGGACGTTGGAGGCCAGTGGCTGAAATTCAGAATTTAGGGTATGGAGCTGGACTCAGGGAGCCAAGTCTCAATCAGAGGGACAGCCCCTTCAGTTCATGGATTTGGGCCTCTGGTGTGAAGCAGCCAGGGCCTGGATGTTAAGGGATTTGGAATTCGAGGGGGAGAGGAAGTATAGGGTTTGGAACCAGGGTTAGCTCCTCATTCAGCCTCCCCATCCTGGGGCCGGGAGAGCAAGTGGAGTTTTCTTTGCAGCTGGGCCCGGAGGTAGCGAAGGTCTTGCTGGTCAAGTCCATGAGCCAGGCCCAAGTAGAGGGTAAGGAGGAGAGCAAGGAGGAGGCGGTCAGTGCCCAGGGTGGGGACCACCCACAGCACTGTCAGCAGCTCCACGCACACTGGGTGGCGCAGGTGGGAGAAGAGTCTCAGGGCCCGGGGAGACTTCAGGGCCAGAGGCTCACCCAGCCCCAGCACATGGTAGTACACCTAGGAGAGGGAGAACAGCTTAGAAATGGAGTCAAGCCCTTTTTGCAATTTAGCTGCCTCTTTTCTCCCCTTCCAGGCACCTTCCTTCTATAACTCCGGCCCAGGAACCACCCTTCTGAGACTTGGGCCTCTGACCCTTGTCTCTGATTCATGAATCTTCCCCAAGCCTAGGAGGCTCATAATTTTTGGCCTTTGAGGGAGGGCTGAGGGGAGACCATCTTACAAGAAAGGGAAGTGAGGGAGTAGAAAGCAGGAGGAAGGTGGAAGAGCATGCAAGGAGGAGGAGAGAAATCCTTGGAAGAGAAAGAGGCGTTCTAGAAAGGATTAGAAGTCTCAGGTAGGGATCTGGGAGCCTCACCTGTTTGAGGCCCATGAGCTCCGCGTAGTCAAAGACGAGAAGGATGCTGAAGATGAGGAGCCAGGAAATGACGTGGAGCACAAAGCAGAGGAGGGGCACCCAGGTGGCCCATGGCTCAGCCCGAGCTTCCCACAACACAGGGCCTCTAGGTACGGGCTCCCAGTACCGCATCACCAGCTGGGGAAGGATGAGGGGCTGGGTATCCCAGCAGCCCACCCTTGAGAGACCTAGACCCAGAGGCTGCCCTCCACCCCCACCCCAGGCTGGCCTGCAGCTCTCTGCACCTCTACCGTGAGCATCACCAACAAATATCTACCATGTGGAGGGTGCTGGGTGGGGTTCTAAGGATGTAAGGATGACCTGTCTCTACCCTGATGATTTACAGAACAGTAAGGGGGTGACCAGATAGGTACACAAGGTAGCCTATGCCAAGCACCCAGTGAGAAAGCAGATGAGTACTAACTGGGAAGCCTTCTCTTGAGATCTAGGGAAGTGGTTTTGAAGAAAGGGCAGGACTGAAGGGGAATTAACTAGGGGATCCCTAGAAGGACAACATGAACAAAGTTGCAAAGGTGAGAATGCTCATATCGTGCTTGGGGAATGACAAGCAGTACACCCTTCTTGATAAAAAGTAGAATGTGTGCCGTGGAGGAATGGAAGCTGAGATTAGAGTCCTAACACCTTCCTTCAGTTCTCCTCCTAAACCCACATTTTATCAGAAGCCTAAGATCCTTGCCCCTCCAACCTAGGGCATCCTTCCCACATACTCTGTTTCCCTTGGGGACTCAGCTGCCAGAGCCTCATACCTGCAAGGCCAGGGCAGTGCATGCCACGTACAGTGACCTCTGAAGGACCCCAAAGTACCGGGACATCCATGCCTTCACTGTCTCAGTTGCCATGAGGCTGTGCTGCCCCACAAACAGTAGCAGGAGCCCCAGATCCCAAGCCAGGGAGGCAAGGATGCTGTGGTCCTGCAAGGCAGCCAGCCATCCTTGGCGGGCTTCTAGAGGGAGTTGGAGAAAAGGACAAAAGTTCAGGAAGATAATGGGAAACACTCCCTACCTTCATCTCTTGGGGCTGCAGGCCATGCCCTTTAATGCTTTCAAGAGCCTTAATGCTTCCTCTCCAGGCTTTGCCCACCTCGCTTTTCCATTCCCTGTTTCTTCCCCCTTCCTCAGCCCTTCTTCAGAGCTGGGGAAGACGATTCATGTTGGGTACTCACAAAGTCATGGCTGGAGAGGTTACCATTGGATTGCCCCTCGTATTTCGGTTCTCCAAATGCTCCCTCTTTTTAACACTCTCCCCTCCATACTCTTCTCTACAAAGCACTTTCCTTAGAATACTCTGCTTATCGCACTTTCCCTCCCCCTCAATCCTCACTCTCCCGCCTCTCCAAACCGCTAATCCCTGAGCTCCTAAATTAGCCCTCCGGTCTCCCCTGCAGCTTCTCGGCGGCTTCCAAGGTTCTAGTTCCCTCTCAGGAGTTCCCCTGTCATTTGTCTCCAAGCCCCGCCCCGCTCCCCTCTCCTCCGGCCCCACCTCCCTACCCTGGAGCTCACCCTCGACCCCTCCCGCTCACCCGGACCACCAGACTCTGGGATCCCTCCAAGAAGCGGCCGAAGGGAGGTAAAGCGCACGAACTCCACTCCGGTGCCAAAGGCCAGGATGAAGGAGGCGAGGGCAGCGGGGACCAGGAGCAGTGCTGGGGCCATGGCGAGAAACCGAGGGGTGGGGCAAGGGGCGGGCCCGGGATTCCCGCGGCTGCAGGCCCCGCCCCCGGCTCCGCCTCCTGCCTGGGATCCTGCCCAGGAGGGCGAGGCTCCCGCGCGGAGATGCCCCGGCTTCCGGCCGCCGAGCGCGGTTTCTCCCACCAGACAGCAGGCTCCATGCACGCGGCCTCTGAAACCTGCAGTCCGCGCGTCACAGAGGGAATATTAGAATTCCGAGTGAGAGGTGAAAAGGGCAGCGACTCTGCTGCCACTCACGTGGGTCGAATCGCAGCTCAGCTAGTTTTCCCATCTAAAATGAAGACAGTTCTTCTGTTGCAGGATTCTTGTGGGAACAGAGCTTTAGGATCCCACTTTTCTTTAACAGCCTTGGCTAGAAAACATAACCAGAGTCAGAGGTTACAAAGCCTCGGTTAACACTTTAATAACGAACGATGAGAGAACGGAAGCCTGTTGACTCAGCTGAGAAGCCAACGCCCTGAATCACCTAGTACATCTTGTTAAATTGAAAAAGAGTTAGTGACTGTTTTGCCACAAAATAAATTAATGCTTATTCTGTAACTTATAAAGTTGAGTTGTTGCTAAGAAGGGCAGAGAACTTCTCTGTTGTAATACTGAAACGTTTGTTCTAATAATGCTTAACGCTGTTGATTTGTAACCATGAGAGTAAAAATGTTGAAATATTTGTGCTAGAAAACTTTATTACAGTTGTAAATTTTGCAGTAGGTTAATTTTATCCACCCTTGTGATAATTATCTATGACTACTCTGCAACTTCATTAGTTTGACTCTATTTACTAGTCAGAAACCACTAAGATCTTTTGTTTTAACGTATTCTCCCTACAGGCCTGTTTATCATACCTATGGACTAACATTCATATCTAAAATGCAAAGTAAAAGTAAGGTTTTTCTCCATCAAAATTAAAGATGACGTAGCTAAGAACCTAGTCACAGTAGCTGTGACCATGGTAGAGACCTTAGAGATCAATAAGCTAATTCCCTCAACTTATGGATAGAAGAAACATAGGCCCAAAGAAATAAAGAAAATTTCCTAAGATGAGAATTAAGGGAAACTGCTAGTCCTGTGGGCTCAGGCAGGAGAAAATTGCCAAGTGGCATCCCACAGGCTCTGCATTCCTTCTCCCTCCGTGAAGCTCAGTACTCCCACCCTCCTCTGAATCAACGCTATTGTATACTGTACCAGGCATCTTATGTTTTCCCTCCAGATTCATTCTCCAGCCCGCTTCTGCTTCAGGAAGTTGTCCTGAATGGGCTACATCAATGAAGGTCACAGCTTTTCTTGAGAAAGCCCTCTCTACATAACTGCTCCCTCTTCTCAAGCTTTTGGGCTTAGAGGTGGTCACAACAGAGCTGTGGGTCCTGGGGTACCGCAATACTCTTTGTGACTTCTCTACGCTCTACCTACTTCTTTGTAATTTTCACCTTATTAAACTCTCCCCCAATTATCCTAATTTGACTGTGCCACCATTTCCTGCTAGGACCCTGACTGAGACATTTATTGCACAATGTGCCATAAGCTGTGGGATTCGTTGGAAGTGTAAGAAAAGATCTCTATTCTTGGGGCTGGCCCTGTGGCCGAGTGGTTAAGTTCGCGCGCTCCGCTGCAGGCGGCCCACTGTTTTGTTGGTTCGAATCCTGGGCGTGGACATGGCACTGCTCATCAAACCATGCTGAGGCAGCGTCCCATATGCCACAACTAGGTGGACCCACAACGAAGAATATACAACTATGTACCTGGGGGCTTTGGGGAGAAAAAGGAAAAAAAATAAAATCTTCAAAAACAAAAAAAAGAAAAGATCTCTATTCTCTAGAAGTTTAAATTAGGGTGCTGAAATGGTACCAGTCACGAAGTGGGAGTGCATGTGAGTGCTAAAGAGGCTACAGAGACAGCAGGTACTGTAAGGAATCACGTGCACCTCAAGGACATGGACACTTTCACATGGTACAAGGCTTTGAGTTGTGCGAGAGGACTATTTCTTTGGGTCCTACCATGTGATCACCCACAATGGCTCTGCTTAATATGTATTATGAGATTTTAGGTATATTTAAAAGTCAGCATAGTGTTTGGCAAAGCTCATGCTATTTCTACTACACTAAAGTTTTCCAAACTTCAGCATAACTTACTTGCAGAAAAGTGCACAAAACTAATCAATCATCTTTTTTATTGGAGTTCACATAACACAAAATTAACTATTTTAAAGAGAACAGTCCAGTGGCATTCAGTACATTTATGATGTGTGCAACCACAATCTCTAGTTTCAAAGCATTTTCATCACCCCAAAATAAACCCTGTACACATTAAGTAGTCATTCCTATTTTCCCCTCCCCCCAGCCCCGGCAACTACCAATCTACTCTGTTTCTATGGATTTACCTATTCTAGGTATTTCTTATAAATGGAATCATGCAATGTGACTTTTTGTGTCTGGCTTCTTTCACTTAGCGTGCTTTTGAGGTTCATCCTACTTCATCCCCTTTTATGGCTGAATATTCCATTGTATGGATATGTCACGATTTGTTTATCCATTCATCCACTGATGAACATTTGTGTTATTCCATCTTTTGGTTCTTGTGAAAAGTGCTGATATGAACATTCTTGTACAAATATTTGTCTGAACAACTGTTTTCATTGTTTTGGATGTATACCTATGAGTGGAATTGCTGGATCACTTGGTAATTCTATGTTTTACTTTTTGAGAAACTGTCAAACTATTTACCACAGTGGCTGAACCATTTTACATTCCCACCAGCAATGTATAAAGGTTCCAATTTCTCCACATCCTTGTAATCAACCAACTTTTAAAATTTAAATTTAAGAAATGTTACATTAAAAAAAACCTACACTACACCATAAGGCACAGAGTGAATATTTATTTATCACAGAGGATAAGCCTAAACTCTAATTTTATAAAGACTGGAAAAGCAGGCCAGAAAAGTGCAGAGATTTGCTCAAAGTCAAAGCTAAAGGACACTTCTAACAAAATGGAGCCAGAGGAGGGGAAGATATTTTAGCAGCATTCTGTAACTGCACTCTCAAATTCACTCACTCCGAGCATCCCTTCAAGTTATTGACACTAGAATTGTTTCCACAATCTTTTGGAGGATGAGTAGGAATCCCAGTAAGAAAAGACAAAGAGATGGCTTCCAAAGGGGAGGCAGGACACTGTATGCCACGGAGCAATATGTACATCAGTCTAACTAAAGATTAGAGCTGCTCAAGATGTCTGAGCATGGGATTAGCCAATTTTAAATGGCCATTTAAGAAAATCTGTGGCTCCCAAGCTCTCTATTGTTCTGTTTACCCATAAGTCTTTTCAGCTCCACCCATATTCCAAGACAAATCAGATCAATACATCCCAATCCTTTCTAAAGCCCTAAATTCTTTCTTCCATATATCTTCTAACACTTTATTTATTGGTCTGGGAGCAAATAGGGTGGGGTTTCAGGTGGATGACATTTCCAAAGCGGAGAGGACGAAGGCCTCTGGCTTGGCTTCCTGCTTCAGCACTCCTGTCAGCAGGAACTCAGGTGAGAGGATGGGCAGCCCGACCCGAGATGGAATGGCGCATCGGGGGAAGTCCTGGGAGCATGTGATCACAACTCTCTGAGGCTGGGGAAAGACAGAGCAAAGACAGAAAGTCAGGGGTGAAAAAGAATCCTAGAAATAGGGTCAAGACCCATGAATCAGTCTTAGCATCCCTAAAATAGTACCTCCTGATATGAAGCCAGATGGAGGACACTGCACTGTCAATGAAGTACTCTTGCCAGAAAAGCTGAACCTGAATTTATTCAAGCCTTTAAAATTAACTACAATTTACAGGAAATATAGAAAATAAAAGAATAAGATAAAGCATACAACAAGGGAGCAAGTAGAAAAATCCAGACTGCAGAACATTCTAAAGGACAACTAAGGGCCAGCCCCAATGGCCTAGTGGTTAAGTTGTGCGCGCTCTGCTTTGGCAGCCCAGATTGGTCCCTGGGCGTGTACCTATACTACTCATCTGTCAGTGGCCATGCTGTGGTGGCAGCTCACATATAAAAAGACCAAAAATTGGCAGCAGATGTTAGCTCAGGGTGAACCTTCCTCAGCAAAAAATAAAAATAAGTAAAGGACAACTGACCTACTTTCTGGGGAAAGTCAATGGCAGAAAAAAGGCTGGATGGGTGGGGGGATACTCTGGAGTAAAGGAGAATTAAGAGATAGAACAATTGTGGTAATACATGGACCTGCTTTGAACTGTAAAAAAACATTTTCAGACAAGTGGAGAAATTTGATTCATGGCATATGAGAAAATGACCAAGAAACTATTGTTAATTTTATTATGCATCAATAACAGCATTGTGATTATGTAAGAAAATGTACATATTTCCTAGAGATGTATACTTTAAGTATGTAGGAGGAAATAATATGATGTTTGCAGTTTTCCTTTAAAATACCTCAGCAAAGGAAAAAAAGAGATAGAGCAAATGTAGCAAAATCTAAATTAATCTGCTGAATCTGAGGGATAGGTATATGCAGGTTCACTGCATTATTCTTGCTCCTTTTGTGTATATTTGAAAATTTCTTAAATACAAAATAAAAATAAGTCCATTTGGTATCATCAGACCTCTTCCCTCATTCCAGCCCCTTTCTGTACCATAGGTCTTCCCTCTACCTTCACAGTACTCTGTGTTCCCATCTGTACCTCCATTTTGTCCTCCAACCTTTTCCCATTCTGGCCACCTCCCCAGATCCAGAACATACCACCCATACCTTATAGGACCGGGGCATGCTGGGTAGGACAGTGCCTCCACAGCAGCTGATGATCTCTCCCATCTGAAGTGGAGGTGGCTGGACTCCAGGGGTCACATGAATCTCATAGCCCTAAGAGGAAGAAAATGGTGGAGCAGTAGATGTATGCACTGAGAGGCCATGGACCACTGGGAAACCTCTGGAGGGAGGGCTGAAGTATGGGGCAGAAGATAGCCTCTCACCTCCAGCAGCCTTCGCTCCCGAGCTCGGCTCAGAGCATCCCGAAGGCTGAAGCCAAAGTTCTCTTCCTGCTCAGGATCGGTCACCACGTATTCATCCGGTGGCAAGAAGCAACCAGCTTTGCGGGACTAAGGATGGTAGCAATCAGCATCAAACCTCAGCCCAGCCTCTCACCCAGCTGTTCTAGTATTTGTATGGAGCTCACAAAATGTTTTGAATGAAGCTTTCTGCCTCACCAACTTCCCTTGTTTCCTGTACCCCCTTTTCCTCCCACCACTTTCCAGAGCGTATGTGAGCAGTCTTCTCCAGTCACGATCACTATTGGTCCATCATCATCTCCTGATCTCTCACCTGGTGCAGCCAGTCCAGGGAGAGGATGGGGATCCCCCGCCCCAGGGCACACAGGAACTTGACCGTCCGGCGGATTCGATCAGTCACCAGGTGGGAAGCCTCTGCCACTGAGCTGGCCAGACTTCCCCCCAGGGCCAGTACTGCCCGCTCTCCTCGAACATCCACCACTCCTGTGAAGAGCACCTGTGGAGGGGGTTAGCCGGAGCTGGTCACAGCAACCCATGCCATCAGTGCCCATCTCCAAAATCCCCTTCATCTCCTCCCATCCTCCCAAATCTGTCTCCCTTGAAAGCCTCATGCCCTTTCTCTCCTACTTTGGGGGCTGTGGACTCTTGATTAGGTTTGGTTCTTCGGAGGCTGCGGCTCAGTATTCCCTCTTCTTCTGCTTGGTCTCTCTTTCTCTTGCCTGGTCCTGGCATCACTACAACCTGGGATTGAGAAAGATCTTGGTAGGAGTTTCTGAGCCCCTAAGCCCTTTGCTAGCTTTGTGGTCCCAGCCCTCTCCTCACCTCTTTCTTCCCTGGTCTCTCTGTGGGATCATCTTCCTCTTCCTGGAGGAACGCTGTCTTCTGGGAGACTTTCCCTCTTTGGAGCCGTTTTTGAAGTGGGGGTAAATCCAGGGTAGCTAAAGGCCTCTTGTGGCTTTGAGAGGCCTTACGCTGGGGCTCTGGGGTGAACCCAGATGTACCTGCTGCCTCTACCTTTTCGATGTGGGGAGCATGAGTGGGCGCCTCAGGAAGCTGGGCAAAGGCAGGCTCAGGAATGGTTGTAAGGGACTCAGCTGCTCTCACTGCTCTTCGTCTTTGGTTCCTCGAGTTAGGTTCAGGGGGTGCAGAGCAGGGTTCATGGACAATGGGAGCTGTGGGGGACCCCTGCTTCCTAGTGGCCCTTGGCCTCCTGCTGCAATTGGCTTGAGGGATGGTCTCAGGGGGAATAGGCTGGTCTGTGGGGACAGGAGACCGGAATTCAGGGGTGGTAGGAACTGGCACAGCACTTATTATAGAAGTCCTTAGTGTCCTGCTCTGACTAGCCGGAGCTATGGCTTCAGGGGTGACAGGCTGGTCTGTATGGCTGGGAGGTTCATGGCCAGGGGCTGTGGGTTCCATTGGTTGGGGAGTCTTGACAGAGGACCTATGTTTTCTGCCCCGAATGTCCTGAGTTGTGGACTCAGGGGTAACAGATTGGTCTGTCGGGGTGGAAGGCTGGAGCTGTGAGGCTGTGGGGACAATTGGTTTGGGGGTCTTGACAGAAGACCTATGTTTTCTGCCCCGAGTGGCCCGAGATGTGGGTTTGCAGGTGACAGGTTTGTCTGTGGGGGTAGAAGGCTGGAGCTCAGGGGCTGTGGGGACAATTGGTTCGGGTGTCTTGACAGAAGACCTATGTGTTCTGCCCCGAGTGGCCCGAGATGTGGGCTTGCGGGTGACAGGTTTGTCTGTGGGGGTGGAAGGCTGGAGCTCAGGGGCTGTGGGGACAATCGGTTCAGAGGTGTTGACAGACCTATGTTTTCTGCCCCGAGTGGCCCGGGATGTGGGTTTGGGGGTGACAGGTTGGTCTGTGGGGGTGGAAGGCTGGAGCTCTGAGGTTGTGGGAACAATTGGTTCGGGGGTCTTGACAGAAGACCTATGTGTCCTTGGCTGAGATGTGGGTTTGGGGGTGACAAGTTGGTTTATGGAAGTGGAAGGCTGGAACTCAGGACCTGTGGGTACAACTAGTTCAGGGGTCTTGACAGAAGACCTATGTGTCCTGCCCTGAGTGGTGCCAGATGTGGGCTCACTAGCGACAGATTGGTCTGTGGGGGTAGAAGGCTGAAGCTCAGGGGCTATGGGGACAATTGGTTCAGGGGACTTGACAGAGAACCTATGTGTTCTGCCCCGAGTGGCCCGAGATGTGGGTGTTAAGATGCCAGACTGGTCTTTGGAGGTGGGAGGCTGCAGCTCAGGAGCTGTGGGGACAACTGGTTCAGGAGTCTTCACAGAGGCTCTGTGTGTTCTGCCCCGAGTGGCCCGAGATATGAGCTCAAGAGTGACAGGTTGGTCTGTGGGGGTAGGAGGCTGGAACTCAGGGGCTGTGGGGACAACTGGTTCAGGGGTCTTGACAGAGGACCTATGTGTCCTGCCCCGAGTGGCCCGGGATGTGGGTGTGGGGATGACAGACTGGTCTTTGGAGGTGGAAGGTTGCAGCTCAGGAGCTGTAGGGACAACTTGCTCAGGGGCCTTGACAGAAGATCTATGTGTCCTGCCCCGAGATGTGGGCTCAGGAGTGACAGGCTGGTCTTTAGAGGTGGAAGGCTGGAGCTCAGGGGCTGTGGGGACAACTGGTTCAGGGGACTTGACAGAGGACCTATGTGTCCTTCCCCGAGTGGCCCGAGATGTGAGCTTAGCGGTGACAGGCTGGTCTTTGGAGGTGGAAGATTGCAGCTCAGGTGCTGTGGGGACAACTGGTGCAGGGGTCATTTCAGAAGACCTGTATGTTCTGCTCCGAGTGGCCCGAGATGTGGGCTCAGGGCTGACAGGCTGGTCTGTGGGGGTGGTAGGGTGGGACTCAGGGGCTATAGAAGACACTGGAGAGGGTAACATCCTGGAGGACCCCCGGGGCCTGACTTTGGGTTTTGGATGCAGAGGCTCCAGCTCTGAGGGAGGAATCTCTGGGGCTCCCTGACTCCCATTTTGCCTGGCCCTGGGAATGGGCAGCTCTAAGGAAGGCAGAGGCTGAGGTGTAGGATGTTTTTGGCTCTGAGACATGAGGGGGTTTTGGAGTGGGGCTGAGGCTTCAGTCACTGCAGGAGGCAGACACGCCTCTGGGGATTCCTGATCACCCTGGGGAGAAACACAAGAAGTGAGGCAGGAAGAGGCAGAGAGAAGAGAGAAAGGACTTGGATCCTGTTCTTGATACTTGTTTGCGTTTAGGGTGCGCTCACTGGCATTTCTATCTGTGACCCCCTTCCATTAGACGGGGAACTCCCTGGGGAGGAAGTAGTCCTCTTTCCCAGGGACCTCTCCCCATAACGCCAGTATGGTGTTCTCCATATATGGATGATGGTAATGAAGAGGATGGTTGGGGGAAAGGGGGAAGAGATATAAAGAAAGGGACTTTCTTTCTGAGTCAGGTAGAGGGAGACAGAACTTGGGAAACAGATATGGAAAACAACAGGTGCCAGGGGTAAAGGGATAGAAGCCATCTGAGGAGCGGTGAGAATGGGAGAAAAGTGAGATGGGGAAAGGCGTAGACTAAAGCAAGGTCAGGGGAAGGGCAGTGGAGGGGATGTGATCTTCGTGGAGTTTGGAGAGGTGGAGAAAGCATGTCTCACCCTAGAAGCCTTCTCAGCAGGTGGCATCTTGCAATTCAAGTGGTCTAGACAGAAAGCAAAGACAAATGTGGCTGAGGTCTAAGCAGTCAGTTACTTAGGGGGTGATGGGGGCTATGTACCACCCTAGGTTCCCCTCTGCCTTCACTTACCTCTCTCCTGCCTCCTGGGACTCACTGGGACGCCCCTTCCTCCACCTGATTGGCTCCCAGAAGCTACCACAGCTGAAGCGAGTGCCTGAAGGCCCCCAGCCCCCACCCGAGGCTCTGGTGTTGGACTGGAGGCCTGCCCTTCCTGGTCCTGGGTCCCTCTCTCTGGCTCCCCTGCCTCAGGGCCTCTCTCCTGTATCACTTTGGATACCTTGACCTCTAACCCACCTACCTCACACACTCTCCCTGGTACTAATTTCTCTGCTTCTCTTTCAAATATTTCTCTTGCAAGAGTCTGCTTTTCTCTCTCTTTCTCTTGTATTTCCCTGGCTGTCTCAATTTCTACCTTCAAACTCTCCATACCACTTTCGGGACTTGCACTTGTCACCTTTTTGTCAGACTCTTGTCTCTGAGTGTCTCTAGCTAACACCTGTTTTTGTTGACTGTCCCGTAGCCCCCAAGTTAATTCTTCCTCTCCCATCACATCTTTTCTCTCTCCTTCTGGTGGCGGTTTCTTGGTTGCCCTCTCCAATGGTCCTCTCTCAGGGTTCACCCTGTCTGCTGTTTCTCCTGGTGTACCCATGTCTTTCTCCACAGTCTGCATCCCTCTTCCTTGAATCCCCAGTGGCTCTGCATGAACTGGGCTCTCTGGATGTTGTTCTCCTGGTGTTGCCCTAGGTGGTGAGGGGCAAGATCCATGGGCCTCAAGGTGGGCGGCAATGGGCTGGGTCTCAGAGGCCTCAGATTCTCTTGGACAGTATGGCTGTGTAGCCAAGACCTCCCACAGCTCATCCAGGGCACCTGGAAGCAGAGTTAGACAGAGAGAGGGATGAAGACCGAAAAGGTAACAGGTTGAGAAAGGATTAAGATAAATCCATGAATAATAAATCTAAATGGATTATTAAAGGAAAGCTGGAAAAAGGAGGATAGTCATAACATGTAATGTTTGTCTCAAAAAGTAGGACAATACCTTCATATAAAAGCTCTCTCGGTAGCCTCTTTAAAAACGATGCTAGACTAGTTGCTCCATAGGTCTGACTTAATATGGCATTTTTTTCTGATGAGATGGAGAAACATCAGCAAAAGAGTCAAAGAATATGAAAGAAACGTGTAGAGGGAGAAAACAAGGATGCCCAATCAGGGCATAGAGGAGGGGTGAGTTTCCTATACCTTCGGCCTGGAAGCTGCAACGGGAAGGGCCAGGCTCTTGGGGTGGACTTAACAGGAAGGCCTGGGTAGGTTCATCCTCCGTGCTCTGGACTGCTGCACAGGAAAAGATGGCCTAAGCACAGCTCCTCCACAGAACTCCAGGCTCCCATTCCCGGTCTCCTGCCCTGCCCATGCCAGCTTTCATGCCTTTCAAAGACCACCAGTCTTATCTCCCAGCTCCCATCAGACCCAAGTGTCCTCACCTTCCAGGCTCTGACCCTCTTTCTCCACAAAGCACTGGGTAGCCTGTAGGTCTAGATCTTCAGAATCTAGTCAGGGAGGAATATAGGATAGATAATAAAAAGTCATATCTGACCCTTAACTCCTTACTTTTTCTCTACTATTCTCTCCCCAACTCCAACCCCTATGCAATGCACTGAATGTTTGTGTCCCCCCAAAATTCTTATGTTGAAACCTAATCCCCAATGTGATGGTATTAGGAGGTGGGGTCTTTGGGAGGTGATTAGGTCATGAAGGGGGAGCCCTCATGAATGGGATTAGTGCTCTTATAAAAGAGACCCCAGAGAGTTCTTTTGTGCCCTTCTGCCATGTGAGGATACAGTGAGAAGACGGCTGCCTATGAACAAGGAAGAGGGCCCTCACCAGACACTGAATACGCTGGCACCTTGATCGTGGACTTCTCAGCCTTTAGAACTATGAGAAATAAATTTCTATTGTTTATAAGGCACGCGGGCTATAGTACTTTGTTATAGCAGTTTGAATGGACTAAGCCACTCTATAAATATTCTTTCTCTTAAAGGTCAAGGGAGGAAGGAAGGCCAGCACTTACCATCACGGGCATCTGCAGAGTCCTTGGTCCCATCCATACGTGGTTCTCTCTTCCCTTCTTTGGGGGTCTGGGCTCCCTCTCTCCGTGGCTGGGTGGGTTCCCCTGGAGTGCCTGTGTCCACCACCAGATCTGTTAGGTTTTCCCTTGAGACAGGGAGAAGGCCCTGCTCCACTAGTGCCACAGGTGACCCACCCTGGGCCCCCGCCTCAGGAGCTCTCTCCTGCTCAAGAACAGCCACAGCCCATTCCGTCCCAGCATCCCCTCCTGTGGGAAACTGGCTCTTTCTTACATCTGTCACTGCTGAGGCATTTAAGGATGTGATCTCACAGTCCCCAACTGGAGGAGGCTGGGCTTCCTCTAGACACACCATAGGCAGCTTTGCTGGGCCCCTGTCTGCTTCCACATCTGTTTGATTTGTCCACGCCACAGGCACCTGATGCTTCTCCAGAGGTGTAACAGCTGGCCCTGGTAGGACTTCCTCCTTCACTTGTGTGTTGACGTCCACTGTGGCAGAGGCTTCACTTCTCTCCAGGTGGACTGCAGGTGAGCTCTTATCTTCCTCCATCTCTATATCACTGTCCCCAAGAGGAGGCTGGCTCTTTTCTGAATGTGCTTTGTCTGTGCAATCCTTGGGGACAGTGCCTCTCTTTTCCACTGGGGGCCCCTCCTCCTCCACATCTGTGTCACTGTCTCTCCTGGCGGAGGTTTGGCTTTGCTCCAGAAGGACCACAGGTTGGGCCTTGTCCTCTTCCACATCTGTATCTCTGTGCCAGGTAAGGGTTCGGCTCTCTTTCAGACGTGCCAAAGTGAGTGCTGCTGAGACTTCTTCCTCATCATCTGTATTGCTATCGATCACCATGGAGGCTTGGCTTCTCTCCAGAGGGACCGTTAGTAGGGCCTCGCCCTCCTCCACATCTGTATCACTACCAGCTGGGCTCTCCTGCAGATTCGCCAAGCCAGGTGCCCCAGGACTCTTTGCATCATCTCCATGGAAGACTTGCCTCTTCTTCATAGGAACTACAGCTGGGGTCGTGGGGATCCCCTCTTCTTCCACATCAGTATCACTGTCCATGAAGCCAGAAGGCTGGGCACTTTCCAAATGGACTTCGGCTGGCCTTCCTGGAGGCCTGCTCTCATCATCCACATCTGTGTCACTGTCCTCCTCAGCAGGTTGGGTCCTCTCCAGAATCACTCCAACTGGAACCACTTCATTCCTTGCATCCCTCTTGACTTTTGTGGCATTGTCCCTTTCCTCCACTGAACACTGATCCTTTTCAAGCTGGATTTCAGTTGTGATGGCTTTAGGCGGTTCTGTCTCTACAGTGGCATCTGTCATGGCAGCTGAGAAGGCCTCCCCTGTTGCTGGTTGCTGACTTTCTTCCTCATCTGTGTCACTGTCCAAGTTGAAGGCAAAAGGTGGCCCAGGGCCACCTGGGGCAGGGGAAGGCCCCTCTTCATCACTGTGAAGGGAAGAGAACAGAAAGAGTCTAGAATCTATTTCCCAAGAAGGGATACCCCACTCAACTGTGAACTCCTTGAGGGCAGACACGAGGTAGTATTTGTTTTTCTATCTCCAGCAATGAATTCTCCACTTGGCACATCAAAGGTGCTCAATAAAAATTCACCAGAGTAAAACAGTATGTGTAGTTCCCCAGCTATCACTTTCATGATAATTATCTCTTAGAGATGAATCGTCCAGCCCCTGGTTCCTCCTCCTTCTGAAGACTCAGATGTCTGGCCCTTCGGTACTCACCTCTCTGGAACTACTGTTGCCAAAGAAGAAGATGTGGTCCTTGGTTCTTTCACCACATGCCTTTCAGAAAGAGGATCTGTCAAGAGTAGACAGGAATAAGTTGACAGTTTTACACTCCCCATCCCTGTCTCCTCACCCACCCTCCCAATATACACACTTACCTACTTCCTCCTCTGAGTCCTCAGCCAACAGGAGCCCCCGGGGATGAGTTCCTCCCTGTACCTTGGGTGTCTCCTCTACAGTTAGAGGGCCCCGAGAGACAAAGGGCAGGGGGGCATCCAGGCGATGGTACTGGCAGAGCAAGTCAGCAAAGAGAATTAACTCCTGGTCTCTCAGACGATGACTCACCCCAGGGCTCAGGACCTTAGGAGGCCTCAGGATTTGAGTCCCATTGAGGCTCCCAGAATCCCGGAGGATAGGTGCCTTGCCCCAGGCCAGGATTTCAATCACTGCATGTTGTTTGGAGATGGATGGAAAGGGCAGGGCCACAGAGCAATCAGGCATTCGGCCTACCACATTCTTCCCGAGGTAGAGTGGGAAATCTAAGAATCAGAGAGGCAGATAGGTTCCCAGGCCAGAGTCTTGGCCTGCTATTAGGAAAACGTTCCTGTTAAGTACCTCACTACTCACGCAAGGTCCCCATAGGCATTAGACAAATAATAGGCCCCAGGACATCTAGGTATTGAAGAATACATGTAATGCATTATTCATAGTCAATACCCCATCCATTCACGCTAGGTTTTTTTCTATTGTGGTAAAATGTACAAAAGATTTACCATTTTAACCATTTTTAAGTGTACAGTTCAGTGGCATTAAGTACGTTCACATTGTTGTGCAACCATCACTACCACCCATTCTGAGACCACATTGGATTTTTATTTGAATTTCTTCATCTCCTAGTAAAGTAAAACCACCCCCAGTGAGTCCAGGGCACTTGCCTGGAGCAATCACCTCAATCAGCCCCCTCTTCTCCATTCCCAGTAAAGAAAGTTTTTCAGATCTCTTTAAAACCTATACAAGCTTCTTGCAACCCTCCCACTACTTTCTACAAAAATAAGAGGTCTATATCAGTACTTTAGCACCCAATACCCCCTGACCTTTTTCTGGTCCATGGGCACTACTGAAGATACGCAGTCGCCCTACGGGCGCCAAGCTACACCCCAAGGATTCACTGGGTCTCTCTGTCTCCTCCTCTTCTTCAACCTCCCAGTTAATAGCCTGGGTGTCCTCCATCATCTGGGAAGGAAACACATCATCATCTCTATCATTGGTTCACACACACAGCCTCAGAGAAAAGAGTGATAACCGGGGTAAACCTGGATAGTTTCCGAGGTTCATGCTTCTCTTTCCACCGATCATTCTGTTATCCTTCTGAAGCATTTAAAGAATATTTTTGACCATGACACAGAATAAGAAATAAATATTATTATGTCCCAAGTACACAAATACATACAAACACATGGGCTTATTTATATAGACAAAAGTTTTGAGAAAAAATGCCTAGCCTTACTATATACAACACACTGATAGTTTTTGCTCTACTTTTTTCTATTCTCTATTTTTTTTGGGGGGGGGGGGGTGAAGACTATCCTTGAGCTAACATCTGTTGCCTCTTTTTTTTTTTTTTGAGGAAGATTGTCCCTGAGCTAACATCTGTGCCAATCCTCCTATTTTTTGTATATGGGACGCGACAGCATGGCCTGATGAGCAGTGGAGTGTCTGCGCCCAGGATCTCAACCTGTGAACCCCGGGCTGTGGAGGCTGAGCATGGGAACCTATCCACTATGCCACCGGGTTGGCCCCCTCTCTCTATTTTTTAAAGGCTGATTTGCAACCTACTAAATTTATTTTACTATTCACTATTGGGTTGCAACTCACAGTTTGAAAAACACCATTTTAAAAGGAGCTAACGTTTGCCAAGCATCAACTATATGTTGGGCATTGTGTTATGTGTCAGGCATAGTAACCACATGAGGCAGGCATTTAGGAAACGAAGACTAAAAATATTAAATAATTTCCTCCAGATAACATAACAGATAAGTGGAAGGGACAAGAATAATGGTACTTGTGGCTGCAAAGCGCATGCTTTTTACCCTTTACCAGATCATCTCAGTGTGATCAGACTAAATTGCAAAGAATCATAACAGTGGACATATACAGACGCTTGCTATGTGTCAAGCATTGTTCTAGTTACTTTATATTAACTGACTCATTGAATCATCACAAGAATCCTGTCAAGTAAGTATTATCATTATCTTCTATTTCTCAGATAAAGAAACTGTAACATAGATGGGTTAAGGAATTTGCCCAAGGTCACCCAGATGTCTCTCCTCTGTTTCATATCTCTGATGGTTTTCCATGCCCACAGGATAAAATAAAATCTAAACTCCTTAGCAAGACCCTGTATGATCTGAACCTCATGTCCTGCAATGTGTGCCTCACTCCCAAGCCTATGGTTCAACCACATGAATCTTCTCCCCACTCTCTGAACACTGTTCCTATTGTCCCCCACATCTGCATGCCTTAACCTGCGCCTTGGCCCTTTGCTCCTAGTTTTCTGGTCCAACTCCTACCTATCTTTTATCATTCAGTTTTAATGTCGTTTCCTTAGCAAAGCCTTTCCTGGAGTCTTCCCTGCTTTCTGGTGTTCCTACCTGTTCCACAGCGGTGAAAGGACTTAAAATTATCCTCACACTTCTCACCAGATGGTAACCATTACTTTCCCTTTCTGCCGTCACACACCCCCTCGAGAACTGGGCCAGCAGAACTGTCTTTTCCCCTAGGGTCCATCATATTCACTCAGCAGTAGTCCTTGCGCACCTAGTGCCGTTCGAAGTATTCAGGATACATTTATGAACCAAACATAAAATTAACCCTACTCTCCTGATGAAAGAAGAAAGACGAAAACTCAAAATAGCACGGATGGAATTCACTTAGAAAGATGGCAACCTAGAGGGAAACTGTTGACAGGAAAGGAAAGTAGGACGCCTCCTTGGAGACAGTACTAACTCCGTCCTCAAGATTGGCGAACTCAGCGGGTGCCCACGACCCTTGGCTCTAATCCAATGGCCACCATCTTTGATCCCCATCCCAGTGGGTTCCCTCCGGGCCCAACGTCTCCCTGTGTCTTCATACCTAAACTCGGGGAGGGGCATCAAGTAAAGACGAACACTACAATCCTAGAAGCTAACTTCCAAATCTCCTCCGCCCAGTCGCACCCCCGGCACGCCCCTCCCGTCCTCCGGGAGAACCAAGATGGCACCCGGGGAACTGTGGGCGAGGTCCCCCAGAACTCACCTACTTTGAGGCCCCGCGCGCGCCACCAGTAACGGCCGCGGGCCGGTGGCGCGAGTGCTTGCGCCGGGAGGGAGCCGATTCTCTGATTGGCTCCCGCCGCTGTCTTTCACAGTCTTGCGGCACGCCGATTGATCAGGTCTCCAATGCGGAGGCACCGCCGTAGCCCCGCCCCCGCCCCGCCCCCGCCCCGCCCCCTCACAGCTCAAAGGGGCGGCTTCTCTGAGGGGCCTGAGATCCGTTGTGTGAGGCGGCAATCAGAGGCCGTCCTGCGCGCACAAGAATCGCGCACCCCGATTGGGCAGCTCCAAGGGACAACCCACTACGACTTCACCACCCAAGGCCCACTTCCCGCGCAGATTTCCAAACCGCGACCACAGAGTCTGGCTGCCGGAGGCAGATAGAGGGGCTTACCATAGTCGTCGCCCGATGCGTCTGGTGCGGCCAGAGCGCCCTTCCTCAGTCCTCCCAGACATGGTGTCCGCTGACTCATGAGAAATAAAAATGGGTTGCGGGTTGCAGTCGTGGCCGGAGGCTGCAGTTTGGAGAACTGCCCGTAGGCGTGGCGCTTGAGGACTACTCATTGCAATGAAAGTTCATTTCTTTTTGATTTGGTTTGTTTAGTAGAAGTCATGTCACTTTCCCTCTGAGAATACATCCCTGATAGACATTTTGAGGTCATTTTCCTAAAGCAAAGATCCTAGGCGAACAGAGAGCACTGTTTTGCTAACCATCTTAAAGGCTGACCGAGGTCTTTCGAGGGCTGAAGAAGGATGATACAATCATTTATTTCATCATCTCACACTAAGAGGATGGTAACAACATGACATATGTATAATTTAGGAATTCCTTTTGCATTCGTTATCTCACTTCATCCTGACCACCGCGATCAAATAGGCAGAAGTAGATTTTACAGAGGGAAGTTGAGTGACTTGCCTAGGTTCCTACAGTTAGTATAAGGTAGAGACAAATTGAAACGTCCTCTGATTTTAAATTCTGAACTGTCTTCACTGCCACAAAGTAACTACTTTCATTGTGATCATGCCTTAAAACATGAAACATTCTATTTTAAGTGGGTAGAGGGGTCCTACACAACTTGACATTCATTTAGGTGACTGAGAAATGTGTGTTGAATACAATGTGAATTATCAGTGATGACCTTGATAGCACATGTCCTCTATTATGCTTACCACACTCCATGGTTTATACGCTTCCCACGAAACTGCAGGATCCTGGAGTCCAGGGAGCTAATTTTTGATCATTTTTGTATCCCTAGCTCCTGGTTTGGTGGACACTTAGTATCTAACAAATGAATTAATCCCTGAGAAGAAACATGCCACTTTGACTTGAGCCCATCCAATTTTCTCCCATCAACCCCTCTCTCTACCCCCTTTTTTTTAAATTCTGGGGTTTTTGAGAGCTTGCAATGGCAAGCCACCTGGTCAGTAAAATTAGCGAATTGAAAAAGAGTGGACAGACACTGAAATTCTATCAGACACCCCACCCCACACTTTTGTTAGACAAGACCCCAGTGTCTTCAATGCTGCTCTAAGGTCCAGATCCCCTACACGGAAGGAAACTTCTGGCTTCACAGATCCCAGATATTAGCTTCTCTAAACCATTCAACTTATTCTTTGAACGTAAGCTCTAGACAATTACATCTCTATCCTGACAAGCCCTTGTTGCAATTTTGTTTCTCTTCCTAAACATTATCATTAGAAAACTCCCAAGGGAATAGCAGGAATAGTCTTTCCGAGTATCTGGGGGAGCAGCGGCTTACTGGAGTTCACGCCTTGGGTCACCAAAGGACCAGCTGTTAGATAGCAGAGAGGGGTGCTGCATGTCTCCCCAGTTTTCGCTGAGCTAAGCAGTCCTGTCTTTCCCAAGAGCTACCGCAGCGGGGAGCTTTCAGGGCGTGCCCACTCCTCCTTCCAACCCCTGGCACCCCAGGGTTCCCAAATCCTGTATCCCCGAAAACGACTCCCTTTGTGTATAAAAAACTCAGGCATAGAGGAAAGAAATCTTGCGCAAGATCATTTTTCATAAAAAAACAAAAAAAGTCCAAAACCAAAAACTCAGTACCCACCCATTCGTCCCTTCATTTTGCAGCGTGGACAACAATAGAGGACTACGACTCCCAGAGCTGACTGCGCTCGTCCACTCGAGCAGAGACCAATGGACGTCTGATGCATGACCGGCCTCGACTAATCAGGGCCGGCCTCGATGAGGCTTTGTCTCCCGACCGCCGCGCGGGGCGCGTTCTCCCGCCTTCCCGCCCCGGCGCACGCGCGCCCCGCCCTGCCCGCCTTCCCTCCTGCGCCCTCCCCTCTCCTTTCTCCCTCTCAGAACCTTCCTGCCGCCGCGTTCGGACCTTGCTGCTCCAGCCTCCGGGGCACGTCCCATCCTTCCAGTCGGCTACCAGCAGCAGAGAAAAAAAAATTACTTATCAGTTTCTTGCCCCGTACACACCTTGAGGCGAGCAAAAGAATTAAAATAAATTTTAACCATGAGGGAAATCGTGCACATCCAGGCCGGTCAATGTGGCAACCAGATCGGTGCCAAGGTAAGGATTTTAAACCTCTTTTAACTGTATTTCTTTTTACTAAAGAAAATCCAGGTAAATGATAAAAAAAAAAAAGGTTGTAGGACATTCACTCTTTATCTTTAGCCGAGCTTTGCCAAGAAAAAGTTATTATGTATATATACATATATAATACACATTTGTTGCTAGAATTTGCTCTTAAGAAATGAGGAATTATTTTTCTTGGCAGGCTCATTTTGGGGAAGCTATGAAAAGCACCCTACAGGTTTGGGGGGCGGGAAGATCGAGGTTCTGTAAGGTTTTACTTAAAGGGGATCTCCTAACGGTCCGAGGACTGGGGAGGGAGGGAGATGCGGAAACAGCCCGAGACAAAGCGAGGCGAGGTTTTCCCCGGGTGCATCTCCCTTGGCGCGGCTTCGTGTGGCTAAGCCAGAGGGGGAAGGGACGGGGCTGGGCGGGCAGCTGCAGAGCTGGGATCCCAAGGTGGGGTCGCGGTGAGCCCCGGTGGGCTGCAGTGCGCGTTGCCGTTCACAAAAGATCAGGGCTCTCCGCGCGCCCGCGATCCCCAAGGGGCGGTCCAGTAGTTTTTCGTGGATGGAAGACTAATAGGTGCTGGCTTAATTTTACTTTCTTTCATTTCCCCTTAAAAGAGACCCTTTTAGGGAGTGAACAGATGAGAGAGGGCGGTAGAAAAGGAGAGGGTTTTTTTTTTTAAAGGATCCCTTACGACTAAAGGGTGGGAGAAAGGAAGAGGATCGTCCTTTAAAGCAAGGGGTAAAAGCGAAGAAATAAAATTGCAAGGCCAAGGGGGCATTTCTTTTCTTTTGCGCGCGGTTACAATGTAGCGGGGGAAGGGCGGGAGGAAGTGCGGCCGCTACGTTGTAGCAGAAGGGCGGGGCCGGGCGCCCCTGGCGCGCCGGGACAATGCGGTCCTGCCGGCCGGCCGGGGGCGCGCTTGCTCCAGCCGAGCCCCGCCCCGGGCGCGCGGAATTCGCGCCTCGGCCCCGCCCACGCGCGACGCCTCTCTTTGTCGGCTGCTCGGCCCGCGCTTGCGCCGCAGTCACGTGGAGAGGGGCGGGAGGTGGTCGACTGCTGCAGCGGCTCTTTATCTGCCCCGGGTCCTTTGTGCGCAGCGTGGCGGGGCGGTGCCCGGCGGGGGGGGCGGGCTCTTTTGCAGTCTAGTCAACCTCCTCCATTCCCCCACCCTGGTGCCTGCTCTGCCTGGGCACTCTCAGCGGCACATCAGCTCACCTCTTAAGTAGTGAAAGGCTGCGGCTTTCCCGAGGGTGCGGTGTCTAGGGGAAGGGCGGGGCAGCCAGATAGAGAGGATGCCAGGCCTTACAGCAAGGGCTACCACGGGCGAGCCTGGAACGAAAATGGTTACGAGGGGGCATAATTGGCTGGAACCTGAGCCACTGAGCGGTCATTGCTCTCCCCCGACAGTTCTGGGAGGTGATCAGTGATGAACATGGCATCGACCCCACTGGCACCTACCACGGGGACAGCGACCTGCAGCTGGACCGCATCTCCGTGTACTACAATGAAGCCACAGGTGAGGGCAGGAGCCCGGGAAGCTCGGGTCCCATCTCATCTCCCACTTCTCTGGGGTTGCTCTTCATCCCTGGAGAACCCCTTACCCCTTTTGATGAATCCATCACCCCTTTCCTTTTGAGAGCTTATTTGATTTGATTTCCCACCATCTGGGCCAAAGACTAGCTCTGCTGCCACCTGGTGGCAGCACCTGGAACCACAAGTTTGGGTCCCGGTTGTCTCCCAGCCCCGATTTATTACTTTTTAACTTTTTTTTTTTGAGGTAACATTGGTTTATAACCCAGCCCCGACTTATTTACCTTCTTCCTCTCTGCCAATTTTCACTTCTCTATGTTCTTCCCTGTAGGTGGCAAATATGTTCCTCGTGCTATCTTGGTGGATCTAGAACCTGGGACCATGGACTCTGTTCGCTCAGGTCCTTTTGGCCAGATCTTCAGACCTGACAACTTTGTTTTTGGTGAGTTATACACGTTAGTAGATACGGTCGTATTCAATTTATTTGGGTGCAAGGAGACAGCAAGACTTTGGAGCTGACTGTTGTCCGGGAGAGTTTGTTCAGGGCCGTGTCCTGTAATCTGTGTGGAGGGCGGAGTTAACGACTGCCCGAATAGTAAATTATGGGAGGGATGTATCACAGGCGAGAAAGAAAGAAGATACATCCAAGGGCATTATTCCAAAAGTTGGAAGGTGGAAATGTGGTCATGTATCTTCCACACTTTACTAATCAAGCTTGCCTCCTGACCCCATTCCAGGTCAGTCCGGGGCAGGCAACAACTGGGCCAAGGGCCACTATACAGAGGGGGCCGAGCTGGTTGACTCGGTCCTGGATGTGGTTCGGAAGGAGGCAGAGAGCTGTGACTGCCTGCAGGGCTTCCAGCTGACCCACTCGCTGGGCGGGGGCACGGGCTCTGGAATGGGCACCTTGCTCATCAGCAAGATCCGAGAAGAGTATCCTGACCGCATCATGAATACCTTCAGTGTGGTGCCCTCACCCAAAGTGTCCGACACAGTGGTCGAGCCCTACAACGCCACGCTCTCCGTCCATCAGTTGGTAGAGAACACCGACGAGACCTACTGCATTGACAACGAGGCCCTTTATGACATCTGCTTCCGCACCCTCAAGCTGACCACACCAACCTACGGGGACCTGAACCACCTCGTCTCAGCCACCATGAGCGGTGTCACCACCTGCCTCCGCTTCCCTGGCCAGCTCAATGCTGACCTCCGCAAGCTGGCGGTCAACATGGTGCCCTTCCCACGTCTCCATTTCTTCATGCCTGGCTTCGCCCCTCTGACCAGCCGTGGAAGCCAGCAGTATCGGGCCCTCACTGTGCCCGAACTCACCCAGCAGGTCTTCGATGCCAAGAACATGATGGCTGCCTGTGACCCCCGCCATGGCCGGTACCTCACCGTGGCTGCTGTCTTCCGTGGGCGGATGTCCATGAAGGAGGTAGATGAGCAGATGCTCAACGTGCAAAACAAGAATAGCAGTTACTTCGTGGAATGGATCCCCAACAACGTCAAGACGGCCGTCTGTGACATCCCACCCCGTGGCCTGAAGATGGCTGTCACCTTCATTGGCAACAGCACAGCCATCCAGGAGCTCTTCAAGCGCATCTCAGAGCAGTTCACTGCCATGTTCCGCCGGAAGGCCTTCCTCCACTGGTACACAGGTGAGGGCATGGACGAGATGGAGTTCACCGAGGCTGAGAGCAACATGAACGACCTCGTCTCCGAGTACCAGCAGTACCAAGATGCCACCGCAGAAGAGGAGGAGGATTTCGGTGAGGAGGCCGAAGAAGAGGCCTAAGGCAGAGCCGCATCACCTCAGGCTTCTCCGTTCCCTCAGCCTTCTTCCTCAACTGTCCCTTTCCTCTCCCTCAGAATTTGCGTTTTTCTGCCTCTATCTTGTTTTTTCTTTTTTTGGGGGGGGGGGGGTTCTAGAACAGTGCCTGGCACATAATAGGCGCTCAATAAATATTTGTTGTTTGTTGAATGTCTCCTCTCTCTTTCCACTCTGGGAAACCTAGATTTCTGCCATTCTGAGTAACCCTGCATTTCCTTCCAGTGCCCACTCCTCCCATCTGTCCAGTTAATATTTCTCTCTGTTTTCAAGATAATTCTCCAAGAAGCTGGACCTCACTCAGATCCCATTTAGAACTGTGCTGAAAGCCCAGAGAGATGGCCACCATCCTAAGCCCATGTGGTGGCCAACGAGAAAGGATGCCAAGCTAACGGGCAGGTAGAAGCCCCTACAAGGGGTGGGGGATCCAGGCTATATTGTAGTCATAATTCCCAGATATTTCCCTGCTCCTCTCAGCTTCAAGGAGAGGAGTTAACAGTATTATCTCCATTTTCAGTCTCCCTTCAAGCCCTCTCCTGAGCTGTTTCCTTTGCAGGGGTCTGACCCCCCCGCCAAGTGGGGTCCTTCCCTGTCCCACTTTACCTCCCTCATACATTGGATCTTTCCTTACCCATAAAAAGGAATACCCACCCTGCTGGATATGTATGGAGAGCTGTGTACTGCCAACCTAAAATGTGACTCATTCCCCAGAGGGGAGGGGACAGGACAGCATCTTTTGGCAACATCTCATCTCTTGCTATGGCCTTTTTCCCCCACCCTTGGTTTTGTCCTATTCTACGCTTTCAATTTCTATTTTATGTTGAACTTGCTGCTTTTTTTCATATTGAAAAGATGACATTGCCCCAAGAGCCAAAAATAAATGGGAATTGAAAAAAAAAGTTGCGAGATGTGTGCTCATTTAGGGAAAGATGGCTGGTGGAGGCAGGGGCTCGAGTTCAGTTACACAGATGCTCTGCTTTCCGTAAACTGAGAATATCTGATATTTGACTCTCATCTTTTCTTTCTTTTTTTTTTTTTTGAGGAAGATTAGCCCTGAGCCTAGCTACTGGCAATCCTCCCCTTTTTTCTGAGGAAAACTGGCCCTAAGCTACCATCCATGCCCATCTTCCTCTACTTTACACATGGGATGCCTACCACAGCATGGCGTTTGCCAAGTGCCAAGCCATGTCTGCACCCAGGATCCGAACCGGTGAACCCCAGGCTGCCGAGAAGCAGAATGTGTGAGCTTAACCGCTGCACCACCGGGCCAACCCCGACCCTCATATCTTAATCCCTGGTACCCAAACCACCCCTCAACCATCAGTACCGGTCTTAATATCGGGGGTAGGCATACACTGAGATGCAGCATCTAGTGATAGAGGAGGGACTGAGATGAATGTCAAGTAGTGCATAAGCAGTTCCCAGACCAGATCAGCCCCCGCTTGGAACTTGTAGGCATGCATGTTCTCAGGCCTGCCCAGATGTACTCAACCAGAAAGGGGTTGGACCCCCGCAGTCTGTTGTAACTGCTCCAGAAGAATCTCAGGAATGTACAGCTGAAAGCCACTGTTGTACCATTTAAATGTACAGTGCACCCAGGATGCCTTTGGGTTATGGGTATCTTGCTGTTTTTTGTAACCCTGTGGGTTTTCTCAGTCAACCTAAGGCAGAAATAACTAGTGGCAGTGCAACATCATGGTCCTATTCTAAACTGATACAGCTCCACCTAATAGCTCATGTTTCTAAGTGCACAAAATAAGTCTCAAAGCTACCCTGGAAACTTAACAATTTAATTTCCCTTGGCCATATTTCCCATAATTCTAGGGACTAGTGTAATTCTCAACATCCCATTTAGCATGTTTGTTTAAAAATTTTAATTGCAGTAATATTGGATTATGACATATAGCTTTCAGATGTACATCGTAATATTTCAAATTCTGTGTAGATTACATCATGTTCACCACCCAACAAGTAATTATAGTCCATCCCCTCACATGTGAGCCTAATCACCCGTTTTGCCCTCCCCCCTTCCCCTATGGTAACCACCAATCCATTCTCCAATGCTATATGTGTTTGTCGTTTTTATCTTATGAGATCATTCAGTAGTTGACTTTGTCCCTGACTAGTTTCACTTAGCATAATACCCTCAAGGACTATCCATGTTGTCACAAATGGCTAGATTTCATCATTTCTTATGGCTGAGTAGTATTCCATTGTGTATAAATAACATCTTTATCGATTCATCCCTTGATAAGCACCTAGGTTGCTTCCAAGTCTTGGCTATTGTGCATAATGCTGCAATATTATTTTTTTTTGAGGAAGATTAGCCCTGAGCTAACATCTGCTGCCAATCCTCTTTTTGCGGAGGAAGACTGGGCCCTGAGCTAACATCCATGCCCATCTTCTTCTACTTTATATGCAGGATGCCTACCACAGCATGGCTTGCCAAGCAGTGCCATGTCCGCACCCGGGATCCGAACCAGTGAACCCCAGGCCGCCGAAGCGGAACATGCATACACACTTAACTGCTGCACTGCCAGGCCGGCCCTGGCATGCTTTTCTGACTACAGCTTTTGGGGAAAAATTCTACAACTCTTTTAAGCATGTATAAGTAACTATTGCCTTTCATTCTAAAAAGCCTATTGAATGCAATGGAGCAAGCTACATTCTGGCATTCATTTTGAATGAGTTCTCCTTTGTTAATTGTTCATAAGTATTAGTACTTATTAATGGCAATTTATTTGACAAGTAAAGCTGAGAACTTCCAGGCTATCCCTCAGTCTTGGTGAGGAAAGAATTCTGGACAACAGGCTCAGGCAGTCTAATTAGGAAGTGAAAGTTAAATAAGTTGGGGGTGGGGTGTGATAATCAGAAGGTTGGCACAGGACCCCCAGGGGACTGGCAGTCTTGGCAGTGTGGGGCTGGGAAGGGGAGCAGCCCTTCCCCTCCAAGGCAAGGCACAGGCTATTTGGCAAGGAGAGATGAGGGGTGGAACCCCACTGTCAGGACATGCTCAGGGAAGCCAGTTGAAGTGCATGCAATATAAGGACCATTCAGGCAACTTGAGTCATGAGATGAAGCAGCAGCGAAGGTCCAGGGCTCAGGCTGTTCGCAGAGGCTTGTGGTTCACCTGGCAAGAAGATAACAGTGGATGACACTTGGGAACCAGATACCTGCTCTCCCAGGCCCCCATTTGGACGAATGGGCTGCAGGAAGTACATGCACTTGCAGGAGTTTTCTGGTTTTTTTCTGGCACCCTACCTCACTCCCTTTTGCGAAGGAGTCAGGATCCATGCATAACAACGAATTACAGAAAGCGGGTGGAGGGGCCGGAGCTCTGCTTGCATGGACCCTCTTTAGCTCCCCATCTTCTACTGCAGGCCTCAAGGAGGCTCCAAGGAACCCACTTGAAAGTCACTGATACGGTCCAATGCTTTTACTTATGTACGTAATTTTTTTTTTTAAAGATTTTATTTTTCCTTTTTCTCCCCAAAGCTCCCTGGTACATAGTTGTGTATTTTTAGTTGTGGGTCCTTCTAGTTGTGGCATGTGGGACGCCACTTCAGCATGGCTTGATGAGTGGTGCCATGTCCGCACTGGGGAAACCCTGGGCCACGAAAGCGGAGCACGTCAACATAACCACTCAGCCACGGGCTGGCCCCTATTAACCTGATTTTTTTTTTTTTTTTGAGGAAGATTAGCCCTGAGCTAACTACTACCAATCCTCCTCTTTTTGCCGAGGAAGACTGGCCTTGAGCTAACATCCATGCCCATCTTCCCCTACTTTATATGTGGGACGCCTACCACAGCATGGCATGCCAAGCGGCGCCATGTCCACACCCGGGATCTGAACAGACGAACCCCGGGCTGCCGAAGCCGTTAAGCGCACTTAACCGCTGTGCCACCAGGCCGGCCCCTATTAACCTGATTTTAAGGTGAGGAAACAGATACAGAGAAGTTGATAACTTGTCCAAGGTCACAGCTAGCATGCACTGGAGCCAGAAATCACATCACAACAGTCTGGTTCCAGGGCCCACTCTGACCACTACCATGATCTACAGGCACCAAGAAAAGCAGTGATATGCCTTGGAATTAATTAATTGTCAACAGGCTGCAACTAGTTCCTTGTATTAGTGGGCTGACCACAAGCACTGGCTCCAGAGACAGGTGGCCTGGGTTTGAAGCCTAGCTTCACTGGCTATATGACATGGGTTAAGTTACTTCACATGTTGGAGTTCGATTTCTTTACTTTGTACAATACTACATGCCCCAGTGGTAGTCTGATTAAAATATAAAAAAACAAACCGCTTGTGTAGCAGCTTAGTACTGTCTGGCACATAGAAAGCAGTTCATAAATATCATCGACCCCCAGGCCTCTGGGGTGCTGGCCCAGTGTTGGGCCCACTGCACCACATGCCACAAGAACTCAGCAGTTCTGCTCCACAGCCCCCACCCCACAGACCCTCACCTGGGAGATGCTGACGCCTGTGAGTCTCTCCACACACTCTGGCAGGCGGCTCAGGATGTCCAGGACTTCCCCAGTCACTTTGGCTGCTCCCATGGTTCCACTTCCACTGGACACCAGTGTGATCTTCTTGGCTGAGGTCAAGGGACCACTGATCTCCTCTGCCACCTGATAGGTGAGATGTCCACTCAGCTCCTGTGGTCTGACCATACCCCTCCTAGGATGCCTTACTCTGGGTTTTAAGACCCTTATCCTTCTTCACTTTGGTAAGGATCATCCTTTCTCACTTTGGGCATGGGCTTATAATTCCCACCCCTAATTTAAGGTCCCCTAGCCTGGTTCTCCCCAAGCCGCTCATTTCCTACCACCCCTCATTCCCCGGTTCTGTTCCTCCTCTCCCAGGACCCACACAACCCCCGCACCTGGGGCAGCTTCTCTAGCAGCATATCCAGCTGAGCAGCCTCCTGGTACAGCTGGAATGCTTCTGCCTTCTTGGACATTTGCTCGGCATCAGCCCGGGCTCGGGCCCCTATGGCAAAGGCCTCGGCCTCCCCACGCATCTGGGGAAGGTACAGGATATAGTTAGGGACAAGAAACCCCAGCTCGAGCAGCAACCCCCACTCCCTCCACAAGCCAGTAAGAGCCACCTCCTAACTCACCCGCACAGATTCAGCTTCTGCCTCTGCCTGCATAATCAGCTGGGTCCTGGGCAAAGAAGGGAAGTGGGGGGAGGAGCTGAGAAGGGGCCCTCACTCCCAGGAGAAAGGCCACAAGCTGGAAAGACAGAGGCTCCCGCAACCTGAGTTCCCTACAAGGAGTCCAGGTTGTGAAGGCCTCAACTCTTCATCTGGGGATGCCCAGATGGCGAAGGAGCCAGAAGGGGGCCAGGGAGGGGACATTTACTTCTCTGCCTCGGCTAGGCGCTCCAGCTTGTAGCGCTCAGCTTCCGCTGGCTTCCGCACCCGGGCCTCCAGCTCCTTCTCTCGGCGGGCAATCTCCTGCTCCTGCACTGCCACCTGCTGGGCTCGCTCCACCACCTGCACCTGTACCCGCTGCTCCTCGATCTGTTGCTTAGTCTTGGCCACCTGGGTAAGAAGGATGCTCAGTGTCAGAGCTGAAGAGCAAGCGCCCAGAACCAGGGCTCCAGGGTGGGATACAAAAACAGGGTAGGTACAGGAAGTTGGTCCCTGGTGGGCTCAGCCAGCCCAGTGGAGTCCATTTCCCCCATAGATCCAAGGCACGGCCTGATCCTCCTTCTCAGAGCCAGTATCAAGGTTACGGCATCCCCCAGGCAGCCTCAGCGTTGGAGCTGGATAGGGCTGGGACCCAGTCCCTGCTCTTCCTCCAGGTGAAGTGTCCCTCTGATGAACTCCCATATTAGTCAGTTTCTCCACCGTGTCTCCCTCTGGAGTATGAGCACCTGGAGGGCACTGAGCACATGGTGGCCATCTTCTCCCTCTAGTCCTGCTCAAATCCACCCATTCTGTCCATCTGTGCTGCCATAACCTTAATGCAAGGCACTGTCAGCTCTAGCCCTGACTACACAATAGCCTCCTACTGACTTTCTTCTTTGGGGAGCCGCGCGTGTGTGTCTTTTTCATTTTTATCTTTTGTATATGGCACAAATTCAAAAGAAAAAAGTATACAATGAAAAGTAAGGCTTCCTCCCATCTATTTCCTCAAATTACCCTGTTCCTTTCCCCGAAAGCAACCACTGTGACCTTCTTTTGTACTCTCCCAGGGACACTCTAAGCATCAACAAGAATGTGTATATATAGAATTCCTGTTATTAGGCAAGTTTCACTTTCTTATTCCTTGTAGAGCACAGGGATCAGAAGGCTCTTGCCAAGAAGCTGGTGAGGAGAGGCACTGAGGAGGAACACACTTTATTGTCTCACTGCTCTGCCTCAGCCATGCACCATCATCCCCGTGGGTCTCATCAATAAAGAGATGGTGCCCCTGCCTTTACTGGGTCCATGGTCACTGCAGAGGAAGGGTGCTTCTGGATATGGTACGCTGGACTATCTTTGACCCTAAAACTTCAAACTGGTTCCAAACTGGACTAGTTGCTTTCTACCCCAGTGTGCAGGATCATCTCTCTCTGTGTTGGAGTCATCTCTCTTTCTTTCTCTCTTTCTCATTTAGGCCCACCTTTTGGTGAAACAACCTCCAGGAGTTTCCTCCGAAAGAGTATCTGGGCAATAAGTCTTCCGAGACCTTGCATCTCGGGAGATGTTTCTTTTACCCTTCTATTTGAAGGACAATTAGGTTGAGCACAGGTTACTATGCTGGAATTCATTTTCCATCAGAATTTTGAAGGGACTGGTCCATGGTCTTCTAGCTTCTTGAGAAATCTGAAGTCACTTTGATGCCTGACCCTTTGTTTGACATGTGTTCTTTCTCCCTGGAAGTTTTTAGATCTTTTCTTTGTTCTCAGTGTTCTGAAATTTCACAGCGGACATGTCCTTCACTCATTGTGTTGGGCACTTGGAGGACCGTTTCAATCTAGAAAGTCACGCTCTTCAGAACAGATAAACATTTTTGAGTTTTTTTCATGGGTGATTTTTTCCCATTTGTTCTGTTGGATCTCCTGGACTGGTCTCTAATATTTTTATCTTTTCTAATTTTTCCCAACTGTTCTGTTCTATTTTCTGGGAGATTTATTAGAATTTCTCTTTCAACATGATTTTTCCCATTTCTGCCATCTTATTAGTTTCTAAAAGATTTTTTTTGTTTTCTATGTCTTGATTTCCTGAATGTGAATTCTTCTGTCTCACGGAGGATATTAAATCTTTTTTTTTTTTTTGGTTTTATTTTTTCCTTTTTCTCCCCAAAGCCCCCCAGTACATAGTTGTATATTCTTAGTTATGGGTCCTTCTAGTTGTGGCATGTGGGACGCCGCCTCAGCATGGCTTGACGAGTGGTGCCATGTCCATGCCCAGGTTTCGAAGCAGCGAAACCCTGGGCCACCGCAGCGGAGTGGGCGAACTTTACCACTCGGCCATGGGGCTGGCCCCTAAATCATTTTTTAAAGCTTTCTTCTCCTTGCGTAGTACTGTTAAAATCAATAAAGGAAACCTCAACTAAAATTGGAGTCAAGAATGCCTGTAGAGGGAGCTCTCATGCCCTAGCACTCCTGGTCAATTAGTGTCAGTTAATTACAGCCAGTCACAGACGCCAACAGGAAGAGCCACCATACTTTGCACTCGCAAACAGGAAGTGCAACTACTTTACTGCTCCAGCAGGAGGAAGATTTCCTTCTTGCCCAACAACCCCAGCCAACAGAAATACCGCAGCTCAGCCATAAGAAGCCATCATCGCCTGAACTTACTTTCCTCCAATGAACTTTCATTTTTTCCTTGCTGAAGACTTGTCTCCCTCTCCTATAAAAGCCTTCCATGCTGTGTAACCCGTGTGAGTCTCTCTGCTTGCCAGGTGAGATGCTGCCCAATTCAGGAATGGTTTAATAAAGCCAATTAGATCTTCAAATTTACTCAGTTTCATTTTGTCCTTTTAACAGTATGTATCCTTCGACTTGCTTTGCTGTTTGTGGTTTTGGTCTCAGCCTACCATGCTGCAGGAATCCCTCATACATCAGGTAACCCCTGGTTGTCTGCTCATGGGTGAAGAAGGTGTAAAACACTGAAGAGGCTCTGGGTGTGTGGTTGAGGCTTGTTGATTCTGAGCTTCACTCTAGGGTGATCTGGGCAGGCCATTTGCTGAGGAACCTCTGATTCAGGATCTCTAAGTCTGTCCTTTTAGATTGGTCATGTTCCCCAGAGCAGTCTTCAGATCTCTTCTTTGGAAGATAGAGGGTCTAGGAGCCAAGTGGGGTGAGGGGGTTAAGGGAGGCTGTCAGCATTTAGCATTCAAAAGGCACACAGTTACTTCATGCCCCTGCTACTGGCAAAGTACCAGCCCTCACCTGTGCCTGGCTGGCCCCAGGTCACATCCTCTGGTTTACTTTTATCAGTTAATAAACCTCCAGATGTCTACTGGAGCAGAGAAGGGATTATTACCCAGAGGCAGGGAGCCAGAGAGGGGCTCTAACTGAGAAGTCACTTTTCACGTGTTTCCCCTTATTTCAACAGTCTTTATCACAGCTTCCTGGGCCCCTGATGCTGCTAGCTCCTGAGCCTCAGATCATTTCAGTTTTCTCCCTGCAGCTTTGCACTCAGCTGTCTCAGACTTACTTAGCCAATTACCATGGCTTTTCAGCTTCCAAAATGATGCCATGATTTCTGTTCCTTCTGCTCCTTTTCTGTCCATCTTTATCTTTTCTTTCTTTCCTTCTTTTTTTTAAAATCACTCTACGCGGTTTTAGTGAGGTTTTAAGAGGGAGTGCAATTAGCTGCATTTATGCAATCCATCATCTTTGAACAAGCTTCTGACTCATCTCCCTGCTTCCTCTCTTCTCTTTTGATAATCAATTCTCCACACAGCAGCCAGTCTGATCCTTGTAAAAATGTTAATTAGACCACAGCATCTCCCTGCTTAACGTTCTCTAATAGTTTTCCATTGTGCTTTGAATTCTCTTCTAAGTCTCCAACATGGCCATCTGAACCCTACATGATCTGGCCCTGCCTGCTGCTTCTCACTCAAAGCACACCAGCCACACCAGATCAGAAACCTCCTTCCTGTTCCTGGGACACGCTAAGCTCTTTCCTACCTCAGGGCCTTTGCGGGTGGTCTCCCTGCCTAGCCACTAGCCACATCTGGCTATTTAAATTTATATTAATTAAAATTAAATAAAATGTAAGACTCAGTTCAGTCACACTACCTACATTTCAAGTGTTCAACATCACAGCACAGGATACAGCACATCACCATCATCAGAGAAAGTTGTATTTGACCAGCACAGGCCTAGAATGCTCTTGGCCCACAAGTCTACACTCCTAGCTCTTTCTCACCATCTGGTTTTACCTCATCCTCACTGAAGCTTTCTCTGACCACCCCCAATCTAATATAGTACTCCCCCACTGCTTTTCACACACCCCTGCTTATTTCCTTCATAGTACTTCAACAAGAGATTTAGAACCTATGAAGGTTATTTAGTTGCTTATTAGCTGTTTCCCATGTTACAATGTAAACTCCATGAGGGCAGGAATCTTTTCTCATCCATACTTCTAACTTCACCTGCAAAACAATGTCTGCCACATAATAGGCACTTAATGGATATTTATTGAATGAATTCTTATTTCCCCAGCCCCTAGCACAGAGCCTGGCACAAAATGAGGAACTGATCAAGGCTGAACAGAGCCCAAACCATCCTGATCCCTTGATATGCTGAGAAGGAAAGCCATGTTTAGAAGGTTAAGGACTTTATCCCTGGGTGGGTTAAGTACCACCCAAGCTAGCATTCATGTTCAATGCGTACATGAATCACCCAGGGATTTTGCTAAAAGGCAGATTCTGATTCAGTCAGTAGGGCTGGGGCCTGAGATTTTATATCTCTAACAAGCTGCCCAGTGATGCTGATGCTGCTGATAGAACACACTTTGAGTAGTAAAGCACTGGCTACACTTCATTACCTGTAAACCACACGGGAATTAAACATCATAACTAAAGATGTTTTGCATCTCATTATGCTTCCACCCTGTACCAACTCTTGGCAAAAATGAGTTTCATGATATTGCTATCCTTTGAGTAAAGGTCTCAAAGAACAGTTGATTCTCATTATTCACAGCAGTTCTCTTCTATAAAGTAGCCATGAACCTTGAATTAGCAGAGAGTTATTTTGTTTCTATTAGGTTCGTATGAGCCTCTGGCCACATTTTCACCAACAGATCAATCTATAACCTTATTTTACATGTGTTCCTGTTTAAAGACACCTTATGTGATATATATTGTTGATTCATTAACATTGAACTCATAGCCAACAGCACTATAACTCCTGCCTGAACAAAGCTTATCTAACACACGTGTTTTCTCCGTAAGACTTATATTATAGCCTTCGTGCACTTAGGAACATGAGACAGCAGAAGGCTTGGGGGCCATTTTCAACAGCCAAATCACCAAGAAAGAGCCCAAAAATGTGAAAAATGCGGCAGTAAATACGTGAAAATGACACTGTTTACAATGTGAGAGCTGAAACAAGAAAGCAAACATCTTCTTGTCCAACTTCAACTGGAACCTGCACATCAGGCTACTCCAGTTTTTCCTCACTCTGTGCATGTCTACAAATGGCCACAAAAGCACTCCAGGGACTGATTTTGGGGTTACCCATCAATTTTAGCAAGTAGGCAAAGTCTCAAATACCGAATCTGCAGATGAGGATCGACTGTACCTCCTTGCAATATCAAGGGCTGCCCATATCTCACTTTGCAGGACTCAATGCCCAGGTCCATGTTTTCCTTCCCCACACCCTTCTTTGATCACCATGGAAACCGTGAGCCTGTGGGATTGCCCTGTGCAAATTAGAAAAAGGCGCCCCTTCCTCTGGGTGGCTGCAGACCCACAGACCCAGGCCAGAATGCACAGCGTTCTGTACGAGTGGAGCACGGGCTGGATTTTAGCTCTGGCCCACCTCCATCCAGGGGCCCTTGCACAACCTGACCCAAACATATGATCAGCCCTATTGGTCAGATCCCTTTTCAGCCTTTTCTTTGCTTTTCAGCTGAAACGTTTGGGTCTTTTAAATCTTCCTCAGATGGAGAATTTGAATTAGAAATGGAAAGCCAGAATAAAGGGATCAGAGTTAGTGTATGAGAAGGAGGGAGGGCCTGAGGGGAATAGGGAAGGGGCAAAGTCCAGCCTAGCCATCCGCCCAGTGTGGTGGCTCTGACCTGAAGCTGATAGGCCAGGTCAGCCTGTGCTCGGCGGGTGTTGACTTCGATGTCATATGCGGCCTTCTTCAGCTCATAGTCCCTCTGCGCCTTGGCCATCTCGATCTCACTCAGGTACTGGGCAGACACCTTTTCCTGCTTGGCTTTGGCTTCCTGTCCACAGAGATCGGGTAGAAGTCAGAATGGGGAGACCAAGGCCGCAGGGGGAGAGTTGACTTCCCACAGTCTCCCCTGTCTCCACCCTGGCGCTGGCTTCATGCAGTTCCTCTGCCAACCCACCTCCACCAGCCCCCGCTCAGTCGTGCCCCTTCCATCTCCTCTCCCACCCGGTGCCCAATAAGCCCACGGTGACCAAGTGACCCCCATCTCTCTCACCCGGATCCCAGCATCTCTTTTGGCTTCCGCCTCCCCAATCCGAGCATCCTTTTGGACTTGAGCTGTTCGAGCCTTCCCCAAGGAATGCAAATAGTCCTGTGGGAGAGACGCAGAAATCAGAGTCCTCAGGAGGGTTTAAGAGATGGGAGCAGGGAAGCAGAGAGGAGCAGCTGCCAAGGTTTACCTGGTCATCATGAATGTCCTTCAGGGTGTAGCTAACCACACTGATGCCCATGTTGACCAGGTCTGAGGAGGCCACTTTGAAAACTTGCTCTGAGAATTTCTGCCTGTCCTTATAGATTTCCTAGGATAACAGGATGGTGGGAAGGAGGAACTCAAGCTTTCAGATCCTCCAGCTACTCTCTCCCACAGACTAGCTTGGTCCCTAGGCACATACCCCCTGCCCCCTAACCGTGCTCTGACATCCCTTCCAGATCTCTCCCTGCCCTCGGACCCACCTCTACAGTCATGTGGGCCATGATAGCCCTCTGGTGGCCCTCCAGCGTCTCCAGTGCAATTTGGGCAATCTCAGCCTCAGTCTTCCCGAGGAACATCTGGCAGGCAGCTGCCAACATCTCCTTGTTCTGCCCCTGGATTTTCACCTGTAGCCAGAGTAGGGGTAGGGAGGGTATGGTGGTGGTCTCATGGGGCCAGGGAAGAAGCAGAGAGAGAAGTGGGAGCCCTCTAGGAGAAACTTCTTCCATCCCAGAGAGAGCAGGGAGAGGGAGTCAAGTGCCTTAGGCGTCCCTGGAAAAGGCGAGACTAGCAGAGAAATTTCTCTGCAGGCAGAGGTTGGGAAGGCCATGGTCAGAAGATTCTTAAGGTCTGGGGACAGAGAAGGTGATGGAGGTGTGGACTGATGGGGAAAGGCTCTGAAAGCCTCACCTGGGCAATGCCAGTGACTGAGATGGGGACCCCATGGCGAGTGTAAACCTTTTCACTCTTGACATTGAGGGTCAGTGTGTTGAGAGAGATCCTAGGGGAAAAAGAAGGGGTGGGCAGTGAGAAGATGAGGAAAGAGAGAAAACTGGGGCCCCCTTCCCTGGTTCTCTTCTACCCACCTCTGGATTTGCTGGATGCAGGGCAGGACAAAGACACGTCCTCCAGCCACCATGACCGGGGGGCTCCGGCAGAAACCTGCAAGGTGAGGGGGCAGTGAGCTGCGGTGTCCGCGGCAGAGCTGGAATGTGGAAGACTGAAGAACTTGGTGGGGGGCGGGGGGCAGCCTCACGAAAAAATCTGGGAGCTGCAGGGGAGGCCGTCTTGGCCTTGGAAGGGTAGCGGCCGGGAATCACAAGTGGGTGGGGTGGGGCAGAAGGCTTGGGCTGGGGAGCTGGTAGGGAGAGGGGGAAGGGGCAGAGACCAGACTCGCACTGGTTTTGAGGTCACTGACTGAGAAGAGAACAATACTTACCGGAGACCACCATGGCCTCATTTGGACCACAGGTGAAAAACATGGTTCAGGTTGGAGCTGGAGGAGAGGGAGAGAAAGCCTCTGCGGAAGGGGAAGGGGCGCTGTGGAGTCCACAGGAGTGAATCCCTTCCTTTCCCGTAGGTCCCGCCCAGTCTGGAGCCACCTAGGCCCAGTTCCTTCCGCACCCGGGGGTCCGCTAAAGCTTTTCCCTATGAAATCCCGCAGATCACCAGCGATTCCGGCCCCCGCCCGCTTACGGCCACTCCCCTCCCTTTGCCGCGTCCTTGCCTTCCGTGAGGACCGTTTCTCCCTTATCTGATAAAGCTCTTCAGCGCCTACAAGCCCCCAGACCTTGCGCCACCCTCCCTGCTCCTCCGCAGCCCCACTCTGTCTTCCCGCCCCCACCTACCTTCCTGGTAGCGGGCGGCGGCCGGGCCGGGGTCCCGGGAAGGGCAGGGGCGCGCGGGGTACCCGGGAGCCGAGCAGGGAGCGCCTCACGCACCACCTTCTAGGAAGCCGGGCCCACGCTGGCGCCCCCCGACCCAGCCGCGCCCTGTTGCTGCAACAGACATGACCCCGCCCCCTGGGGTGGACCCTCCCCACGCCACGGCCCTGCGCGCTCGGCCCGCCCTTTTCCCAGCAGGCCCCGCTCGGGTCCGCAGCCCGCCGCCCGCCGGGTGCACTAGCGTAGCCTAGCAAGCCAGGGGTGGGGCCCCGCTTCGCCGCCACCCCGCCACCGCCCTTCGCGAGCCGGGAGCCCCGCCCAGGCCGCCCCAAGCTCCGCCCCGGGCTGCGGGACATGACCTCCGTGGGTCACCCCAGGGAGATTGCCTCATCTCGGATTTGCCCCTCGCTAATTGGGAAAGTCACACACTGGGCAGCTAACGACTGCATCCGGTCACCGGATGCTGGGTTCCGAGGCTCCGGGAAGAGTGGCTTCGGGGCCCGGAGAGGAGCGCCTGCTGGGGACGTGGCCTCGGCTCCCCGCGCCGGTCCCTGGCTCCCGAAGGCGGGAGGAGTGGGGAGTCGCCGCTTGCAAAGATACACTCAAATGACTGCGGACAGTAAGTCGAGTTTATTTGTGTTCACAGAACATACCGGACGACCCCACCTCCGCCCCCTGACAGCTCACCGCCTCCCGACCCCGCAGCCACCCCCTGGGGGCAACTTCGAAGAGATCGAAGGCCAAGGACCGTATTCCCAACGGTCCACCGAAGCCTCACACACTAGACAAGCGGCGTTGAGATGCTGGAGGACGGAGAGGGTCAACGGCTAAACCTACGACCCACCACCGGCCTTGACCCCCAGCCCGGGCGCCCTCCTGGACCCAGGTCTTCTCCATTCCCTCTCGCTGTCTCCCTCATTTCTAGGCGCCCTGCCTCCACCAATCCCATAAAGCTCAATAAATACCAAGAGATCTGCATTTGCAGCAAGGGAGCACATCTCGCACCCGTGCATAAGTTAAAATAAATATTACACACAGCCCTCCATCACCTAGGGGGGACATACATAAATATATATAAATATTAATTAGGAACACTGAGAAATAAATTAACGACGCTCTCCTGCACCCGGCCCAGCCCCGGGGTGTCGCGCTTGTCTCCTCCCAGGCGCGGGCGGGCGTCTCCGCTGTAGTGTTCTGAGTCTGAGTTGCCTCGGAGTCCCACTTTGGGATACGCTCTTGCGCACCAGGTACACCTGGTGTTTCTTTAATTTTTTCAGGTTCTTTTTTGGGAGTATGGGGAGTCACGGTTAAAAGGCAGCCGGGTGTTGCTGGAGAAACGTGCTGAGTTCTAGAGCGTAGTCCGAGGGCTCCGAGGTCAGATTAAAGGGCTCGAGGACCGGGGCAGGGGTAGGCGCGGGGGACGCGGCGCTGGGGGCATCCTCCGGGGCCAGGGGTGCCGGCACAACCTCTTCAGCCATCAGGATCTGGCAGAAGATGATGGTGAGCAGAAGAAAGAGGAACTTTTTGGCTGGGTTCGGATCCTCGACTGGCAGTTGGCGCCGGACCTGAGGGGAGGCAACAAAGGGAACAGGTCAGCTCAGGGCCCCGGCGTCCAGCTGTTCCCCCCCGCTGTCCACTTCGGCGACACTCACCACTCGTGGGTAGAGGACCCTACGGCTGCGCTTTCGGTGCCCGCGGGAGACACTGGGGCGCGCTGCGGGGGCCACGGCGGGCTCCGGGAGAGGGTCGAAGGTGAAGATCTCGGGACCGGAGCCCCTCCTGGGTCCCGGGCTGGTGGAGGGGCCGGGTGTCGGGGCCCGCAGGACGGTCATGGTGGGGAGGGAGCTCCGAGAGTGACACATTTTGCGCCGAGCGAAGCAGCAGACCGAGTGCGGCCCGGCGGTCGCGCGGAGCTAGTTATATTGGCTGAGACGTGGGCGGGCCCGTCTCGACTCCACCCCCGGCCCGGAGCAGTGGAAATTCCGAGGATGAAGCAAAGGGAGGGGGTGGAGAGCTGGCCTGTGCAACCCCAAGTGTATATTGTGAGCGTGTGAGTTGTGAGTGGGGATGGGCGAGATGCCGGGCTGCAGGCACATGTTGGGACGTGAGGCAGCTGGAGAGGGTCCCACAAACAGTTTAGGAGATGGTTCAGCCACAGGCAGCATCTCTGGGGAGGCAGGAGGGCTTACATAAGATGTCTGACCGTCCTGCTACAATACGGACCCAGCAAACTCAAGGAACCACAGTTACACACGCACATTCACACACTTGTAGATACACATAGACAACACACGCCCCACCCCACGAGGAAGGTCATTACAGAAACAGCCAAGAAGAGAAAGAGAAATAAACACATTAGCACACACAGATGCAACCCTGCCTGCCTTAGCGTGTGCATACACACACTCACACCCCCCCCACATTGTTGAGGTGGAAACATTTTTCCTTCTTCCTTCTAGGTTCTTTGGCTGGTCTAATAATTAAATTGACATAAGAGAGATTAACAGGAGAAAAACAAATTTGCCTACTTGCGGGAGCCCACTGAGACAGAAGACTCACAAGCAGTCAGGCAATTGAGGCTTATATGCCGTCCTGAGCTAAGGAATGGGATAGGGGCCCGGGGCTTCCAAGGGGAGGAGGGCAGTTCACAGGGAGATAGAAGAGCAGGGGTTTGGCCATCAGATGCTGGCCCTGCCATGCAGGTAAGCCTTTCAGATAAAAAAGTTAATAATAGCTAATTATTAAAGTTAATAATAATAGCTAATAATAGCTCTCTTTCTAGGCCCGGTCCCCTATCTAAATTCCTTTAGGCAGTTAAGGGAGAGATAAAAGCTTTTCCTGAATCTGCTGGTCTTGACTGCCTTCAGCTCAAAATAATCCACATGCTGAAGTGGGACATTTTGGGGTGGCATGTTCTGCTCCCCTTCAACATACACGTAGCGCGTGTACGCACACACACCCACACACACAGGCCAAGGGTGCAGAGACTGCACAGGGAAAGCCCAGCAAAGCTACCCACTTAGAGGTGTGCAGAAATGTTCACACGAAGCTGGGGCAGGGGACCACAAAACACAAAGGCAAGAGGTTAGCAGCCACCCAGATTTGCCCCTTGTTGTATGGATCAAATGACAAAATGTGCGTGAAGAACATTTTAAACTGTGAGACATTATGCAGATGTTGTGGTAACGGTAACCCAGCTTAAGACAGAATGGACACATTTTCATAACTGCCTTGGAGATGGCTGCTCATAGACACAGGATTTAACATCTTTTGAGCATTTCCACAGGCCAGGCACCCTGTTAAATGTGCTGTTTAGGGGCAGGCCCAGTGGCGTAGCAGTTAAGTGCGCATGTTCCGCTTCGGCGGCCCAGGGTTCACCGGTTCAGATCCCGGGTGTGGACATGGCACCGCTTGGCAAAAGCCATGCTGTGGTAGGCATCCCACATATAAAGTAGAGGAAGATAGGCATGGATGTTAGCTCAGGGCCAGTCTTCCTCAGCAAAAAGAGGGGGGTTAGCAGCAGATGTTAGCTCAGAGCGAATCTTCCTCAAAAAAAAAAAAAAAAGGTACTGTTGAGAGTACTGAGGTTGGTTTCAGTGTGTGTTGCTGCTCAGTGGGGCAAGCCAGAGACAGTGGGCACCTCAGCCTTGTGGGCCTTAGCCTCTGGCATGGGGAGGGGACCCTGACCAGGAGAACTCCCTGGAGGGTCCTGAGAAAGTGGAAGAGAAAGTGCAAGGGGGACCCAAAAGAGCTAGTGTTCTAATCAATCAGACAAGGCTTCATGGAAGAGAGACATTTGAGATGACCTTGCACAGTGGGTGGCAGCCAAAGAGTCAGATGTGGAAGATGACTGTGAGAAAGAATGGAATCAGCAAAGGCCTTGAGCTGGAAAAGTACAGGATGTGTTGCAGGGGAATCACAAGAAAAACAATCCCAGGGTGAGTTTCCTGTAAAGGAGAAGTGGAAGTAATGATGGATGGCAGAGTGGGGAGAGCTTTGCTGTCAGGCCAGGAGACTGGGTTTGACTCTAGACTATGAAGCGTGTGGGTCACAGCATGACATAAAAGGAAGGCAATTCAAGGTGGGAAGTGAGTGGGATGAGGAGTAGGCTCTGGATGGAGAGACCCTGAGGCAGGGACAGGAGGCTGTCGGAGAGGTTCAGGTGGAAAGAAACAAGGGTGTGAAAAGGGCCATGGCAGAGGGAACCAAGAGGAAGGGTGGCTATAAGAGACAGTCCTAGCATAAGATCACCGGAATTTAGCAATAAGATGGGTATCTATGGAGTCAGGGAGATGGAGCGTGGGGGCGCCAACAGCAAGATGATGAAGGGGTCACAGCTGACTCCCAGGATTTGAAATACATCTGGCTCAGATCTTTACACCAGATCATATCGTGCCTGGTGCACATGGCGAGCACATGTATGACCTTTTCCATTAGAGGCTGTGTCACACATATCTTTGTGTCCTCCACAGGATCCCGCATGGTACCTTGCATGTACTAGTTGTTCAGTAATCTTGGCGTATGAAAGGTGAAAATGCAGAACTATAAATGCACATATAGTAGTCACACACTGGCTGGGTCACCTCAAGCTTTTGAGATGTGGATGCACTCCTTCAAACTCCACATACAAATTTACAACCTCTTGAGAAAAGCTAGGACAATTTTTACACAGACAGAGAACAAGGAATCCTTCAGGGCCTTTCTCAACGAAGGATGTGTGAGGATGCAAAGGGGACAGCCCCACAATGGGAGATACTTTATTGCTGTATATACAATTGCTTCCTGGGCGTATGTGTCACTTTATTTTACACCCACTACTCCTGTTTAAACATGCAAGGCCCCTTCAGCATTACACACTTCTTCCTGACATAAATAACACACACCTCCTCTGCAAACAAAGACACATCCCTTTCCCATGCCTACCGTCATCTTTACATTTACACTCAAGCACGGGGAGCCCGCACACCCACCTACACCCTTATTCTAAGGCAAGTGGCACACTACACAACGATCAACATAAATACATGACTACTTATAAGTGTGGACAGGTCCACATGCTCACACAGACATAAATTGGGGGTAAGGGGAGCTGGCGATGATAGAAGAAAATTGCCTGGTGGGAGAGAGGGGGAGGCACCCAAGGTCAGGAATGCATAACTTGTTTATGATGGAAAATTTCTCCAGGGCATTAGACGGGGGAGGGGAAATGAAGGGGGAGATGTTAGGATCTTTGTTTCCCTCTCCCTCCCACATCTGGAATCCAGACCTCCAGCTGGGCCTAGTTATCCTCACCGTCCTCCTGGCACAGAGAGACCTTTCTTTATGGCAAGACCAAAATGGGGCAAAGAGAAGAAGCAGAGAACCCAGATGGCTGGCTGGCCATTTCTTCTCAACCAATCCCATGCCCATTCCTGCTACCTTCAAAGAGCCAGGGCTCTGCTCCATACCCTCCCGTGGCCCAGGAAGCTGGGGAAAGGTTGAAAGTGAATCATTAAGCCAAGAGGGGATGTGGGGGTGAGGGTTGGCGGAAGATTTAAGACCAGAAAGGGCCAGGGGCTGAGACCAGCAGCTGGACCGGTTCTCACTGCCCTCATCCTAGGCAAACAGGCCCTTAGCCTCTTCCATTTCCAGCCGTACTCATTTCCTCCCCATCTTCCCAAAATCACCATGTGCCTTCCTTCCCCTCGTTTCTTAACCTCCCATAACCTTTCTTAGCCCCTTGTTTGTTTTCTTCATAACACTCACCACAGCAGGGAATCATTTTATGGATTTGTTTACTTTTTGTTGTTGTCCATCTCTCCCACGGGAATATAATCTCCTTGTGGACACAGGACCACATCCGCCCTCCCCTCGTGATAGCTCTGTGGGATCTCCAGGACTTGGCCTTTCACCTAGTAGGGGCTTAATCAATATTCTTAAACCCATCTCCTCTGAGGTGTCTGTCTGGAAGGCTGTGTCCTCTCGGAGACCCCCACACTTCGACTTCAGAGAGGAGTTTGGGGGATGTTCCCCTGAGGCTCAGGGTGACCTGCCATTAGATCAGGAATAACTGTGCAGGTGACACATGGCAAAGCCCTGGCCCTCACCCTTCATAAGTCCCTGACATAGGAGTGAGTCATGCCTGCTGCCCCACCTGGAGGACTGCTGCATTGCTGACCACGGGCGAGGCAGGGCCACAAAGGTGATGAGAAGGAGGCAGAATGGGAAGGGAAGAAGGAGACAGACATTTGGAAGTGGGGTCTTCTGAGAGAGGGAAGCAGGGGTAGAGGAACAGAGCCAGAGGACTCAGGGAATGAAATCTGAACACTCAGAGCTGCACCCGAGGGTTAGCAGATGTGGAATAACTATTTGTTGACTTGAGATGGGTTTGAGACAGAAAGGAAACATAGGGTAGCAAAAAGAGCATATTATAATCTAGTGGTGTTAGTGGAAACTGGATTTAAATTCCAGCTCAGCTACTTATTAACTATGTGATATTGGGCCAACTCCTTAACTTCTCTGAACATGTTTCCTCAATTGAAAAGTGGACACGTTGGCCATCAGGTTATCATGGGGACTAAGGAGATGACTACATTGCTCCTAAGCACGTAATAGGTGCTTCTGCCGTGGGGGCCATTATTATGACAATGGAAAGAGGGCTACTTTGAAGCAGTTGTAGGTGGCAGTGAGCTAACCCAAGAGTAGGAGACCAGCATGAGCAGATAGCCTCCAAGTGCTAAGATCATCAAGAGATACGATTTCTCTTTCTCTTTTCATCCCCCCTTCCGTCCCTCTCCATCTCAGGCAGGTTTTGTGGCTTTTTCTTTTCTCCGGAGATGCAAAGTCTTCTGCATTCCTAGTTCTTGTTCAGCCAATGCGAGTGATTTTAAACACCCTTCCCCTGACCCCCGTGCACACACATTCTAGCTGGAACAAATCTCGCCGGAGGGGTGGAAATACGGTGGAGCGGTGTGTTCTTGTCAGCAAGTTAATAAATGACTCCCAAAGACTTTCATTTGGGCCTTAGGAGGGTCAAGATCAGGCCTTAGCAGTTTTCCCTGACGCAAAAGGATGGCAAGAGTGCCCAGAGTACCAAGGCAAGGTCACAAAAGAATGTGGTGTCTCCTGCCCTGGGCTGCAGCTCAACCCAGCCCAGCCCGGCCCAGCCCAGCTCAGTCCAACTCAGCCAAACTTCCCCGGAGGCTGCTGGGAGTGGGGACCTAGGAAAAGGACCCAGCATCCCTGCTCTGGTACGAACAGTGGCTTCCCAGGACCCCAGTGTTGTGGCTTCTTCCTCTGGCCTCGGTTTCCTTCCCACCAGATTAAAGCTCCACGAGAGCAGGACTTTATCCATCTTGCTCACTGCTCTATTTCCAGAGCCTAGAACCATGCCTCTCAACCCATACAGGCTGCCTGAAAAGGCTAGACATGTAGGGCTCTTTAAGTCATTAGTGTCACAGAGTTGTTCATGTGGGAAGCAGCCTGCATCTCTCTCTAGATTGCTCCAATGTCAGCAGTGGAGAATGTGTTCGAGGTTTAACTCGAAGCATAATCATGGGTTGGGGGAGAGGGGTAGGTGCAACAACAAATAAAGTATTTCCCCTTTTGTCCCACTTTTTCAGACACCTTGTATTTACCCAATGAGTTGATCTGCAAAGTCAAGGGCTTAGATTAGAAGGCTCTCTGATGTCTCTCCCTCCTCTGTAACCCCATGATTCAGCAGCGTCTCCCATGTGTGGTCAAAAGTTAGACGTGCTTCCCTCCTACTTCCAAAGCGGCTGCCCTTGGCCCTTTTCTTTGAAGGTTGGGAGAGGCCCAGGCCCCACCCGAGAAAGGCCTCCGGGGCTGGGGCGGGTGCTCTGGGCTGGCCTGCCTCTGGCTCCCGCTGCCTAGTGGGGATCGCGTGTTAGGACGGGTTTGACTGGCTGCCAGGGGGTGAGCCTTGCGGCGTTTTTCTGGGAAGGGTAGATGCCCTGTTGTGACTCAGAACCAAGTTAGGGAAAAAACAAGCTCTCTCAATTGCTGGCACTCTCCCACTTGGCCTGGCTTTGAGCATGAGCTCATGAAAGAGGAAGCTGGGCCGGCGGACAGTAGCCCTGCTTTCCCTCAGGTTTCCTCTCCATGGCCTCACAGATTCCCTACAGTGTCTAGGCCTCAGGCTGCCGTCATCCTAACTCTGGGTGGCCCTGGCACTTTTATGACACTCTCCCTTCCCAGACGATTGGTCAGTGGTTTCCCCAGGTTGGAAATCCCACCCAGCGCAGAAGGGGATTGCTCACAAGGGGAGGCTGAAAATATCATTGTGTCCCTTGGCTCTGGTGATCTTCTCCACCATGGACCCTGACCACTTGGGTTTGCTCCTAGAAGCATTGCATCTTGGAAACAGACCCAGTGGTGCCAACACTGGGAGCCTGAATTAAGAGGTTGCTTAGGAGCTTGAACTGCTTTTCCAGTTCAAGAAAGAAACAGGTGGTCACAACTAACTGGGCATCTGAGCTACCCTTAGGGCTGCTGTGTCCTAGTTGAGACCTACTTACCTAACACTTTTGGTATTCAGAACAGTCCACTACCAGAAAGGCACATTCTGTTTCAACAAAAATGATGACAAGGATGGGCCATGAAGAACCTTCCTAATTCTTTTCCCTCCAGTCCATCTTCTGTGTCTTCCCCAGAGCTTTCTGGTTAAAAGATGGACCTGACCAAGTCAGTGCCTATGTTAGTAACTTCAGTGCCTCCAGACTCTCTAGAGGGGCCTACACTGGCCTCCCATCCTGAATCCAGGCAACTTCACAGGCTCTCTCTCAACGCCCCCATTGCTTTCCCTGTGTCCTCACATAGGGCCTGTGTCTAATTCTGTGCTTTTTCTCACACATGCCAAACTCTTACCCATTGGACCCTTCACACATTCTGTTTCCTCTCCATCCTCCTGGGAAGACACCACCCCTGACTCCCCCATGCAGAATTAATCCATCTACTTTGTACAGCAACCTCTTGAAAGCATAAAACACAGTATATTATAGTATTTGCCTATTGATCTTTCTGACTGCCTGGAAATGCACAAGACATTGTGATGCAGCCATTTTGGTGTTTTGACAAGGCCAAAAAAGTTATTAAATTGTCAGTATTTAAAGAAAATCAGGGGGCCTGCCTGGTGGCCTAGCAGTTAATTTCCCACCCTCCGCTTTGGCGGCCCAGGGTTTGCTTGTTCGGATCCTGGGGGTGGACCTGTGCACTGCTTATCAAGCCACACTGTGGCAGGCATCCCACATATAAAATAGAGGAAGATGGGCATGAATGTTAGCTCAGGGCCAATCTTCCTAAGGAAAAAAATAAAAAAGGACAATGCTTCCTAAAGAAAATCACTAAGAAATGTATAAACCAGATATTCTCAACCCATCCCTGGGGGTTGTGCTCATCCTATCTCTAACTCCCACCCTTTCACATAGAATTTGTAGTGCTTGGTGAGATTACATTTTTTTTTAAAGCCAGGTGTATTGAAGTATAGCTTATGTAGAGTAAAGTCCATCCTTTTTAGGAGTACAGCTTGATGAGTTTTGACAAACTCATATAGTTGTGTAAATACCGCCACCATTGTGATGTAGAATACTTTCATTGCCCCAGAAAGTTCCTCATGCCCCTTTGTAGTCAATGCCCTCTCTCCACCCCAGCCTCTTGCAACCACTGATCTGAGTTCTGTTCCTGTAGTTTTGCCTGTTCTAGAATGTCATATAAATAAAACTATAGTAGGCACTCATTTGTGTCTGGATTCCTTTGCTCAGTATAATATTTCTGTGATTCATCCACATTCTTGCATGAATCAGTAGTTCTTTCCTTTTGATTTCTGAATAGTATTCCATTGTATAAATATACTACAGGTAGCTTATTCATTCACCATGGATGGACACTTGTGTTTTGGGCTGTTATGAATAAAGCTCCTATGAACATTTATGTCCAACATTTTTTGTGGACATGTGTTCTTATTTCTCTTGAGTTAATATCTAAGAGTTGTATAAGTAGGTATATATTTTACTTTATAAGAAATTGTCCTGCTGTTTTCCAAAGTGATTTACCATTTTACACTCTGACGGGACTATTTTAAGGAGGTTGCATTAAAACGTCCATGTTGTAAATTCCTGCTCCAAGTCTGCCAAGTCAGAATGCTTTCCTCGTCAGAGAATGGGTTCTTACTCAGGTTACCTCAGGGGACAGGGATGGGCTGGAATGTAGCCATCTCTGTGGCCAGCAGTCTGTCCCCAAATAACTGGCGTGTCCTCAGGATGCCACAGCAGTTGAAGGGCCCAGCGGCAGCTCCAGGAGCACACCCTGCCTCCCCAGCCAGACCACCTGGTGGCTCAGCACCTCTGTCTGCTGCTCTCCCACTGTTTCCGCTGCATGGCTCTGCACACGTCCTCTGGCGGGGTGTAAAGTAACGCAAGCCCACACTACCTGGACACATACAGTGCCTTGTAGGCCCTGTTCTGAGTGCTATACAGGAATCAATTCATTAAGCCTTCATGAAACTCTACTATTATTATCTAGATCCTCATTTGACAGATGCGGAAGATGAGAGGTTTGATGAGGCAGCTCACATTCCTGAGATTGCAGAACCATAAAATAGTGGGAGTTAGATTGGAACCCTCGTGTACCTCATTCCAGTACTCCAGCAGTGTGGCGTAGTGGTCAGAGAGTGGATGCCAGAGCCAGTCCACTTGGGTTCAATCCCATGTTCCAATTCATCTCATTTTCACGGTAAGCCTCTGAGAAGAGGACCATTATAACATTCATTTTACAAGTGGGGAGACAACACAGAGGCTTTACACGGCAGGGGCTTAGCATCTGGGAAGTTTGGCTCCAGAGACAGAGCAACCGACCTCTCTGTTTTCCCGCCTCTCAACAATCCTCGTTAACGCTATTATTCTGCTCACTGCCCTAGCTCTTTGTCTCTTTAGGGTTTCACACTGCTCTGACGTTGGCATCCTTGCTTGCATTTGCATCACTTTCAAACTCTGAATGGGCTATGCACACACTTCCCAGGATAGAATAGCTTTCTTGGGCAGCCCTATTGGGCATGCTCACCTCTGGCCATGTCGTTGGCCTCTTGCCAGCCCTTGGGAACTGCCTTTAGCTCACACAAGGATCCTAATCCAGCAAGTGAAGTTGGAGCTAAGGTCTTCTACAGAGTGACCCAGACCTAAGAAATCTCCAGCTACTTTTCTCAAGAGGATGTGGTGTAGCCAGAAGAACTTAAGGTCTTGAGGTCATCTAAACAGATCATTTGTTTCCCCCCCAAAATTATGAGCTCTTTCAGATGAAAGACTAGTCATTGAACCCACTGTCAGGGCTTAGTATTGCGCATGACAAATATTAGGTACTCAGATTTTGGTTAAATGATGAATGAATGAATGAATCAAGAGACAGAGATTCTCTAAATTTAACTCTGTGCTGTCCTATATGATAGCATGTGGCCTTTTAAATTTTAATAAAACAAAATTTAAAATTCCATTCCTCATTGGCATCAGCCACATTTCAAGTGCACGATAACCACATGTGGCTAACGGTTACCATTTTGGACAGTGCAGATATGGTACACTTCCATCATCTCAGAAAGTTCTATTGGACAGCACTGGGCTGGATGATGGATGGGGTGAGAGAAGGAGAGGCATTGGGAAACGTTTATTGTAGTCTGATGGCTTTAATTTGCTTTCAACACTAACAGTCACGATCAGTGCTCTTTCATTGGCTTATGTCACATACTGCCTGATCAGAGGTTTAGAAACCACTTCTTCAGAAATCTACTATTGGAAAAAGGAAACATTTCTGATTATATTCGTGACCAAAAAATTCTACGAAAAAGAAGACAGGAGGTTGAAGGGGAAACTAAAGCCACCGAGTTCCTCCTGTCATAAGCCACAGGAAACTGACCAATCCAGGGTGCTTTGCAACCATTATCTCATCCAGTCCTCACAGCAGCCCTGTAGGACACAGGAGGGCAGTGAAGATAAGTGCCTGAAGGTCATAGTCTTATGAATGGTGGAGGCTAGCTCCCACACTCAAAACCTCAGGAGACTGACTGTCAAACGTCTTCCAACTAAGAGCAGTGGAAGGCAGAAAGATGGATAAAATATGGGCCTCAAGAAGTTTATAACCTAGTGAAGGGAAAATAAGAGACAAACCATAGTAACTGTAAAACTATACCTGTACATATATATACACACACACGCACATATATATACATATAGGAATTTTGTGAGCCAATTGAGATAACACTGGTAGCTTGAAGTTGACCTTGATGGGATTATTTACATCTTGAGAATTAGAAGTGCTACAAATCAGGACTCCCCTGGGCCCAGGCAGATGTTAAACATAAACTGCGTCCATTCCTTTCTTTCCTTCACAAGACGTGAGCAGAACCATGAAGGATTGTGTGTCAGTCAGGATTAGATTCAGCTGTGAATCAAATCTAATACACATAATCACATAATAGCTAACATTTGTTTGGTACATTAGAGCTTAACAAGTACTTTTCCTCGTATCAAGACCCAACAAATCTCTGTGGTGGATGTTAGATGAATGGAATGTTGAGACAGAAAGCAAGCATTCTAGCAATCCAGAGCGGGGTGAGATCACTGTGGGATGGGTGATAGGGGAAAGTTTTGGTTGAGGCACAGAACTAGCAGGAATGCCAGGCAGTCACACAAACCCGAATACAACTCCTGGCTTCACTGCTAGAAACCTGGCAAACTCTCCATCGCTCATGGTTTTTAATGAGATAATTGTAAATTTGTTTTGCTTTCTGGATGATAAAATGCTGACTAAGAGTACTTAGTGGTCCTCCACCCAAATGATCAACGAATTAAAAAAAAACCTCCCTGCATTTTATAGTGATTCTAGAAACACAGAGTAACTTAGATACTCTAGATGTAAAATCGTTTGCGTTGCCTTTATAATAACCCTGTGCTGAACATCCAATGGTATAGCTCAGACAGCTTACTTAACACTCAGGGTTATACAACCTCAGCTCTACCCATAATTCCTGCAGCACAGAATGCATACTAATCCAGCCCTGAATTCTGACTGGGCTTGCCTAGGTTCTTCCTACGTAACTGTAGCCACTTCCCCACCAGTAGTGATTTAGAAATGAAAGCTCTGTGCGCTTTGCCTCAACTTCCTTTAATTTTTCTAAAGCTTCTACCCTTCTTCCTTAGCATTTGGATTTCTTGCGTTTCAAGCCACAGAAACTAATTGTGGCTCATTTAAACACAAAAGTTGAGTATTGAGAGGAAATTGGATAGCTCGCAAAATCAGAGGAAGGCTAGAAAGCCAGGCTCAGGAAACATAAGAGCCAGTGGGCATTCGGTAGTAGGAGTCAAGTCTTGTCCTTGCTACCTGCTGAAATGAATGAGCAACAGCTAGTTTTTTCCATTCCTCCCATTCATATTCATCATTCAAAGCCAGCAGAAAGAGTCTGGTTAGTCTGGTTTAGGTAGGGGCTAGGGGAAGAAAGGACACCTTAGCTGACAGCTCATTAGGACAGCATACAGGTAATTCCCCAAAGAAACCCATGGCTGCTGTCAGAGGAGGAAGAGTGGATGGTCAAACCTGAGAAAATATCCACTATACCCCATTTTCTCTTCCTAAGCTCCATTTCCTACTTGTTCTAATTATCCCTAATAGAAATGACCAACGTATCTTCCGCGGTTGTGGAAAAAATATATAAAAATAAATCCACCCGTATTGGGATTTTCCCCAATTGTTGGGGAAGCTTGGCTTTACTCCTCAGCATGGAGTAAAAGAATTAAAGAAGACAACGTGTGCAAAATGCCTACTGCAGTGCCTGGCATGTAGCAAGGTTCGTTAAATGTCATTGCCGTTCCAGCCCTTCCCCGTGACGTGCTGGAGCCAGCTCATACCAGCTCAGTAGCTCACGAGAGCTAATCATATTTTCAAGAATTTTGTGAGCCAATTGACCTAACATTGGCACCTTGAAGTTGACCTTTATGGGATTATTTACAGCATGGAAACTGGAAATGCTGCAAATCAGGACTTCCCTGCCCAGGCAGTTGTTAAACGTAAACTACTGCCTCCACTCCATTCTTCCCTTCTCAAGATGTGAGCAGAACCATGGAGGATCGTGTGTCAGGATTAGATTCAGCAGTGAGTTACCCCCCACCCCCCAAAAAATAGAACAGCTGTTTACTAGTAAAAATTCTTTCTTTCTTCCTTCTTTCCTTCTTTCCTTCTATCCTTGTTTCTTTCTTTCTCTTTCTCTCTCTCTCTCTCTCTTTCTTTCTTTCTTTCTTTCTTTCTTTTTTGAGGAAGACTGGCCCTGAGCTAACATCCGTGCCCATCTTCCTCCACTTTTTTACATGTGGGACGCCTGCCACAGCATGGCTTGACAAGCGGTATGTAGGTCTGCACTGGCGAACCCCAGGCCGCTGAAGTGGAACGTGTGAACTTAACCACTGCACCACCAGGCTGGCCCGAAGTTTGTTTTTTAGATCAAGGTGGAGAGTTCAGGGCTTGGCTAGTAGCTCTACTTTGTTGCCTCACCATCCTCAAAACATGGCTTTTACTTCATGATCTAAGATGGCTGCTCAAGCTTCACGTTCCAGCCAGCGGGAAAGACAAGGACAAAGAAACACACACCCCTCCTATTAAGGCCATTGACAGAAGTAACACACATTTCTACTTATATGAAGTAGGTTGAAGTGAAGTCACTTAGCCATATCTAGATGCAAAGGTGGCTTGGACATGTGTTATTTACCCCAGGCAGCTGTGTGCCCAGCTGGAAACTGAGAAGAAGGAGCAAGTGGATATCGGGAGACAGCTGTCAGTCCCTCCCACTAATGCGCAGGAGTTAGGAAAGTGGAGAGAGGGGAAAGTGGTGCTGGTGTGATGGCATGAATGTGGTTTGTGAAACTCTGAAGGAGTTGGCTGGAATATAAAATTAAAATACTGAAAAGCAAGGTTAAATAAACAAGGTGGAAGCCAGATTGCAGTGAGGGTCCAGGAAAGCACACAAAAGAATCTTTCTCTAGTACCGTTAGAAACAGAAGACATTGCCCTTTTGAGTAGGTGAGCTGGGTCCAGCCCAGAGGCCAAGTGGTTCAAGTTCCATGTGCTCCCCTTCAGCGGCCTGGGTTCGCAGGTTCGGATCCTGGGCACGGATCCACTTACCAGCCACTCTGAGGAGGTGTCCCACATACAAAAAACTAGAGGAAGACTGGCACAGGTGTTAGCTCAGGGCAAATCTTCCTTAGCTTAAAAAAAAAAAATGAGTAAGTGAGCTCTATAATCAGAGGCATTTAAGAAATTTAAATGTGGCACTTACGTGCTTGACACGTTGGAGGGAGGAAAAACAGGAAGCAGCAGGGAGGTCAGAAAGAATTTCACAATACAGGTGTGAGGTGATTACGTGGGGGCAATGGGAATGAGGAGGAAGAAATAAATCTGAGAGGCGTTTGCTAGAAAATGTGTTTGCTTTGATGGTTGGCCTGATAGGGAGTTTCAGGCTGGGGTGGTGGAGAGACAGGAGTCACAGAGACAGGGAGCAAGCCTGTCTGGTAGGTATTTTAGATTGGGTCACCTAGAAGCACAGTCTGGCACAGGACTTTTGTGATCTTTGTCCAAGGGATTGATTCGGGGAGAAGGGATTGATTCGGGGAGGAGAAGGAGAGTGAGGGAAACAGGATGGCAAAGGGGAAGAAGCTAAGCAAGGGTGTGAGCTGAACAGCTGTGCAAGCCCGCAGGGAGGCTGTCCACACAAATTGCACCAGAGTTGGTTCTACCTTGAGGCAAGAGCACTGGTGTCTTGTAGCCCTTCATCAGGCAGTCACTGGCCAAGGTCTATCCAAAGTGTGTATAGGGAGGGATGGCTTGGCTCCCATTTGGTCCAGGGCAATTCTCTAGAAAAGAGGACAGCTGTGTGTGGTTATTGGACAACATGCCTGGCAACTGGGAGTTGAGTTGGCCAGCTGGTAAAGAGGAGCTGGATGAGGCCCAGGCAGCATCTATTATAGTGCGTCCATTTTGAGTGTGTTGGATTTGAAGTGGCGAGGAAATAAGGTATTGACACATGACTAGTGGGAAAGTGGAGATACAAGACAGGAGTTCATGTGGAAGAAGAGCTGAGCTATGTAGACATTAGAGTGGGAGACTCTGGCCACACAGGTGACAGCTTCAACAAGAAGCTCTTTGAGGGCCGTGGATGGAAAGAGGGGAGCAAGCCTTTGGAGAGTAAGTTGGATACCCCTTAGTGGCAAGGTGGGTGGAAGAGGAGCAACTAATGAATAAAGCAATGCAGAGACCAGTAGAGAAGCGTGTTTGTGTGGTAATTGACCTTACATTTTGACTGGAAGTCAAGGGAAGAAAAAGTTGAAGGGGAATAAGTATGGAGAAAAGGTTGAAGTTTATTTTTCATCAGTTGGGAGGTGGTTGATGGCCTTTCAGGGAGCAATGTCACGATAGGACAGGGTTAGAAACCACATGGCGAGGGTCAGTAATGCTTTCCACATTTAATGCCATTCCGTTCTGACTAATTCTCAAGTCCTTTCGGGCACTTCTGCTTCAATTTATATGCTGCTCATTCTTGCTTGTCCTGAAGTTACTCTATATTCTGGTTATCTAATGTTGCCTAAGAAATTACCCCAAGACTTAGGGGAATGAGACCCCCTTTGTTATGTTCCTGGGTTCTGTGGGTCAGGAATTTGGACGGAGCAAAGTGGGGATGGCTTGTCTCTGCTCCACGATGTCTGGGGTCACACCTGGAAGGCTCGAAAGCTGGGAACTGGAATTGTTTGCATGATCCTTCACTCCCATGTCTGGCAGTGGATGCTGGCTATTGGCTGGGGGCCTCAGTTCCTCTCCTTGGGGTCTAGATTGGACCCTCTTGCATGATGGCTGGGTAACTGAGAGAGAACCAGGCATGAACTATATTCTTTTTATGACCTCACCTTTTGATGATCTACACTGTTTTCCTCATACCCCATTGGTCACAGAAGTCACAGCCCCACTCAGATTCAAGGGGAGGGAACATAACTCCACCCTGGAGTCTGTCACGCGACAAGAAGAGCATGGGGTGGGGTGGGGGGCTGCTATCTTTGGAAATACAATCTTCCATAATCTGACAAAGCTCTCCATTTGCTTCTTGTGAGTGGCCCCGTTTATTCAACTATCCTCAATAATAACAGCCACTGGAGGAACTTCCTGAGGGCAGGAGTCTGGCCTGTTACTCATATCTTTAGATCCTAAGCATTTGCACAGTAAAAGGCCCCCAATAGATACCTGTGGAAGGAAGAACTCTTTTTAAAGCCTATCATCTCTTTTTCACATGCACTGCATTGTTTGATCCAAAACCAGCCATCAGGACCACTTGCAGCTGAAGAAATTGAGGCTTAGAGGGCTCCGTGGGCTACCCCAGGTGACTCAGCGAGCAGGAGCTCAGCTGTGACATGAACCCAGGTCTTCTGCGTTGATGCTACTTTTATTAAGAACTTGATGCCTCCAAACAGCAAATAAAATTCCTAGGGGCTTCAGGGCCCCTGCCTCCTTCATCCTCATAGCAGCACAGGGCCAACTACGGGGCCATGGACAGAGATCCCTCAGCTGCTTACTGACCGGTCCTGCATTTGATACACCAATTTAACATGATGATTTAATATGATTTTGCATCTCTTTTCTCGTGGGAGCAGTCAAGGGCTAGGACACGGACCCTCATGCCACATGCAGCTTCAGGCTGGGTAGAAGGCCAGGATGAAGTTGTTTCTCCTCTCTCTGTGCTGGCAATGAGCAGGCAGCACCCACGTCAGAAGCGTGAGGTGAGTGGGAGATGCCAAGGAGAGCACAGGTGGGGCAATCAGACGGTGATCTGAGCTAACTGAATAGGAAGGCCACATAAGGAAAGCCTAGAAGGGAAGGATCTGAGGCAGTTCCTGTAGGTCCAGCTCAGAGGGGAGAGGGGAGTGGGGAGCCAATTTCCACCGCCTCCCCAACTCACAGCCCAGCCCCGAAAATGCTTCGCCGCCTCAGGGGGAAATTCTGGGGAAGAAATGCAGTGTAGGTGGCAGGGGTGCTTATCGAGATCAGGAGTAGGTGGGAGCAGATCTTAGAACTTACATTAGGCCTCAATCTTCCAAATCCTGCCTGTGCCCTGTCGCCGCCCCCACAAACCGATCTTTGACTTTATCTCTGTAGAAATGTCCACGGGCCAGCCGTTTCTTTCACAGAGATTGCAGATCAGGAAGGACCTTTGGAAACCACAGTTTCCACTTCCGCCATAGGGGCAGAAGGGATGGGGCAGCCTAACCCCTTGAGCCTGGGAAGTAACAAAGAGGACCGAAGCTAGGTCTGTGTGGTAGGACTACCGCCCTTCACAGGTCCCCGCTTTCCCTCACCAATCCTGCGGGGACATCTTTGGGGTCTTTTTGTTTCTGGTTTCTCGCCATCCTGCTCCCCTCTGCTAAAACGTATATTCCCCCTGCTCAGGCCCTCTGAAAGCAGCTCACTCTGACTTCTCCCATCACCTCCAACTCCTCCGCCTCACCTTCATGAACCTTGGTGGACTAGCTTCAACTGTATCATTTGTGACTCACTCTTGCTACTTTGTTCCGGCCTCACCAATGTGCTTAGTGCTCTCCCCCACGTAGGAATTACTCACTGTTTATGTCACAGATCCCTCTGGAATGTGCCCCCTCCTCTGTGACACCCATTCTCCCCACATCCTTTATTATTTTGTTTAACAAGTTCCCCCTCCCCCCCTCTGATGATTAAAGTAGTATGTGTTTGTTGTGGAAAATCTGTAAAATGCAAAATACATGCGAAAGAAAATTAAAAGTACCCATGATTCCACAACCCAAATATAGCTAACGTTACCATTCTGGTGGATTTCCTTCTAGTAGTCTCACCAGAACGCCTTCCTGCTTTGGGCCTTCATGTGGCTTCTTATTCCTTCTACCTGAAAGTCTCTTCTCTTCCTCCTCTCTTTGTCTCTTGCCTCCCTCATTCTGTGAGTAAATCAACTCATCGTTATTACCGTAGAGGTCATTCTCCCAGAGAAACCTTTCATCTACCCCGAGTTAGGTCTCATTCTTACACACTCACAGGCCTAGCACTTTCCCTTGTAGCACTTACCACATCTAGAAATAAACTGTCATTTGCGTCTTTGTGTGTTTAATGTCTGTCTCAGCTACTTGACTTGGCATAAGGTCAGTGAGTGGCTTTCTTGTTTATTCTGATGACCCTAGCACCCACCACAGTGCCCTGTATACAGAAGACACTTAAGACTTTGCATCAAGACGCCTTCCTAGAATAACCACGTGTCTATCCTCTCAGCGCTTTAATCAACTTAACAAACACAATGAATCAATGACCATATGCCTGCCGTGGTTCCAGATACAGGATACCTGGTTCTTGCCCTCAAGGACTCCTCAGTCTTTTGAGGGAGATAGACTAGTAAATGGAGTATTCCAATATGTCCTTAAGCATATGGTGATCAGGAATGTTAAGTAAGGCATAGAGGAAGAGACCCTAGACTAACCCTGGGGGAAGTGACACCATTGTTTTAATTCGTCCTTGCTAATGCATTTACTTTGTAGAACCGTAGAATAACAGAATTGAATGGGACCAAGAGATCAACAGGCCCCCTCTCTTCCTGTAAGATGAGGAAACTAGAGTAGAGAAGGGCAGTAAGGTGACTCGGCCAAAGTCATTGGGTTGTTTATTGGTGGCAGATCTGGGATTAGAACCCGGATCTTGAGACTCCCAGCCCAGTGTCCTTTCCACTGTACCTTAAGGGCCTTTGGAGTCCCCTAAACCCCCGACTCCTCCTCCTGTTCTGTTAATCCTCAAGTCCTGTTGATTTTCCCTTGTAAAGGTCTCTCCAGTCTATCTTCTTTTCCTCACCGCCAGGTCACCACGCTCCAAGCCTCCATCATCTCCAGTCTAAATGCCGTCACTCACCTCCTACCTTGCCTCTATGCTTCTAGTCTTGCTCTGCTCAGACCCTTCTCCACTTTGCAGCCAGAGTGAGCCTTCACAGACCTAAGAGTGAGCGTGTCTATCCCTGGCTTAAAGCCCCCCGTGGCTTCCCACCAAGCTTCTAGGAATATGTTCAAAATTCTGTTTTTTATTTTATTTTATTTATGTTTTTTTTTTCCTTTTTCTCCCCAAAGCCCCCCCGGTACATAGTTGTATATTCTTCGTTGTGGGTCCTTCTAGTTGTGGCATGTGGGATGCTGCCTCAGCGTGGCTGGATGAGCAGCGCCATGTCCACGCCCAGGATTCGAACCAACGAAACACTGGGCCACCTGCAGCGGAGCACACGAACTTAACCACTCGGCCACAGGGCCAGCCCCTCAAAATTCTTTATATGATACATTAACATCTTTGGGCTATCATAATAAAATACCATGGACTGGGTGGCTTAAATAACGGAAATTTATTTCTTACACTTCTGGAGGCTGGAAGTCCAAGGTCAAGGTGCCAGCAAGGTAGGTTTAATTCTGAGGTCTCTTCTCTTGGCTTGTAGGTGGCCGCCAACCCCCTGCCCCCCTGGTGCTCATATGGCCTTTTCTCTGTGCTCATACAGTGAGAGAGAGCTCTCTTGTGTCTTCTATCAGGACACAAATCCCATTGAATTAGGGCCCCACCCTTAGGACCTCATTTAACCTTAATTACCTCCTAAAGACCCTACCTCCAAATATAGTCACACTGGAGTTTAGGGTTTCAACATTAAAAGGGGACACACTTGAGGGAACACATTTCAGACCATAGCGTGTGGTCTACCAGGTCTTTCTCCATCTAGTCCACCTTACCAGCCTCTTCCAAGCCACACTCTCCTTCCTGCCTCCATGCTTCTACATCTTGAATTTCTCTTGGTTTCTTCAATTTGTCCAGATCTCTTGCAACTCTGATTTCTCCATCACCTTCTCTTCTTCCTCTGCCTGCCTCACTCCTATTTAGTCTTTGTGCGTGTGTGTGTGTGTGAGGAAGATTAACCCTGAGCTAACATCCATTGCCAATCTTCCTCTTTTTTTTTTTTTTTTTTGCTTGAGGAAGATTAGCTCTAAGCTAACCTCTGTGCCAATCTTCCTCTATTTTGTATGTGGGACTCCTCCACAGCACGGCTGATGAGTGGAGTAGGTCCACACCTGGGACTGAACCTGCGAACCTAGGCAACCAAAGCGGAGTGAATAGAACTTTACTCAGCCACAGGGCCAGCCCCTATTTAGTCTTTGTAAGGGAAAGTATCTCTAGCCTTGGAGAAAGTGGATATTGTTTCGCCCCCTTTTGCCTAGAGTCCACCACAACATCACAGGACACGTCTTGGACCTCTTTGAGAACCATCTGCTCTTTTGAGAACTGAGACCCAAAGACCACCAATCACAAAGTAGAGCATACAACCCCCTTCAGGAGCCAGAGACCGGAACTCAATTCCTGCTTTATTGGTGAGCTTCTTCCTTTTGGACCCGTATCTAGGCCTTTCAATTCCTGCTTAGGGAGACCCACTGAACTCACTTCTTGAGGGACATGGCTCTCCCTCGCCTGTTAAGCAATAAACCCAGCTTCCCCACCGCTGTCAGCTTTGATGTCTCTGTTTTTTTGGTTTGTTACTTTCAAGTCTCAGTTTAAAGGTCAGTGTCCAAGGGAGGCCTCCCCTGATACCCTACCCTGTGTTTAGTTCTCGGGCTCTACATTCCTACGGCAGCAGCCTGCACTCCCCCTTTTGTAAGAGTCATCACTTCATTCCCGTATGTTTTATGTCTGACCTTCTGAGCTCCGTAGGGCAGGACTCATCTCTGTCTTGTGGATTGTGGTATCCCCAGGCAAGTACAGTGTCTGGTACCTAGGAAGCCATCAGTAAGTATTAACTTTTATTAGTAGATGCTCCATAAATAACCACTGGTCTGAGTTGTCCTCAGGTGGTTTCTCAGATAGTACACGCACTTTGTGTCTAAATTGGTTGAAATTTCTTTAAGACGAGGATCCTCTGTGTTCCTTTCTTTAAATCTCTCACACTATGCCCATTGTGGGCTTCTTCATCCAAGCAACATTTCATAAATGATTATTAATTGGTCTCCCCACAACCACTTTCCAAACGGGCATCATATTTGAAGAAATGATCAAATTTAAAAGAATATGTTGTGTAGCAGGACAATTTATTATGACTTTATCGTAAGAACAATCTATTGAGAATTAAATAGGAATGAAGGCTTCCTTCTCCTCTCCCTCCTCTGCGGAGCCAGGACTTTGTTTCCTTGAAGTTGTGGGTTTCCTGACCCTTGAGGGGTTTGGCTTTTTTTGTGTGTTTAGAAGGAAAGAGAAGAATGAGGCCAGATGGGGCTCTAAAGGGGCTGCATGTCTGGTCTGAGAGGGGAAGGTGGAGGGGCAGTGGCCTACCTCTTAGCTGATGCCTGGACCTCTGGGGAGTGAGGGAAAAGAGAGGGGACGCCATTTCTCCAGGGCACGCGGAGACCTGGGCCTGTTCCAAAGCGGCCTCTCAGGTGGGACTGGCTGCCAGAGTCCACGAGAACCGGGCTGGGGTGCTCTGGATGCAGCATTTTCAGAGCCTCAGCAAATGCCCCCCAGCGCCCAGGCATGGCCAGATCAAGACGGTAAAGAAGCACTGAAAATATTACAGTGCCCCCAAAGTAATTAAAAGTAAAGGAACTCTATGAAACCAAAACCAGCTTTAAGGATGTACTACGGATTTGTGATTTTTCTTCAGAGCATGACTACTTTGATGCTCTCCTTCTTTCTCTCCATCTTCTTCTCCTCTCCCACCTCCTCCTCTACCTTCTCCTCAAATACCAATTATTTCCAAAGTTGCTTTTTTTCTCTCTCCTGGCTTTGCTGATGCCATGCTCACGTGATTAGGAACTGCCCGGGTCAGCTGAGTGGCCTGACCTCTGATGGACTCCACAGCCTTGAGCAAGAGCAAGGCAGTGCTGACCACTGTGGTCAGAGGAGCAGACTCTCCTCTGTTTCCTCAAAGCTGCGTGAACCTACAGTTCCTTATATGACCCAAGGGGGAACGTCTGGAAACTGCCAGACACTAGAACTCCAGTTAGGGATGGTCAGGGCTGAAGCCAGATCTGATATGAGTGAGTCCATAAGAAATAGGACATTGCTTGTGCCCCAAGAGCTGCGGATCAATTCATTCATACCTGTTCCATATTCATAGACATACATACTTACATACACATAAATGCTTTTAGGTAGATAGAAAAGGAACTGGTAACAATTATGGCTTCTGGGAAGTAGGTCTACCTTTTTTTTTTTTTTTTTAACTGTTTTGAGTTTTAAAAAAAACCATTGAGGGGCTGGCCCCGTGGCCGAGTGGTTAAGTTCGCGCGCTCCGCTGCAGGCGGCCCAGTGTTTCGTTGGTTCGAATCCTGGGCGCAGACATGGCACTGCTCATCAAACCACGCTGAGGCAGCGTCCCGCATGCCACAACTAGAAGGACCCACAACGAAGAACATACAACTATGTACTGGGGGGCTTTGCGGAGAAAAAGGAAAAAATAAAATCTTTGGAAAAAAACCCAAAAAACCATTGAACAGATGTTGTTTTGGCAATAAAAATGTACTTTGACAATTAAAATGACAGCATCAATAAATCATCAGATTGCTGATATCTTCATATTGCAAACTACGGGACAGCTGGAGACTCTGCTTTCCAGGAGGGGTGAGCTTGTGATCCAGACCTGGGATCTGAAAGGGGGGCCAGTGATGACTTCCAGCTGTGGTGTGTCCAGTCGGCAGCTGGAGAGGAGGCCAAATAGAGACTAGCCTGTGATGTGTGCCAGGATGAATCAGGGCTGGAGCTGGAACATTCCTTCACTCTGTCAATGAACACCCGCCTCATACCTGAATCCAGGCACTGAAGATATAGTCGTGAACAAAGCAGACTAGGTTCCTTGGCCTCCAGACTAGGAGTCTAAAGGAGGAGATGTGTGGGTCATGTGAGCCTAGCAGGAGAACAAGGAGGGGGAGTGTGAAGTGTAGAGGGCCCAGGAGAACCCAGAGCTCCGGGATGGGGTCAAGGGGAGGGAGTCGGGGTGCCTTTTTCAGGGCATCTAATTTTTTGACTCCTATTCTTGAACTCTCCTCTGTTCTGTTTCAGGGGCTAGAGGGTTTCCTTTTAATTGAAAAGTATGTTTTTAATTAAAAAATACAGTAAAATTGACTTTTTTTCACTGTACAGTTCTATGAATTTTGACACATGTAAAAATTCATGTAATTGCCACCACAATCAAGATAACAGTTCTACTGTCCCAACAGAACTCCCTCATGCTATCCTTTTGTGGTCACATCCTCCTACCCACCTCCCACCAACCCCTGCTATTCTGATCTATGCTCTGTCACTATAGTTTTGTCTTTTCAAAAATGTCACATAAATGCAATCATATAACATGTAACCTTTTGAGACCTGATTTTTTTCACCCAGGATAATGCCTTTAAAATTCATCCAGGTTGTTGCATCTATTGATAATTTGTTTCTTTTTGTTTCTGGCTAGTATTCCATAGTGTGGATAAACCAAGTTATGCATTTACCCATTTTAACCCAGTTTTTGGTAATTACAAATGAAGCTCTCATGAACATTTAGCATATAGGTTTATGTATGAATGTGACTTAATTTCTCTCAGATAAATACCTAGGGGATTGTTTAGTTATATGGTAAGTGTACTAACTTTATAAGAAATTGCCAAACCGTGTTCTAGAGTGTGATTTTGCATTCATTCTACGGGTAACGTACAAGAGTTCCTGTTTCTCTGCATTCTCACCAACACTTGCCAAAATTTTTTATTTTAGCTCTTCTAATAGATCTGTAGTAGTAATTCATTGTGGTTTTAATTTGCATTTTCCTAATGGTCAATAATGATGTGCTTATTTGCCTTCCTTATATCCTCTTTGGTGAAGTATCTATTCAAGGTTTTTGCCCATTTTCAAATTGGGTTGTCTGTTTTCTTGCTATTGAATTTTGAGAGTTCTTTATATATTCTGGATACACATCCTTTGTTGGATATGTGATTGGCAAATATTTTCTTCCACTTTGTACCTTGTCTTTTCATTCTCTTAACAGGATCTTTGGCACAGTAAATATTTTTTATTGTGATGAAGAATATTTCTTTTGTATTATTCATTTTTATTGAGATAGAGCTGATATACGGAAAAGTGTACAAATCTTAAGTGTGAAGCTCGATGAATTTTTACGTTTGTATTCACTCATTTAACCAACATCAGCCCAGAAGGTCCCCTTGAGCCCCTATCTGGTCAATATGCTGCACCCCCTTCCCTATCCGCTCTGCAATAACTGCTGGTCTGACTTCCATCACCAAAGATTTGTTTTGCCTGGAAGATTTCTAATGACTGTGCTCTAAGTTTTGTAACCTACTCGTTTTTGTCTTGGAAATTGGAAGTCTCCAAAAACCCCACCTTGGAGAGAGATTCCAATGCCCCTCACCAGATGTGATGCAAAGGTTGGTGAACAAAGCTGGATTTCTTATCACTTTGCTTCCGGTGTGCCAGCAAACCATGCTTCATATCAGGGTCCAAAAACTTGGTAGAAATGGCAGAAAAGGTCTAGGCAACCTTAAAATCCAGTGATGTGGGAGAGGCACCATCCCAGGAATCAAAAGGCCTGGGTTCAGCTCCCTCTCTGACATTTACTGCATGACCTTGAACAAACTCTATAACCTTTTTGAGTCTCAGCCACCTCGTCTGTAAAGTGTGAACAGTAATATCCACTGTGGTTATCAGGCCTGTTCACCACTATTTGAGTTTCTCTCTCTCCTTCCAGGTACCTAGGAAGATTGTACTTTGCCACCCTATTTAACTCTTGCCAGTTAACCCAGGCATGGGTGACTTACTTTGGCCAATTAAAATGTGTCCCTGCTACATGGAAGTTTTAAAAACTAGTATGTGCTTTTCCACATTCTCTCCTCCTTCTACTATAGCAACTGGTAGTGTTCTAGATAGTGGCTGCTCTGTCAACCTGGGTCCTGGAGTGAGGACAACGATGGCCCAGAGCAGAGCCTCAGCCGATCCGCCATTGATACATAGCAGGAGCAATAGATAAATCTCAGTTGCATAGAGCCATTGAGATTTTGGGGTTGTTAGTTACAGAAGCAGAACCTAGCTGCTTGGATGATATGTCATTTTATAGATATTACCAAGACTGTATGAGATAAAATGTATGGAACTTCTAGGTACATAATAAAGGTGATTTCCTTCCTTTCAAAATCTCCTTCTTTCTTTCTAAGGAGTCATAAATCCAGGAAAACTCTTACCAGCACAGAAATCTTGATAAGAGGCAAGAGAACAGACAGATAACCACTCAACCACAAAAGAAAGAGGAAGAGAAAAGGATACAAAGCAACAAAAGATACAGAAATATGACAGAGCAAGGAAGAGAAACAAAGTGATAAGGAAGGAGAGACAAAGTATAAAAACGGGGAGGAAAGAGGTACAGAGAATGCTGACAGAGATGATTCTAAGAAAAATTCCTGGGGCCAGCCTGGTGGTGCAGCTGTTAAGTTTGCACGCTCAGCTTCGGCAGCCCGGGGTTCGCCGGTTCAGATCCCAGGTGCAGACATGGCACCACTTGGCAAGCCAAGCTGTGGTAGGCGTCCCACATATAAAGTGGAGGAAGATGGGCATGGATGTTAGCTCCGGGCCAGTCTTCCTCAGCAAAAAGAGGAGGATTGGCAGCAGATGTTAGCTCAGGGCTAATCTTCCCCCCACAAAAAAAAAAAAAAAAGGAAAAAAAGAAAAATGCCTGCTTGAGATCAACGGAAGCTGTATCTGTCTGAGATGTTCACCCCAGCCCCAGGCAAGCAACATCATCTGTTATGACAGCTGAACAAACAAGCTTGGGCTTTATTCATCCCTGGTCATCCATTCATCAGTCTTTCCACCCAATGTTTACTGAGCACTTACTGTGCGCCTGGCAAGACCCAGTGCTGGTCTCTGCCTTCAGGGATCCCCCAGTCTGGTGTGAAACGGTTACATGGAGAGTTAGGATACAATTTGGCCTGTGCAATGCTGGAGGTGCCCACAAGGAATATAGGAGGAGAAGGGGAACCAAGCCCTGCTTGGGAGATTGAGAAAGGGCTTTCTGGAAGACACGAGTCTAAGAGTCTTGAAGGATAATTAGGAGTTAGCAAAGGCAGGGTGGGTGAGCGCATGCTGGGCAGAGGGGCAACGGGAGCCAGGTGGTGGAGATGAGAAGTTGCAGGAAGTTTGAGGTTGCTGGAGCCTCACAGAGAGACGGTGAGCATCGAGCATCGGGAGATGAGGCTGGAGAAGGACTCAAGGGCCTGTCACAAAGGCTTGATGCCTTTCAATAGATGGCCTAGGGCAGATTTGGTCAGTTAAGCAGAGAAGTGACACGATCAGATTTTAGCTGAATTGTTCTGCCTGCTGTGTGGACAGTGGATTGGGGCAGAATCTCTTTTTGTGAGATCTCTTGGGATTGGGCTGCATGTCCAGCCCAGGGCCTGCAAGTGCACAACTTGGTTTTGGAATAATCATTCCAGCCAAGGCTAATGAGAGCTACCCTGAGCTGGGCACTGTTCTATTTGATCTGTGTGGAGTAACTACTTCACCCTCCTGACAACCCTGTGAGGAGGGTATTCTTGTCATCCGCATTTGACAGAGAGGTGGTTGAGCACAGAGAGGTGAAGTTATGCGTCCCAGCCGCAGAGCTAGTAAGCAGCACACCACATTCCAGTACAGGCTACATGGCTCCTGGATCAGCCTGTAACTGGTCTCCATCAGGCCTCCTCCTTGGGGTCTGCTTTCTCAGAAGGGCTCTCTCAGAGGCAGAACTTCACACTGGCATCCTGCTTCAAGTTTATGAAATCTTTCACATGGATGACTTCACTCCAGCCTTGCAACAATAGCTTCCGTGAGGAAGATATTATTACTCATAGCTAAGAAAACCAACTGTAGGAAATCAAATGATTTGTCAAAGGTCAGAAGTTAGGTGGCAGAGCTCTGTCTCAGACTTGCGTCTTCTGACCCAGAGTCCAGTGTCAGGTCCCACGTTCACTTGTCAGTCGACGCTGCAGCCAGCCTCATGCTCAACACGTTGTGTGGTTCAAAAGCCAGGGCACTTTCCACTCCTGCTCAGCTGCCTCCTGTCTAGGAAAAGGCTTTTCTGAATTGAGAGAAAGAGTCACAGAGAACTGTGTCGTTGGCATCGATTTCCTGTGCTTGGGCAATGGCTTCCGCCATCTGGACCAGGTGACGTCAGCCATCTGGATTTCCGCCAGCGTTCTCCCGCCCAGGAAACAGACTTCCGGCTGGGCGCCCAGCCATCTCTGGCCTCCTGGGAGCAGACCTCTCAATTTGCAAAGTGAGAGATTGAAAATCAGATCTCAGGGAAGGTCTCGCTCTAGGGAAGGAGGTAAAACTGAGGAAGAGGAGGTCAGCGGACAATAGCTAGGGATGAGCGGGGAGCCCCTGTGTCTGCGGTCTGGGGTCCTTTCTGGGGCAAGAGGGGAGGATCCAGCGATCACACTGGGAGGTTTAACATTTTGTGACTAACAGACTTAAGTAAATTGAGAGGGGAGAGGGGAAAAGGTAAGCAAAGCTGAGGAAATCTGGAAAAAATTACACATAAAGATACAAACATAGAAGGTCAACATAGGCCAAGAATAGAATGTTGATCCCAACCCTCGTGCTGTTCTCTGTGGACGCTAAGTCTTGAACAAATCGGAAACAGGAATATGAGCAGCCCTCGTTTCTTCACTCTTTTAAGCTATAAAAATACACTACTTGCAAAAAAATCTAAGCCACAGATAAATGAATCAAAGTGGAAAGTTAAAGTGCCCCTCTCCCCTCCTCATCCCATCTCCAACCCTACTCCCCAGGCCTGGTTCATAAATGCTACCTCTCATTTTAATCATTCCTTCGGCCTATATGCATCTCATTTAATTCTCACAATGACCCTGTGGGGTAAGAACTACTATTATGCCTTTATTTATTTATTTTTAATTGCGGTAAAATATACATACCATAAGATTTACCATTTTGGGCAGCCCCTCTGGCTGTTGAAGGTGAGTAGGCCATCATGGCATTCTGGTCTACCTGACCCACCAGCAGAAGGTGTTACAGCTTTCTAAGAGTGTGCCATGCCACTTCAAGTCTTGGTGTATCCACAGGGACAAATACTGGTCCTTTGCTTACGTGATGAGAACCTGGTTTGAAGAACATAAGAATGAAAGGGATTTGGTAAAGGCTACCCAACCGCTGAAGGAGCCAGAGGAAGAGTTCTGGCGATCAGCATCCATGGCCGTGTGTCTTCCGTGACTCTCCTGAGGGCACCTCTTCAGAGGGAGATGAGTGTTCCAAGGCTCTGCACGGTGCTTAGATGACTGGCATCCTTCTGAGAGGACCATGTATCCTGATTTCTTTGCTGAGAGAGCAGTGGAAGTAACTATGGAGTGAGAGACAGCTCTGGGGGGACAACTGCCTGGTGGTCCTCATACTGAAGCTTTGCCCCTGCCTGAAATGAAGGTGATTTGCCCCACTGTGGTGGCATATTGTGACCAGGCCCCAGGAGGGGCCCCTGTAGAGAAAGAGAGAGGAAGACCCTTCACCATTCATGCTTGCAAGGAAGTAAGTTACAGAAATACGTATACTTGTTGTATTAAAAATAACTAGGAAAAATTTTACCATTTTAACCATTTTTAAGTGTACAATTCAGTGGCATTAAGAACACTCACAGGGGCTGGCCCCGTGGCTAAGTGGTTAAGTTCGCGCACTCTGCTGCAGGTGGCCCAGTGTTTCGTTGGTTCGAATCCTGGGCGCGGACATGGCACTGCTCATCAAACCACGCTGAGGCAGCATCCCATATGCCAAAACTAGAAGGACCCACAGTGAAGAATATACAACTATGTACGGGGGGGCTTTGGGGAGAAAAAGGAAAAAAATAAAATCTTTAAAAAAAAAAAAAGAACACTCACATTGGGGGCCAACCCCGTGCCCTAGTGGTTAAGGTCGTGTGCTCTGCTTTGGCGGCCCAGGGGTTCGCCGGTTTGGATCCTGGGCATGGACATGGCACCACTCATCCAGCCATGCTGAGGCGGCTTCCCACATGCCACAACTAGAAGGACCCACAACTAAAAATAGACAACTATGTACCAGAGGGCTTTGGGGGGAAAAAAGGAAAAATAAAATCTTTAAAAAGAAAAAAAAAAGAAGAAGAAATTCACATTGTTGTGCAACCATCACCACCATCCATCTCCAGAGCTTTTTTTATCTTCCCCAACTGAAATTCTGTAGCCAGTGAACAGTATCTTTCCATTCCCTCTTCCCTTCGGCCCCTGGCAAGCACCATTCTACTTTCTGCCTTTATGAATTTAACTACGCCGAGTATCCCATGTAGGTGGAATCATACAATATTTGTCATTTTGTGACTAGCTTTTATTTCACTTAGCATAGTGTCTTTGAGGTTCATTCACATTGTAGCATGTGTCAGAATTTTCTTCCTTTTTAAGGCTGAATAGTATTCCATTGTATGTATATACCATGTTGTTTATCCATTCATCCACTGATGGACACTCAGGTTGCTTCTCCCTTTTGTCTATTGTGAATAATGCTGCTATGAAGGTGGATGTGCATGTATCTGTTCAAGTTATGCCTTTATTTTAAATAATAGCAGTATTGAGATATAATTCACATACCATACAATTCTCCCTTTTAAAGTGTAAAATTGAATGGTTTTTAGTATACTCATGGAATTGTGCAACCAACACCACAATCAATTTTAGAGCATTTTTATCACCTCGGAAGGAAACCCCATACCCATTAACAGTCACTCCCAATTTCCCCTCAGATCCATCCCCTATTCAGTCTTAGGCAACCAGTATCTATAGATTGGTCTATTCCGGATGTTTCATATAAATGAAATCACACAATACGTGGCATTTTGTGTCTGGCTTCGTGGCATAGTGTTTTCAAGATCCATCTACATTGTAGCATGCATCAATACTTCATCACTTTTTATTGCCAAATACTATTCCATTGTGTGGATATATATACCACGTTTTCTTTATCCATTCATCAATTGGTGGATATTTGCATTGTTTCTATGTTTTGGCTATTATGAATAAGGCTGGTGTGAACATTCACGTAGGACAATGTGTGTGGGTATGTTTTCATTTCTCTTGTGTGCATAAGGAGGAGTGGAATTTCCAGGTCATATGATAACTGTTCAACCTTTTGAGGAACTGCCAGGCTGTTTTCAAAAGTGACTGCCCCATTTGACATTTCTGCAGCAGTGTATAAGAGTTCCAGTTTCTCCAAGCTTTCTTTTTGATTCTAACCACTTTAGTGGGTATGAAGTGGTATCTCATTGTGGTTTAGATTTATATTTCCCTGATGGCTAATGATGTTGAATATCTTCTTATGTGCTTATTGGCCATTTGAATATCTTTGGAGAAATGTTTATTCAGATCCTTTACCCGTTTTTAAATTGGGTTATTTGTCTTTTGATTCCTGAGTTGTAAGAGTTCTCTATATATTCTAGATACTACAAGCCCCTTAACAGATATGTGATTTACAAATATTTTATCCCATTCTGTGGGTCAGCTTTTCATTTTCTGGTTGGTGTTCTTTGAAACACAACAGTTTTAAATTTTTATGAAGTCCAATTTATCTATTTTTTGTTGTTGTTACTTGTGTATTTGGTGACGTATCCAAGAAATCATTACCTATTCCTTGGTCACAAAGATTTATGCCTGTGTTTTCTTTCAAGAGTTTAATAGTTTTAGCTCTTACCTTTAGGTTGTTGATCCATTTTGAGTTAATTTTTGTATATGGTGTGAGGTAGGGATCCAACTCCATTCTTTTGCATGTGGATATCCAGTTGTCCCAGCATTCATAGGCGTTTTTACAGATGAATAGATTGTAAGCTCCATGAGAAAAAGGACTGTGCCTGGTTTTGCTCACCATTGTTTCTTTAGGATTTACTTAGCCCCATGCCTGACACATTCAGGATGCTTAATAAATATAGGCAGAGTGAATGAATATATAAGTGACTGAGACTCAGAGAGGTTAAATAACTTGTGTAGGTCAGACAGCTGGAAAGAGGACAGACATGGTTCAAACCCAAGGCTTTTCATTCATCTTTCTTTTTTTTCTTCTTCTTCTTCTCCCCAAAGACCCCCAGTACGTAGTTGTATATTCTAGCTGTGGGTCCTTCTGGTTGTGGCATGTGGGATGCTGCCTCAATATGACCTGATGAGTGGTGCCATGTCCACACCCAGGATCTGAACCCATGAAACCCTGGGCTGCCAAAGCAGAGCTGCAAGCTTAACCACTCGGCCACGGGGCCAGACCTCATTCATTTCTAATTAAGAGTTTTTATGCTCTGAAATGTTCTCAGGTTACCAAAAGAAAGCAGATTTCCTCGAAGTTTCATTTGCTGCCTCTCTTTGTATCATCCCAATGATTCCATCGTTTGGGAACAAACTTCTCAAACTTCTCGAGTCTAGTAAGCCTCATGTTCCTTCTGCTTCTGACTCCCCACCCCTGTCTACTCTCCCCTAGCCTCAGAGACAAAGACTCCGCCTCCTCCTGTTGTGGTTTTATAGTTGGAAAGTTCTCTAGATATCTGACCACAGCATCCTGCTGTACAATTTTACCATAAATCCCCATTAGTGTTTGGTGTAACCATTCATTATGGGACCTGGTTTGATACGGGAGGCATTTGGGTGCACAGAGAGCTTTTTGCGCTTCGCACTGTGTGAAGCACAGCCCTGATGAAGCCCGAAGCCCCTGCTCTAATCCTGATGTAATGTCCCTCTTTGTGCACTGTGGTTTTTGATTCTGGGTATAGCTTGCCATCTCAGAGGAGAATGAAGCCAGGTGGCATAAACCCCAGTTATAGAACATTTTGATGGACTCACCTCTTTTGGAATGAGGACAAGGAAAAGTCCTGAAGAGAAAAAAGAGCAGTGTTCCTCAAAGCTTTTGAAATTAAAGCCAAGACTGTGGTGAGAATTGGGTTGAATTCCCTGCCCCCACCCTGACTGTTGAGTTTGGGCTCCCCCTGTTGGACCCTTTGGAAAATAATGATCTGGACTACAGTAAAATTTAAGATAAGGGTAGGGGGCAAAAGAAAGAACATTTATTGAGAGCTTGTTATATATTAGGTATTTTATTTAGGCATCTCATTTCATCCTTAAAGTGATCCCGCAGGTAGGTTTTATCACTCCTTTGCAGAGTTAGAAGCTGAAACTTACCCAAAGTCATGTGAGGATTTGAACCTAGTGCTTTCCTGACTCCCTAAAGACCATACTCTTTCCAGTACTCTGAGCCAAGGGAGCCAGAGGGCAGAAAAGGCACATGAGGGCCCCTCCCTCCCTTCACTTCCACTGGGTCTATTGGTCATTTTGTCAAGACATCTTAGGGGTGAGGGGTGGGGGGCAAGGATGCTCCCCGGAACCAGTTGGTGTGCTGGAGCCAGCTCAGACCAGCTGGTGAGAGTAATTGTCAAATATTCAGCAATTTTACAAGCTGGTTGTTAAACCATTGACAATTGGAAATTGGTCATGGTAGGAGGGAGTATTTGTACCATGGAAATTGGTAACCTCAACAAATCAGGGATTGTGACCCACCAGCCCCACAACCTGCCACCCTAGCCCCCGACGCGGGTTTACCAGCATACCGCTGCAAATGAACTCTTGCTGAGGTTTTAAATGCCCCTAACAGAGCATTAACTTTGAGGCCCAGAATGAGAGCCGAGGATGACAGCGTCTGCCTGCAGTGGTCACAAGCTTTCAACTACAGATTGAGGAAGGATAGACATATCTGGTGGAAAATGAGGAAGTGAGTGCACGTGGGAGAGAGGAAAGAGGCTGTGGAACATTAGCTATTCACACATGAACAAAGCGCCAACATTTTTAATCACGGGGATTTTTGGGGGAGGGATTATGGCTTGTCATTAGAGTCCTTTTCTTTCAGAGTAATGGAAGAAGAGATCCAAATCATGTGGAGACTAGAAAAGTGCCCTGGATTGGGGGTCGGGGGCACTGCACCACACAGAAGAGGGAGGAACTCTTCTATGGAAGAAAGGGTAGCTTTGAGCCTTGAGGTCTTGGGGTGGGAGGCAGTTTGTAGACCATATTCCTGATCCTGAGTCGGCAGTTGGGGTCCTTTTGCTTGCCAGGTGGTGACCTTCCTCTGGCAGGGCCCCTAGATTACCCAGGGCTATAGGGGTCTGTGACTAGCAGAACAACTCTAAACTCTGGGGACTAGCTCTCCAGAGCCCACCCCTGGGGGCTTTGGGTCATCTCCATCTGAGGTCTGGAGTCAGGGGCCTTCCTCAGCCAGTTTAGATGCTGTAAAGAACCAGCCACCTCCCATTATAAAATAAGACGTATATCCTTTGTGGGAGGGAGCATCTTCATGAGAAAAGGAAGGGACTTCCCAGCCCTGCCATGTCCCTGAGATTTCTCTGTCCCTTTATGCTCAGGAACAAGCACAGCTGAAGTCATCAGCACTGCAGTGACTTGGAACAATTAAATAAGACTTCCCTAAAGGCCTAGAGCTAAGAAAAGGGAAAACAAAGAATCCAGCAGCAGGTAACCAGATAATCTGATTCACAAGACAAAGCTGATTGATCTTCAGCCCACAGGCAATTGCAGGGGTTATGCCTCCCTTGCTCCTGGCTTGCTGCCTCCATCTTACAGAAACTCGCTGAGTCTGAGGGGAGAAGATTAGAGATACATGGCAATATTGCACCCCCCCCCCCCCCCCGCCCTTCTCCAGGCTTCCTTTCTGAGTTCCAGGTCCCTGCCTGAGCAACCAGCACACCTATGCCTGCCTGATGCCAGAATGTCCATCTTCCATCTCTTTTGGAGACCACACTTACTGTAGGTGTGTGACATTCTTCTACAGGGCACAACAGGAAAGCCACCATCTCCAGGTCAACCGCATAGAATGAGGGGTGGAGTGGGGGTGTTGTCATTTGTCTCAGGTGATGTTGACTCTCTTGCGGTTCAACCCAGGGCTAGAGATTGTGATCAAAGGGACACCTGGCTCCGATAGGTGTACACAGGGCAAGAGCTATGAGATGGTAGTGACATTTAGTATTAATTAGCACTTTTTGCAGGGCAGGCTTCCACTCACTGGTACAGCTCCCAGGCTAGGCGGGCCTGAGCAGACCTCACCGGTGAGGCAGACACCAAAAGGTGTGTGCAATGGGAGGGAGGCTTGAACTCAGAGGCTGCCGGTTTCTGTCAAGCAGAGGTTAGCACCCTGTGGCACAGAATCTGATAATCAGCTAATTATTGGCTGGTACCGCCTTCTGTACCCTGTGAGAGAGCCTGCTCCCACTGCTTGTTCACATCCATTTGTTCAACAAATATTTGCTAAGTCTCTCTAAGGTGCCAGGTGCTACGCAGGACACTGAAATTAGCAGAGAACAGGACAGCCATCTTGTCCCCATGGAGATCACAAGATAATGGGACGAAGGACACTGAACAAGTAACTAAAGAGTGATGGGTGTTAGAAAGGAAAAGTGCAGGGTGTATTGCGAGGTACCTAATTCAGTCTGGGATGACAAGGAATGCCTTTTGAAGAAGATATCACACCTGCGAATTAGCAGGAGTGAAAGTGGAAATTCTAAGAGGGCGGGGACCATGCCTGACTTGTGTACCAGTGTCTGGCATGGAGTAGGCATGGATGTGTTTGGTTGAAAGCATGAAGGACTCTAGCTGAATAAAGGGATTGTGTGTGCGTGTGTGTGTGTGTGTGCACACGCGTGGGTGGGTGGGTGTGGTACAGTTAACCCTCCTTTAGCTCAGCTTGGTAAATAGCTTTTGTAAAACTGCTGATGCTCTGTCTAATGAATGATAGGTAACAGAGTACTGTTAATGAGACGTACACCATTAGAGGCAGCTTACTGATGGAACAAGTCCTGACAGAGACTCCTTCCTATTTGGTTTGAAGCATGAATTTAGCGCTCACTAGCTATGAGAATTGAGTGAGTTGCCCACTTTTCCCAGGCCTTTTTTTGTTAAGTTCTATCCAACTCCCAGCGTGGTGAGGATAAAAGATGACAAATAGTCGGCAGCAATAAGATATATTGGAGTATACGAGGAAGCCATTTGGTGTAAACCTAATTTGACCTGACTCTGCTTTTCCAAAAGGGCCTGACATGGCTGTTGAGCGTGCATTGTATATCTGCTTTAAGCATTTGCTGTGTCCCAAAGACGAGAACAAATGGCCTTAAGATAAAGGTGCAACTTCCACTGCATTAGCATTTCCTTAAGGATAAGCATCTTTTCTAGGAAAACTAGGCTAGGAATTGATTCCTGCGCTCACCTGTGACCACCCAGCTCAGAGACAACAGACCTGCTACCTGCTGTGTCCACCGAGACAGCTGACCTCCTACTTGCTGTGTCCATCAATCGCTGTGCAGACAGAACAATCTCATGACTATTGTACAAGGGACATTTCTTTTTTTTTCAAAGGTTGGCACCTGAGCCAGCAGCCGTTGCCAATCTTCTTTTTTTTTTCTTCTTCTTCTTCTCTCCAAAGCCCCCCAGTACATAGTTGTATATTCTAGCTGTGAGTGCCTCTGGTTGTGCTATGTGGGATGCCACCTCAGCGTGGCCTGATGAGTGGTGCCATGTCTCCGCCCAGGATCCGAACCGGTGAAACCCTGGGCTGCCGAAGGGAGCGTGCGAAGTTAACCACTTGGCCATGGGGCCAGCCCCTGGGACATTTCAATTATATGTGAAACATGCTCTTTGAGGGTATATAACCACTTGTACACCCCACTTCTTTGGTGCCCTTCCAGCCTTGGGGAAGGAAGGCCCCAGGGCTATACGGTCCTCACATTTGGCTCAGAATAAACTCACCCCAATTTTCATTTATAGATTGGTTATGGATTATTTGCTTTGAAAAAGACATATATATTGTCTTTAACATTCCATTAAGTTGGAATGTTGCACTGTAACATGAATACTATAACTATTACTATGGTATAACTATTATACATAACATAATATATATAGTATGATATTATATATATAGTATAATATGTAATATATATTGTAAAGTATACTATAATGCTGTAAATATTAATTAAATAATCATAATACTTGGTAGTTACTGTTATTATTCAGGTACACCAGGCTTCTAGCCAAAAGGAATTTGATAGTTACAAGAAAAGCCGTCAACATCATAAATCTGGATATCGTTAACCAAGAGCCAAACAATAAATGAATCAGGAGGGAGAGAGGGTGTACACGCGGTGCCAGATGATGCCTATGCGAGAGAGGATGCGGCCTTGGAAGATGAACCAGAAGCCCTCCCTGTTGGAGGGGCTTCTCTGCTGGGCACACTAGCTGCTTTTACCAACCTCACTCCCCCGAGACGATCTTGTTCCAGGGAGTGCAGAATTTTCCAACCTCCAGAACCCTTTTGTCGTGTTTAGCATGAGAGATGCTGAAATGAAAGGGAGAGTGATGTGTGTTTGCTCACCGGCCGTGCTTGCAAGAAGGAAAGCTGATCCTTTTGACCTTTACAAAAGCCATCACAGATCTTTGTGTGTCTCCAAATTAGAGGATCCATAAATACTCACCCAGATTTTCTGGGCCTTTCTCAATTATATTTATGTCGAGAGGCTGCTGCTTCCTGTTTACGTTCTCTTACCGCCAGCTAACCGCTGCTCTTACTTTCACTGAAGTTTTGTATCTTACTCTGCGAGAAATGTTTGAGCTGCCTGAAAACACATTCTGAAATGGCTTCTCAATTCTCTTTTCAAATATCTGCATTTCTCGTGGATTAATAAAACCGAGCTGCCATAGAGATCAAAATGCTTGTCTTGAATTTACCCCAATTTATAATTCCTAAAACCATGACTTTCTCAGAACTCTTCACCTTTTCATTACTACTTTTACTGGTGCTAGGGATTGGCTTTCTTTTTGGGCAATGTTCACACAGAAACAAAGTTTTTAAAGAAGTGTTTTCCGGTGGGTTGCTGCCTGCTGGACCACCCACTGAGAAACACAAAGCTGCTTCGGAAGCTGGGTGGTCGGCTCTCCGCTCGGCCCCGCTGGGCAGCGCTGGTCTTGCTGGACTGGCAAAACTGTGTGTTCCCACATGTCAGGGGTCTCCACGGACAATTGAAGCAACCAGATGCCACATGTTTACTGTACTCAACATCCGTATCAAGGAGACACAAGTAAGGAAGCCATGCGCCCATTGTTGCTTCATTGGTTCACTGAAATAATTCTAGATAGGATTAGCTGTAGCTACAGAGTTAAGCCCCATCGTTAATTATGTGGGGTTTTTTTGGCTAAATTAATAGGAACAGAATTCAAATATTGCTTCTTCTCTGGGGACAGGCATAACCCACATAACGTAGTATTCATCTTTGCCTCCTGTGTTAATTCCTCTCCCCTTTCTGTCGTTATCATTATGTTGTTACTGAATCTTCAAGGTATGACTGGTGTCAGGAAATGATAGAAAAATCAACTGCATTGTGATTTCTTGCGTGTAAGTGCACCCAACTTTCAGTCTCACTCATTTAGTATAAAATTGGAAGAGGCCCAACAGCCTTTGTTCAGAGATGTGGTTCATGCGTTACTTGCTGGACTTCCTGGAAAAGGATCCAAAATAGTGGCTGGCCAGCCCTGTGAAAGGAGCAATGGCTGGTCATGATTCACATCAAACACCAAGCCCTGACTGCAGAAGCTTGGCATCTTCTGGATATATTTTGCAAAGATGACAAATTTCCTTAGATAGGCCTCTGCTTAAACATTAGGTGGAAGAAGAATTGTTGATTGTGTTATAGAGGTCTTTAACCCTCCGGTGACTTCAGACCTTCTGCATTAGACTGAGACTGCCCTCCAGGATCTTTGCTACACATTGTATAAAACTTCAGTTATTACATATAACTGCCAAGTGTTTGAAAAAGGAAATAGGTAAGAGACGTGTTCCTGAGAATGTTACTGGCACTTTGGGTTCTTATTGTCCCCAGGGTAGAACTCAAGAGACAACAAACGGGAGTAGGAAAGTGAAAGTTTATTAGCTTGTGCACAGGAGAGGCACAAGGGGGCCAGTGGGGAAAAGAAAGGGGCAGCTGACCAGCTCATCAGGGAGTGTGATTGTGGGGCTTTTATTAGGCAAAGGCTGGCAGGGGTGCCTTGTCATGGCATGTAGAGGTGGGGTTGTGCTTGCGCTGGTGCTGTCACATAACATGCTACTACATGCGATGCATGGATCATTAGCATGCTAGCTCTCTGCCCCGGGTGTGATTTTTACTATGCTAATAGGGCTGGGGTCACCTTCAGTGGACTCCTGGGTGCTAGGGCGCATGTGTAAGCCCGGGAAAGTCCCAAGGCTGTGGAATGTGGATCTCGGTGGCCTCTATTTGATTTTCCTAGCTTGCCAATTGGTTAGGGGCCTTGTCTTGTTAGGCCAGGGGCCTTTCAGATGGCCCTGTCTCCTTAGGCTGGTTCCTGTCTTGAGAAGAGGGAGTGTAGTTGCCCTTGAGAGGAGGTTGACGGCGTCATCTATTAGGTGGTTGAGGGTATTATATAGGATGACGTATGAAGAGGACTTAGCCCAGCACCTGGCAGATAGTAAGAACTCGATAAATATTAAATTATTATTATCATCTGCCCAGTGGTTTCAACCCCCTTGCCTTCATGTGCCAGCAACACTTCCTGATTTTCTCATGTCTCGCATTTTCTTGGGTCCTTTTATTTATCTTAAGTTCTTCTTCTGTCCTCTGAAATCATGTGTCCTCTCCATGTCATATCTAAGGTTAAAAATATATTTATATTATGTTTATAGGTTATAAGATATATTTATACTAATACTCTTGATTCAAATAGAGACTCTCATTGTTTTACATAACTTCATATATCTTATATCTGTTCTTTCTCCCAACTAAATATCTCAGTTCTCAAACACACCAACGTTTGCTTTATCTCTCAATATTATCACCATTAATTGATTAATCATTAACCAATATCTCTCTAGAAAAGCAGTCAAATTGCTGTGGGTTAAAGTTGTTTGAATAGTTCTTCTCTCTGTGATTATACCATTAATTCACTGTGCAAATAGATTCTTTTGTTTTATTTTGCTTTTGCTTTTTAGGGAATTCTTTTTAATTTTGTTTGCAATTATGTAAAATATTTGCATAGTTCCAAAGTCAGATCTACAAAACACAGTGTACCAGGGAACCCTAGTTTCCCTTTTTTTTTTGAAGAAGAAGAAGATTAGCCCTGAGCTAACATCTGCCACCAACCCTCACTTTTTTGCTGAGGAAGACTGGCTTCGTGCTAACATCCATGCCCGTCTTTCTCTATTTTATATGTGGCATGCTGCCACAGCATGGCTTGACAAGCAGTGCTTAGGTCCATACCTGGGATCCAGGCCGGTGAATCCTGAGCCACCGAAGCAGAATGGGCGAAGTTAACCATTGCGCCACCAGGCCAGCCCCACCTAGTTTCTATTGCTATCTCCTCTACTCTATTTCCTCCTTCCCCCAGAGGGAGCCATTTTAGAAAGTTTTTGGCTTATCCTTCCATTGTTAAAAAATACATATGTATTTATTTGTTCTTAGCTATATAGTAGCATGCTATGTAGTTTTCCCCAGTTTTCATTTTGAAAATTAAAATTTTTTAATTGAGACATTTGCACACAGTTCCACCTTGCTTTTCCTACAGAATGCTTTATGCTGGTGATCACTCCATGGCAGCATGTAGAGATATTTTTTATGCCTTTTTTTATGCTCCATAGTATGGCATATTTAATTCAACCCGCCCCCTATTGTTAGACATTTAGATTGTTTCTAGTCTTTTGCTATTACAAACAGGGCTTCAATAAATAGCCATATGCGAACACTTTTCTATATTTTCGTCAGTGATTTCTTGGGATAGATTCCAACAAGTGGTATCACTGCGTCAAAGAGGAAGTGCATATGTAAATTTGCTAGATGTTGCCAACCATTCTCCTCCATAGGGTTTGCCTCATTCTGCTTTCCCACCCACAGTGTGCCAGAATGCCTATTTCCCCATAGCTTTGCCAACAAAGTGTGTTGACAAACTTTTGGATTTTCGCCAATCTGATAGGTTTAAAAAGTACTACCTTAGTCTAGTTTTGATTTGCATTTTTCTTATTAGAAGCAGAGGGGACCATCTCTTTATATGATATGGAGACTTTGACATTTCTTTATCTGTTTGTTCACGTCTCTTGCAATTTTTAAATTGAGTTGTTGGCTCTTTTCCCTCTGCTTTAGAAGACTCTTTATATATTAGGGATATCAGCCATTTGTCTGGGACACGTTTGTCATTTTATTTTGCTTATGGTCATGTTTGTCCTTACAAAAACTTTTACTTTTCAATTTTTAGGTAGTCAAATTTATCGGTCTTTCCCCTTGATCACAGCTGGATTTTTAGCTATAATGATGAAAGTCATCTTCACTCCCAAGTTATAGAGCAAGTCATCCATGTTTTTCCCCTGGTACTTATATGACTTCTTTTTTTTTACATTCTCTATGGAATTTATGCTTTTGTATGCTATGATAAATGGATCAAATTTTATCCTGTTTCATGTAGAGTCTCAAATTTGGCATTACTAGCTCCTTTCCCCTGCTCCCTTCAGCTTACCTTTTCCTAGACATTTTATTCTTTTCTAAAACTTTGCCAAAAATGGACATGGACCAAAATAAACATCCGTTCAACTGCCTGCATGTGATTCCATTTTGCTGCCTGTTTTTTCTTTCCTGGACTCTGTGATTTCTGCACAGTGTTTTTCCAGTGGTTCAAGTGGGTTATGACCTTTGGAGCTTCAGGAAGAGTGGACTGAAGACCTGTCCAGAGAGTGATTCAAGCTGGAGCAGGTCCTGTGGATGCCCAGGAGGGCCCAGTTCAGCTTGGGGGTGGGGGCGGGGTGGGAGAGAGAGAATGGCTTCCTTGGGGGTGGGTGGGATGGGAGCTCACAGGTGTGGAGCGCTCAGGAGCTCAGTTTTCGTTGATGACCCATGTTTCCTGTTTCCGCCCACCTGCTGCCCTTGTTTTCCACGTAAGGGAGTGCCAAATTTTGTAGGGGCGGAAAAATTTTCCCTTCTAGGTTCTTTGGCAGGTCTGATAATTAAATTGACATAAAACAGATTAACAAGAGAAAAACAATTTTAATTATGTACTTACGGGAGCCCACCGAGACAGGAGACTCACAGGCAGTCAGGCAATTGAGGCTTATATGCCGTCCTGAGCTAAGGAATGGGATAGGGGCCTGGAGCTTCCAAGGGGAGGAGGGCAATTCATAGGAAGGTAGAAGAGCAGGGGTTTGGTCATCAGATGCTGGCCCTGCCATGCAGGTAAGCCTTTCAGATAAAAAAGTTGTCTCTGATAATCGCTCTCTTTCTGGGCCAGGCACCTTATCTACATTCTTTTAGGCAGTTAAGGGAGAGGTAAAAAGCTTTTTCTGAATCTGCTGGATCTTGATTGCCTTCAGCTCAAAGTAATCCACGTGCCAAAGTGGCACACTTTGGGGTGGCATGTTCTGTTCCCCTTCACTTTCTTTCTGTCTTTTTTTTGTTGAAGAAGATTGGCCCTGAGCTAACATCTGTTGCCAATCTTCCTCTTTTTCTTTGTTTTTTGCTCGAGGAAGATTGTCCCTGAGCTAACATCTGTGCCAATCTTCCTCTATTTTGTATGTGGGACAACACCACAGCATGGCTTGATGAGCGGTGTATACGTCTGTGCCCAGGATCCTAACCTGTGAACCCCAGGCCACCAAAGTAGAGTGCACAAGTGTAGCCACTAGGCCACCAGGTCGGCCCCTCCCCTTCACCTTCTAAGTGGAGATGACTGGTGGCAGAGCGAGGAGTGGAATACAGAGATTGGAACCTCTCTTCCTCTGTGCTCACAGAATACCCAGGGCAGATCCATATCATTGATACCAGCTCCTACTTGCTATTTTCTGGAACTAGGTGGAGGCGTAGCCATGGGCCCATTTAGAGCCAGTTTGAACCGACATCATCTCTTATCAAGAAAGTGATTAAGGATTGTCTTTCAGGAAATTCGAAAAGTCACGTAGCTGGAGCGTGTGCAAAAGAGGAAATCCTAATCTGAAATGACTGAGGAACCGAAGATCCTCCTTTCCACAGAACTCAAGGAGTGGGACCCGATGGGAACTTGAAAGTTGGACTCCTATCAGAATTGAAGGGTCAGGAAGAGCCGGTGTTAAATTTCCTTCCCAATCTCATCAAAAAGCTTAGAACTCCATCATAAAAGTTGAGGACCTCGTAATAAATGTTTAGAACCCTGTCATCAATGTTTAAAATCTTACCATAAATGTCTGAAGCCCACCAATCAAAACCCATATTGCCAGCGTTTCTTCATGCCAGCCTGTCCTCTCTAACCTCTTCCATTTTGCCCCAAATCCTGAATCAGGGAGACAGGACTGAAGGCACATGCCCCCTGTCTCCTTGCAGATCGATCTCACAGAATAAAACTGATTTCTCCCCCAAAAGCTGCTGCTGTAATTAATTGGTTTTTTAATTTATGTGCATCAGGCAAGAGAACCCCAGTTTTGTGCGGTAACACAGGTACTGTGCCTAATGCTTTACAGGCAGTCAATCCTCTAATCCTGACCTGTTAGTTAGCTATGGTTGTTATTCCCAAAAGGGAAGAGGGGCTCAGAGATGAGATCACACCATTGGTAAATGGAAGGATTTGGGTCTATATGATACCAATTTCCAGGCTCAACACCCCTAAGTCTGTGGCCTCCAAAATAAATGGTTCACAGGGCTTGTAGTTCTGCTCACTTTTCCACCTGCAGACTAAGCTCACCCCCTTCACTGCCCAGATCCACTGAGCTCAGACGTGGGCAGCGTGGTTAGCCCTAGACTCTGCAGTCATCATGCTGGGCTGTAAGTCTCCGTGGCTAGGGAGACCCTGTCTCACTTATCTTTTATTCAGTTGCCAAACAGTGCTTGGAATGTGGTGGACACATTACATATCTGCTGGACGATTGAGTAGATGAAAAAGAAAGGGGAAAAGGAGTGTGCGTTGGAGCTGAAGGGACAGGAGTAGAGGAGGCACAGGGGGAAGAAAGGCAGATTTGGGGGTGTTGACATAAAATAACCACTAATCATTCTGTAGATAAGAGAGATAAAGTGAGTTTTACTTGAACCAGAGTGATGATTATAATCCAGGAAGGCCTTTTCCACAAAGGAAGAAAGCATTCTGGAGAAGAATGGTTTTCAGTGCAGTCTTCATATCTTTTTAGATCAAAGAACATGCATTAAACACACCCAGGATACATTTTCATCAAAGTTTCAAAGAGGTATTCAGTTGCAAATTAGCAGGTCAACATGACCCTGTGGTCAGGAAAGGGACTAATAAGGTTCTTACCAATAGAGCGTTACCAACAGGGTGTAGGAGGGGAAGTATGCGTTCTTATCTTGAGAGTGCATTCTTTACTTTAATGGTTAAAGCAGATGTACAGTGTGTTGGAGAGGCCATAAGTCAGGCCTCTTTAGTTCAAGCTGAATCGGTTTTGAACCCAAATAGTCACCCTATATACCTCAAAATGTGAAAATCTCTTGTCATGTGGGAGAAAACTCTTCACTGTATCCTTTGATTAGACGAAATTAAGACAGAGTCTGAACTGAGAGACTGATCAAAGAGGTGTTCCATTGCTGAGCACTGAAGGGGATTAGAATTTGCCACCCCGAAATATGCCTCTTTGGTGTAAGGATTATTTTAGGTTGACAATTTTCAAGAAATGGCAAACAGGAGAAGCTCTGAAAACTGAGTACAAGTTGCCCTTTTGTATGAGACATTTACATTTACACAGGAAATCTCTGTTTGTAAGGGTGTCTTCCTCACTATACCAGGAAGAGAAGGATGACTCTGTATTTCTAAAAACTCTTATCAATGGAGGAGGCAACAACTTAAATCTGCATAATAACTTTACCCTGGTTTACTGTGCTTTTCCTGGTAATCTCCCAAAACTGACTCCCCACCCCCAAAATTTTCCTTTGTCTTTAGCTGGAGGTGTTAGTTAAGATGGTGGCTTGGGCCATTTCGGGGAGTTACTCAGTTTTCCCGCATATCTCACTTGTATGCAGAAGGTATACATGTTATGAAACTTCCGTTTGTTTTTTTCCTGCTAATCTGTCTTTTAGCACAGGGTGGTCCTAGCCAAGGACCTAGAAGGGTAGAACCTAGAGATTATTTTTCCTCCTCCACAGGACAATGAAGAGAAAAGGTGTCTTCCTTGAGCAGAGAGGTGAGAAATGTCCAGAGTGGGGTACCCTGGGGCAGAGATCATTTTAGGAACTGTGGGGGACTGACATTGGCCACCCCAAGATATGTCTCTTTGGCATGAGGATTATTTGGGGCTGGTTACTTTTAATAAAAGGTGGCTCTGAGGAGTGGAACTTGCTTGCCCTTTGTTAGGAGACATTTACATTGTAAAGGAAATCTCCATCTGTAAAGGTGCCTCCCTCTCTGTACAAGGAAGAACAGGGCAGGGATGACCTTATCTCTAGAAACTCTTAACCAATGCCAAAGGCAAGGGCTTAAATCTTCATTTGTTTACTGTGCTTGTGTGGTAATCTCCCATGATCGACTCCCCCTCCATCCCCAACACCCTCCTTTGTCTTTAGCTAGATATGATATTTAAGGTGGGGGCTTCAGCCATTTTGGTGAGTTACTCAGCTTGCCTGAGCCTCTCCCATGTATACATGTTATAAAGCTTTGTTTGATTTTCTCCTGCCATTCTGTCTCATGTGAACTTAATTCATTCTCTGGCCAGATGAACCCAGAGAGGGTAGAGGAAATGTCTTCCTCCCCTACAGAACAGACATCTCTGACATGGAATTCTATCTTGTCCCCTGTTCTGGGCTGTAATTCTTTCTTGACTATCCATGGTTCAAGCCTCCGCTGAAGCTGAGCTAAATCCTAGCTCAGTGTCAGCTTGTAACGGAAGAGTGGGGCTGAAGAAGCTGGATGCCCACAGGGAGGTGGTGAGAGAAGGGAGAAGAGGTAAAATTGCCTAGGAAAACAGCGGCACATTGTGGGTCAGGGCCCTGGACTTCCTGCACTTGTAGAAAAGTGGGAGCCTGAGTTATTTGACTATGAAAAGAAAAAGTGATGGCCAAAGGCTGAGAAACTTGTGGGCTTCTCCTTCACCATGTAGAGCCACTGTTCTCTCCACAGTGATGACATATTCCTGTCTGTTTCTATTGAATGACTCTAAATCCCTTCTTCCTACAGCAGCCCTACTACCTCCTACCGTTACGGAGCCCTAAGGGACAGGTAATTGGCAAGTGGGTCCTCTTACCTGGACCCGCTTGTGCAAATAGAACAAGAGTGGGTTCCGAAGAGCAGAGTAGAAACTTTATTCCTTGATCAATGAATAGAGGAGGTCAAGCTCAAGCTCTAAAACACCTTCTCGTCTTCGCTTGGGCCGGGGGCACTTGGAGCATGCATAGATCTTCCCTTCTTTCATGTGGTACCTTTTCCACATGGCACCCCATGGCCATCTTGGACCTTTCTGGTTTGGACGGTTCTGCCATTTGGCCATCTGGCATTATTCTGCCTTGGTTCCTATAAGCAAGCACAACTTAAAAACAAAGCGTTAGACATGAAAAATGTTTTAGGGACTTTCCTGGGTGCCCCTATCTCTTCAAATCTCCTCCCTTTTCATGAGTTCTCCATCTTCTTTGCCTTCTTCCTCTCTTCTTCTTTCTCTTCCAATCTCTTCTCACTCACATTCTTTAACATTTTTTTTTTCTATTTTTTCCTCTTTCTAGCCCACCGTCTTTGGTCTTTTCTTTTCCATTTCCCCATCTTCCTTATGTGGGGGCCTGGAATTGGCCATCCCAAGATATGTCTCTTTGGCATGAGGATTATTTGGGGCTGGTTACTTTGCAGATAGGAAAGCAACTGAAAAGTAGAATTTACTTTTCAGTAAAAGTAGAATTTAACAAAGCTTGCCCTTTGTTAGGAGACATTTACATTGTAAAGGAAATCTCCATCTGTAAAGTTATCTCCCTCTCTGTATCAGGAAGAACAGGGCAGGGATGACCTTATCTCTAGAAACTCTTAATCAATGCCAAAGGCAAGGACTTAAATCTGCATTTGTTTACTGTACTTGTGTGGTAATCTCCCATGATCGGCTCCCCCTCTACCCCCAAAATCCTCCTTTGTCTTTAGCTAGATATGATATTTAAGGTGGGGGCTTCAGCCATTTTGGCAAGTTGCTCAGCTTGCCTGAGCCTCTCCCATGTATACATGTTATAAAGCTTTGTTTGATTTTCTCCTGCTATTCTGTTTCATGTGAATTTAATTTGTTCTCTGGCCAGATGAACCCAGAGAGGGTAGAGGAAATGTCTTCCTCCCCTAAACTTACCTACTTTCAGATAGCTCCTTGCTTTCCCTATACTTTTCTTTGCAACAGTGTCTTACCTCTCCATTCAGCATACTAGAGGGTGCAAACTGATGGCCTGCTGCCTGGGTATCTGTGGAAACATACAATCTGCTAATAGAATGTTTACCAAAAATATCGAATTCACTCCCAACATTTACAAATGGAAGATTGCACATAAAAATTCAGATTTCCAGCTTTTAAAAATTAAGACTATCTGGCATTGTGCGGTACACATTCATTGCTGGTAACAGTCGATGAAGCTGGGGGGTGGCTGTCTCTCTCAGGTCATCAGAGTCCACACAGTGTCCCTTGGCCTCCCTGACACTGAGGGAAAATGTCAGTTGACATTTATCGTTTAGCTTGTGCAGTATTTTTTCCTCCCCCCCCCCAAAAGTGGGAAAACAAAGAGAAAACAGTAGCCTTGTTTTTCTCACCCCCAGTGTGCTATGTCATTTGCATTTCCTGCTTTGCCCCTGCAGGCAGCTGAGCTTGTAACCTTTGCTACAGACCAGCTCAGGTCCCCCTCCCTCATTTCTCTCCCCTCACCTCTTTTCTCTCTGTAGTATATTCTCCTCCTACCTTTAGTTCGAATGAAGATTAGTACATACATGAAGTTTAATGCACTGTTAAGGTTCAATAACTTCAGGACCGCTACTGAAACTGTTTCAAGCTTCAATCTTCAGAAAAGATCTGTGAAAAATCATGGTGTTTTTGCATCAGTGTTTTGTGTGTGTGCATAGAAGAGGAGTGTAGTTACTTTATTGAGAATCTAGTATTACTTGTCTTGCTATTTGTGAAATTTGGCTGATAACCTATTCATATGGATGAGATCTGAGAAACTTACTGAGCTATGCCCAAGTCTTCTTTTAGGGTCATTTTCAGTTAGGGGGATGGCATTCAGGTGGCCAGTAACAGAAACCTGAGAAATAGTGACATACACAAATTAGGGGTTTAATTTTTCTGCATTTAAAATAAATCTCCAAGTGAGAACAGGGCTCCCTCCAGCCTCCTGAGCCGTCATCTATAGGGCTGACTCTGCCTTGCATCATTTCTTAATTTATTTCCCTCCTTAACACTTACCACATTCTGACATACTATATAGCTATTTGTTTATGATCTGTCTCCCCTCTCTAGACTGTAATCTCACTGAGGGCAGAGATTTTTGTTTGTTTTCTTCATGCTGAATCTCTAGCACTGAAAACAGTGTTTTTTGAGTAAGTGAATAAATGCTCTCAAGATGACTGGTGGAGCTCAGACCATCATGTTTATGCTTCAAGCAGGAAGAAGTGGGAGGATAAAGGGCAAAGGGGGACCCAAGCCTGTGGAGTACAGCTCCAGAAAAGAACTTTTCTGAAAGTCCCATTTAATTACTTTGGCTGACATCTATTTGAACTGTGTCACACAGCCACTCCTACCTGCATGGGACACCGAGAAAAAAAAATATTTTTACAGCAGAGGAATATTTCTAACCAAAATAAAGTTTGGGTTCTGTTAGAAGGAGGAGTGGAGACCACTCCTATTGGGTCTCTGTGAGATGGCTCTCTGATGTACTCTCTTTGGATGCTTGGAGCTCCAGAAATCATACACAAAGCTCTTTACCATGGCCCTATGCCCTACGCTTTCTACTTATTTACTCTTGTGAGTAATATCAGCTTCCTTGAACTTCACCACACTGTGATTCCTTAATTCCATACTTACTGTTTATTTGTTGAGTTTCTAAGATGTAATTGGATATAATTTCAGGAACTGTGAGTAGTAAGACGACCCCCCACCTTTAATCTGCCAACTGTTCTATTTTTAGGCATCATGATTCTTACTGAAACATTCAGTGGCTTAAGCTCTACCCAACAGGCCTCCGACTTTGTGTATGTGAGTGTGTGTGTGCATGCATGTGTGATTATGTGTGTGTTCATGTATGCACAGACCTATATCCACACATCACAAAAACGGGGAAGCAGGAGGAAACTCTCCATGCTTCTTCCTCCTCTCTTCCAAGGCTAATGTATGGAACTGAAAATGCCTTGATGTGTAGAATGCAGGACTGTGCACCCCAACAGATAACCCGAAGCACAGGGAGAAGTGGGCACCTCGGGCTCTGTTTATGAACTCCAGCAAAGCTGGCAAGTGGGGCTGGATTCCCACCCAGGCTCAGCTCCCTTGGCCTCACACTCTGGCATAGGGCATGGGCTGCCTGCCCAGAGGAAGGGACCCTTTTTTTCTAATTTGCACAAAAGACGCCCTTTGTTGCCAAGCTTGTATGCCAATGGGCTGCCTGTGCCCAGAGGAAGTGCCTTTTCCTATTTAATTCACCCTGAGGAGGAGTCTTTTTTAAATGCACACAGTCTCCCTGTAGGCTGGCTGCAGCCATCTCTCCTGTATGGAGGTCAGTAGATTTCTCCCGACATGTCCTGAAGCCCGGAGATCACTGAGTCATCACCAAAGCCCTCCTCTTTCTTTTCCTTCTTTCCTCCATTCAATTGAAGGGATTCAGAACAAACCTCCTCAAAATGTGCTACTTTGGCATGTGGATTACTTTGAGCTGAAGTGAAACAAGGCCCCAAAAGACTAGGAAGAACTTTTTACCACCCCCTTAACTGCCTGAAAGAATTTAGAGGGCCTGGTCCAGGAAGAGAACTATCACCAGAGACAACTACAAAGAGTATGGGCTAGGTGTGGGAAGCTGGGGTTGGGGGCTACTCAGCAGGGCCGGATTGTTCAAAGTCCTCTGTGTCCCCTTGTTTCCGCATGGCATGACAAACATTTGTTTATCAAACATCTGCTCTTCCCAACTTCTTGTGAATTGTCTTCCTCCTCTTTGAAATTCCAGACCCCTACCCACTTCTGCAAGGCTCAGGATGGCATATAAGCCTCAATTGCCTGACTGTCTGCCAGTCTTATTTTCTTATGAGGCTCCCGTATGTATGAAATTAAGTTTATTTTTCTCCTGTTAATCTGTGTTATGTCAATTTAATTGTTAGACCAGCCAAAGAACCTAGAAGGGTAGAGGAAAAATCTTTCCTCCCTTTCGCAATCAATGCCAGATTATTGAATGAAAGTAAACCAAAGACAGGCCCATTCTATTCTTCAATTCAGACCAATACCTTGTGGTCACTTAAGAAGCCATCTCCCCAGGCACACTGCTGTGAGTGACATGGAGCTGAGCTCACATGGCTTAGAGCCTATACTGTACTCCATTGAGGGGCACTGGGGAATATCCAAGCCTATTTCCTCACCTTCAAATTACCTCTGCAGGTGTCTGGCCTCAGCCTCCCTCCTTTTAATTCCACTTTAGAGAGTGCTGTCTTCAGATGCTGGCGCCAAACTGGGATGAGCTGTTTCTGGATCCCCATGGGCACTAACCACACCTGCCAACTCAGAGGACCTATGAGTATATGAAATAATTAGGTCTATCTTAAAATGCTCACTGAATAATCAAAGTACAGACTTGTTATATAGCAGAATGGTTTTTAAAAATGACAATATAGCACTTTTATCAAGTTAAATCTCATAAAGAAGCTCACTGTATAACAAGAAGATGAAGGTGGAACTTCTCTGAGTGAAGAAGTTGGAGGAGTTGGGCCCTGCTCACCATGTACCCATCTGAATACTAGTCAAAGCCCTTTGGGGCCCCTCTGTGGATCTCCAAGGGTCTGTTGAACATGGTTTGCAGATGTATAGGGTAGTGGAAATAACTCAGGCTTGGAGTCAGGAAATGGTGTGAAGTTTTGCTTTGTTACTAACTATCCGAGTGACCTGGGGCAAGTGAAACAACCCACTCTTGCCCCATCAGCCTCATACCCATACCCACGGGAACAAGAGAACAGGCCATGCAGATGCCTGCACCTCAGATGAAGAATTACTCAGGTATCACCTCCTCCTCATCAACTCGGAATGTCCTTTCTCAGCAGCCTCCTCCATTTTGTCGTTTGGCCATGTACCGTATCTTGTATTCTGTGGCAGGCAGAGCTGACTGCCATTTCAAATTCCATTATTCTCTTCTCTCTCAACAATGGAACCTCAATCTTGTCTGGTTGTCAATGTGCTACTTAAAAACACTCACTTCCCCAGACTCTGTTCCATCTATGGTTGGTCACATGGCTATTTGGCTAATGAGTCATCAGCAGAAGTCAGCTTGGTGGGGTTTTCAGGAATTCAATTGCTTTCCAGATTGAAAAAGAGAAGATTTAGTTGGAACATGCCTTTTACTCTTTCCTCTTCCTTTCTGCCTGAAATGTGGGTGTAATGCCCATAGACAGAGCAGCCACCTTGCACCCATGTGGCAGAAAGATACACATAAAGACATCTAGTAGGACATTGATCTTTGGTGACTTCTTTGAGCAGCTTCATCAGCCCTGGACTGCTTGCTCATTTTCTTGATATATGAGAAAGAGTCTTGTTTGGTTAAGCCATTATTTTGAGCTTTTGTCATACGTAGCCAAACACAACCTTAAACAAGCACACCATCTCTCTGTGTAGTTTTGTTTGGAGCCATGGTAAACAGCATCTGATGTGTTTCTGCCTTGCAGTGTTGCTTCCCTGAAGTGCTTCCCAGATGCAAAAATCCATAAATACACGCAAGAGATGCCCATATTACCCGCTCCCTCAGGCCTTGCCAATGCCTCTGGGAAACCAGATCCAGCCCCTGCTTCTCTGTGTAGGGAGTTGGACATAGGATCCTTGAGGTCCAGTTTCCTCTTCCATCAACTGGGAAATCATAACTACCTAGCAGGCATAATGTGTTAAAAGCCACAACCTCATTAGCAATTATAATTTATTATCAGTATTCCTCACTCCTCTTCAGTTTTTTCAGGGTCTTCCCAAAGCAAATTGGAAACATTTACTGCCCAACACACCTTGGGAGTTCACCAGGCCCAGAGCATTCTTGTCCTCATGATGCTTCCCTTCCTTCATTTAAGATCGAGAACTAGAAAGAGGGTTCTCACTTAGTTACAACTGATATAGGTGGAGGTACTCACTCAGGCAACCTTAGGGACAACATTCTCCTAAACCAGAAGAAATGGGTCAACACAGCAGCAATCTCTTTCTTAGTGAGCATGTCTTCCTTGGGGAGCTGGATAGAGGTGAGGTCTTGGAGCCATCAACACCCATCCTGCCCATGATGGTGAGAAAGGGAAGTCCAAGAAGGTGTCGGGTGTGAGCTGGGCCAATGAAGGGCTGATGGGGCAGTGATGTTGCCTCTCCTATCCACCTCTTTGTAGTGATAGTATTTTAATAATCTTTCTCCCATGACCTTGCCTCTCTCTATCTCCCAGGGTATTTCTATAGTCTCAGCATTTGGCTTTAGCTATGAGATAATTTCCTTACTATTATTTTTTATTTATTTTGCAATTCTTGGAGATATTCTTCTGCTGGCTTTTTGCCATTTGTCACTCTTTTCTCTCTATTCCTGTGTGTCATCATTATTTCTTGCTTGTTTCTGTCACATGCTCACTCCCTGAAATCTGATCTATACTTCAAGGTCTGTCTCAGATGCCTTTGTGAAGCCAACCTGGATGGAGACGTTTTTCTTCTCCGGAAGCCCACAGCACTTAGTTTCTAAGCTTCTGTGATCATCAGCAAACTGGCATGTGCTGGCATTAGCCTTATTCCTTGCACCACCCTTTAGGTTCCTTAAGGCAGGAATTGTCTTGTACTCCGCCCTGCCCTTGGCACATTGTACATGCTTAATAAGTACTCCTTGAATCCAACTGGAAATTCCAACCTGGGAAGAGAAGACAGATATGCACCAAGCACGATACCTTTAAACAAAGTGGAGATCATTTTCCTTGAATAAATGCCTCCTCTGTAGGGCTTTCCCACGTGGGTATAGGGCTAGAAATAAAAGATGTGGCTAAAAACCACCTGCTCAGAGAACTCTTTTCTTCAGGAGACACACCAGCTATAAAAGAAATCTCTGTCTCTCATCACCTGGAACAAGAAAATTCTGAATAAGCCTTTCCTGAGGATCCACTGAGTCAGAGGTTCACACCTGGTTAGGTAAGTAGTGGGTGTGATTAGGGGAGAGGTGATGAATATTCTTTTGGCCTCAGCACCCAGCATCAGCTACTTATATGTCAGTGATGCAAGTTTCCATATGCAGAGTCCTTGCTGTTCAGAGTGCTGTCATACACACACCCAAGCAGGACGGAGCAAGGTTAGCTGCCTAGAGAAAGAATCCTGACAGAGCATACTCAGAGGGTCCCTCAATTTTTGCATTGGAAAAAGAGCCTTCTTCAGGGTGGGGAAACGATGGGCAAGGAGAAGCAGAACTCCTCTGTTCTGACAGTGTCAGCATGGAGATGTCTAGCAACCAATTAGACAGGAGAATCAGAAGCTGAGGAGGGGGAGAGCGGGCTGGAGGGTAGGTTTCAGAGTCATTGGCATGTGAATGGGAATTAAAGCCCTGACAGTGGGCAAGACCACCTGGGAGGGCATGAAGAAGCAGAAGATGGACTGAGGATGGAGTCCCAACACTTAGGGGGGAGTGGAGGACAAGACCCCTGAGAAGGCCGGGAAGGGATGGCTAGAGAGGCTAAGAAGAGGTAGGAGAGGAAGTCTTTGTGGATAATCAAGGAAGTCGAGACTTCTGAGAGAGAGAGAGAATAAGCCTCAACGAATGCAGCAGAGAGTTTCTGCTGCAAGATAAGAATCAAAATGTGCCCACTGGATTCGGAGATGGAAGGTGGATTTCCATGGTGCCAGAGAGGAATGAGAAGGAAGGAGAGTGTGGTAGACACGGAGGTGTGGCATCACCACCAGCCTCCAGCTCCTTCAGGGTCCTCCTTCTCTCTGGGCAGCCCCATGGGGTGACTGACCAGGGCTGGGGTATAAAGGCCTGGCTGTTTCAGCTCTATTTGGTTTGCTCTGATGGCTGATACTTGCTCCAAGATCGCCACAGTGTTATCTGAGGCTTTGCTGGGCCTGCAGCTCAGTTCACCTCCTCCCTCTGCCCTGTCCTGCTTCTTCGCCCTGACTTTCACAGGGTGTTGATTCCTAACTAACGTCTTGCATCCCAAACTCCACCATGGGGCCTGCTTTCAGAGAACCCAATCTCCCACAGACAGTGGTGGGAATAAGTCTTTGGAAGACTTTATTGAGAAGGGAAAAAGGAGAGAGCAAAAACAAGATGAGGGTTTCTTTTTGTTTGTTTGTTTTAAGAGTAGGAAGGAGAGGAAGGTGCCAGTGGAAACAGGGTGTTTGAAGGCACTGGCCAGAAAGAGGATGGTTAATAGAGTGAGGTCTGGGGGAGAAGAGGGAGCCTGGACTTATAAGGCCAGGAAGAGCCACTGGCTGAATAGGAGGGACACGGTGCCCAGTCTCTGAGATTGAGGCTGAGGACATATTGATGGGGTGATCTACATTGTTTCGGGGGGTGGTCAAGGAAAGGAGGAACACTGCCCAATGACTTCAATTCCAGCACTGGGAGTTGACCAATTACTGGGAAGATGAAAGGAGGGATCCTTGAGGTTAAGGTGGATAAGACGCTTTCCCCCACAGTGAGAGGATTTGGGGAAGCAGGGCAGGTTGTAGCACAGCTGTAAACCAAGGAGAAACCTTGGGCAAGACCCATTAAACTAGAGAGTGGGATCTGGGATAGAGGGGGAAAGACCCACTTTGTCCTATTAGAATCTGTTTGGTATGATTCTGGAATACAGTACATTTTCTATTTCTTTAAACTCTGTGCCATCCACATATTTGCTAAACACACACTTGATATAACATACAAGACATGGTACAAATATTGAACAGGGCAAGACTGAGGTGAGAACTTTCAGGAACCTTGGGATACTGTCATTTAATCAGTTTCAATTTCTTCTGACTGTAGAAGTACCTATTCCATATTTCTCCATCTGTTCCAGTAGGACATAATTTGAGATGTCATGAAATGCTTTAGTCCAATGCAGACCTTTGATCTACTGAACTGCCCCTTTCTATCAGTCTATAACCCCAACAGGAGAACATGAAAAGAGGACACTCTGGCATGACCTGCCCTTGCTGAGTCCCCATGCGCCCCTGGTGGCCACATTTACTTCTCCTGAGGGCTCACAAAACACCTTTGTATATCTCATTTGAGGATTTTTGCCTAAGGTCATTGTCAAGGCCACTGATTTGTAGTTTTCAACATTAATCTTTTTTCCATCTTTGGAAGATAGAGCTACCCGCCCTCCAGCCTTCTAGCATCTGTCTCTGCCTCTCCACAGTTCCTCAAGGATTGTTGGCGGTGACTTGGTGATACTCTTAGTTAATTTTTTTGGTACTCTGGCATGTAATCCATTCAGACCAGGAGGTCTGAACACATTTAGAGCAGTTATGATTTCTTGAACGTGCTTTTTCAGGTGCTGGGTTCATTTACCAAGAGTCGTTTCACCCATTTGCATTCAAATACTGTGCTTCTCCTTGAGAAGCTGGAAGCACTCAAAGGATTCCGCTCTCCCTCTATCATGGCCCCGAGCAAGGGACCCAACCCCTAACTCGTCCTTTTTCCTTTCAACATAACCACTTTCACCTCCGACTAAGACCAAACTTCCTTATCTTTCCCTGTAGGGATCCAGACAGCAGCAAGTTCAATGCCACGGCACTCCTTATGGAGTGAGCGATGGATCCTAATGGGAAAATGGGGGAAAATAAAAGGAGGAAACGGAATATCTCTAAAAAAGGATGCACTCATACCTTCTGCAATGGCAAAGTCCCTGCTCGAGCCCAACAGAGTAATTGTGAGCTTCTAATTTATTTGGCCACCAGATGGCATACCTGAGTGTGTTAAAAAGAAAAGCACTGCTGTTCTAAAAAACCCAATGAAACATGAGATAATTAGTGCTGACAATGCCCATGAGAAAGCACATTTCACGTGTTTGTTCTGAGTGACAGTTGGTATTTCAATATGGCTTTCTCACCATTAAGAGACAGACAAATCCCTTGCTTAACCTTAAAATTCCAAGATGGGCCTCCTGACCCTGTTTAGTCCTGGATTTTTCTTCCCTGCCGCCTGCGATTACAAATTGGAAGTCGGCTTGTCTTGACCTGCATCCGACATGTGCTTCCGCTTGCTATGAACTCCTCCCTATTGAGCCATTGAGTCTCCGAGTGGACGAAGAGGTCCATGAGGAATTATTGTAATATTCAGATTAGTGGACTAAAACATGCATTCCATTTTGTGAAGAGAAGTGCTGCCTGTCCTGTGGGAGTCTGAGGAGGGATAGAATTGATCCTTGTGTATTAGCCTGTCCCTTTTGGTGACATCTGGATATGGTTTGATGCTTTTGGGATTTGGAGTCCGAGCCCCGAGGGCCTGGGAGCCGGCTCCAGGTCTTTGAGGCTGAGAGGGTGGGAGGAGGAGGCACGAGAGCGGTTACGGTAAGAGAGGAATGGAGACAAGTAAAAACATTCAGTGCTTGTTTTGTGCTTCTGTACATTTTTGACCCTGGGGAATTTTAAAGGACTTTTTCTGATATTTATCTTAGATGGATGGATTCATTCATTCAATAAATATCCCGGGCACCGTGTAGGAGTTGGGGATAAACAGTAAATGAAGCAGAGTTCCAGCCTCCCAGGACCTTTCTAATTTTGGTTTTTAGCCCCACAGGGACAAGATGGAAATCCCAGGAGAGGCACTTTGAGGCCCCAGGGAACACCCAGTGCCGGGATGTGTGGATGGGGACAAAGCAGAGTTCCTTTAAAACTTTGTTGATTGTGAGGAATAAATCGGATGACAAATCTTCATGATAACATCCTGGCTCAGTTCTTATACAAAGGAAAACATGGAGGGTTCCCTGAAGAAAGAGGAGAAAGCAGCCTAATGGAAACTATGTTGCAAAAATGTAAATTGCTCCCTGGTGATTGCCAGGATATTGGTGATCTAATGAAACAACTGGTGTACAAGGCAGAACAAACACACCCTTACGACAAGGGGGAGATTTCACCCACAGTGAGAGAGGCATTCCAGAAGGCAGTGCGAGAATGGGTTGCAGAGGATGGAGATTGGTGTCAAGAAGAACAATTGGGAGGCTGTTGAAACTCTAGCAAGTGGAGACGAGTATTTGAATTAAGACAGCCACCGGGGGGGCAGGTGGGGACAGATGGGAGACAGATTTCAGGGTTGGAAGGCCCGATCCAAGGGTGAGGGAGAGGACGAATGTTCTGGAGAGAACACCAGTTCCAGTAGCCTGACCCTAAGGCCTGTGTTCTTTCCCCACATGTAGTCTTGTCATAGAAGGAGGACCCTGCTTTATTCGTCCAGCTCTTCCATTTTATCGCAAAAGGAGAAAATAAAACCAAGGAAACCAAAAGCCTCATCTATGGCTGAACTGCGAGTTGGTGGAGGAGCGCAAGTAGAAGCCAGGTCTCCCTGGAGCAGAGCAGTGCTTTCTAAACACATGTGCTGGGGCCACACCCCAGATCCAGCCAATCAGAATCCCTGGGCTGGGACAGCTGGCTCATCGCAGGACAGTGTACAAGCTTCTCTCCCAGCCATGATGTACCCTAGCACATGCTGCCTGGACCGCACTTTCTTCTCTGTTTCATAACTACATTGCATAATTGCAATACATTACATATTCCCACTGATAACTGGAAAGGTGCTGAGTGTTTGGATGGAGAACCGTATGCAAACAAACACCAAAATCCTTCTTCATGGGTCCATTAGTAGTAATAAACTAGAACTCATTTACAAACACCTCATTGAAACTGCAGGAGAGGGGGTCCTTCCTAGGCTGCTCTCCTGTAGGGGAAGGTTAATGGACAATTATTGTTGGGTAAGCAGTTACCAATCTAAGTTTTGTAAAACTGATAATCTCTTTATGAGTTCATTTTAGTAAAAATAATTTTTTTTTTTTTGGATTGGCACCTGAGCTAACATCTGTTGACAATCCTTTTTTTTTTTTTTAATCTTCTTCTCCCCAAAGCCCCCCAGGACATAGTTGTACATTCTAGTTGTAAACCTTTCTGGTCGTGGCATGTGGGACGCCGCCTCAGCATGGCCTGATGAGCAGTGCCATGTCCTCACCCAGGATCCGAACCGGCGAAACCCTGGGTCGCTGAAGCGGAGCGTTGAAATTAACCACCCGGCCACGGAGCTAGCCCCCAGAATATTTTTTAAACATAAAAAAAAAAATTAAAAAAAAATTTTTTAATTGTGGTAAAACCCATATAATTTATCATCTTAACCATTTTTAATTGCACAGTTCAGTAGTGTTAAGTATATTCACACTGTTGTGCAGCCCATCTCCAGAACTCTTTTCATGTTGCAGAACTGAAACTCTGTCCCCGTTAATAACAACTGCCCATTCCCCCAGGCCCTGGCAATTACCATGCTACTTTCGGTCTCTACAAATTTGACTACCTGTGTGGAATAGGTGGTCAAGTGGAATCTTCCGGTATTTGTCTTTTCGTGGCTGGTTTATTTCACTTAGCATAATAATCCTCAAGGTTCATCCCTGCTGTAACACGTGTTAGAGAGCATCCTTTCTTTTTAAAGCTGAATAATATTCTTTTGTATGTATGTAACACATTTTGTTTATTCGTTCATCCCTCGATGGGCAATTGTGTTGCTCCCATCTTTCGGTTATTGTGAATAATGCTGCTACGAAGATGGGTATATAAATATCTCTTGGAGACGCTGCATTTAATTATTTTGGGTATATACCCAGAAATGGAATTGCTGGATCATAAGGCAGTTCTATTTTTAATCTCTTGAGGAATGACCACACTGTTTTCCATAGTGGCTCTACCATTTTATATTCCCACCGACAGTACACGTGTTCTAATTTCTCCATATCCTCACCATCACTTGTTATCTTCTGTTTTGATAGTAGCCATCCTAATGGGTGTGAGGTGAAACATAGTTTAAAACATAGGTTTACTAGGGGCCAACCTGGTGTTGTAGTGGTTAAGTTTGCATGCTCTGCATCAGCGGCCTGGGGTTCGTGGGTTCAGATCCCAGGTATGGACCTACACACTGCTTATCAAGCCATGCTGTGGCTTGATACATACAAAATAGATCTGTCCCAATCTTCCTCACCAAAAAAAAAAAAAAGAAAAGAAAAGGAAAGGAAAGAAAAGAAAAAGAAAGCATATGTTTACTAAAGATTTTGATCTCCCCTACCCATAACTTTGTATTAAGTCCTAAGTTCCTTTATCACAATGTTTTCATTTGTGGGGGCCTGGAATTGGCCACCCCAAGATATGTCTCTTTGGCATGAGGATTATTTGGGGCTGGTTACTTTTAATAAACTGCAGACAGGAAAGCAACTGAGGGGTGGAACTTGTTTGCCCTTTGTTAGGAGACATTTACATTGTAAAGGAAATCTCCATCTGTAAAGGTGCCTCCCTCTCTGTACCAGGAAGAAGAGGGGGATGACCTTATCTCTAGAAACTCTTAATCAATGCCAAAGGCAAGGACTTAAATCTGCATTTGTTTACTGTACTTGTGTGGTAATCTCCCATGATCGACTCCCCCTCCACCCCCAACATCCTCCTTTGTTGTTAAGATGATATTTAAGGTGGGGACTTCAGCCATTTTGGCGAGTTGCTCCGCTTGCCTGACCTCTCCCATGTATGCATGTTATAAAGCTTTGTTTAATTTTCTGCTGCTCTTCTGTCTCATGTGAATTTAATTTGTTCTCTGGCCAGACGAATCCAGAGAGGGTAGAGGAAATGTCTTCCTCCCCTACACATTCAAGAAGATTTTTAGGAAGATGACCCCCATGGATAGAGAAGGAATACTCAGTTGTCATTTTAACAGTCTTTACCAACCAGAAAGGTAAAAATTAAATTACATTTTCCTTCATTATTAGTGAAGTTGAATTTTTTACTATACTTGTTAATTAGTTATGGTTTCTCTGTTGTGAATTGTTTTCATCCGAATTTCTCACATGGTACAACATAAAATAGAGACAGCTATTGAGTACTTTCTTTTTTTTTTTTTCAAAGATTGGCACCTGAGCTAACAACTGTTGCCAATCTTCTTTTGTTTTTTTCTTTTTTTTTTCCTGCTTTTTCTCCCCAAGTCCCCCCAGTACATAGTTGTACATTATTAGTTGCAGGTTATTCTAGTTGTGGCATGTGGGATGCCACCTCAGCATAGTCTGATGAGTGGTGTCATGGCCACGCCCAGGATCTGAACCAGCAAAACCCTGGGCCGTGGAAGCAGGGCACGTGAGCTTAACCACTTGGCCATGGCAGTCTGGATTCAGAGCCTGTGCCCTTAACTACAAAATGGTGGATATTTTCAAGATTTATTTGTTTGCTTTTTATTTTTTTTTCCATTAACTAAAAAAAATTAAACCTTTTTTTTGTGGTTAAATCTATCAGTCTACTCCTTTCTTTTGTCAGCCCATTTTTTCTTTCAGCCAGCTTAGAACATTCTTTCTTTTTCAGAGATTAGAAAAATATTTGTGGGGCTGGCCCCGTGGCCGAGTGGTTAAGTTCGTACGCTCTGCCACAGGCGGCCCAGTGTTTCGTTGGTTCGGATCCTGGGCGCAGACATGGCACTGCTCATCAAGCCACGCTGAGGCGGCATCCCACATGCCACAACTAGAAGGACACACAACTAAGAATATATAACTGTGTACCGGGGGGCGTTGGGGAGAAAAAGGAAAAATAAAATCTTAAAAAAAAAAAAGAAAAATATTTGTATTTTTTTTTTGTATATTAAGTGTTTTACATGTATATATATTTTTCCAAATAATCAATTATTTGTCCCAAATCTTTTATCAAATTATATTTTTTATTCCATGGTTTTGTAATGGCACTCTTCTGCTGGTTTTTATTTCATAATCACTTATTTTTTTTAACATTAAGTCATCTTTTTCAGGATCCTGAAGTCTCTTTCTGGCTGTTCTATTCTTTTCCCTTCATCTGCATGAATCTGTCACTAGAGCGTTGATGTTCTGGCTGTCTTTCTCAGTGATTTTGTGTATTGTGGAACTTTAGTCTCCAGGTTCATTTCCAGGTTTTCTCTCTCCATCTCCCTTCTCTGGTTCCTCACTCCTCACTGTCCAATGACGGAGCAGTTGGCCTCCCTGGGGCCCTGTCCAGAGTGAAGTCTTATCTGGCAGCCAGGGCTCCTGCCCTGGCATGGCCCGGGGATGACTCAGCTCCAGCCCCGTGGCAGCAGGAGGCTGGGTGAAGCCTACGTGCAGCCCCGTTTTGGTATCCACAGGCCTCCCTGGGCCGCAGTCCCAGGCAAAGTCAGTAGCAACTTATTTCAGTCTTTTTTTTTTGTTCTGGTACTATTGGTTTTCAGTCTATTTTTTTGAAGAAGGTGGAGAGAGGCCAATCGCAGCCCCTGGATTTTTGAGTAGTGAACACGGCTCTGGTCCCCCACCTCAAGCGGACAATTTAATTCTTTCTCATTACTAGACAGGGTGTGAATTCCCAGTTGCCTTTGACTGTATCCAGACCCAGAGCCCAACAGGCCACAGCTTCAGCCCTGATCATATTTTGCATTTATATTCCATTTCTAGGACTATTCATGGGGACATTCTCCCCTTGTTGAACACCGATTTTTTATTTTCTCTCCTATTTTATCTATCATTGCTCTGCATTGGAAGCCTCAGGGCTATCTATTCTGTTTCATTCATGTTTCTGTGTCTTTTTGTTTATTCATCGCAGCTTTCTACTCTAAGAAGTTTCTCCAATCATATTCTGATAGCTTTCTCCAGGCTGGATCAGGTAGGAAGCCTACAGCAGTTATCAGAGATGAGAATGGAGGAAGCGGTGCTGTCCCCCACCCAATGTGGGGACACGTGGGAGGAGCCCTAGGGTGGCAGCTCTAGGACAAGAGGAAGGTTTCTGCTTGGGAGTTCACACCAGCATTTCATCAGAAGTCTCAAGCCAGGCGAGATCCAGCACCAGGGAGTATATGAGAGCAGTCACCGAAGCTTAACATGGTCTCTGGACAGACAACCAGAAGTGTCACATGTCATGAGATCCCCCCAGAATTTAAATGATGGTGTCTAGGACAGCTCAGATGCAGATGGGGTGCAGCTGAGTTCTTAGGAGCTAGTGAGTAAATTGTCCAATATTCCAAATGCACCCTGCCTGGGTCAGCAGGGGATTCCCAGTTGCTTCCTGTGGGAGGCAGGGCACACGCATGGCCCCAGCTCCTTCCCCCTCTCCTGCTCCACTAGGATATTTCTCAGGGGCACAGACAAGGTGATCTAAACAGGGACCTGCATATAAAGCGGTGGGTGCCTCCTTTGCAATATAAACAGAACCAGGCCTCCTGCTCCAGTGCCCTCTTGGCTATGAGTTCAGGGGCAGTGAGAGGAAGTCTCTGCCTCTCCCAGAGGCCCTGGCTCCCTGTGCCATGGGCACCGCCTGTGATTGGCCCCGTGAGGCTGAGGAGCAGATGCTGGCTGGCTTCCCTAGCACCAGTCACATACACTAGGCTACCCGCTTGGCCAGACCGTCTCTTGGGGCGCCGGTGCAAGTTTGTCCCAGAAGCTAGTTCTTCCTGGAACTGGGCGTCATCTCAGGACAGAGAATGCCAGGAGGCTTGACTTTGCCCTGCAGCCCATGAGTCTTCCAGTCCTGCCTGTGATGGCAGATTGTTTTGCTTAGGCTGTTGGCCTGAGCTGGGCCTTGCAGTTCCATGGGGAATCTCTTGTAATCCCACCAGGGGGAGCCCTTTCCACATCTAGCCTGTGTGGGTCTCCATTCAGCCTTCCAGAGTGTGTGCGCTTGGTTTTTATATGATTGTTGACTTAGTTTTTATATGATTATTTTTTTCTCTAAAAATTCGGACCTGAGCTAACATCTGTTGCCAATCTCTTTTTTATTTCTTCTTTTTCTTCTCCACAAAGCCCCCCAGTACACAGTTGTATATTCTAGTTGTAGGTCCTTCTGGTTGTGCTATATGGGACGCTGCTCAGCATGGCCTGATGAGCGGTGCCGTGTCCGCACCCAGGATCTGAACCAGCGAATCCTTGGGCTGCCGAAGCAGAGCATGCGAACTTAACCACTCGGCCACGGGGCTGGCCCCTTAGATGATTATTTTTTATATGATTTAGTTTTTATATAATTACAGTATTGAACCATGCCTCCATTTTCCTAATTTATGTATTCAACTTAACCAGCGCCATAATTCAGGCTCCATGGTACTTCAGATGTGGTTAGGACTGTAGTTATGTGACGTTGCAGTAACACATTACAGTTTGGGTTAGAGAGAAACGAAAGCGGTGTGTCTTCACTCCCCAAATGCTGCTCTGTCAGCCTCACCTGGGGATCAAGGTCATGAGGTTGTCCTGAAGCTTTAGAGACCCAGGTAGTGGGGGGAGAGGGTGTGGGAGGTGGATTCAGTGTGTCGGGCATCTAGATTGACCACACTGCTCTCCAGCAGGCACCTTCACTGGGATAGAGACCCCTGGCTACCTGCAAATCCTTCCTGCTCTTACCAGGTGTTCTAGAGACCAGGGGTGAGGCTGCAGGTGGTGCACTGTTTAAAGAGAGCTCAGGGAGGGGCTGCAGGTGGTACGCTGTTCAGAGAGTGCCCAGGGACGACACTGCCTCGGCGAGGAGAGAGTGCGGTCACATCTGAGGAAGGGAGGTAGCTGACCTGGCTTCAGATGTACAAGAGATGAATTGGGAGTAGAGAGTAGGGTGGGGTTGGCAGAAAGGCTGAGCAGGGCAAGGCAGGGTCAAGGGCACCTCTCCAGCTTGAACTGCACAAACACCGCCATGCTCTGGCTCCCTGTAAAGCGCTGCAAGCTCCCTGCCTGGGTCAGAACACTGGGGGTGATGCCATTAGAAGCTGTCGAGTAAACATGAAAGAATTTCAGGGTCGTGGGGCCTTGTTATTCTCTGTTGGAGGCTGAGGAAATGCCAAGCTCTTCTAGAAAAAGTACCATGTTCAACCTAGTGCTGCCCATGTTGTAAGCAAGAGATGGGAGGAAGGAGGGATCCAAATGGAGAGAGAGGGCGGAGGCAGGACCTGCTGATCCTCGTGTGGCTCCCAAGAATCAAACACTAGACCCTTGAGGGGAATGAAAGGATTCACAGCAGAAACCCAGCATTTAGGAGAAGTGGAGACTAGGGGCAACCTCCCCCCCAACTGAAAGGGGTTCCCTAGGACTGGAGGGGCAGAGGGGACATAATGAGGCTGTGGACATTTGTGGGTCCTAGAGAAAGGGGTCTTGGGCTAAGCTCGGGGAGGGGGCAGAAACGGCAGGCAGGCTTGTGGGATTGGAGGGGGACCTCTGTCTTGGTTCCTTGAGCCCTGATGGCCTGGAGCCTGTGAGAAGGAAGCACCATGTGGTGCTGCCAGCCTAGTCAGACCTCAGACGGCCTCACAGCCGTGCCCTGTGACTCAGCGAGAGGCAAGAGGAGCAGAGGTGCTCCCGACAGAGAGGCACCGAGTCCACCAGGAACACGCGGCAGCCTAAACCGGAAACTGCCCCAACATCCTTCCACAGGAGAATGGGAAGAAAAATCGCAGCAGGTTCATACAGTGGGATACTTCTCAGCAACGAGGATGAATCATCTTACAGCGAAATGTGACCGTGCAGGTGAATCTGCAGACACAAGGTCAAGTGAAAGAAGCGCATATTGTATGATTCCATTTATACAAAGCTCAAGTCCAGGCAAAACTGTAGAAGTCAGGAGAGTCCTTCCTTTGGGAAGGATAGCGACTAAAAGGGGACATGATTGAGGCCCCTGGCGTCCTGGGAATGTTCTGTTCCTTGATCTAGGTGCTGGTTGCATGGATGGGCTCCAAGTGTGAAAGTTCACTGCGTGGTACACTTATGATTCACGTGCTTTTCTGTATGTATGTTACGTTTATATAAAACATTAAAGTGTGAAATATGAGACGGCAGAATGGAGTGAGGAGGTGGGGGTGGTCTTCTGTCATCTCAGTGCCCACCATGGTCTGTGCCCTCCTCGTAGAATCTTCGTTCTTATCTCATCTCGTCAAAAGGAGGGGAGGAGGGGCAGAACTCAAATCATGAAGGATTTTCTGCTCTTTCATTCCTGACATCTTCCTCGAATCGATCTTTTTGATCACCTCGAATGGCTTCTTGAATCTCATGCGTTTTTCAGCTCCTGCAAAAACTGAAATGGATTAAGTGGGTGTGTGTTATTGAGAGCCCCAAATCTGCTGCCTCCTTCATAAAATACTAGCTGGACTCTATGAGCATCAGCACTTGCAAATCTAGCAGTAAGGCTTGTGCGTTGCTCACATAATCCAGGCAGACACAGTCGATGAAGTGTGAGGCCTTCTTGGCATCTTCTCCGGAGCCCAAGTTTCTGGGCTGTTGCTGAGGCAGGCCTCAACTCACTCAGAATCACCTGGAGGAAGGGGACTACTCCTGTCCACTGTGAGAGATTAAGGATGGCCACAAATCCTTTGCTACTTGTCCCATTGAGAGGTGGGATCCCCTTGAATCTGGGTGGGTTCTGTGGCTTTTTGATCAACAAAGATTGGTGGAAGTGATGCTGCGCTAGTTTCCAGTCCTAGGCAACTTCCACTTCCTGTCTCTTAGAGGACTCTCTGGGAGCCCTTCACTGCAATGCAAAAAGTCCAAATTCCCTGAGTCTGCATGCTGGAGCAGCCATGGGTAGCACTCTGGTCAACCATCGGCAGAGCCCAGCTGTCCACCAAGGAGACAGAAATGTGAGGGAAGCTGTCTTGGAAACTCTGGACCAGCCCGTCTGCCAACTGATGGCGCCCAGTGACTTCAGTCAACATCAAGAAGAATAGAAGAATTGCCTAACTGGTGGACAAAATCGTGAGCTATGAAGCAATCGTTGTTGTTTTAAGCCACTAGGGGGCCAGCCCAGTGGCGCAGCAGTTAAGTGCGCATGTACCGCTTCTCGGCGGTCTGGGGTTCGCTGGTTGGGATCCCGGTGCGGGCATGGCAGCGCTTGGCAAAAGCTGTGCTGTGGTAGGCGTCCCACGTATAAAGTAGAGGAAGATGGGCACGGATGTTAGCTCAGGGCCAGGCTTCCTCAGCAAAAAGAGGAAGATTGGCAGTAGTTAGCTCAGGGCTTATCTTCCTCAAAAAATAAAATAAAATAAAATAAAAATAATAATAAGATAAAAAATAAAAAATAAGCCACTAGGTGTGGAGTAGTTGTTACAGCAGTAGGTAACTGGAACAGTGGAATCGTTACCTGGACCAGAACCTCCATCCTGTGAGGAGCAGCATCTTGGCTTTGTAAGAATCCATCTCCTCAACTCACTTTGCCAAATTGTGGCTACAGTATCTGCCAGCTCTTCATTCCATTAGAATTCATCTAAGCTACCAGGCTTGTGGCAGGATAATTTATTACGTGGAATTCTTTTTTGTTTGTTTTTGTTGCTCTATGTATATTTTCCTCACTGAGAAAGTTGTAAAGCTTTTTGTTCTCAATTTTGAGCTTCTTTTTTGTGTGTGGAGAGGGTGGGTGGGTGTTGGCATTTGGATTATGTGCAAACACCTAGGCTGAGAGAGACAGAAGTGGGCTGGGGGTGTGTGCTGAGCTGGGGTTGAGATTCTCCGGGATCTGGAAATTGGGTGCTTTTCTCCCACCAGTGGTGGACACTCGGGCCCCTAATTTTGCCCAGGGCACGCCCAGGCTGGGGAAGCTCTAAAGAATGCCCAGAGAGGCTGGGCACCATTTCTTCCAGTGGAGGCACATAGGCCAGGGCCCCCCAGGGAGACTGCTGTCAGTGACGTGGACATGTGTGAGGGACAGTGCTGGGTTGACTCAAGGACTCTAGGGCTCGACAGCAGCCTCTGAAAGCAGAGGGAGCAAGAGAAACAATGGCGACTGCTGTGGACGGAATGTTTGCGTCACCCTAAAATTCCTATGTTGAATCCCTAATCCCCAGTGCGATAGCGTTTGGAGGTAGGGCGGTTGGGAGATAATTAGGTTTAGGTTATGAGGGTGGAAATACCATATAGAAATAGTGCCCCTATAAGAAGAGGAAGAGACCAGAGCGCCCTCTCTCGGCCATGTGAGGATACAGCGAGAAGGCGGCCACCTGCAAACCAGGAAGGGGGTTCCCACCAGACTCTGCATCTGCCAGCACCCTGATCTTGGATCTCCAGCCGGCACCCTGATCTTGGATCTCCAGCCCACAGAACTGTGAGAGAAACGTTTGCTGTTTAAGCCGCCCAGTCTGTGGCATTTTGCTGCAGCCCACGCCGGCCAAGACAGCTGCCAATGGTTACTGAGGACCCGGCCTTGCTCTCAGGTTTTCTGGCACTGCCTCAGCCCCTGATATTTTTTAATCTCACGGAGGGAGGAGGGAGCACCGCTAATGACTAGGGTTGAATTTCCTCCCAGTTGGGCAGGTTGGGGCACAGAGCAGATTCCATTTGATTGAGAAAAAATAAGGAATGTGACATTTCATGGACATTTCATAACCAAAAATAATAAACATAACATGATTCTCAAGTTATCTGGAACAATTTATGGCTTTCTTTTTTTTGCATTGTGGGTGCCTGTGTCCATTAAATACTAGCATTTTTCATGGCAGGATGTTCCTGAAATATCTCCAGGTTTGGAATTTATTTTTTAATTTTTTACAAAAAGAAGGACATGGAAACAGAGGCAGGGCTTGCTCAGAAAAATAAAACCCAATTATTTTTTTTTCCTTTTTCTCCCCAAAGCCCCCCAGTACATAGTTGTATATATTTTTAGTTATGGGTCCTTCTAGTTGTGGCATGTAGGATGCCGCCTCAGTGTGGCCTGATGAGCGGTGCCATGTCCTCGCGTAGGATCCGAACCTGCGAAACCCTGGGCTGCCGTAGCGGAGTGCGTGAACTTAACCACTCAGCCATGGGGCCAGACCCAAAACTCAACTATTTTTGATGTGTGTCCCTTATTTCTTGCTTACTGAATATCTGCTCTCTGTATTTCTTTGATGTTAAAAATCATATGGATTCTTAAAAATTCTAATCTTTTTCCCTATCAAATTTTTCCTGGATTTTTCCTTTTTTTTCCTCGCTCTGTTTCTGTTCAGAAATTGGTCTGTCTTCCCGGTTCACCAATTGTGCTTTCTGCTATTTCTAACTCATTACTAACCTATCTATTGAGTTTTTTTTTTTTTTTTAAGATTGGCACCTGAGCTAACAACTGTTGCCAATCTTTTTTTTTTTTCTGCTTTATCTCCCCAAACCCCCCATACATAGTTGTATATCTTAGTTGTGGGTCCTTCTAGTTGTGGCATATGGGATGCCGCCTCAACATGACCTGACGAGCAGTGCCATGTCTGCGCCCAGGATCTGAACCCTGGGCCGCTGCAGCGGAGCACCGGAACTTAACCACTCGGCCACGGGGCTGGCCCCTATTGAGTTTTTAACATCAGATTTATTTTTTTATTCCTGAATTTGCATTTGATTGTTTTATAAAATTCAGTTTTGTGGTGAAAATTTTAACATAGTTTTTCCATCTTTTCCTCTATTTCTGTGAAACTATTAATCATAGTTCTTTTAAAGCCCCTGGCTAACCAAGCAATATTTGGATCACTTGTGTGTCTGTTTTTATTGCCCGTTTTTCTCTTGGTTTTCATTCTTATGGTCGTATCTCTTGCCATGCCTACTGATTTTGATTTAATATTAAACATTGTTTATAAAAACTGTGGCTTATCCAGATGATGACGTCTCCCACTACAGAGTGTTCACCTTTTCCTCTGCTAAGGAGAGTGGAAGCTCACCACATTGGTCCCATTGGTGACATGGCTGTGCGAAGGCTGAATTGCGGTTATTTATTTAGCTAGTTTTTACTGCTGTAGTCTACCTCTGTTTGTCCTTGTTCCGAGGGTATGGATCTACAAGGCTTTCAACTAAAACCATAGTCTATTCACTGGGAATCCTTCCCCTGGTGGGTCCCTAACTCTAATCTGTAGTATTCAAAGATCTGAAAGACCCTGGAAACAGTTTTTCAGAGATTTCTGCCCCCAGCCCTATGTACCTTCAAAATTCGGCAAATGTCTTGAGGGGATACTGGGATTTTGAGACCTGTTATAGCTCCAGTTTTGTCACCCTAACTCCACGGCACTCTGCCTGAGTCAAACTCAGGTTCTCAGCCTTTTTTGCCTGAGCCCAGAGTAGGCAAATACCCCCAGGAAAAAAGCAGCTTCAGATCATTAGCTCGCATTTTGTACGTTCTCCCTTCTTTAGAATTTTAACTTCCTTTGTACGAATTGCATCCTCAGATCTCTGGTGATCATAAACGTTGTTTCATCTGGCTCTTCTAGTAGTTTTTTGTGGTGACGTTAGTTTTGCCACAAACTACTCTAGCCGGCCCAAATTGCAAGTTTTCTTGTTTGTTTTTTAATGATCTTTCGAAGCAGCATTATTTTTAAAAAATTCTTTCTTTTTTATTATTAATTAATTAATTAATTTATTTTTAAGGAAGATTAGTCCTGAGCTAACATCTGCTGCCAATCCTCCTCTTTTTGCTGAGGAAGACTGGCCCTGAGCTAACATCCATGCCCATCTTCTTCTATTTTATGTGGGACGCCTGCCACAGCATGGCTTGACAAATGGTGTGTAGGTCAGCACCCAGGATCCAAACCGGCAAACCCCAGGCCACCAAAGTGGAACATGCAAACTTAACCGCTATGCCACCAGGTGGCCCCCTAAAATTTTTTATTTTTAAAAAATTGTTTACTTATTTTATTGAGATATAATCAACATATAACATTATATTAGTTTCAGGAAATGTTTTTAGTAGAGATTACATTTGTGTAGTTCAAAGTGAAAACGATATCCACAGGTACATAAGAAATATCCCTGCCACATCCTCATCCTCTTTGTTCTCCTTCACTGCCCAGATAAGTAACCATTTTTATTATAATAGTGCCTTATTTATCCTTCCAATGTTTCTTTATGCAAGTATAAATTCTTTTTGTATGTGTGTGAGCAAGATTGGCCCTGAACTAACATCTGTTGCCAATCTTCCTCTTTTTGCTTGAGGAAGATTGTCCCTGAGCTAACTTCTGTGCCAATCTTCCTCTATTTTATGTGGGATGCTGCCACAGTGTGGCTTGACGAGCAGTGCTAGGTCTGTGCCTGGGATCTGAACCTGCGAACCCCGGGCCACTGAAGTGGAGTGCATGAACTTAAGCACTATGCCACTGGGCTGGCCCCAATATAAATACTTTTATTTCCTCCTTTCTTACACAAAAAAGTATATTATATACATTCTGCTCCTTCGTTTTTTAATTTTAACTGAATATTCTGCATATCCTTCCATATCAGAGAGCATAAACCTCTTCCTCATGCCTTTTCTTTGTTTTTTATAGCTGCATAGTATTCCATTGGTAAATATAGCAGGGTTACGTGTTCAACCAGTCCGCTATTGCTGGACACTTGGATAATATTACAATATAATAAGTTGTTGTTACAAATAACACCATAACAACTAACCTTATACCTAAGCAAGTTTGCGTTTCTGTGGACAAATCTGTAGGATGGATTCCCATAAGGGGGATTTCTGGGTCAAAGGGTAAATGCATTTTTAATATTGGTAGATACTACAGGTTCTGTTCCGTGGGCTTGTGCCATTTGCACTACTGCCAGCAACGTATAGGACACTCTGTTTCCTCTCAGCCTCACTCACACACTGTGATGTCAAACTTTTGAATTTTTGCCAACCAATGAAAGATTTAAACAAGTTTAACATGGATGCACGTAGGCTGTTTCTCCTTTCTGCATTTCCCTAAGAACATCCTCAGACTTTTCTTTCATGTCAGACACCTTAATTAGTTCCATCTTTTCATCCCTCAGATTGGCCATTTTCATGTTTCCTTCACTATCATCACAGTTATGAAAGATTTCAGCCAGGGTTGGTAGGTTAAGTAACTGTGTTCCACATTGGATATTGCAATAAAATCACCAGCTACAGTTGGCCTGAATTGTTTTAGATGGAATTGGTCTCAGGTTAAAAAAAAAGTTTTGTTATTCTTTTTGTATCATTATTCTCTAAGTTTATATATCTTTTCCAAATATTTCTTTGTGTTTATGTAATAAAACAAACAAAAATTAAAAGAATTATTTTGTCCACAGAGAACCCAAGCCTTCCTGAATAGAACTGGAAATAGTTAAAGGAGAAGAAAAGGCCTCCATCACGGCATGTCTTTGACAGTCGTCCCCCTCCCCCCGCTGCCTGGCAGGCTCTCTGTTATACTGTTTAGGACACAAATGACCCCCTGTTCTGCTGGAGGACCTTTCAGCCACGGCAGGGGCCATAGAGAGACTGCTTCCTCTCTTGTTTTGCCCACTCCTCCAGCTGGCCGCAAGGCTTGTTCAACTCTTTCCTATGGATGGTTTTGTAGACTATCTAGAAGTAGGAAATGGAGGAGATGGTCCATAAGTTCCAGGCCACCTGTTATACTGTCCACCTGGAACCTTCATGGGAAAGCTGCATGAAACAGAAAGCCGACAATAAAATGGCTTAAACAAAGTAGATATTTATTTCTCTCTATTGTCCACGAGGTCTGAGATGGAAAGTCCAGGAAAGATGTGGGGGTTCCCTGAGCATCATGGACCTGGGTTCCCATCTTTCTGCCCCATCATCCTAGTGTGCTTGCTTCCATCTTCAGGGTTGCCTCATGGTCCAAGATGGCTCCAGGAGCTCCTCACCACTCCAGTCCATTTGGAGTCCATGATGTTCCATTGTCAAGGTCCTAAGGTCTCCTGAAGGCAAGGGCTCCTCTGCTTGCCCACAGGTTTGGGTACAGAGATTTTTGTGGTGCCAGGGAATTTTTTCCTGAGGTGCCCCAGGCAGACTTTCTCCTCTGAGGCCTGGCCTCCAGGTGCCTGGGGCTATGGAGCTGGGAAGGACCTCAGCCCCGTGAGGGATCCCCGCACCTCAGTTCCTTTCCAGTCCAGAGACTGTCTTTCTCCTGGCTGTCCCCAAAGGCGCTGGACTTTAAACACACCCTGCCATACTGTTAATCCTTTCAAGGAGGTCCAGTTTCCAGCAAAGAAAAGCCTGACAGGAAACTTGTCTGCAAGGAACTTCTGAGTTCAGGCTTCCCCAGGCGAGGGGGTCTAAAGTCCTTTCTCCCGGCTGGGAAGGAGGTGGTGATGAGTGAAGGGAAGGGAGGTAAGGTTAAGCGAGGAAAAAACAGGGAAAACAAAACACAAATCAGTTTCGTAGTAAATTATCCTGCCACCGTCTCTCAGTCCGAGTCTTTGTGTTCTCCTCTCAAATTGACTCCCTCTACTGGTGGCAGTGTTAAGGTGGCAGGTTCGCACATCAACCAGGCACCGGGAGGGCTGTGGGCTGAGGCCGGGAACAGTCAGGTCAAGGTGAGAAAGCCTGGGCTTGTTCATGTTAATAAACTGAAGGTGAAAGGGAACTAGCAGGAATAAGTTTTTTGATAAAAGTTGAAACTGGGAAATCCGCTGGAGACACTGAAGGGGAGAGAAGGAAGGGTAACTGGGAGAGGGAATGAAGGATTGGGCAAGGCCACTCCTAAGGAGGGGCAGCCTTCTAGCCTTTAGTGCTATGGCCTTGTTGCCAAGGCCATTTGTACCCTACCCTTGTCTTCTTAAGGGATGCTGGCCATGTAGATGGCTCCTCCTGCAAGTAGAACCTCTATGCTGGGGGGCTTGCTCTGGCCCAGGAGCATTGCCCGTGGGTAGGGCAGCCTCGAGATGCTGGGCTATCACAGCCCTGAGGGTGGCCCTTACTACAGTGGGATTTGGTGGATAAGTGCCCAGCTTCCTGTGGGTAGGTGATTCTGAGGCGTGCTCTATACATCTCTTGGGGGTCCCCCGTGGTTTGAACCCCAGTGGCCCACAGGGTGTGCATTCATGTATCCCATATTGGCCTCCATCCTTTCTCTGTCTCTACTCTACTCCTCTATCAATGATTCCTGGGATTTCCTCACAAATAACCTCCTCACCCTCAAATCTGTCTCCGGATCTGCTTCTGGAGGAACCCAAGCAAAGACAGACTTGTGTGAAATCCTCTGGACTCATTGGAACACCTCTGAAATGCATAAAATAAAATACGTAGGATTAAAAGGAAATCAATTATATCAAAATGTGATTCTAAGTATGGACTACGTAGGGGGGTCTATGAACCCCAGATCACACATGACTGCTAAGGGTCTTCTCCGTAGGCTCAGTGAACACGTCTAGGACTCCAGGGAGGGGACAAACTGGAGGCAGGAGGAGGAGAGCTCAGCTTTCAGCCAGAGGCCCATAGTGGGAGGCCCCAAGGAAACTCTCTATCCAAACTTAGTAAAGCCAAAGGCAGACCCAGAAAGGGAAAGAAGAGACAAAGAGATGGGAAAGAAGATGGAAGTGAGGCAATTGGAGGGGGAGGAAGAGAAAGCAGAGAGGGAGGAGGAGTGCTTTGAGAAGACAAAAAGCTGAAGAGGGTGGTGAGACATATGTGAGAGCATCTCTGAGCTTCAGGTTGGGGAAGCCTGGTTTTTCTGGTGCCTCAGGCTGGGCCCAGGCAGGTTACCTTCCTACCTAGCTACCTTCCTAGCTGTTCTTCCAAGTGAACTCCTTCTACTAGTCTCTTGTCTCCTCCCCCTTCTCCCTTGCAAGCTTGGCTTGTGTGGAATGCTGCTCACCACCCTCAGGCAGCTGGGGACTGAGATAACTCCCTCCCTGGAATGTAGAAAATCTGGGGGGCTGGGGGGAGAGAGGTGGAGTGAATGTTCCTTGGAGCTGAACATCTGGGGTCTGGCCAGGCTCCATCTCTGAAAGGGAGGGGTATGGGGGGGCTGCAGGTCTTAGTGAGGGGTCCCTGAGGCACTACCATGTCCCACATCCCTGCCCAGATTTGCAGTGACTGCTTCCCAGAAGACTCAGCTCATGGAAGAGAAGGTGCAGAAGCCACAGCCCGCCGGCCCTGCTGCAAAGCTGGGACCCTCGGGACTGGACGTGCGGAGATCTGTCCAAGGGCCTCCAGAGATGCCCTCCCATTCCTCGGTCTCTCAGCCTTCATTGGGGACATCATTTTCCTCGTTATCCTTCAATGGAGAGATTCAGGAGCAACATCCTGGAGCCCAAGGAACCCCAGCCTCACCTCCTCCCATCTTCCACACTCCCCATCAGCAGTGTCTGGGGTGGGGGTGTGGGGACACTACTGGCCCAGCATTTGGTGCTCAGCCCCTTGTTCCTCTGGCAAGAGCTTCTCTCAAGTACTTCGATTTCGTGATCTTCCTCAGCTGTTGCTCAAACTGTCGACTTGCAACTTGACACCACGAATGTTGATTATAAGAAATATTTGCTGACCTTTTTTTTTTCCAAATAAAAAAGATGTTTGTCCACTTAAAGTTTTAAACTACGTTTTTCATAAGAGGTTGACGGTTGAGTTTACCCACCAACTTTGTGATAATTAACCAGCTGTCTATGACCTTTGCTGATCTAGTTCAACCCATTATATAAGACTGACTGTGCTCATCTCTCATAATTAAGGATATTCGGTTAAACAAAAAGGAGATAATAAGTGAATTCCTCATTATATATAAAAAAAGTTGTTTTATTTCATATAAAGAAAGGACTCTAATAAACTAATTTTAAAATACAAGGCAGAACGCAGATTCCCCATGGCTTTTAAACAAAAATTATTTTATCGAGGTCATATTGGCTTACAACAGCATGTAAATTTCAGGTGTACATCACTATATTTTAGTTTCTATATAGACTGCACAGTGTTCACCACCAATAGCCCAGTTTTTATCCATCACCATACATATCTGCCCCTTTATCCCTTTCGCCCTCTCCCTACACCGCTCCCCTCTGGTAACCACTAATCTATTCTCCTGATCTATGTGTTTGCTTGTTTATCTTCCACATATGAGTGAAATCATATGGTATTTGTCTTTCTCTGTCTGACTTATTTTGCTTAGCATAATACCTTAAGGTCCATCCGTGTTGTTGCAAATGGAATGGTTTTGTCTTTTTTAAAGGCTGAGTAGTATTCCATTGCATTTATATACCACATCTTCTTTATCCATTCATCTGTTGTTGGGCACTTGGGTTGCTTTTTGAGTGTGGCTGGGGGTGGGCATGGAGTGGTGTGGGTAAGAGGAAAGGGAGGCGGGGAGGGAGCAGTGGAAGGCTCCCCGTCTCAAGTGGAGGAGCTGTTTTTCACTTTGGAGATGAGATGCTATATATGCCTAAAGGAGCTTTTATGCTGGTTAAGAAGTCTGAATTTCTGTCTTTTTCTCCAGAGTGACAGGGATTTCTGATGGGGGCTGGGGGCAGGGATGTGGTGGGCGTTACAATAACATGACTTGATTCAGGAGTGTAATGGGGTTCTTTGTTCCAGAGAAACAGAACCATATATAGATGTATATATAGTATATATCTCTTATTGTTTTTCTCTCTATATCCTATTGGTTATTATACATATATAATACACAATTATGGAAGCTGAGAAGTCCCGTGATCTGCTGTCTGTAGCTAGAGAACCAGGAAAGCTTGGTGGTGTAACTCAGTCTCAGTCTGAAGGTCTGAGACCTAGAGCACCAAAGTCCGAGGGTGGGAGAAGATGGATGTCCCAGTGTGGGCAGAGAGTGAAGTCACCTTTCCTCCTCCTTTTTATTTTCTTCAGGCTCTCAATCGATTGGAGGATGCCCGTACACACTGGGGAGGGCAATCTACCTTACTGAGTGCACTGATTCAAATGCTAATCTCTTCCGGAAAGACTGCCACAGACATACCCAGAAATATTTTAGCAGCTATCTGGGCATCTCTTAGCCTAGTCAAGTGGACATGTATAATTAACTGTCACAAGGAGTAATGGCCAGGGTGTAAAAACCCCATCAGAGTGAAGGACTCAGGTGAGAATGCCTGGGTCAGCCTCTCTTGCTGATACATCAGACCTAAGGTCTTACAAAGAAATAATTTTTGCTGCCTCAGAATTAATGACTATTTTGAAAACTTATCTTAAAAACAACATTTTCATGTTGGTCTGATTTCAATACCTCTGGGATGAGTCTGTGGGTCTGGGAGGGAACAGGATGGCTGAGGCCGCCCCGAACACCATGCAAACAGAAGTGCAGGAGGGCGGAGCTGCTGGTGAAGCCATCTGCCAACGACAAGGACGCCTGGTGTCAGCACCCATCCTCTGTCATCCTGGGGGTGCAGCGTTACTCAGCAAGTTTCCCTCAGAAGAATCCTCTTAAAATAATGTTGCAGGATATAAACAGATTTCTTTCCTTCTTTGTGTAATGCAGGTCTTTACATAGTAGCAGGGGGTGGGTGGCCTTCAATTCAGCTCAGAAGGACATGAGTGATCTATGGCTCCTTTTTATGAAAATCCTCATAAAATTAAATAAGGTAGTTAAAATCTCCCTCTAAGAGCAGAAGGTAGTGACTGCTTTGCTCCTGAACAAGCTAAAATAAAATTGGAAGTGTGGTTGACAAATGCACCGTTGTATCACCCTGGCTGGTGAGCGGTAAACAGCTTCTTTAACACGATCTCTTTGGTCCAAGAAGCCAGCAGTCAACTAAAGCCTTTATGAGAATCAGCTAAAGGAAATCTAGGAGGCGAGAAAGCAGGCCACACTGAGAAAGTCATATTATGGACTGTGGCCATTGCTGAGAAGTCCTACACCAAGGGGAAAAGACGGGAAGTCCTCGTGATACAAGAATCCCCAACACAGTGAAAGACTTGGTGGGATGCGTAGCACAAGGCCTTGGTGACTCAGAAAAGTACAGCCTAGGGTAGGAGTAGCTTTTCTTAGCACAAAGTAAAAATAGGAAAGTAAAATGACCTTGAATTTCAGCAGTGTATATTTGAGTTTGTAGCTCACTTTTTTGTTCTGCAGAATCTATGTATTGCTTTGTTCATGGTAAAGGAAGCATCAAGATGGCAAACTTCTTTGATGAAAAGTCAAGTTAAGGAATATCACACACGCACACACATACTCACACACACACACAGACACATAACTGAGGAAGTTCTGGAAAAAAAATGGAGGAAGCAGGAGAATGTATCTTGAGCACATGGGTTAAACTTACATAAATATATTGGTAATATTTGCCAACATCTGGATAATGCAGTAAAATCAAAATAAAACAAAAGCCAGGGCAGAGAATTGGTAAGTAAGAAATTATAAAAATTTAGGAATGTGTGCCCAAACGCATTGAAATTTGTTTCTGTGGGTAAATCTGCTCTCCCTCGACTTCCAGCCTTTATGAAACGACAGATGGGGACATCGCGGCAAGGCCCTGACAAGGAAATGACACGAATGTAGGTGGACAAGGGACTGGAGGGTTGCTGCACAATTCTGACACTAGCCACCTGGAGTTAGTGTCAGACTCCTGGTTTAAGGCCACAGTCCCCAACAAGACTGCCCTCACTTCAGATGCCAGCCACAAGTTTGGGGGTCCCTCAGTGACTTGCTCCTCTGACCAACTGGTTACAAATCTGGGGAGTTCCAGTGACCGCCCCCTCAGGTTTAATAATTTGCTAGAGCCACTCGTGGAACTGAGGAAAATGCCATACTTACGATTGCTTTTATATATTTATTTATATTTTATTATGAAGGATACAAAGTTTATTATAAAGGATGTGAATCAGGAGTGATGCGGGGTCGGTGAGCCGAGGAGTCGAAAGAAAGATTTCTTAGACTCTTAAGATCTGGCAGTAGTGCTCTTTTATTTAGAGAATAGTATAGAAGAGCATGGGGACAGGACCCATGGGCAGTCAGAGCTGCTGCGTGGGGACAGGACCCACGGGCAGGTGGAGCCGCTGCTGCTGCTGCTTCTGCTGCAAAGTTGGGTGGAGAGTAAGGCTAAATTTAAGGTGTAGGTATGTGAATTATCTCTTTACAAGACAAAAAAAAAGTTAAAATGGTACCAGTGCCGGTAGGGTCCAGCCATTGGGCGGTCCCACAACTTTTAGATAAGAATCAAACCGGATTGAGTAAATGGCAGAAGTCACCGCTCAAATATTATCTTCAACTAAAGACAAAGGAGGATTTTGGGGTGGGGGGTCAGTTACATGAGGTTGCCAGACAGTAAACAACTTAAGTTCTTGCCTTCCCCATTAAGAGTTTCCAGAGATAAGGCCATCCCCCCTTCTTCCTGGCGCAGAGAGGGAGGCATGGAGATTTCCTTCACAAATGCAACTGTCTCTGATCAAAGGGCAAGCAAATTCCACTCCTCGGAGCCTGCTTCTTATCTGTAGTTTTAAAAGTAACCAGCCTAAAAATCCTCATCATAAACCGTTTTAAAATTAAGCAGCCTAAAAATCCTCATCAAGGAGGACCAGCCAAATGAAAAGACACATAGGGCGAAGTCTGGCCGGGTACCAAATTCAGAGATTCCATGTGTCCCACCTCCCACCCGCCCTGAGGAGGCAGGGTGCATCACCTTCCCTGCACGTTCATATGTTCACCAACCAGGAAGCTCCCCCAAATTTCAGTGCCCAGAGTTTTTATCACGTAGGCGTGATTGATTGAATCATCGGCCACATGACTGAATTCAACCTCCAGCCCCCCTTCCCTGCTTGGAGGGCGCCCTGGCTCAAAGTCCCAACCCTTGAATTACGTGGTTGACCTTTCTGCTGACCAGCCTCCATCCTGAGTCTTCTCATTAGCATAAACGCAAATGTAATCTAAAGGGCTCACAAATAACAAAGATATTCCTATTATTCAGGAAAAGCCAAGGATTTAGGGTCTCCCTCCCCACAACCAGGCACAAAGGGCAGTCAAATTCTCTGTTGTACAATAGGGACACATAATATTATAAAATAAAAGAGAGAATGAGAAATGTTGACGTGTCTTCAGAAGCCTATCACAAGAGCTTTAAGGAATTCATGTAACCACAGGACCAAGAACAGAATTTGCCACCCCAAAATATGCCTCTTTGATAGAAGGGTTATTTTGAGCTGATGATTATTAAGAAATAGCAGACACAAGGAAAGCTCTGAAAACCTAGTGGAAGTTACCCTTTTGTAAAAGACATTTACATCTGTAAGGGAAATCTCCATTTGTAAGGATGCCTCCCTCTCTGTGCCAGGAAGAGAAGGATGACTCTAAATTACAAGAAACTCTTATTAAGGGAGAAGGCAATGACTTAAATCTGCATAACAACTTGACCCTTGTTTACTGGGCTTTTCCTGTTATCCTCCCATAACTGACCCAGTCTTAACATAATGTTAGAAATATTTTTCAGGGGCAGTGAGCCAGCCAGGAGCATGCGCAGAAGAGAAAAATTTGACCTACCAATTGAAACACATCCTGCCAGTGGTTCCGCATACCAGCTGGTCCTCCCTAATCCCTTAAGCTTTATCGCAAACCCTGGATAGAGGAGACAGATTTACTAGCCTTGCCTCCTGTCTCCTTGCTGGTTGACCTTACAATAAAGCTTTTTCTTTTCTCAAAAGCCTGTGTGCCATGGTGTTAGCTTCTGTGTGCATCAGGTGGCAAGCCCTTGCTCAGTAACATTCACACTAAGTATTTAGCAAGTGTGTTACGAAGGAAATCAGCCAAGAGCAATCTCTTCTTAGTATGGAATCATAGGGTCCAAACTTCCAGTTATCGCAGGAATTGAAAAGTGAATGTAATAAAGCCCAGGATGCTGTAAAGGAATTGGTGTTCCAGAAGATGACTAAGGTGGAGGTATGTCAAGATGCAAACATGAAAGATTTGTCGCAGTTTACTCATTCTTTGCTTTCTCTTAGAGATGGAACAAGGCATGGAACCCAGAAAGCATATAGTAAAATTGGCTTCCTCCCTAATTCGATCCTGTATTTTCATTTTCCACATTTGTTTTTCCACATTTATATTCATATGGAATTGATTTTGCATATAGAGAGACAATTCTAATCATTATTATATTTCAAATGGTTAGAACCAATACCTTTTTCGTAATAAAGCATCCTTTTCCCACTAGTTTGAAACGCAAGTTCTACCATATACCTAATTCTTAAATACATTTAGGTGTCTTTGGAGGCTTTGATTCTGTTTCACTGATTAAGCTGTTCTTCCACCAGCAACACTTCATTTTGATTATTGGGACTTTCCAATATATTATGATACCCAGTACCTCTGATATTCCTTCATTATTCTTATCTTTAAAAATCTGTTGAAAATTTATTACATTAAAAATTCTTTTATTGTTGTAGTTACCTTATATTCATAGATGACTTGGGGGAAAGTTGGTGTATTTACAATATTGAGGATTCACATTCAAGAACTTGGGGTATTTGCATTAATGTTTATGGGCCTTCAAAAACATTTGCAATCTTCTTTCCAAGGATGTGAATGTTTCTTTTGAGTACATTTTGAAGTATTTTATATGTTGATACCGTGAACGAGAATTTTTGAATTGTGTTTTCCAATAAGCTGTTGCTGATAAATAAAAAACCTATTGCTTTTATATATTATTTTGCAATTGTCCATATTTTTGAGCTTACTTAATAGACTTTCAGTTGATACTCCCTGATTTTCTAGGAATATAAGCAAGTCTGCAAATAAATATACTTTTATCGCTTCCTCCTTTCCAATATATATTTAGGCTCTTTAATTTTACATTATCTTATTGTATTGGATATGGCTGTCTAGGAAATGTAAAAAATAGTTAACGATAGTGGTTATAGTGAGAAATTGGCCTAATTCTTGATATCATAGAAATATTTCAGTAAGTATTATGTTGGTCATTGATTTGAAATAGATGTTCTCTAGCATGAAAAGGAAGTATCTTTCTATTCATAGGTTCTAAGAATTCTTTATATATATATATATAAATATATACATATACATATATATATATAAAAATATATATATACACATACAGGATTGATTGTTCAATTCAAATGTCAATTCAAATGATCATATGGTTTATCTCCTTTAGCCTATAGATGTGATAAATTTGAATATATTTTAAAATATTAACCTATCTTTGTACTCTTTGTTGGTCATGGTGTATTATTCACAGTATATTTCATACTAAATGTTGATTTAGTATTGAGACTCTGGAAATTTGGGCACATAGGTGCCAGACAATTCCCATGCCCATTGGGTTGAGACTCTGGAAATCTCAAAACTTCTTCAGACACTCTTCCTATATTCAGTACACTCCCAGGAAACCTTCTACAACTAACCTCTCAGAAGGGAGACATTTTTTCCTTTGTTCTTTGTCCAATATCAAAGGAAATCTCCAAGTTCCAAGTAGGTCAGGTTGCTAATACCCACAAATCAATTCCGGTGAAATCATTATACAATAAACAACAGTTGCTTGATAAGTGATGACTCTGTACTAGGCACTGGATTAAGATAAATGTCATTTTACTTAAGACTTTACGCTGAATTTCTCACCAAAAGTCTACTGTAGTGATAAGTGAACAAGATCTTAATATCCCCATAATACAGACAACGGTGAATTTCTTTACAGCTGTTTTAAAAAAATTCTGCTTATGATCATCTTCAAACATACACAAAAGTAGTGAAAAGAGTATTGTGAATCTTCTGGTGGCTATCACAAAGCTTCAGCAACTGCCAAAATGTGTTCATGCTGACCTCATCTGCCCATACCACTTTTTTTTGCTGGAGACCTTTTAAAACAAATTCCAGACATCATACCATTCCACCTATAAATTCTTCAGCATTATACGCAGTTCTTTTTGAGACCCTGCAAGCTGAGAGCATAATGCCACAGCACAGTTCAGTATAAGAGATTTTATAAAGGTTTAAAACAATGCAATCCAAATTCACAGTGCTATGAATGTCTGTAATTACATAATCCACAGGACTGGAGGGACCGTATATTCTTCAAGGAATCCTACATGAACTTTGTTTCACTTAGCTGTTTTTGATAAGAATTGGGAGGCCGAGAGCGATGTTCAAGGTTACATGTTTTGGCAAAAACTTAAAAGGGCAAATTATTCTTGCTGCTGATTAAGAGAGATCCATTAAGCAGAAAGCAGATTTGGCATCCTTATAGAGAAATTCTATGGCCTAACCAGAATGCATGACAGCAAATTGCTTCACAGGCAAGGAGCAGGAGCTCTTGGCAGGATTCTCAGAGCTGAGCTGTCTTTCATCAGAATGGGTCTCTTAAAAGTGGACGGCCAGAGTGAAAGAAGCCAGACAAAAAAAGAGTACATCCTGTACAATTTCATTTATATAAAAGTCTAGAAAATACAAATCAATCTACAGTGACAATAAGCAGATCAGAGGTTGCTTGGGAATGGGGGTGGGGAGGGGTGGGAGGGATGGAATTTTAAAAGGCATTAGAAAACTATTAGGGATGTTCACCGTGTTGATTGTGGTGATGGCTTCACAGGTGTATACATCTGATGAAACTTATCAAAGTGCACACTTTAAATCTGTGTCGTTTATTGTATGTCAATTATACTTTGATAAATATGTTTTTTAAAAAAGAATACCTAAAGGACAGAGTGGTGGAAAATCTGCAGATGCCCTTCCAGAGGTGTGTGCCCATAGCTCCAGGCCCAGGTCACAAGTATAACTCGCAATAAGAAGAACAGGAGTCTATTACACCCATTAGAATGACAAAAATATCTAAAACTAATAGTGACAAATGTTGGAGAGGTTGTGGAGAAAAAGGAACCCTCATACACTGCTGGTGGGAATGCAAACTGGTGCAGCCACTATGGAAAACAGTATGGAGATTCCTCAAAAAATTAAAAATAGAACTACCATACGATCCAGCCATCCCACTACTGGGTATTTATCCAAAGAGCTTGAAGTCAGCAATCCCAAAAGTCCTATGCACCCCAATGTTCACTGCAGCATTATTTACAATAGCCAAGACATGGAAGCAACCTAAGTGCCCATCAACAAATGAATGGATAAAGAAGATGTGGTACATATATACAATGGAATACTACTCAGCTGCAAAACAGAACAAAATCATTCCGTTTGCAATAACATGGATGGACCTTGAGGGAATTATGTTAAGTGAAATAAGCCAGCGAGAGAAGGATAATCTGTGTATGACTCCACTCATATGAGGAATTTAAAATTATGGACTAAGAACAGTTTAGTAGATACCAGGGGAAAGGTGGGGTGGGGGGTGGGCACAAAGGGTGAAGTGGTGCACCTACAACATGACTGACAAACATTAGTGTACAAGTGAAATTTCACAAGATTGTAACCTATCATTAACTCAATTAAAAAAAAAAAAGAGAAACCAAAAAAAAATAACATGGCTGATGTGCAAAAAATGTCCCTCAGCAGAAAAGATTAATAAAAGAGGCCCTGTTGTAACGTGATGACTTTTAAATGAAAAAAAAAAAAAAAAAGAAGAAGAAGAACAGGAGTCTGAGGGCTGACAACCATGAGCCCACAAGTTCAGGAAATCACCCTGTGGGTGCACAAACCACTCTTTGGGTGCAGAGGCCCAACCAGCCAGTCGGTTGAGTCAAGGGTGGAGACCTGAGTCCTACTAGCTCAAAAGACTGCCCTGGAGATATAGTCCTTGCCTCCATGGCTTTCCAGGGGTGCTCTTCAGGCAGCCCGCTTAAGCTGTCAGCTTCTTAATGCAACAGGACATTTTTTGTGCCCCTGGACCCTGTCATGCTCAGATGAAGCTGAGAACATGGTTTATTTGTTTCTGGTCTTCTGTCTAAATATAGAAGCTAAAAAGAAACAAAAATGGGCATGGGAATTATCTGGTACCTATATCCCCAAGAATTGTGTTGGGTGTCTAGTGGAATTTAGCCATCAGGCAGGAGAAGATGACAGTCAGTCACTATTATCTAGAATTTTGCGTGTCAGCTCAGGACTCCAACCTGGACAACTGAAATTTCAGAAAGGAGTGACCAATTGGTCTAAGTAGTGGCTCAATGCACGTGGGTAGAGAAAAGGCTGCTCTTGCTTGTTTCTACCTACTCATTTAACCGGCTGCTTCAGAGGAAGCACACCCCACAGAAAAGGCCAGGTGTGCCCATTACTGGGGAATAGCTTTACTTAGACCCCTAGAGTCTTGCCCCTCCATGCTTTGGAGTCCCATCTCAAGTCCTTTGTTTCTCCAACTGGGAAACGTTGAGGTTGCTCCAGGGTTGGCATGGGAAACCATCTAAGCCCAATCGTACCTGCCTTGAGCTTCTTCCTCATACCTGAGGGCCTTTTGACTGCCCTGAGAAATGCAGGAGACAGCTGCCTGAAACTCCCCCTTTGAGGCATGGGTGAGGTACCAGTCTAGATTTGAATCAGTCCTCAGGAGCTGGCTAGAGTGGAGTATCTTACCCACAACAACTAAAGTTGGAAGAGTTGGGAGGGTGGGGCTGCCGGAGTCCAGCTCCAGCCGGTAGGGTTCCTGAGGGATGAACGGCATCGGCAAAGAAAGAAGTTACGGTGAGACCGGAAGTGAGGTTTCCAAGTCTGATCTATTCAAAGCATTCGAGCACTTATATAGGGTCCAGGTCACGCATTTATGATTTCATGGAATTGTCTCAGTACATAATTTTGGCAAACAAATGGGTATGTAAGCATATCTTCTTACAATATTAGCACAGTATGTCTGTGAGAAGTAAGCAACCTTTGTTAATTATAGATATTGACCTTTTTTATATGTCTATTAAGCATCTAGATGTTTAAGACTGATTGCAAAACGGGGTGTAACTTCTAGATTTATTTCCTCATGGGTCAAATGGCCCTAAGCCTCTATCTTTTATTCCTGTAATAATGAAAGCAGAAGTATTGCAAAGTGCAAGGGGACCAAATACACACAGGCCCTCAGCTCCGTCTGATCGAAAGCCACACAGGCACAGTGCTTGGGGTTTCTCTTTTACCATTAACTATTTTATAGGGTTCCCAATCCTCATCATAATCCCAGTTCCCCTGTGTCAATATATTATGATATTTCTTTGCAACTTTATCAGGATCGTGAGGTGTCTTAGGAAGGGGTAGTTTCTGTATGCCTCTGTTCCAGGGTGGGTGCCACCATTTACCTCCTGTCCTAACAGGCCTAGGATAATATCTACCTCCTAGAAGGACCTGAGGAGGGAATGTTCTCCTTAGAGGCTGATTATCAGAAGGCTTCCTCCTTGAGGGCTGTCCAAATTCCCTTACCGCCTTTCCAGGAGGGGGTCAGAACGTCTTTTCCCTTCAGGCTGCTGTTCCCCTGAACCCTCCCTAGAAGGCCAGGTTACATCAGCTTCTTTCCCCTGCGTGGAGAGATTTTCCCCAAGATATCCCATGTACAGAAAAAGAACAGCAAGAGCAATATTGCTGAGATTAGTAGCATGAGTAGGATCAGGAGCGGCCGACCACCATCTTCTGAGAGTCCGCCGTGTGTTCCCTCTTCTCTCTCCGGGACCATTGCCCTTGGGTAGAGGCTTAGCTGACTGGTGGGCGGCTCCGGGCATGGGCCCAAGATAACGCCTGGAGAGAGAGCTGAGCACCAAGCCAGGGAGCATGAATTCCCAGGCAAGTCTAGGATAGGAGAGGGAGCTCAGTCAGGAGAAACAGGAATGGGAATAGGCTGGGAACAAAATGGAAGATGGGAGAAGTTTGCTCTGAATAGACTCCAAGAGTCAGTGGCTTGTACTTCTATCCGTACAGGGCATGGGAGCATCCTTCATGAGGGTGGCAAGCTGGCGTGGAGCTACAGAGGTAGGGCAAGCACTCACTCACACTCCTGATGCAGGATGGTGGCTCCCTTAGAGTCACTAGTGGAAGGCTCTGGGGCACTTGGGGTGGGAGGCTGTTTCACAAAGCAATACTGTTGGGCCACACCTTCCCATGACCTAAGTTTGGAGATGGCCACAATGCTTGATCCTAAAAAGATCCTAAAAAGATCCTAAAAAGCTCATGCCAGTGGCTGCCTGGTATTTCCTGGCACCTCTCAGCAGATGATATTTTCTCAATCACTAGGAATTGTTCAGGGCACTGTTACACTTTGCCAGGAAAAGGTCATCCTGACCACAGCTCTAACTAGACAGTCGGACTAGAAGTGGTCCCTTGGGGGTTGGTTCCCCATTAGCCTTGGCAGCCTTTAAAGTCACCGTCTAGATGCTGCTCTCAGGTGTTGGGTCCTCAGCCTTACTGAGCACTATACCTCTGGCCCAAGTTCTCGATCATTCTTGCAAATGTTTTAGGCTTCCTTTTTTTTGTTATCTCTTCCTGTATTTGTGTCACTAACCATGGGACATGGGTGGGCTGCTGCTGCCCACCACTCCTGACTTGATGAGGTGAGCCAGAACTGCCGTTTCTTGTGTGGGGGGGTCCCTTTCTTTTCTACTTTCTGTGAAGAGGTTTCTAACAGCTACACATGGAGAGTCTCCTTTGCATTCTAACATTTTCTATGAAATTTAATGGCATGGTCCTGGCTCTCCACAATTCTAAACCATGTATAGGTGCCAACCCAAGCGTCTTGCCCCAGAGCCCAGTCTGTGCTGACATCAGGGATATTTCTAGTACAGGACCTGTAAGCTTTGTACTAGCTTCCTTTTCTTTCCCCCTTTATGACTCTGTTAATCCTCTAGCATCTTAGAGGAAAGCTCTAGCCAGCATATTAAATGGCTCATTCTCTGGACCTGGAGCAATACTACCAGAAATCATCTTTGGTCCAAAGGCTTTGGATTTTTGGTAACTCATTGTTATAACCATTACATGGGGTAAGAAAAAAATCATGGGGCATAATGGTGGAGACTGCCAGCTGCATACCAAAATCCCCTCTCTTCTTGGGGTACACAGACTACATTTCCCAGCCTCCCTTGCAAACAGGTGTGGCCACATGACCAATTCTCCCCAATGGATGCGAGCAGAAGTGTAGTGCCAAACTCCAGACCTGGTCTTTAACAACCTTCCACATTCCTCTTCCTTTCTCTCTTCCCCTTCTGGCTCACTGAGAGCTTGACACCCAAGGTGACCTTGGAAGCCATGAGTTGAAACAACAGAGCCCTTATCAGTCCAAGTTCCTGACTGACCATGAGGAGGAGAGCTGCCCTGGGAAGCCAAGCCTGCTCAGGAGTGTAACATAAGAAATAAGTTTGTATTATGACAGGCACTGAAACTTTAAGGTCTTTTTGTTACCACAGCCTACTCTACCCTAATAGAGGGTGGGATCTGGAAGGAACTTTATTTTCATTTCCCTCTGTCCCTTTAAACCCATTTTGTGGGATCCATTCTCCTTCTGCCCTTAGATGAGATTTAAAACAGTTTCCATGACCTTTCTGGTCATCTGTAGGTAATCAAAGGTCATCTGCTCACTCTAAATCCCCAAATAGTTCAGCAATTAAATGTTCCAGTCTCAAGTAATAGTAAAAACTTCAAACTTTATTAATTCGAGCCCTCTTCTTTTTCTTTGCACTATTTATAGACCAGCTACCCTCAGTGGGAATTGAGAGGGGTATGATCTCTCATTTCCCACTTTGTGCTTTGTGGCAGAAACTGCTATTGTCCCCTAGTATGCATTCTCCCCTTCTTCCTTATTAACAGGACTTCCAAATTTTTGCTAGACTTGTGGCTGCCCTGAATAAAGACTACATTTCCCAGCATCCCTTGAAGCTGGCGTGGCCACACGACTAACTTCTGGCCAAAGGGACCTGTTTCGAAGTGATGTGAGCATGGCAGAGGAATCAACCTACCCAGAAGCTCTGGTGACGCTGCATTCACATTGTTTCTCTGTTTGAATTTCCGGCCCACCTTACCCAAGGCCACATACAGCAGGATTCCACCAGTTCCACTGTCACTGCCACTATCCCCAATAGATCAGGGGCTCTCATCCCAGGGGTAGTAATTAGCCTGTGTTGCAAGTAATATGCCAAGATTGTTTCAAAAATGTAACTTGAGTTTCCTTTGATCTCCCTAGCCTACAAGGATGTGCAAATGGGGCCACCTTAAGGTAATAATCCAAATTTCAATGTCTCTTCTCAACCCCTGCAAAGTCCCCTTCTCTGCCCAAGTATTTCTAGGGGTCTGAGGGAAGTCTCACGTGTTCTCATAAATCCATTAATCCAGGTATACTGGAACTCTGTCTCCATGCCCTGCTGAGCATCACCCCCATTGAATTGGAGCCTTTAAGGCAACAAATCTGCATGGGGGGTGGGGTGTCTACTCCTAGTGGGGCAAGGCCTTCCCTCTCTTTCATGTTCCACTTCATTAGAGGCCTCCCAAGCCGTGCCTGTGTGCTCCGGGGTCTCGTGGAGCTTGCAGAAACACAGCTTCCATGTTGACATTAGGCCTCCTTTCTGCCTGCGGTGGAGGCAGGACTGGACTAGAAGTGGTAACAAACAACATCCACTTACTCTTTTGGTCAACAAATACTTCCTGAATTCTTCTTCCATGCTAGCCACATGGTGAACAAGATAACTGTGGTCTCTGCACCCACGGAGTTTACAGCCTCAAAAAACAAACAAAACACACACCCACAAACAAACAAAAAAGCCACTTAAGATTTAATGTTGAAGACTTTGTGATTGGGTCAAGTTCATCGTGCTTGGCTGCTGCTTCTGCTCCAGTGAGTTTTGTGCATGAAGCCTGTCAACTCTCAGGCAAATAGACGCTGACAGCTTGTCATACCAGATGGAGGGCTACCCTCCCCTCACTCCGCCCCTACACTGATCTACCGGGGCCTAGTGCAGGTTAACCCTTGCTGTGCTAAACGTGTCTGGTTTTTGTTGACACTCAGTGACAACCAAAGAAAAACATGAAGAGCTTTCTTCCTCCCCCACCCCACACCACGCTTTCTAAGCTCTCTATCCCCTGCAGCAAAGTTGGATGGTGAAGAGACTGGCCAGGTGGCTGTGATAACCTCAAAAATCTAAGAGGAGGCCTGGGATTTGCTAATCCTTGGGGAATGGAGGGCAGGCCACTGCAGACATGGGGAGGTGGGAAATTTGGAGAGAAGGTAAAAGGAAGGGGGATTTGCAGAGGGGGAAGGGGAAGGTTGAAGAAGGAGGGATGGGAGGAACTAGGGGAGGATTTGGAGGCACATTCTCTGTCGGTCTAGGGAATACCGCGCAGAAGAGAGCCCAAAGGCCCGGCAGCGAGGGCATGGCAAGGGGCGCTTGGCGCATACCCAGAGACTGTACTGTTTGGATCTTGGCCTTGAAAATCTTGAGAACCAACCTTCCTTGGGGTTTTCCATGAAGGTGAAAAGTCTTCCCAGCTCCCATATGGGCTAAAGGAGATGTGTTCTTGCCTCATCTGCCAAGGTGAAGAAAGGATCTTGTGCAGACATCTGGGTGAACAAACATAAGATTGAGCCCCCTCACCCGCACTGCACATCCCGCTCCAGCTCTGTAGTCCAGAGAGACCCGCTGAGGCTCCAGCTCAGTCTGACAGTCGTCCACGGTTGAACGCCAGCCCGGAATTTTAGCTTCCTGTCCAGGAAAAACCAGACATATAAATTGTTTTTTTTCCCATTAGAATTTCAGAGTTCCTTTTTTATTTGCTTACTTTCTAATTGGTTCTGTGGCTTGGAATACAGAAACTTTCAGTTCCTCCCTCTGTTCAGTGTTTGTTGATCTGAAAACACACACTGTGAAAACATTGACAGAAGATGCGACTTAATGAGATTATATGATTCTTTTATCAAGTGGGATATTCTTGCATAATTTAAAAAATATCACTTTGCAAGTAGAATGTTCTAGAATTGATGTTATAAAGTGAGTTCAGTAACTTAAAATGCCAATCCCATTATGGGGAGGATAGATCTCTGCAGAAACTTTTCCTCTTCCACCTCCCACCTCTAACCCTCCTCCTCAGCCCAGGGTTTTCATGAAGCACGTCAGTCAAACCTCACTCAAGGTGGGAACTCTGCTAAGATTGGAGGAACGCCTCCAGAAGGTGGCTAATATACTGTATCTGGCCCCTGGTTGTGGGCAGCAGTAAGTGGATAGGCAACTTCTCCAGTGGAGAAATCTGAAAGCTATTTTCCAGAGAGCCAGCCCTGGTGGTCTAGAGGTTAAGATTTCGTGCTCTCACCACCACAGCCTGGGTTTGTTTCCCAGTGAGGGAACCACATCACCCATCTGTTGGTTGTCCTACTGTGGTGGTTGTATGTTGCTGTGATGCTGAAAGCTATGCCACCAGTATTTCAAATACCAGCAGGGGCACCTGTGGTGGACAGGTTTCAGTGGAGCTTCCAGACTAGACAGCCTAGGACGAAGGACGTGTGTGGCCACCCACTTGCGAAAAAATTGGCCATGAAAACCCTATGAATAGCAGTGGAGTATTGTCTGATACAGCAACGGAAGAGGAGGGGATGGTGCAAAAAGACCCGGCAGGGTTCCACTCAGGGTACACAGGGTTGCCAGGAGTCAGAATCGACTCAACAGCACTAACAACAAATTTTCCAGAGACATGAGTGAACTTCAAGGCCCAGCTGATGCTCACGTGGTTGTGCAGTGGCGGCAGACTATTTCTTTGATGAATGGAGGGACTTGCCCAGGACAGGGGATACGTGGGCCACTTTGTGTCACTACGGCCCTCAGGTCAGGGAGTAGGTCATTACGAAGTCCTTGTCAGTGGTTCCCCTGGAGTCTCAGCGAGAGATGCACAGATGGCCCTTTGGAACTCCCCTCCTCCTACGTGAATGTGTCATAGATGGGAGTATAGTTTATGGCATGATGCTTAAAATTAGGCAATTAGGAATCTCATGTTGTCACTTTTGGTGCCTCGAATGGGACACGGTGGTCTGTTCGGGGAGCAGAGTGGCAGAATTTAGCACTTGTGTGAACCTCCTTTGATTAAAGCATTATCAGCCCCCTCCCACCCTGACCTCTGAAACTGTAGAACCCGCCCCCTGCCCCCCTCCAACCAGGTGGCCCTGGATCCTAGTCAGGCACTAAGATCTGCTGTTTGTACTTAGGTTGACTCCGCTGTGGCTGAATAGCCATAAAGCTCATGGTGGAAGATCTCCACGAGGGTCATTTCCTGCCGCCCCTCAGATCCAGCAGGCGTGCTAGGTTATCCATCTACCTGCCAGTTCTGGTTTGTATGATTTAGAACGTATATGATTTAGAATTAGAAGCACACAAAAAAGAGCCTTACAACTCACGGCTGCCTCTAATTTCACTTCCCCTTCACCTCATCCTTTATGGCATTATGCAAATCTGATCATGCCCAGGCTCAGTTTTTTAAAAGGCCTTCCAGAACTTACTGGATAAGATCCAAATCCCTTGGCATGGCAGGCAAGTTCCTTCAAGAAAGCCTGTTCAGTCTCATGGAAGCCTTTTGTAGAAGACACTTCTGGTGTCCACACAACAGCCACCCCTACTTGTGCGGTGGCCAGGCTTTTACAAATATATTTCTTTATTGTTTCAGAGCTGTCTTCACCTATGTTTGGAGGAGGAGGTCCCTTCATAGCACAAAAGGATGTATTACTAGGACTGGTCTAAGATGGCCATGCCACTTCCACTCCTCTTGCCCTGATGGATTTAGGAGCCGGGCCCCAGGCCCAGGGAGACATGGGAGAACGTTGGCTGGGGCGCTTCTGGGAAATGTTCTCTGCCTCTGGACACGGTTGTAGAGGATGTGGTTTTTGCAGCTGTGGCAGCCCACCAAGGTCTATTAGAAGCAACCCCAACACTCTGAGGATGGGAGAGCAGAAAGAGAAAGAAGTTGGGTCCTTGATGACATCATCAAACCACCAAATTAAACTGGAACCTTCCAGACCATTTGTTTAAGCTGCTTCTTCTTCTTTTTTTTTTTTTTTGAGGAAGATCAGCCCTGAGCTAACTGCTGCCAATCCTCCTCTTTTTGCTGAGGAAGACTAGCCCTGAGCTAGCATCCGTGTCCATTTTCCTCTACTTTATATGTGGGATGTCTGACACAGCATGGCTTGCCAAGTGGTGCCATATCCGCACCCAAGATCTGAACTGGCAAACCCTGGGCCGCCAAAGCAGAACGTGCACACACAACTGCACCACCAGGCCAGCCCCCTGTTTAAGCTTCTTCTGATACTTGAAGCCACAAGCATTCTGACTGATAAGCCTGACCAATATCATCTCTTACAATTCACCTTTTCTTTCCTTCTCCTTAAAGCCTGTAGTGGTCTCTCTCACACCTCTACACTCTTGCAAATAACAGTTCCTTCTGCCTGGAATGCTCTTTCCCTACTTCTCTGCCTGGAAACTATTCATCCTTCCTGTCCAGCCCAGGTGTGACCTCCTCTGTGAGGTCTTTGCAGCCCCCAAGCAGACTCATGGGCAGACATCTCTGTGTCCCCACTGCCCCTCATTGCTCCAATCTCTACAGGAGCAATGCTTCCATTTGTGGAACGGATAAGAACTTCCCCACCTTCTCTTATCAAAATCATTTTATGAGCAAAATTGTCTCCAAATCTTCTTTTACTAATCTATGTCATGGGCAAATTCAAGCATCTTTAGGGATGCATTATTGGGGGGAGAAGGGGTGGTAAATATGTTTTTAAAACATTCAAAATTTTAAATTAAAACACCCTTTTTATTATGGAAAATTTCAAACATATTTAATAGGAGACGCAATGTTATAATAGACCCCATTGTACCCATTGCCTGGCTGTGGTGTATAAACTCATGGCCAATCTTAGTTCACCCACTGCCAGAGCCCCTGCCCCACTGTTTTGAGGCAGTCTCAAATATCATGTCATTTCACCCATTAATATTGTACTCTGATCTCTAAGAGTAACAGCTCTTGGGGCCAGCCTGGTGGTGCAGCAGTTAAGTTTGAATGTTCCACTTCAGTGGCCCGGTGTTCACCAGTTCGGATCCCGGGTGTGGACATGGCACCGCTTGGTGCGCCATGCTGTGGTAGGCGTCCTACATACAAAGTAGAGGAAGATGGGCACGGATGTTAGCTCAGGGCCAGTCTTCCTCAGCAGAAAGAGGAGGATTGGCAGCAGTTAGCTCAGGGCTAATCTTCCTCAAAAAAAAAAAAAAAAAAAAAAGAGTAACAGCTCTTTTTTAAAAAGAAACATAACCACAATAGCATTACCACATCTCAAAATATCAGTATTAATTCCTTCATAATATCATTAAATATTCAGTCAAGGTTAAAGGATTAATTTTCTCTGATTGTTCTGACTATTTTACACACACACACACAGTTTTTTGGAAAATCAGGATCCAAATGAGAGCCATATGTTGCAAGTGGTTGATATGTCTCAAGTCCCTTTAAAAAATCATTTAAATTCGATTTATCCCCATGTCCTTCTTTATACCACGCCTTTCTAATTTAGCCAAGCTTTTTTTCTTCTCAGCATTCTGAATAGAACTAGAGTTTGGAGGGCAGGACCCCCCACTTGCCAAACAAGGGCACAGAGGACAGGCTTTCGTGGTCAGTAACGTGTAGACTGCAATAAGCAAAAGCCCCTCTCAGGAGAAAGCAGAAAGCGGCTTTAAAACTCTTCTCAGCACAGAAGAGGAGGCATTTTCTTCGTTTTTTTTTCAGTTTTTAATTACAGTGCCTCTAGCTAGATCTCAGTTTCTTCAACTTGTTAATTTTGCCAGTTCGTTCATAGGGGCAAATGCTCGCTATCAAAAGTTATACTGAGAAGACCCTCCTACACTTGCAGTGTGAGTGTAAACCGATTCAATTTCTGTGGAAGGCAATGGCCGAGTCTATCAACATCACAGCTTCCCCTTACTCAGCAAGTCCACCTCTATGAACCTTCTGACAAACACACGCATTTGTGAGTAACATGACGCCCGTACAAAGGGGTTGCTGCGGCATTGTTTGTGCAAAAGGTTGGAAACAACTCAAATGGCTGTGAATAGGAAGCTGGTTTTACAAAATGATGGTATTTCCATAGGGTGTAACACTGCGCAGCTGCAAAAAAAGATGTGCAAGCTCTTTGTATACGGATATCAAACAACGCCCAAGTCATACTAAGGGAAAAAAGCAAGGAACACAATAGTACACACACATATATATATATACACACACACATATATAAGTATATATATATATATATACTTTTTTAATAAGTAGGGGCTGGCCCAGTTGTGTAGTGGTTAAGTTTGTGTACTCTGCTTTGGCAGCCCGGGGTTCGCAGGTTCAGATATCAGGCATGGACCTACGTACTGCTCATCAAGCCCTGCTGTGGCAACATCCCGCATACAACGTAGAGGAAGATTGGCAACAGATCTTAGCCCAGGGTCAGTCTTCCTCACCAAAAAAGAAAGAAAGAAAGAAGAAAAGAATGCAAGTGGAAGGATATAAAGAACCTATTGGCATCATTGTCTCTGGGGAAGGGACCAGGAGGGCCTGGAAGTTGGTGGGAGGGAGCTCATGGTGCAGAGAGAAAACAGTGGAGGGATCATGACAGCAGATGAGGCTGCAGGGGTGAGCAGGGGCTCTGTAGGTCAGGTTGGGGAATATTATCTTCATTCTGGGAGAACCAATGGAATCAATAAAGAGTTTTAGTCAGGGGATAACATATCAGAGGTTCATTTTGAGAAGGTTCTTCTGTCAGTAGTGAAGGATTGATTGGAGGAGCCCAGGGTGGAGGTGAGTGAGCCCTGGAACATTCCGGGCAAGACAGCATGTGAATTAAGAGGGCTGATGGGGGGATAGAAAGACATGGCCAGGTTTGAGAAATATTTACAGAGTAAAATCCACAGGACCCAGTGATGGATTGGATGTGGGTATAAAAGAGAGAACGAGGTGTCCAGGTGGACTCGGAGAAACTGGGCTTGTTCAGTTGGATGGTGGGTGGTGGGCTGTTTTCTGAGAGAAGGACACCAGAAGAGGTCCAGTTTGGGTGTCAAGGACAAATGGTAGGCTTTTGATGTGCCAATTATTTTTGAAAACTTCAAAAATAATAAATTATTACTTTTGTGCATGTGTGTGTGTGAGAGAGAGAATAATTGTTTACTGTAGTTTTAAGCTACTAACTTTTGGGGTAATTTGTTACACAGCAATAGATTAACACAATGGATTTTCACCAAATTTGAAGGGTTTGTTTGATGAAGTATGACTTAAAATACATGCCATGGGGCACACACTGTATCTTATTTAGTGGGCCTGTGGGGTCACCTCAAAGAAATTAGCAGCCACCCACTGGAGTAGATTAGATTTACGTACAATGAGAGGCCTGGAAAGACATTCCAAGCCTACTAAGGCGCTGTGGATGAAGACAACAAACAGCAATCACAATATAGATATGATATATCTCTCTGTGTCAGATGCTATAGACCTATCATCAACTGGCCTCCATAAATCATAGGGCTTTGAGAAGGTCAAAGCAAATAACGTGAAAAAGGTTTGGGAGCACAAAAGAACTATGCAAATGTATCAGGGATTATCTAACAGTCAGGAAAGGTTAGGTTTTGTTATGGTGACAAAAACTCCAAACTCTTAAGGGTTCACCACATCCAAGGTTTCCTTTTTGCTCTTGCTGTATGTCCATTACAGGTTGGCTACAGCCCTGTCCCTGTCATCTCCCTCCAGGACCCAGAGGGCAGAGCAGTCTCTAGCTGGAGCAGTGACAGTTGTTGGTGATAGAGGAGAAAAAGCCATGGAGAACCATCCAGTAGCCTTTCAAGTTACTTCTTAGAAATAACACATGACACTTCTGTTCACATTTCATTGGCTAGAGCAGGTCACATGGCCAAACTTGACATTAAAAGGTGAGAAAGTGTAATCCTCCTATATTTTTGCTTGTTCCATTGTTGCTTCTTCTTTCCTGATGTTCCAAGATTCCTTTTTTTATCATTTCCTTTCCGTTTCAATAATTTATTTTAGTCATCTTTCTGGGTAGGTATGCTGATGACAGATGCTTTAGTTTTCCTTCTGCCAAGAATGTCTTGATTTCCCCTTCATTCCTGAAGGATATTCTCAATGGATATAGGATTCTGGGCTGACAGAACTTTTCCCTCAGCACTTGAAAAAATGTTGTGCCACTTCCTTTCTGGTTTCCATGGATTCTGTCATTGGAACAGTTTTACCCCTACAGATAATGTGTCATTTCTTGCTACATGCAAGATTTTTTGTCACCGGTTTTCAGGAGTTTCGTTATGATGTGTCTCGATGGGGATTTCTTCGAGTTTATTCTGTTTGTGGTTTGCTCAGCCTCTTGAATCTGCTTATGTCTTTTGCCAAATTTAGGAAATTTTCAGCCATTGTTTTCGTCAAATTCTTTTTTAGTTCTGTCTTTCCCGTCTTTCTGAGACCCCAGTGACACAAATGTTAGATCGTTTTTTACAGCCACACAGGTACTCCGCTATTGAGCCCATCCAGTGAATTTTTTTTGGTTATGGTATTTTTTAGTTCTGAAAGAAAAGCCCAGTAGTTGGGGGCTCCTCACTATTGGGCAGGGATGGAAGTCTGGGATCCTCACTTAGTCTTCTCTGACACCACCCCAGGAAGGGAGAGGAGGCACTCAAGGGGCATCCTGTCACGGCCAGGCATCAGCGGAAGTCTAGGCTCCTCACAGCCTCTGCTGATTGGAGTGGGGGGGGGGAGGGCGGGGTGAAGCTGCATTTTTTCCATGGTCTTTGGCTGGGATAGGGCCATTGTTGTCTTGGTTTTCTGTCTTGCTAGGTCCAAATTATGACTTTTTAAAATATAAAATTAGTTAAGCTCCTTTTAAAAAATTAAAATATACAGAAAATTACAAAGTAAAACTTCCTTTCCTCCTCCATCCCTAGACCTCTGTGATTCCCTCCAGATATGGTTTTATAGCACTCACATGCGTCTACCTACTCACGGGCATATGCACACACATGCACGTATATATGTATGTATGGACATAAACACTACTCAAGTGCCCTGGTCTCTCTGCTTCTCTGTTTGGTGGCTTTCTCTACTGCCACAAGAGCTTGCCCAGCCATTGAAGGCAGCCTAGAAGTCCAGGGAATCAATACCTCGAAGGGCAACCCTCCTCCACCCCGCAATGAGGGACAAGGGTAGAGGGGGTGATAGGCACTGAATGTTTACGTCTCCCCCAAATTCATATGCTGATCCCCTAATCCCAAATGGAATGGTATTTGGAGGAGGGGCTTTGGGAGGTAATTATGTTTAGATGAGGTGATGAGAGTGGAGACCCCATGATGGGATTAGCGTCCTGTATAAGCCGAAAAAGAGAAGTAAGGAAGGAAGGAACAGAAAGAAAAGGAAAAGAAAGGAAGACAGTTAAATGCTCATTAAATGGGGTAAAGAGCCACAACAATTATGGTTGTTTTAGTTTAAGTGTCTCCAATAGCACACCCTGAGACAAGGACTTGGATAAAAGTAGTTTATTTGGGAGAGGAGCCCAGGAAGCACAAATGAAGGGCTGGGAGGAGTGAGATGGGGAAGGAAAAGAGCCGATAAAGCGTGTGTTAACTTGTGGATTACTGTTGGGGGCAACTGGGACCTAAAACTGTTCAGGACCCTCTAAGGAACTGTTTACCTCAGATTTGTCTTCCTAAGGGATGGAGGACTGTTTACCGACCGCCTTAGCTCAGGATTCTGGAACAAAACACCATATTTCTCTCCCACAGTCTAGGATCAAGGTGCTGGCAGATTTGATGTCTCGTGAGAACTCTCTTCCTGATTTGCAGATGGCTGCCTTTCTTGCTACATCCTCACATCGTGGAGAGACAGAGCAGAGCTCTAGTATTTTCCTCATCTTCTAAGGACACTATCCACCTTTCTTTCTTCCTTCCTTCTTTCCCTCATTTTGGCATGGAAACCTTGTACACATCTTTGCACAAATGTACACACATCTATCTGTAGGATAAATTTCTAGGGGTAGAATTTCTGAGTAAAATTATGCACATTCAACATTTTCACAGACACTGCCATTTCCTTAAAAAATCTGTGTATACTTATTTGGAAAAATTCTACACATTCTCACCTCAGTTCTTGGTTTTGTCATGTAAATCCTCCTTGCAGTTTCCCCAGGTTCCTGCCCTATGACCTCCATACTTGTGGAGCCACTCCTCCCCTCCTGCAGCCTTGGTAGCCTAGAAGTCCCAGGCTAACTTCCCTGCACTGGATCTTGAGGGTGGGGAGATTTGGGGCCTTTAACAGGGATTCCATCACTACAGGTTTCCTTTGCAGTCCTCTGAAGGCCCAGGTTTAGTGTAGCCCTGCTCTGAGGGCTAGAACTTGAGTAACATATTTGGAAGAAATACGGTTCCCATGAACTTGACTTAAATGTTGTGCAAACCATGTGTGCAAACACAGCTAACCATGAACTCTTGATGCTTCAGTGCTTTTAAGCAGTTATAAAACCAAAACAAAGTAGCAGCAAACACAAACAAAAAAGAAGGGCAATTTAAACTAACAGTAATTTGATGTGATGAATGGTGGTGTTTTTCTGAAATCAAGTTGCTGCTGGAGACATGAACACCTACTGCCTAATGGGGGTGCTTTTGAAATTGACACCATATTCCACTGTGTGCCCGGTGATGACTTAATTCTCCCCCTACCTGTGTCTATTCGAATTACTGAGAAATCTCTGTCAATACACATCCACTGAACTTGACTTGGTAAAAATGCAACCCAGACAATTAAAGAAGTGCTAACTTGACCATAAGAAGGTAAACAAGGACAAATGCAGGCACTCACATGCAGGGCCAAGATCAGTTACATATGATCCAGAGCATGCTTATATCACCTTAAAAAAATTCCCAATGAAACAAAAACACGGAATTTAGTAACTTTCACTGGGCATTTATGAGTCCTCAGGAGTCCAGGGACCTCAGTTTGAGAAACACTATCCTAGCACTGACCTTGACTTCCAGTGACTTTGAGCAAATGTTTTGCCATTGTCAGATCTCTGTACATCCTTCGTACACAAAGAAGAATGATTTGGGCCACCAGTATTCTTGGGAGAGGAAGGAAGTTAGAGGATCTTCAAGCACTATAAAGGAAGGGATAAGGATTTATTACAGACCCCTAGAGTTGGGAGAATAATGGTGGCTAAGACCCTCCAGCCTAGCCTTCGCTTTGGAGTCAAAAGGACTTGGGTTTGAATTCCAGGATCTGCCAGTTGCTGTGTATGTGTCTGTGGGCAAGTTACTTGACTTCTCTGATCCTCAGTTTCTGCCTTAGTATTTTAAAACGCCTCATCACCGAGCTGCGGTGAGGGCCAAATGAGGTGACTTGGGAAATTGCTGAGGGCAGAGCCTGGCACCTGGCAAGGCTAGATAATCAGTGGCCGTTATCAGGAAGAGGCCAAGGGCTAGTGAGAATGCCACAGGCTTTGGCAAAGGACCACAGAAAAGAGAAAGTGAAGGTTCTAAGATTCTGTCTATAAATAACAATACTTCTGATCTATGACTATCAGGATGTTTCACCCTAATGAGCCCTGCAGCAGCCTTAAGCTTCCGTTCAGCCATTTTCATTTCTCGGTGCTCTCTGCCCCTCCAGCGCTCTTCCCTGCCCTTCCCAGCCCAGGCTCGAGTCTCTTTCCCTTCCAGGCTTTCACTACTTCCTCTGGTAATTAGTATTGGTCACCTGTGAAGCGAGCGCCCCCCTGTGGCCTTCCTTTTCATTGCAGAGACCATGAGGCCCACAAAAAACGGATCAAAGGTGGGGTTGGGGGGGTGGGGCAGGACTCAAAAGGCTCAGGCAGTGTCTAGTCCAGCCCCACAGAGGCCGTTCTGGATGCCCCTCCCAGCCTCCTCCCCCTTTTGGAAGAATGAGGCAGAGGAATCTAGGAGAAGTCCTGAGTGGGAAGCAGTAACTTGCCACAGATCTAAGGCAAGTCACAACCTCTCTGGGCCTGGTTCCCTTTTTGTGAAGAGCGCTGCCCCACCCACCTCAGAGGCCCTGAGGAGACAACCGAATGATAGATGAAAACACCAGGAAAATACCTGGCATGTGCACTGCCTTCCTGTAGGATGTCACCATTTCCTCCTGGCATTCCTGGCTGGGGGGCTGGGGTGAAGTACCAGGCGGATGCGGACAAGATAAAGATGGAACTAACCCCGCCCCCGCCCTCTCCTCCCCAGCCAGTGCATCTAACATGTTTCTGCCAGAAAACACTTTAAAAATAACACTAATCTAATCATGCCATTTCCCAGCTGAAAATTCAAGGCCCTTCCTCCTCACCTTCAGGATAAGGCAAACTACTAATGAGATTACCTCACCTCACTCTGCCTTTCTGGGCTTACTCATCGGGACAGACTGTCTTCCAGTCACAGCTGCATTTTCACAGAACCGTGGGCACGCCTCCTTGCTGTTGTTCCCTCAGCTTCTCCACCCGGGAACAGCCTTGCCTCATCTCAGCAAATGTCTCACTTAAGGCCCAGTTCAAGCTCCAAGACTTCCATGAGGTCTTCCTGGATCTCGCCTCCTGCCCTACTCCGCAGGGCCTGGCCTGCCCCTCCCCTGAGTTTCCACAGCCCCTTCCAGCTCTGACTACCACACAGGTCATGCTGCCTTCTGTGATTAGACAGAGATATAGATGTCGATATAGATATAGATGTAGATAATAGACAGCGATATAGATGTAGATATACATATACATGTACATGCCTGGCTTCCCCTCTAGGGTGTAAATGTCTGGAGGATGGGGAGTAGGCTGGGTTCCCCAATGTATCTTTCATAGCTCTTGCCATCAGACCCCTGCCCTCCCCAAAGACTTAATAACCGTGGAATGAATCAGGAGGTAGAAATCAGAGACCCAAATGACCCATGAGAAAGCCACAGAGGGAGATCAGCTTAGCAGAGTTTGGATGGTTGCTTCCGTCAAAAGGACCTGCACTTTACCGATGTCATCTCCCATGATCATCCCAACAGACTCCCGGGGCAGGTGTTAGTCTCTCCATGTTACTGGTGAGGCAGCTGGGATGTTGTAGGACTCAGCAAGAGAAGCTAGATGGGGAGTGCCAATTCCAATCCTCTCTGCTCAAAGGCACAGCCTTGCTTTCTCCCCTGCCCGTTTGGTGCTCTGCTTCCTCTCCCGTGCTGGGAGAGTCATCACTACCTCCCTACCTGCCCCACCCCCTCCAAGCCTAAGCAGTCACCTTTGGCTTTGGGGGTCATATTTTCCAAATGGAGAATTGGAGTACATTGTCTGACAAGGACATTTGTACTTCAGAGGTGACAGGATGGAGTATGTTTGAAATTGGGGTTGGCTGTTCTTGAAAACTGGAGGTGCCTTTTGGCCTCAGGTACTTCCTACGGCTGCTGGTGCAATTAGGGGGGTGCTCACCATGTAACACTTTGGGGGCAGCCCATTAAGAAGGTGCTATTCTGAGTCTCCGCAGAGTACAGAATCCTGAGAGAAGGAAGTGAATTGTTAGGGACCAGAAGGAGGTCTCCAAAGGACCTTCACTGTTCAATTCTCATCCTTCCTCACCTACCTCATGTCTGTCTGGCTCTCTTGCCTGGATTCTCCCCACTCAGCAGGACCAAAAGCCCGCAGCCTAAGCTCTCAGCCACAGCTAGCCAAGGCTGCTTTCTCCCTACGCTGCCTGCCTTTATCTCCTTTGTTTGGGGTCTCTTTGTCTGCAGTCTCCTTTTGGTTCAGTTTCACAGCCCTCGGCCTCCTCTCCCTTTCTCTCCGGCCAGGCTGCTCCCTCCCTCTCTGCGGGGGCCTGGAGGCTCTGCGGAGGGGAGCAGGGCTGGGTTGCCATGGTCACATCGAAGCCGGCCGCAGCTGGCCCGGGCAGCTGCTCCCGGGCTTGGATGGGCGGACAAAGCCAGGCGGTCTTGGCAGCCCCAGACCTGGAACCCCAAAGGCCTGAGACTGGGGGTACTAGGACCCACGAGAACCCTGAGCTGGAGGTGAGAGGGAGGAAGCCAGAGCTGAAGTGGGAGGGCAGGAGTGGGGATTGGAGTTGGGCCCTGCCCTCACGGGGAGGGACCAGGCGGTCCAAGCTGGAGGTGTGGTGGGAGGAGGGGAGCATGGCCAGTGGCAGCAAGAGGAGGAGAAAGATGGGGAATAGAGTTGCGGCAAATGGGCTTAGGGCCTAGGATGTCCCCAAGGGGAGGTCTGGGGCCTCTGTATTCTGATGCCAAGAAACAGGTTTGATTCAGTCTTTGGCCTCTGTCTCTCCTGGTCTGTCCCTCAGTGGTCCTATCTTTCTCAGCCTCTTATACGTCTTATCCCCCATGTCCCTTCCTTTCAACCCTGGGCCTCAGTATCCCTCTTCTTCCCTAGCTTTCGGTTTCACGCCAGGCCCTTCTCTCCCTTGTCCTCATTTCTTGTCCCCTTGGTGTGTCTGCTCACTTCTTAGGGCTCACTTTCCTGCCTTCCCCCCGACTGTCCCCACCCTTTGCCCTCCGTCTCCACTCCACTTGCTCTGTCCAGCTCCTTTCTCCCCAAACTTCAGTCTTCCCCCCTTTTGCTGTGTGTGCCCTGGGTCTCCACCCTTCCTTTCCTCTCTCTGACCCCCAGGTCCCCTCAGCCTCAGCCTCAGTTTATCTCCTGTCTCTCTGAGTTCCATCACCATCGTCCCATCTTTCGCCATCCCCTAGGCTATCCACAGCTGAGCTCAGTCTCATCTTTCTCCCAGTGCTACATCATTTCTTCTTCTTTCTTCCACTCCTGGGCCTCAGTTTCCCATTTGTATTCAGTGGTATCAAGGTCTGATTCATGCCCAGGGCCTTGTCCACCCCCTCCCCCTGCCCCCCACCAGTGGATTCTCACTCTCCCCAGCTGCTGACCCAGCCTGCTAGCCCCAGAGGCAGCTGCATCTCTTGGGACAGGGACTGTAGCTAGTGTGTGTGGGGCCCATCTGGTCCATCCTTCCTCTCACTGGTCCTGCTGGGCTTCCCTGCAGTGGCCGGGTGGTCTGCTCTCTCCTACGTGCCTCTCCTCACATTTTTTCAGCTGTTTTCCCTCCCCTCCTTCCTGGGCAGCAGGATGCCATTGGCTTGAAGGGGAGGGAAGCCTGGATGGGAGGGCATGGATAAGGGAGAAGAGAGTCCTCTGGGGTTTAGGAGGACATGGGGGCCTCTGGAGTTGGGAGTGATGCAGGAGATATGGGATGGGCTCTGGGGGCCACGGACTGGTGACTGGATGTTCTAGGTCTTTGGCACTGCTCTGGGGGCCCCACGATGGCTTGGATTTCCCTCTCTGGCCCCTGGGAATCTCTCGGCTCCGAGCCCCGCATTCCAGCCGGCTCCAGCCCCCTTTCTGCTGTCACTTGACTCCGCTGGGCCCCAGCCCTGCATCCCTCCCACTCCTCCAGCCCTGGGCTGGGGCGAGGTGGGCATCACCGGCTAGGAATTTCTCCTAGGGGAGACAAGGGGGCAAGGGTTTCAAGATTTTATGGTTAACCCTACTCTCCGCAGTGGACCCCTTTCTCTGGCACCGCCATGCCACCTGGCCCAGATCAGCGTGGGCCTAGGGTGTGGAATGTCCTACTGGGGTGTAAGGGGCTGCGGCTCCTTTCCTGAGGCGCCTGGCCGCAGCGCCGGGGGCTTCCCTGAGCCCAGCTCCTGGAAGGAGGGGCTGAGAGTCCGCCCAGGTGAGGTTACTTGGGAAACCTTGGCCCCGCCCCCGGCCCGGCTCCACCCTCGGCCCAGCCACTCGGGGCCCAGATTCCCCAACGGCCGTCTCTAAGGGGTAGGTGCTCCGGAGGAACCCTGGGGGGTTGGTAGGAAGGGACGGTGGGAAGAGGCAATTCTCCGACTGACCACGGGACTGTCTCTTAGGGGGCCCCTTAGCAGGTGGGGCGTCCTGGGGTTTGTGTGCCGACCCGTGGGTTGGAGTCCGTGCCCATGTGTGCCTTGGCCTCTCCCAAGGGCCGGCCTCTTCCTGGTAGTGCTTTTGTGTACTTGTCTGGTTGGGACGTCGTGTTTCTTTCTTGGGACTGCTGTCTGGGCCTGCACGTAGGGTGCGAGTTTATAATCTGCTGTGAGGCGCAGAGGGGCGGAGATTGCAAGGGAGTGAGAGATCTTACTGTGCGGGTGATTGGCAGGTGTGGGGGTGTGGAGAGAGGTGGTGGGGCCCACGCGTCAAACACTTTCCACCACAGCTCTTCTGTCCTGCTCCCCTCACCCAGCAGTTCTCTCTCCCCCATTGGGTTTGTTTACTTAGCCTTCTTGCACTCATCTTCTCTGGGTCTCTTGTCTGATTTTCTCTTTGCTTCTATCCTCCTCCTCCTCCCCACCACTCACCTTGTCCAGGCCTATCCTTGCCAGTGGTCAGACCCTCCGACCCCCACCAGGGCCAGAGCTGGCTGGGCTTCAGGGAGGTCTGCCCCGAGGAGGACTCCTGGCCCTTGAGCAGGGAACCAGGGCCTAGGAGTCTGGACCCCAGGGTCCTTGAAGGGACTGGGGAGGGTCCTGGAGAGTTGGGGGAAGGAACTGGAAGGTGAAAGCGGAGAGAGGGAGGGGCTAGGAGAGAGTGGGCTGGCCGTCAGGCTCCGGGGCAATCTAGGTAGGGGTGTAGAGGATGGGAGGCCCAGAGGGTGCCAGAGAGAAGCAAAGGTTGGTGGTGAGAAGAGTGGGTTTAGGGGGGCTGGTTGGACAGGTGAGCCCTGCTCCCTTCCCCCATCCAAACTCCCGCTGCTGGGCTGGGCACGGGCCTGTGGGAACCTGCTCCTTCCGTGTGCCCTGGGGCTGCCCCTCTTCACCTTCCTCGCCAGGAACTGAGCCCAGAAAGGGGGGAGTCTCGAGGGGGGCCATGCCATCCTGGGGCCTGAATTTGTGGGAGGCCTTAACCCCCTGAAGCCTCAGCTTCGGCGGTTATCTTTTGTGGGAACCCAGGGCGTGGGCTGTGGGTAGGTGGAGGGGGATGGGCACGCAGCGCCGAGTGGGCGGCGGTACTGGGGGCACCGCAGGCTGGTTACCTGGGGGAGGCCGGGGCGCGCGGGGGAATGCAGGGTGGGCGTGGCGGCGCGGACAGGAGCGCGGGGCCGGAGGGCGGCGCCGGGCGTGGGAGCGGCGGGCACGGCTCCGGCCGGGAGGGGGAAGGGAGGGCTGCGGGCCGAGCGCGGCGGCAGGCGGAGGGGGCAGCGGGGGAAGGGAGGGGGAGGCGGCGCCTGGGCCCGAGCCGCCCCAGCCCTGGCTCCTCTCCCCGGAACAGGCCCCCGACAGCTGCTCTCGGGAGCCGCCTCCCGACACCCGAGCCCCGCCGGCGCCTCCCGCTCCCGGCTCCTGGCTCCCTCCGCCTCCCCCTCCCCTCGCCTCGCCGCCGAGGAGGCCCAGCTCCGGGGCCGGACTCCTGGGTCCGCCGGGAAGAGCGATGAGAGGTAGGGAGAGCGGCCGGAGGACCCCTGCGGGCGGAGGGGCGAGGGCGGCGGCCCGGGGCTGCAGGGGAGGCACGGCGGCCAAGGGTGAGAGCCTGGCGGCAGCGAAGGCAGGATGTTCCAGGGCTGTACTTGGCTGTCCAGCTCCTCTGAGTCTGTCCCTGCCCGCCCTCCCCAGCGCTCTGGCTTAATGTCTGAAAATGGGGGGAACACCCTGACCCCCGAGGAAGTGTGTTCCAGCCTGGAAGAAAGAACCTCCCCCCCCCCCCCCCACACTTTACTCAGCGGGGAAGACAGGTGCTTCTCTGTGGCCCCACTGAAACATCTCCTCCTCTCCCTGGAGAAGTGGGCCTGCCCTCTCACCTGGCCGGTCCCTGCGGGCATTACTAACTGTTAAGCCTCCACCCAACCAGCTTCCAATTGGGCAGCCTGGCCACAGCCCAGCAGAGAGAGGGACTGACACCCTAACCTGTCAGTGACAGCCGCTCATCCACGCTGGATGGTGAGTGGGTCCTGCCGTGAGATAAGGAGCGCCATCCTCTGTGTCTCTCTCCCCACCCCCTCCCCCAGCCTTCACCCCACAGGTCCCCTGCTGGCTGGACATTCCTTGCTAGCACCTCCACCCCCAGCCCGAGTCAGGTGCTCAGACTCACTGTTGCTGAGAGCACATAGGTGTGCCCCCAATTGAGCCAGACAGTGGAGACAGGTGAAAGCTGAGTGTACGGGGAAAATGGAGAGAGAGCTCTTTTTCTAATTGCCACTCCAGCCACTCAGGTTTCCTTCTGTCTGCCACCCCCTTGACCTCCCTCTGCCTTGGTCAACTTGTGTATTAGAGGGTGGGTCCCAGTTCTCTTGGGATCCTGTGCTGAGGGCGTGAGTGTGTGTCTCACACTGTCCTCTGATCGTAGGTGCATGTTGTGTCTGTCCGTTCATCCTCACAGGTGTCTGAGGATGCCTATTAACTAAGTGATGGGATTGGACTTTAGAGAATGCCGAGGTGTGTGGATGGAGCGTGCACGGCTGTTTGTCCTGGTTGGGAGTCTGTGTGTGTAACCGATTCATGTGGATGTCACATGTGAGTGTCCGTCTCTGGAAGCCTGTGAGGGGTTGTCTGTGAGACACAGAGGGGTGTGTGTGTGTGTGCGCGCGTGCACGTGTGTGCATGTTACATCTAGCCCCAGTGTTTACAGCTAGCTCTGTGAGTCTGTCTGTGTGTGTGTATATGTTGTTGTCAGGGGTGTGGGGTGGGGGTTGGAGGAGGAGGGTAAAGGGCCTGCAGCACTGTGTCTGGGGCCCCTGGCTTGTAATTGGCTGTAATGGGGTGGGAAGGGGTTTGGGGTAGGTCTTCTGGGCCTGTCTGACCCAGTGGAGAGAAATGGGTGTGGGGCTGTCGGAGAACGGATTTCCCCAGATGTCTGTGCGTTTCTCTGCTTGGCTCTGTGCCCTGTGCTTGTGAGCTGCTCTATTTACCTCTTGCTTTTGTTTCCCTCTCGGTCTCTCCCTGCCTCCTAGCCTCTGCCTGTCTTTGTATCTCTGCCCGGGGCTCCTTTTGCTCCGTCTGGCTCCGATGACTCATCTGGGATAGGCATGAAGGTTACTCAGGGGAACAAGGGCCCCGCTGTTCCCAAGAGAGGTGGGGGTGGAGAGCAGCACCCAGGAATTCGAGGCTGGCCGCCTGGGACTCCGGCTCCCTGCTCCCCTATGCAGGGCTCCTCGACCCCCAAGGGACCAGGCATGATGCCTCTGGTTCTAGCTCTCTTTTGATACCCGGGTGCCCCCCACTACTCAGTCATCTCCCTCAGCTGCTGCTTCAGAGCTGTGGGGTCTCAGCTGCCTCTTACATTCCTGCCCCAGAGCATTATGGGAGCAGCTGGAGGAGGACAAAGGGATGGGGGAGTATCCCCCCACTCCTCCTACCTCCTGGGGTGACCTGGCTTCCCTGTCTTTAGACCCGCCCTCATCTCCAAGGCAACTCAGCCTTCTCAGCCCTGGGCCCTTCCTTCAGAGGCAGCTACCTTCGGAAAGTGGGAACTAGGGGACAGGAGATCTGGTCTTAGGAAGTGAAGGCAGAGCGGGGAGAGCTGGGGACGGGATGCTTAGGACTTGATGGCAGGGGCAGAGTATGGGTGTGAGGGCCGGCACTGGGGGTCCCTCAGGATCCCAGGGCCTGGAGAACTCAGTGCAGTGCTCTGGGAAGAATACAGGCCAGGACAGCTTTTCCTGCAGCTAGGGCCGGGAGGTGGATCCCTGGGTTCATAAGGAGATGCCAGCTGGAATGGTTTAGCCGGGGCAAGCTGCCTGGGCCTCAGTGAAGAAAAGCAGTGATATCTCAAACTTTAATGGGCACAGACTACTTGGGGATTGTGTCAAAATGCAGAGTCTGATTCAGCAGGTCTAGGGCGTGGCCTGAGCTTCTGCATTTCTCCCAAGCTCCCAGGTGTTGTCGAGGCTGCTGGTCCAGGGACCACACTGGGCCTAGCAGGGCTACAGAGGACAGTGGGACTGGAAGGTGCTGGGGTCCCCCCTTCTCTTAGAATTCTGGGCTCTTGGAGGGTGAGAACTAGTGTTTAGCCCAGTGTCTGGCATGTAGGAAACATTCTAAAAATATAGCTGATGCTGCTAAACAATTACCATTGTTGTCATTTTTCTGCTTTTATCCCCAGAGCAGTTCATTCTGTCTCTCTGTCTGTTGCTGTTGGGTGTGACCCATCTCCCTGATTGACATTTAACTTAGCCCACCATCCATTTTGTCCCCTGCAGAGATGCTGCCCCCACCCCCTTAGGCCCGAGGGATCAGAAGCTATGGGGCCAAGGGGCCTCTCATTTCCACTGCTGCTGCTGCTGCTGCTGCTCTTGGTGGCAACTGGAGACGCTGACATGAAGGGACATTTTGACCCTGGTGAGGAGACTGGCTCTTGGGCCCCTGAGGGAGGGGGCTTGGGAGACAAAGAGTCAGGGACCTTGACCCTCCATATGCCTGTGTTCACCCAGCCAAGTGCCGCTATGCCCTGGGCATGCAGGACCGGACCATCCCAGATGGGGATATTTCTGCCTCCAGCTCCTGGTCGGACTCCACTGCTGCTCGCCACAGCAGGTACCTGGCTGACCTGGGGCTGCCCTGGAGGGAGTTCCTGGGCCCTCTCTTTGTGCTTCCAACCCCTCTGCCCAAGCTTCTGAGAGGACCAATGCCAGTGAAACTCTCACAGTCCTGGGGGGAGGGCTTTAAATACCAGAGACAGAGGTGGACCTAGGGCCAGATGTCTCCTGTGATCTCCCACCCCCTCCCAGGCTGGAGAGCAGTGACGGGGATGGGGCATGGTGCCCCGCAGGGCCTGTCTTTCCCAAGGAGGAGGAGTACCTGCAGGTGGATCTGCGGCGGCTGCACCTGGTGGCTCTGGTGGGCACCCAGGGGCGGCACGCTGGGGGCCTGGGCAAGGAGTTCTCCCCCAGCTACCGGCTGCGTTACTCCCGGGATGGCCACCGCTGGATGGACTGGAGGGACCGCTGGGGTCAGGAGGTGAGGCTGGCAGGGGCGGTGCTTTAAACACTACCCATCCACTGGCACTCTCCAGTTTATACCATCTCCAGCCCCGTCCTCCCCACTGAGCTCCATCTAGTGTTGCAAACCTGACCACCTTCCACCTGGATGTCTAATGGGCATCTAAAACTTACCATAAACTTCCCAGCTGAGTTCGAGTCCCATTCTCACCCCAAACCTGCTCCTCCCCCAGCATTCTCTAGCTCAGGAAATGGGACCACCATTTTCCCAGTTGCTCAGGCTGTAGCTAAGATGATATCCCCCTTCCTCTTGTCTCACCTCCTACTTCCAAAGCATCAGCCAGGCCAGTCTGTTCTACCTCCATGATATTTCCTGAATCCGACCACTTGTCACCACATCTGCCTCTACTGCCCTAGGCCAGGCCCCTGGCGCCCCCAGCTTAGATGAACGCGGTAGTCTCCAAACCCTTCTCTCTGCTTCTGCCCTTTCCTGCCCAGGGTCAAATCTCCACCTAGAGGCTACGTCCGTCCATCCGTCTGTCTGTGCACTTAGAAAATGCAAATCAGATGCATCACACCTGGTTCCCAGCCCTCCGCTGGCTCTCCAATCTTCTAGAACAAACTCCTGCCTGGGTGCAGAAACAGCCTCTGCCCTGGCGCTTGCCTGCATGTCTTACTCTCTCCTGTTCTCTCTCCACCTGGGCCACACTGGTTTTCTTGTTGTTCCTGGAACAAGCTAGGGCTTGTCCCACAGCCACATTTTCACTTGCTGTTCTCTGGGCCAGGAAAGCTCCTTCCGCAGATGGCCACAGGCTCTCCCTCGCTCCAGTCAATTCTCCCCTAGATGTCACCTCCTCAGAGAGCCTTTTCTGATGGCCCACCTCCCCCTGCTCTGGCCCCACACGCCCCTGCTTGTTCTTTGCAGCTGTTTCTCCTACGGGAATTGAGAATCGGGAATTGCAGTCCTGTAGTGGAGGGACTAATGTTTACCGCTGAGAACGTGCCTGGCTGGCACAGAGTGGACGCTCAGCTAATGCCTGCTGAATGAACAGAGGGAATGGGGGGAAGGAAGAGAGGGGGGCCAAAACAGGGGTGCAGGGCTGTGAGGGACAGGGTGGAATCCGGGCACGATGGGACCAGTGGCTTAGAGACAAAAGGATAGAGCCAGGCAAGGAGTGGGAGGCTTGCCCCTGGAGGTGGAGGAGAGACCACCAGGCTGAGAGGTGTCAGAGGTCTCTGCTGCAGCCCCTCGTTGTACAAACACCTGGCTGTATCCCACAGCCCTGTGTGTGCAATGCCACCCTTCATGAGTCTTTTTGTGGCCACTGTGGGCTGGGCCAGGGAGCAGCTGCTAAGGGAGGTTAGATCCGACCTGGAGCCTTTCCCGCTCATCCACCCCGTTTCCTGGCCCACAGGTGATCTTAGGTAATGAGGACCCTGGGGGAGTAGTGCTGAAGGACCTTGGGCCCCCCATGGTGGCCCGACTGGTTCGATTCTACCCCCGGGCTGACCGGGTCATGAGTGTCTGTCTGCGGGTGGAGCTATATGGCTGCCTCTGGAAGGGTGAGTCGTTCAGCACCCTGAGAATTCATTTCCTGTCCTGGGAACTGGGGAGTGGGGCCTGGGAGAGGGGCATCCAGGATCCTCTTTCTCCTGTTTGGAAGCCGTCCCTCTGAATGAGGAGGGGACTGGCCAACATTGCCTCCTCCATGCCAATGGGCCTGTGGAGGGATGTGAGAAAGGGGCCTGAAACCCACCCAAGCCCGACACAGGGGTGGGGGGACAGGAGCTTCGTGCCTCTAACACCCCTCCTCCCGCCCTGCCCCAGATGGACTCCTGTCTTACACAGCCCCTGTGGGGCAGACGATGTACTTATCTGAGGCTGTGCACCTCAACGACTCCACCTACGATGGACACACCACACACACCATTGGCGGGTGAAAGATTTGGGCCCTGCAGGATGAGGAGCCAGGGATGGGAGGGAAGATGTAGTGGGGGGAGGAAGGGGGTGGGTAAGTCATCTAGGCAATAAGGTGGAAGAACTCTGGAGAGGGATGGGTTAGGTGGGGCGTCAAGGGACAAGACCAGGCTTAAGGGTAGCAAGGTGACCACTAGCTCATATGACACTGTGCAGATTAGAAAAGGGCACCCCCTTTGCTAAGACACGTACATCTGTTGGAAATTGAAACAATAAATACACACGTCATAGATTGCATGGTGCCCCTTAGAGATGGTGCCTTTGTGTAGCATGTGACTGCAAAGTCCCTGTGATAGTCCTGGGGGTGGGGAAGAGAGAGCTGTGTGAGGTTCGGACAGGAGGTTTGGGCTGCCATGCTGGCCAGGCCACTGGCGGGGGCAAGAGCACCTGGATAGGTGACACTTCCTTCTCTTCCAACCTCTTCCTCGGCCCCCCTCCTCTCCAGGCTGCAGTATGGAGGTCTGGGCCAGCTGGCAGATGGCGTGGTGGGGCTGGATGACTTTAGGAAGAGCCAGGAGCTGCGGGTCTGGCCAGGCTATGACTACGTGGGATGGAGCAACCACAGTTTCCCCAGTGGCTACGTGGAGATGGAATTTGAGTTTGACCGGCTGAGGGCCTTCCAGGCCATGCAGGTGAGTGCGTCCAGCCCCCAGTGAGGGCTCTGAGACCAGGGCAGGGGCCTGCCGGGCTCTCCTGGTCTTGATCCTGTGTCCCTCCCCTCTTCCCCCCAGGTCCACTGCAACAACATGCACACGCTGGGAGCCCGCCTGCCTGGCGGGGTGGAGTGTCGCTTTAAGCGGGGCCCTGCCATGGCCTGGGAGGGGGAGCCTGTGCGCCATGCCCTGGGGGGCAGCCTGGGGGACCCGAGAGCCCGGACAGTGTCAGTGCCCCTGGGTGGCCGCGTGGGCCGCTTTCTGCAGTGCCGCTTCCTCTTTGCTGGGCCTTGGTTACTCTTCAGTGAGATCTCCTTCATCTCTGGTAAGCCCCTGGTCTATGCCTGGGTCCCAGCCTCTGGGATCGCCAGCCCCACAGTGCCCCAGAACATCCACTTCTGGCTCGATGTCTACTGATCATCCCTGAGACTTCAAAAGCAGTGCTGCCCAAAATAATGTGAACGCCTCCCTCCCTCTTTCCCCCACCTATCTGTCTTTCCTTTATGAGACCCTTACCGTGACTGATATTGAGCCAGTCTGACATTGCTGGCTGATAAATATTGAAACACTCTATGCTGGTTGAGAATTAGTCTCTTCTCTAAGCCTCCTGATACCCAGGGGCCCCACCCTGGGCTCCCCCCAGGAGCCCTGCATCTCCCCACAATCCAGCAACTAAAAGGTTAACATCCCCACAGCCAGGCCCCTGTTCTCACCATGGCTTCTGATTGGTACATATGTTGAGTATCAGCCCTACTCCTGCTACCCCACCTGATAGTTGAATTTCCTAGGTCCCATGCAGGTAGGCCTCCCTTTGGTCTCCCCCTCCCTATCTGACTCCCTCCTCTCTTCTCTTCCTTCTCCCCAGATGTTGTGAATGATTCCTCTCTGGCTCTGGGGGGCACCTTCCCACCAGCCCCCTGGTGGCCCCCTGGCCCACCTCCCACCAACTTCAGCAGCTTGGGTGAGCAACCCTGGGCCCTCCTCTGGGGCATGTGGGTCCTGTGCCCCTGTTCCTCCCTGGGGCCAGCTTGGGTGGGAAGCCTCCTGTGGTTCTGACCCTCCTGCCTCCGCCAGAGCTGGAGCCCCGGGGCCAGCAGCCTGTGGCCAAGGCTGAGGGGAGCCCAACTGCCATCCTCATTGGCTGCCTCGTGGCCATCATCCTGCTGCTGCTGCTCATCATCGCCCTCATGCTCTGGCGGCTGCACTGGCGCAGGCTCCTCAGCAAGGTGGGCAGAGTGGGTCACCCCCACCCCGTCCTTCCCCTTACCCCAGCCCTGGGGTTGGGCCACCTGGAGAGGGGTGGGCAGGTTGTGGGTGTGGAGAGCTGAGGCCAGGCTGAGGCCAGTGTGTGTGGGGACTCCTGTATTAGTTAGGGTCCAGCAGGGAGCACAAAGCACAGTCTAGTTATAATAATTAGAAGAGGGCTTAGTAAAGAGACCACTTACGAAGGTATGGGTGGGCGTGTGGAAATCACAGGAGTAGTGCAGCTCCCCAGGCCTGGTCCCGCAGAGCTGTCACCATCCCTGGGCCCGCAGGGTGAGGGGAGGCAGCAGGTACCGGAACCCAGGAGGAGTGAATCTGGAGAGGGCACTGTGAGAGGAGCAGCAGACTTTGATTCATGCATGTGGGAGCCCGAGTCCACCCCGTGGGGAGGGGCTGGGAGAATAATCACCCTGGCCTCACTCTCTGTCCACCCTCCAAACTCCTGTTGGAGCTCCTCTCTGCCAACTCGAACCAAGCCGATTGATGCAGTCCACACTGGTCAACCTCTTGGGGCAGATGCCAGGGGGAAAAAGGTGGAGAGTGAAGCTAGAGAAGCAGCCGGAAGACGTCTGGCACGCCCCACTCCCGTGTCTCCTGGGAGAGAGTCCAGTGGTGGTGATGCACATTAAGTGGATAATTCCATAATTATCTGGTCAGATTTGGGTTGGAATCCCATTGTGGGACCTCAGGGAATTCCCTTAAATGCTCTTGAGCCTCTGTTTCTTTACTTGTGAAATGGTAAATTAATAGCAGATACAACTATAGGATGGTTGTGAGGACTGAAGGGAAGAACGGGGGTGTAGCATTTCACAAAGAGCTGGGAAGTATGTGCTGAGCGGCAGCCGCAGTTAACATTTCCCATTCCTCATGTCAAGGCCGAGCGTCGGGTATTAGAAGAGGAGCTGACGGTTCATCTCTCTGTCCCTGGGGACACCATCCTCATCAACAACCGCCCAGGACCTCGAGAGCCACCCCCTTACCAGGAGCCCCGGCCTCGTGGGAATCCGCCCCACTCTGCTCCCAGTGTCCCTAATGGCTCTGGTAAGACCTGCCTTGTTCCAGTCCCACCTCCATCCTCTCTGCCTGTTTTCTTAGTGTATCTCCTTCTCTCTTCTTTCCCAGTCCCTTCTTTGCCTGTCTTCCCCAGTTTCAACTTGTTTTCTTATTTCTGTGTCCCTGGTCACCACCCTCTATATCACTCCATATCCCAACCATATAATCTCTCTCAAGAATTTCCCATGTATCATTCATGATCCCCAGTGGTCTCATCCTGTCTTTGTGTCCCATACACATCTCTCTCTCTTCTCTGTTGTGCCGTCTCATTGTGTCTTCCTGACTCCTCTCCTTCCTCCTAGACTCACCATGTTCGTTCCATCCATCCATCCATCCATCTATCCATCTATCTGTATTCATATATCCATTCATCCATCTCTCCATCCATCCATGTACCATCCAACCATTCATCCATCATCCATCTACCCATCCATATATATTCATACATCCATTCGTCCATCCATCCAACCACCCATCCATTCTTCATCTATCTATCCAACCATCCATTATCCATCCATCTATGTTCATACACCCATTCACCCATTCATCATTCATCCATCTGTCCATCCACCATCCAGCCATTCATCTGTCATCCATCCAACTATTTGTTTATTATCCATCCATCATCTACTTGTTCACCCGTCATCTCTCTATCCATTCATTATTCATCCTGCTCTGCAATGCTCTCCAGATCCTTGTTTTATCCTGTCTCTGTCTCTTAGTACATTTGTTCCCAGCAGCCCTGGTCTCGCCCTATTCCGGGTCTCCCTGTGTGTCTAGCCTTGAGTCTCATCCCTTCCCCGTGTCTCTCCTCCTCCTTCTCCCGACAGCGTTGCTGCTCTCCAATCCGGCCTACCGCCTCCTTCTGGCCACTTACGCCCGTCCCCCTCGAGGCCCGGGCCCCCCCACACCCGCCTGGGCCAAACCCACCAACACCCAGGGTAAGCCCCTCTGCCCCTGGGCTCCGCCAGGCTCCCCATACCTCTACTGGAGCAGGGAAAAGTCCTCACACCTTGCATTCCCTCCTCTCCCCACTGTGGCCTCTTTTACTCTCCTGAGCTCCCAAAGAGGAAGCTCTTGTGCCCTTAGCTCTCCTCTGCTGCTGCTTGCTCCTTTTTAAGGCCTCCCCTGGAGCTGAGGAGTGGAGAGCTCACTGGTTCTCAGCTCTGCCCCCTCCTCCTCTTCCATGCCATCTCTTCAGCTCTCCAGAGCCAGAGAGGAGGCTGCTGTGGTGGCCCAGGTTCTCTTGTAACTCCTCCTTCATTCTCTCCTCTTTCTAGAGCTGCAAGGAGGAGGGTCTCTCCCCCTGGGTGCTTGCCCTCTCCCCCAATGTGTCCCCTCTCTGCAGTCCCTGAGGTGAAGGCTCACACCCCGCCCCTTCTGTCTGCTGCTCCTCTCCTCACTGTTGTCGTCTCATTGTCGCCCCTTCCCCTGGGCTGAGAGGGGCAGCTCTGCTTCCTCCCCTCTGTCTGTAGACTCCGTGTTGCGTGGGCTCTGAGGAACTGTTCCCCCTTCCCTCTCTGTTTGCCCCTGTCTCTGCTTGTCTTTGAGCTTGGTGTGTTGGTTCAGGGAGGGTCTGGGTAACCATGGCGGCAGGGAGCCAAGGCTGAAAGAGGGGGATAGAACAGCTAAATGAACGGAAGGGGCCGGTGGGGAGTAGGACAAGGGTTGGGAAAGTGGAAGATGCCTGGATGGCTGGGACCATCCTTCTTCTGAGGGTGGGTAGAGGAGCTCCTCTTCCAGCCAAGACTTACCTCATGGGCTCTTGGGCTGTGCTGGATCCCTACAGAATAAGACTTTATGACATTCTTCGCTCAACCATTTCCATTGCCTTGAAAACTCTGGAAGAGCTGTCTTCTCTGGTTTGAGGTTGGTGGGTGGAATACCAGGAAGATGGAGGGTAGACCTATTTTCTCACCCAACTGGGAGACAGGGGGGCCCCTGGGAGGCTGGAGTGTGGAGAACCGTGGCTCTCAGGGGCTGCTCCTGACGCCTATGTCCTGTCTTCTCTCCCCTCACTCCTCCAGCCTGCAGTGGGGACTATATGGAGCCTGAGAAGCCGGGTGCCCCGCTTTTGCCCCCACCTCCCCAGAACAGCGTCCCCCACTATGCCGAGGCTGACATTGTCACCCTGCAGGGCGTCACCGGGGGCAACACCTATGCTGTGCCCGCGCTGCCCCCAGGGGTGGCAGGGGATGGGCCCCCCAGAGTGGATTTTCCTCGGTCACGGCTCCGCTTCAAGGAGAAGCTTGGCGAGGGCCAGTTTGGGGAGGTAAGGAGGATCCCTGCCCAGCCATCTGTAGTGTCTGAGTCTGTCTGGGGCTTTGATGCCATACTCACACATCCTCCTTGGCCAGGAGCCTGTCATCTGTGACTGTGTTATCCCAGTTGACCCTATGACCTTGGTGAACCTTGTAACCTCCTAGTCAATGACCTTCCTTCTCCAGGTGCACCTGTGTGAGGTAGAGAGCCCTCAAGATCTGGTCAGTCTTGACTTCCCCCTTAATGTGCGCAAGGGACATCCCTTGCTGGTAGCTGTCAAGATCCTACGGCCAGATGCCACAAAGAATGCCAGGTGAGGACCAAGGATGGCATCCGGAAGAAGGGAGGGAGGCCATGAAGAGCGGGGAGCGATCTAGAGCGAACTATGGTAGAGACCAGCAGTGGGGAGCGTCTGGGGAAGGTTTCCATCCCAGGCCGCTGCATCACCAGGGAGTGAGCAGCATGTGCGCTGGGGGGTGGGGCGCTGTCTGCGTGAGCAGGAGGGAAGGTGCAGGACAGCCCCTCAGGGTCCCTGCCGCCTTCTCCTGGCTTCTCTAGGAATGATTTCCTGAAGGAAGTGAAGATCATGTCGAGGCTAAAGGACCCCAACATCATCCGGCTCCTGGGCGTGTGTGTGCAGGACGACCCTCTCTGCATGATTACCGATTACATGGAGAATGGCGACCTTAACCAGTTCCTCAGTGCCCACCAGCTAGAGGACAAGGCGGCTGAGGGGTCCCCCGGGGATGGGGAGGCTGACCAGGGGTCCACCATCAGGTACCTGCTTGCCCAGGCTGGCCCTTCCCTGAGAGCTCCCAATGGGGTCTCTTGGAGGGAAAGAAGGGAGCATGGGGCAGGAAGGCTGGTAGAGGTTCCAGAAGGGGGCTTGGGACGAGGAATCCATGACCATGTTCATCTAGGAATCTGAGGGGCAGAAATGCCGGAGATTACTATGCTGAGGGTGGAGAAGGGACTTGGCCTGTGTCAGGAATATCCCTCTGTCCTCTCTGACCCCCATTGCCCCTGAGTCCAGATTGGGGAGCATAATAAAAGAGATATCTCCCTGGGGCCAGATGAGCCAAAGAAAGGTTGAGCGGGCACCTACCTCCTGCCCTCCGCATGGGTGTCCCACCTCTGCACCGGGAATAGGTGTAACTTGGTCCCGGGGAGTGGGCTCCCTTTCCTCTCCTGGGAATCTATGAGGTGGGGATGAGTCTGGGGCTGCCCACAGTGACCCTCCTCTGTGGGCTCCCTTGCTCAGCTACCCGATGCTGTTGCACGTGGCAGCCCAGATCGCCTCAGGCATGCGCTATCTGGCCACACTCAACTTTGTGCATCGGGACCTGGCGACGAGAAACTGCCTGGTTGGGGAAAATTTCACCATCAAAATTGCTGACTTCGGCATGAGTCGGAACCTCTACGCAGGGGACTATTACCGTGTGCAGGGCCGAGCGGTGCTGCCCATCCGGTGGATGGCCTGGGAGTGCATCCTCATGGTGAGAGGCCCCGAGGGGCAGGGCAGGAGAGCATTGGCTGCTCTGTAGTCTTGTTCAGGAATGTCACTTACCTTCCCTGGACTGCAGTTTTCTCCTCTATCAAGTGTGGGGTTGGATCAGTGCTCTCTAAGCTTCCCTCTGGACTGGAGAAAGCAGGGAGGTGTGGTGGGATGGGAAAGGGCCCGTGAGCCAGGAGTGGGTATGAGAGCTGGAGTCAGGGTGTCAGAGACCAAGAGAGAAAAAAGGAGAGGGGAGGCTAGGGATAGAAGGGGAGGAGTTGGGAGAAAGTCAGCACCAGAAAATGGGGGCAGGACGGGTGGAAAAGGGAAGAGGTGAGGGAGAGGCTAGAGCAGGAGAAAGAAGGCAGAGCCCAGGGAGGAGCAGGCTGAGTGGGAAAGAGGGCCAGCTAAGGAGAGTGGAGGCGAGGAGTGGGAGGGAGTCAGGCTGGGAGGTGCTGAGTGGACATGGGCTCCCTGTGGGCAGGGGAGGAGGGCCTATGTTGCCTGATGCCTTTCTCTGCCTCTGTCACCTTATCCATGCACCAGGGGAAGTTCACGACCGCCAGTGACGTGTGGGCCTTTGGGGTGACCCTCTGGGAGGTGCTGATGCTCTGCCGGGCCCAGCCCTTTGGGCAGCTCACCGACGAGCAAGTCATCGAGAATGCAGGGGAGTTCTTCCGGGACCAGGGTCGGCAGGTCAGAGCAGAGGGACGGGAAGATGGGGCTGGGGGTCCTGGAGGGCCAGAGCCTGTCATCTTGGGGACTAAAGAACATTTGTTCCCTGCCTTTTGCCCCCCCTGCCACAATGTAGGTGTACCTGTCCCGGCCCCCTGCCTGCCCACTGGGCCTATATGAGCTGATGCTTCGGTGCTGGAGCCGGGAGCCTGAGCAGCGACCACCTTTTTCCCAGCTGTATCAGTTCCTGGCAGAGGATGCGCTCAATACAGTGTGAATCAACACCCAGCTGCCCCTCCCTCAGGGAGGATCCAGGGGAAGCCAGCGGCACTAAACAAGAGGAGCTCACGGCACCCCAACTCCATTCCCCTCCCGACCACCCTTCATCTCTGAGAGAGAGGCAGTGTGACCGCAGGTGGGCTGGGCCTGCCAGGGAGCTGACGCCTTCCCTTCCCTAGACAAGCTCTCATGCCCCCTTCCTGCTCCTTTCCTAGAAGCCCCCACCACCCACCCAGCTGGCCCTGTGGATGGGATCCTCTCTGACCTTTTCTAGCCATCCCTAGGGGCAGGGTAGGGACAAATATAGGGCAGACACTGGACATGGCCCATTTGAGAACCTGGGCCCCACTGGACAACACTGGTTCCTGGAGAGAAGGCTGTGGCCCCTCCAGCCTCTCTCTCTTTCCGTCACACACTGGACCCCACTGGCTGAGAATCTGGGGAGTGAGGAGGACAAGAAAGGGAGAAAGCTGTTCCTTTGTGCTTATTCCTGGAATTGTCCTCAGCTTTGGCCTCTCCCTCCTCCATCCTCTGAAACACTGGACATGGGGTGATCCTGCCCCCAACCCCAGCCATCCCCACTTCCCACCTGCCGTGTTGTAGCTAGAACTTCTCGAAGGCTATATGTTTCTGTGGACTAAATATTGGGATTAGGGGGGAAAGCGGGAGCAATGGCCTGTGGCCCTGGGGTTGGACATCTCTATTGTAGCTGCCACATTGGTTTTTCTATAATCACTTGGGGTTTGTACATTTTTGGGGGGAGAGACACAGATTTTTACACTAATATATGGATCTAGCTCAATGCAATTTTAATCCCCTGCGCTAGGCAGGTAACAATAAAGGTTGAGTTTTCCACAGCTGGGAGTGGGTTCTTGGGGTTTTGGTGAAATCTGCCTCCTGCTGGCACCCCCCCCCCAACCTATCCCCTCCCTCCTCCTCCTCCCACTCCATTTCCTAGCACGGATTTTGCCCAGCAGAGTGTTCTGTTTCTCCATAATCTGGACCCTGCCTGTAGGACCTCGGGTCCCATGTGAATGCGTGAACCTTGTCAACTCCAACAGGACCTCCGGCAGGAGCCTGGAGGGAGGTGGATTAGGCCAGGGGGCTTCACCTTGTTTGATCCATGGACCCCTTTGGTAGTCAAGAGAGGTCTACTGATTCCTCCTCAGAATTGCATTTTAAAACCCATTAAAAATATGTATATTATATATTTTTATATATTTTACATAATATATATGTATAAGATTACAGAGGAAATCAGTTGAAAGTTTACCAAAATGTTAAAAAAAATTATGATATTGTAACATATGCTTATTTTAAATATGTTTAATGAGATCTAGCAGAAGGTATAACAACTACTGACATTTCCAATAGTAAGGAGCATAAACGACATTCTGAGATTTCTACAATAACAACTTTAGTGGGATGTGAAAATAGCTGTGGTGTCTTAATAGTTACAACCCACAGGTACTGCTAATACTACAGGGGGTAGGATTCATAATTGGAGGAAATGCTAAATTTCAGTTAGAGGTTAATAATAGAGGTGGAGCTTTTCTTTTGCTCAAATTCTAGGCCCTTGCCACCAGGGGTCCAGGTGGAGAATCCCTGGATTAGGCTGATCAGGTGTGCAAATGACCCAACAGGTGTGAGCTGTTTGGCTGGGAGCCAGAACCAAGATCCTAAATTACCTCAGGCTTGGAAGGATAAGCCACAATCTCCAAGAGAGCATTTAACAAAGAGTTCAAATTTGGTTGGAAAGAAAAAAATCAGCTGCAAGGACTGGAAAAGGCAGACCCATCTTGATGGCAGTTAATGTGAAATAAAGACCCTGGGGTCTTGGTTGATGGTATTCACAAAATGAGCCAACTGGATAATGAGGATAAGATAATTCAATCTTAGGTTGAACTAATAGGCCTTGGGGTGCAGGTCACAGATCTGAGTCCTGCTGAGAGGTCAGACTGCCGTGACCTCGCTTTAAGAGAGGCACTGACCTGTCAAGAGTTTAGAGGCCAGAACCCCAAATGGTGAGCAATAGAAGCCATGGCAGTGAGCCAAGAACTTCCAAATTTCTGACCTTAGAACTCTTAAGCTCTAGACCTATGCAACCACCTAGAAATCATTTGAATGTCAGTCTCGGCATGTTCAAACCTGCTCCTCCTCCATGTTTCCTGACTCAGTGAGTGGCGGCATTATCCACTCAGCTGCACAAGCCAGAAACCTGGGGATCCTCCCTGACACCCCCTGTCCCTTACTCCTGCCTCCCAAGTCCAGTCTATCATGAAGCACAGCTAACTTTCCTTCCCAAATTTCCCTTAAGTTTGCCATTTCTTTCAGTTTCCATCGCCATCCTGGCACACGCTACATCTCTTGCCTGGATCACTGCAGTAGTCTCCCAGGATCTATTCCTGCTCCTCTCTGGTTTGTTTTCAGCCTTGCAACCAGAGTGATCTTTAAAATATGTAAAATCGGACCCCACTCCTTGACTTCAAATCCTTTAATAGCTTCCCATTGACCTTAGAATAAAGAACAAAATCGTCCTGGCCAAGTTTGCCACCCCCTCCTTCTTCCAGTGTCCTTCTGCACTCTCTTTTATGCTCCGCTGGCCTTTCAGTTCTTCTAACAGGTCATAGTCCCTCCTGTCACATGGCCTTTGTAGCATGCTGTTCCCCCACCTGAACACAGTTCCCTACTGTCTTTGCCTTGTTAACTCCTGCTTGTCCTTCAGCAGTCTTCCCTGACTTGCCGGACCAGGTCAGATCCCCTTTGTTGCTTTCAGAACATGGCTCTCTTCTTTGTAGTACTTACTACTGGTGTGATTTTACACGTTTTTTGTTTTAAGAAAGAAGGCAATATTTACTGGGCACCTACTATGTGCCGGGTACCGTACTTATTACATATTATACCTTATTTAATACTCACAACGTATGAAGTAGTTAAAATTACTGCCATTTCACAGAGAAGAAAACTTCTCTATTAGGTTAAGCAACTTGCTCAAGGCAGCACAGCCAGGAAATGGAGAAGCTGGTTGGAAGGAGGCCTGTTGGCTCCTGGCTCTCAGTTCTTTCTCTCCATGATGCTGCCTGAGGGAGGAGGTCGTGAGCTCTCCATCATCCATCACAGGAGGTTTTCAAGCTCAGGCTGGATAGCCCTATGTCAGGGAGCTCTTTCCACAATTTCAGCTCCGAGGAGCTGGGCTGATCTTCTTCCTGAAGGCCAGTTCCAGGAACTCAGCCTGTGCTCAGTTCCCGCCATCAGACACCCTGCCCTCATCCACTGCGTCCCTTCCAGGAGGACTCCCCAGGAGAACTCTGCAATGATGGAAATGGTCTACGTCTGCACCATCCAACAGATAGCCACTAGCCACACGTGGCTATTCAGTACAAAAATGGGGCTAATGTGACTGAGGAACTGAATTTTAAATATTTTAGTTAAACTCAAATAGGCAAAGAGGTGGCTCCTGTGGCTCCTGTTCTGGACAAAGTAGGCTTAGACTTTTCCCTACATTGTAGGTTCCCAGTCTGCCCAGCTCCCCTGTGCTTGCTCCTGTCAACCATAAGCATATGACCCATCTCAGTTTTAGACACATAAAAGCTTCTTACAAAGATGGCATTGGATTATGAATGCCATTTTGTAATCTGCTTTTCTCCCCCACTGATAGGTCGTGCAAAGCTCAGGCCAGTACACACACAGTGACCTAAGTGCCAGCCAGTATTCTACATTGTTGTAATGACCCACATTTTATCTAACCAACTCCCAATGATGGACACTTGGGCTGTTTCCATAATACAATGACAAATACACTTCAGTAAAAATCTTTGCATGCATATCTCTGTGCCCATGTGGGAGAATTTCATTATGATACATTCCTAAATGGGGAGTCGCACAATACATTCCTAAATGGGGAGTCGCTAGGTCAAAGGTTAGTCATATTAAAATCGTTTGGTACATACTGCCAAATTGCCCTTAAAAAGGCCTGCCTATGTCAACCTTCAACAAAAGTGTGAGTATGCTCATACGCTCATGTACACCAATGCTGACACTGAGGTTGTCAATCTTTAATTTTTTTTTTGCTAACTGGATATTTTATTGTTTCTTTAATTTACTTTTCCTTAATTACTAGTGAAGTTGAGAGTTTTTTCATTTGGTAATAAATGATTTGTATTTCTTCTGTTTATTGCCTCTAATCTCTTTTGTCAATCTTTCTATTGTGTTCTTTTTTTTATTGCTTTGCAAGAGCTCTATTTTGTCTATTTTATCAAATATTTCTTCCCAGACTGTAATTTGTCTTTTAACCTACCTTAACGTTTGCCATAAAGAAACTGTCCGTTTTGTGTCATTTTTTGAGGATTTTAAACACTGCTAAAGAAACGGAACAAAACAAACATGGTTGAGCTACAAAGCGTAACAGAATCTTACCCAGTTCTCGTTTTGGTCCCTGGTCCCTCGAGAAGGACTTCAACCCCCAGCTGCGGGGCCTTCTATCTGGTCGCGGGCAAACATTTGAATCTCACCGAGCTTCGGTCTTCTAGTCTGTAAAGTGGGAATAAAACAACTCGCCTTATACAAACTTGGGGGAACGTGTAGCTCCGGCCTTAGCTGAAGACGGTCCCCTCCCTTTGCCTGCAGCAGTTTCATAAATCAAATCAGATCAAACAAGTGGTTTCTTTTAAATATTGTCTTTACTAGGATTTTCTAACTAAAAAGGGGGGGGGGGCATGGCGGACGTGGCAATTAAGCTTTATTGAGTACGTGCAGAGTAAGGCGGCCTGATCATGTTAACGCCTAACTAGCGAAAACGCTCCGGAGAGCGTATTACTCCAATCATACCAGGAGCAACTGAGCTCAAAGAACCCAGTTTCGTCCGTCTCTTAACCTAAGCACCTCACCACCCAGCCGTCTCCGCGCCTCCTCCAGAAAGCCCTCGGGGAATTTCTACGCCCACGGTCCCCCCTCCCACACTATAGTCGGTTACAGGCACCGTTAAGCTGCGTGGGTAAAGAGCTCTGCGGAACAATGCGACCCCGCCTCTGATGTCCCGGGCTCTCTCTATTAAAACCCAGCCTCCGTCCTCGCTGCTTCCCCGTGGTGCCTTTTGGGAGTTGTAGTCAAACGCACGTCAGCCTGCTCCAGAGTGGTCCAAGACGAGACTCCAACTCCCAGTGTGCCCCGCGACGGGCGAGTGCAGCGCTTATTCTTATCCTCCTTGCTTTCCCACTCCTTCCCTTTCTTCCCCTCTCTTGTGAATCCTCTACTTCGGGCTCCTGTTTGTGAGATCCTTCGTCCCTCTCCCCATCTTTTCCTCTCATTTTTCACCATATTTTCCCCTATTCCCGAGAGCCAATGGAAGACATTGGCTCCGATTAAGCGACGGCTTGAGACTCAGGGTGCACGAGGGGGGATCGACACGGAGTGGTAAGGGGGCCGGGAGAGAGGGGGAGGCGGAGGTCTAAGACAGAGAGAGAGTTGAGTGGGACGAAAGTAGGAGAGAAGTTAGGAGATCGGGTTTGGATCAGGGTGAGTGGGGTGAAGTAGTCTTGGGGGGAAAGAGGTGGAATTAGATTTGGGAGACAGGGAGGGGAAAGGTAGTCTATTGCAATGCCCAGCGCGAGAAATGGGGCCGAGAGATAAGTGGGTAGGACTGACAGATTTGGAGCTTATAGGCTGATCTGACTAGCAGAGGTGGAAGGGAGAGAGGATTGGACTCAAAGAAGTTTCTTTGTCACATTTTAGATAAAGATGAGACAAGTCATTGAAATACAAAGTGATTTTGCAAATATGGGACAATTAACAATTCTGTCACTTGGAAATTGAGAGGACCCTGGAGTTGAGGCTCGAAGTGGAGTGAGGAGACAGGAGAGGAGAGGAGGTTAGTGAGGTTTGGGAGAAACAAGAGGAGAGGAGTGACATGGAAAAGGAAATTATAGGAAAGATGGGTTATTGTGGGGAGGAGTGGGTGTGGAAATGTATGAGAAAGGTGAGGGGGTGACACTTGCATGGATTGTGGGGGTGCGTTTCTAACACTTGCATCTCTCAGGTGATGGAGAGCACCCCCTCAAGGGGTGGACTGAACCGAGTACACCTACAATGCAGGAATCTGCAGGAATTCCTAGGGAGCCTGAGCCCTGGGGTTTTGGACCGATTATATGGGCACCCTGCCACCTGTCTGGCTGTCTTCAGGTGAGGACACCTTTCATGGCAGGGACCGTGGTGAGGAAATGTAATGGGGCCTGCAGACTGGAATAAGTTACCATGGGCAGAAGCTTAGCCCTGGGGAGCTTGGAGATTAAAGTATGTCAGACCAAAACAGAGTTTGTGGGGGCAACAAGACTAGTGAAGGTGTAGGGGGTGAGATGAGATGTTTGAGAGGCTGTGGTGGGCAGAGATGCAGACTAAGGCAGTTTCTGATACTAACATTTTACCTCTACCTCCTTACAGGGAGCTCCCATCTTTGGCTAAGAACTGGGTGATGCGGATGCTCTTTCTGGAGCAGCCTTTGCCACAAGCTGCTGTAGCTCTGTGGGTGAAGAAGGAATTCAGCAAGTGAGTCTCTGCTGCATTCTCAGCCACATACAAGTTTCTAGACAGCTAGATTTCCCAAACTGCTGTTCTTGGAACACTTCCAGGAAATATTGGGTACACCACAAAACTTGTAACTGAATAAGTTTGGGAATCTCTGCATACTATATTTTCCCTCTTGGAGAGTTTGATATCTATGACAAGGCTCTGGCAGGTGTTGTAGTAAAAAAATTTGCCTTAAGAGGACACTGATTTCCCTCTGTGAAAGTATTCCAAGGATCACCAGTTCAGAAAAGGCAGAAATGGAGGCCTTTCTGGGCCTCCTCCTTTTTGTTCTCCTGACACCCTCCTCGCTTCTGTGCTTCTGTTCCAGAGCTCAGGAGGAAAGTACAGGGCTTTTGAGCGGGCTCCGTATCTGGCACACCCAGCTGCTCCCTGGTGGTCTCCAGGGCCTCATCCTCAACCCCGTCTTCCGCCAGAACCTCCGCATTGCCCTTCTGGGTGGGTATGTCACTTCTGTTTCTTCTTAAGCTAGGCCAGGGGAACTAGTAATTAAACTGCTGGAGGGGGAGCTTCTGAGGGGCCTTTCGGGAACCTTGTGGGCTCCACCTTTGGGAGCTCCTTTAGGAATGAGGTGGACCAGATGTAGCTGCATGGTATAGGAAATGTCTCCCACTCCTGGCCCATGGGGGTGAGGGTGGAAAGAAGGCAGAGGGGTGGGCAGGGAACACAAGCAGGTTTCCTTATTCTTGGCCCATCCTGGCACAGGGGCAAGGCCTGGTCTGATGACACGAGTCAGCTGGGACCAGACAAGCATGCCCGGGATGTTCCCTCACTTGACAAGTATGCCGAGGAGCGATGGGAGGTGAGGCCTTGGGACTTGGTGTGTGTCTCTGCTGTGCTCCTACTTCCCACGACCCTTAGAGGCATCAGTTTCTGTCCCTCTTCCATTCCTCAGGTGGTCCTGCATTTCATGGTGGGCTCCCCTAGTGCAGCCGTCAGCCAGGACCTGGCTCAGCTCCTCAGCCAGGCTGGGCTCATGAAGAGGTGAGGAGGCCAGAGGTACAACAGCTCCCTGCTTTGCCATCTCCTTGGGTCCCTGCTAAACTGAGTGTCTGGGGCAGGTCAGAATTGGAGGGAGTTAACTGAAAAAGGAGAGCTGAGTGGAGTATGGCCAGAGATAAACCAAGAAAAACCATGAGAGGACAAGTGGGGGTGGTGGCCTTTCTCTGCATACCTCCACCATTGTCCCTCTTTACATCTCTAGTACTGAACCTGGAGAGCCACCCTGCATTACTTCTGCCGGCTTCCAGTTCCTGTTGCTGGACACCCCTGCCCAGCTCTGGTACTTTATGTTGCAGTATCTGCAGACAGCCCAGGTGAGGAGGCCAGGGGCTGCTTGCTGGCATGCTCTGCTCTTCTCAGGACCCACTGAGAGACCACTGCCTACAGACTCAGTTCCTCGATTTTCTCTCCTCTCGTATTCTCCCTCCCATCCTTCCTCCTTTGTCTCTGCCATTCCTCCCTAGAGTCGGGGCATGGACCTAGTGGAGATTCTCTCCTTCCTCTTCCAGCTCAGCTTCTCTACTCTGGGCAAGGTAAGCAAGGGGCCAGAGCTGGGGGCTTGGGTGGGTGAGCTGAAGGGAGAGAGATGGGAAGGGGAAATGAGGTTATGGGGCAATAGAGTGAAAGATAAGAATGAACAAAGAAGGACCAGAGATGGGAAAAGAGGGAGCGAGTGTATGGGGTTGGGAAAGGGAGAATGGGATGTTTTGTACCCCAGCCAGCCACCTCTCTTGCCCAGGATTACTCTGTAGAAGGTATGAGTGATTCTCTGTTGAACTTCCTGCAACATCTACGTGAGTTTGGGCTTGTTTTCCAGAGGAAGGTACGAGCACCGGGATACATGGTTCTAGGGAAGAGGCAGGGTGGTATGGTTCCTGGGCCTTTAAAAAGCAGCGGGGTCTTGGGAGGCAGGAGCGGGAAGCAGTGCTGGGACTGGATACTTGGGTCCCTTGTGGGAGAGAAGTTGTAAGTTGAGGTTCTGTGCGCTGGTGGGGATCAGAGATGTGTCAGGAAGATGTAGGGCAGTGACACCTGAGGCCGTCTGCCTTTCCCTTCTATCCTCTGCAGAGGAAATCTCGGCGTTACTACCCCACGCGCCTGGCCATCAATCTCTCATCAGGTGTTTCTGGGGCTGGGGGCACTGCACATCAGCCTGGCTTCATTGTCGTGGAAACCAATTACCGACTGTATGCCTACACGGGTGAGGCCCGACCCTGGGAGAGCAGGTTGGGGATGGGAGTGGGTTGGGGGAAGGGCACAGGAGGGAATGCCAGTTTATGTTCACGTTTACCTGGCAGTTGAGAGAGCTCTCTGACACTTCTTGTCACACCTGAAGGCAGGGCTGGGGGAGTCTGGTATGGGGAGCCACTTCAGCCTCTTCTCCTACCCTGGGTCAGAGTCGGAGCTGCAGATCGCCCTCATTGCCCTCTTCTCCGAGATGCTCTATCGCTTTCCCAACATGGTGGTGGCACAGGTGACCAGAGAGAGCGTGCAGCAGGCCATCGCCAGTGGCATCACAGCCCAGCAGGTATCTCTACTTTCTGGAGGTAGGGGTGGAAAGCCAGGCTGCTCTTGGGGTCCAGGGTGGTCACCTTACAGAAAGCTAGCACCGGGTCTGTTACAGTGGGTGGTGGTGAGCTGTCTGAGCACCAGGCACATGAGAAGTCAAGGCTCTAGGTTTGGGAATAGGGAGACCCTCGGGGAAAAAACATAGGGGGAGGAGATAGAGCTCTGGATTTGAGTCTTGGCACCACCACTTCCTACCTGCGTAAATCGTCTAGTTGCTTCACTTCCCTGAGCCTCAGTTTCCTCATCTGGAAAATGGAAATGACGACAGTTGTTGGGAGGATTCAATGAAAGAAGAGAGGTAAAGCACGTAGCTCAGAGCCTGCCGTGCAGTAAGTGCTCACAAAATAATAGCTGCTGCTATTTTAAAGAAAGAGAAACACAAAACAAGACTATGGAAAGGGCCAGGGAAGGAGTGGCAGACATGACCAGTGGGAACAGCCACTTGGGACAACAGCTGAACAGGGATGGGTTGAGTTGACAACAGGCATGCGGCTATGAGTTTTTAAACGGTAAGTTGATGTTCCAGTGACAGCTTAGGTAGCTTTCCTGTCCTTTTACTCAAGCCCTTGAACCCATTCTTGTCTATTTTCCTAGATCATCCATTTCCTAAGGACAAGGGCCCACCCAGTGATGCTTAAACAGGTACAAACAGGTACCAGGCTGCTGGAGGCTGACAGCCCCTGGTCCCTGGTCATGAAGTGATAGAGGGGCATCCAAATCTGGGGAATGAGCAGAGGGCTGGGGTTGTCTGGGGCAGTGTTCCTAAATCCGACAGCCATCCCTTGCCCCTACAGACACCTGTGTTGCCCCCCACCATCACTGACCAGATCCGGCTGTGGGAGCTGGAAAGGGACAGACTCCGGTTCACTGAGGGTGAGTGGCCTCTGGTGGTTGATTCTTGGTCACTAGCCAGAGGAAGGACAATTCAGTCTTGATGAGCTGAAAAAGCTATTCATGCATTTTATTTGCTTACTGCATGGGCTGGGAGAGAAAAGCTGGCAAGACACATTTCACTTTGGGGTGAGTTGGTAGTAGTAAATGGTCTCAAATCAGTGCAATTTGGATTTAGCTGTAAGTGGGAAATCGGGAGGGGTAATTCACATAATTTCTCTGGTTTTGATGAGCATCAAGGGGTTTTCTTAATTGTATTACATCGCGTTCCTGAATATGGGTGGATCACACTAGCGTTAGGATGAGCCCTGGAATAGACAAGCACAGAGGGTTAGTTTATAAACAGTGGTGGGTGCCAAGCCTAGACCCCTGCCCTGAGGCTGCCAGGAGGGCTCTCCTCTCACGTCCGGCCTTCTCCCTCTCTCCCCGCTCCTGTCCCGGCACCCAGGCGTCTTGTATAACCAGTTCCTGTCGCAAGTGGACTTTGAGCTGCTGCTGGCGCACGCGCGGGAGCTGGGCGTGCTGGTGTTCGAGAATTCGGCCAAGCGGCTCATGGTGGTGACCCCGGCCGGGCACAGCGACGTCAAGCGCTTCTGGAAGCGGCAGAAGCACAGCTCCTGAGAAAGCGGGACAGACCAGACCGGACCGGACCTGGGCGGGGCGGGACCGGGCGGGCGGGCCGAGCCGGCGGCGGCCTCAGAACTCAGGCGTTTTTTATTGACACGTGGGGACTCTTGTTTAATAAAGTTATGGAAGTGAGCCACGCGGCCCGGGCGCCTCCCCGCGGGGCTTCCCCTCTCCGCGGCGGACGCGCTCCTCACGGCGTCGACGGCCATTGGACCCGCTGGGGGAGGGGGTGGGGCCGAGGCCAGGGACCGCGCATGCGCCCGGCGGGCCCCGCCTCCCTGTGCAGCGCCGATCGCGGGGCACGTTCCGGGGTCGGGCTGGCGGGTTCCTGCGGCGCGTGTAGCTGCCGCCGTGGGGCGCCCTGGGATAGCGGCAGGCTCGCCGGGTGAGCTCGCGCGAGGCGGCTTCTGGGGAGTGGGAGGCGCTGCCTGGCTGGGGCCCACGCGGTGGCACCCGCTGGAAGGCCGGGCCGCGCGGGGCTGGGGGCAGTGCGGGCGGATTTAGGCTGATCGCAGTGATGCTGGGGGGACTCATTGCTGGCTCTCGGGCGCGCTGATGTTGATCATCCCCGAAATCTCCGAGACGTTTCCCCTCTCGTGTGTCAGCGGTCACCCCCAGATCGCAGATGAGTAGGTTGAGGGCCAGAGACTCCCATCCTGCCCCAGAAGAGCCTCCGTGAAGACCCAGAAGGTCTCTGACTCCCAGGAACCTGTCACTGTCGACACCGTGCCCTCTAGTCTTTCCGGAAGAAGGGTTATGTGGGAAGGGATAGATACTTAGAATAACAGACCAGTGCTAGCAGGAGGCAGGGAATAAGGAATACGGTGTGACTTTAGCGGGTGTGACCCTCCGCCACCCCCATATACTAATGTGCTCTGTCTGTGTGGAACAGATCTTGACCCGTTTCCAAGCACTCCTGATGCCTCATTTACCTCTGGCTTCTTTTCGACCACCACTTTGGGGGCTGAGGCCCTCACGGGGCCTCCCCAGGTCCCATCCCCTTTCTACCCAGTCAGAGCCCCATGGATCTCACATCACCCGGAGAAACCGTGAAGCCAAACAGAAGCGCCTGCGAGAGAAGCAGGCGGCACTGGAGGCTGGGATAGCCCGGAAGAGCAAGGTTAGGGGGTCACACAGCGTGTCCTTGATTGGCTGAGAAGATTTGGGAGGGGGCTGGAGGAGAGCCTAGCTGGATTCCAGATGCCTAGGGTATCCTGGGAGTTGCATCTCCCCTTTCTGCTTCCTCCTCCCCCAGTCACCTGCAGAATCCAGTAAGGCCTGGACTCCTAAGGAGATAGTTTTGTATGAAATCCCCACGGAACCCGGTGAAAAGAAAGGTAACGAGGAGCTTGAAGGCTTTTTGTCCCATGTCTTGTTGCCCATTTGGTCTGCTGGAATGCAGCGTGGGAACAAAGTTCGGCAGTTAGTGGAGCTCTCCTCTGCCTCCACAGACGTCTCACAGCCCCTGCCTCCTGCCTACAGCCCCCGATACGTTGAGGCTGCCTGGTACCCATGGTGGGTGCGAGAGGGCTTCTTCAAACCGGAATATCAGGTTAGTACCTGGCAGGAGGGGTACTAAACCGTCCCCCGGATGGAATGGCCCGTGAGGTTGGTGGGCACAACTGAGCCTCAGAGCCTGGAGCTCGCAACCAGCCACATTGCAGAGCCTGCCAAAAAACAGGGAGAGCTTGTCTTTGGCTCCTGGTGTCTCCAAAGCATTTTCTTGTCCGCTTTTCCCCTTCCTTGCAGTTCTTTCTGCCTGGGAGACACTAGAGGGTGCTATTCCCACAGGTAACATCCAGTCTTCTCACCCTTTGACTTTTTACCTCCCTTCCAGACCCAGCTGCCCCACGCCACAGGGGAGACCTTTTCCATGTGTATCCCACCTCCCAACGTCACTGGCTCCCTACACATCGGTCATGCACTAACAGTGGCCATACAGGATGCCCTCGTGCGCTGGTGAGAAGTAGAAAGCATGGGAAGGAGTGAGGATAAACACAGAAGCCCAGGGATTCACATGAGGGTATTTCTTTTGCAGGCACCGGATGCGTGGGGATCAGGTGCTGTGGGTCCCTGGTTCAGATCATGCAGGAATTGCTACCCAAGTATGTCTTTTGCCACTTTTTCCTTTTCTTGAGTGAAAGAGATTTCTTCCCACAAAGCAAACCTGGTTCTCTGTTCATTTGCCCCCTAATCTTACTGTAGGCTGTGGTGGAGAAACAACTGTGGAAGGAGCGACGAGTGAGGAGACATGAGCTGAGCCGGGAGGAATTCCTTAGGGAGGTGTGGAAGTGGAAGGACGAGTGAGTATAATGGGCAGGGCTGGAGGGGCTGAAAGAGCAGGTTGGGGTCCTGGCTTCCCACCCACTCTTTCCTAATTTGTAATCATGGCTCTTGCCGTCCAGCCTGAACTTCCCTTAGAGAAATAAGCTCTGAAGCCCCTTAGCGTTTGGTGGCATCTCCTAGCTTTGTGTGTGTATGTGATATACATTAAATTGTCTATGTGTACACATATATGTATGTATATTTTTTCCTCCACTTATTCCATTTTCCTTTGCCTAGATTTCATCATCTCTCCTCACCCTTTCCCACCTTCTGTCTGCTTGAAATCACCCTCATTCTTTCAGACCTGTTATCATATGCCATCTTCTCTGTAAAGCTTCTCTGGGTTTCCCATGAATCAGCTGCCACCTCCTCTGTTATGTAGAACTTTATGCTTCTTTTAAAGTCATAGAAGGCTCCATAGTGGGCTTGTGTGTCTGTCTCCGTTAGCTTCTAGAGGCCAGATCAATGCCACACTCACTGCAGCACCCAGCATTGCTGGGGGCGTCACTGAGCCTGGTACATGGCTGGTGCTCAGGACATGTTTGCTGACAGAGATCTCCCTGGGCACAGGAAAGGTGGAGAGATCTGTGAGCAGCTCCGAGCTCTAGGGGCCTCCCTGGACTGGGACCGAGAGTGTTTTACTATGGATCCTGTGAGTGTTCCATGCCTTGTGGTGTCGGGGGTCTTTAGAGACCTGTGCAGGGAGGCGGGTTGTTGTGTGTGTTGGGGGTAGGAGGGTGGGAATGCCTGGGTCCCTGAGTGGGGTGATGGGCTGGGAAAGGGCTGTTGGATGTGGACTCTCAGGCTGTTCTAGGGCTCCTCTGCGGCTGTGACCGAAGCTTTCGTGCGACTCCACAAGGCGGGGTTGTTGTACCGGAACCGGCAGCTTGTCAACTGGTCATGCGCTTTAAGATCAGCCATCTCGGATATTGAGGTGAGAAGGGAAAGGAAGCAGGTTTGCGAGAGCTCCCAGGCAGGGTGAAAGCTCAGGCTCTGGAGCCAGGCTGCCTGGATTCACATCCGAGTTCTGCCACCTACCAGCTGTGTGACTTGTGGCAGCCTGTTAGCCTCTTTCAGCCTCAGTCTGTAAATTAGGGATGATGGAACTGCCTGCATTATGGGGGTGTTGTGAGAATTAAATGAGAACTCATGGAAGGCGCTCAGCACAATACCTGCGCATGGTTTAAGTGCTCAGTGAATGTTTTCTATAACTGTGACTGCACAAGAATTAGGTGAGGGGAGAGGGAGGTGGCTCCTGAATCCTCTGAATGGCTTTTACATGGGTTGCAGGGAGGCTGGGGTGGACGATGCGTGGAGGTGGGAGCCTTGCAGAAAGGCTGCCCTCCAACCCTACTGCCTCGCCGCCCCCAGGTGGAGAGCCGGCCCCTGCCTGGCCGCACGGAGCTTCGACTGCCCGGCTGCCCCACCCCCGTGTCCTTTGGCCTCCTTGTTTCTGTGGCCTTCCCCGTGGATGGAGAGCCCGGTGAGGGTAGTCTTTGGAAGGGTCGTCCACTTGTCTCTGCCTGCCTTGTTTTCTTGAGCCATGTTGGGCTGATGGGAGGGACCCGCCAGCCTGTTTCCACATGACCTGGTGGGAGGGGCATAGGGAACCTTGGTGGTGTTTGTATTCTTATGGGCACTTACCCTGGGAATTCTGGGCCATGTAAGAAAGGTGCACATGGTCAGTTTCTTTTGGGAACTTAGCATAATTCTTCAGGAGGCCGCTGCCCCCGAAAGAGACAAAAGTTCTAAAGTGTAGTTTGGACAGTAAGTGTTCCAAAGAGTTCAGAGAAGGGGAAGATGGATGAGCTGGAATAGTCAGAGGAAGTTTCTTCTAGAAGGGGCTGCTGCTAGCCCTGAGGAATGCACCACGTTTGTGATTGGGGTGCCAAGAACCCGCAGTGTCCTCTGGGCACCAAGCCAGGATTCTGGTTGCTTTTATTAACACTATATCTATTTTTCCAACACAACTTATTGAGGAATTCCTTAGCACCAGACACCCTCTCAGGAGAGGCCTCTGGTCATTAGCTGACATGGAAACCCTGGATTCCTATAGATACTGGTCCTAATTTGCTCTAGTTACTCCTGGGGGTCTGCTCAACGTTGGTTGCTCCATGCACCCTCCCTTTTCCAGTTCTGGCTTTAGCTGTGTCAGGAGTGAGGGGCCGGGGTGATGACCAGCTATACGTGCTTAAATTTTGTCTTCAGATGCAGAGGTCGTGGTGGGGACCACAAGGCCAGAGACGTTGCCTGGAGACGTGGCTGTGGCCGTTCATCCTGACGACTCCCGATACACAGTAATACCCAGTGTGCTCCCTGCCCCGGCCTTCCTGCCCCCACAGCTTTTTCTTCCCTTCCTTTGAGGATGGTAGCTCCTTCTCTCCTGCTTCTACTTCCTTTTCCTAAGACTTCTCTCCTCCCAGCTCTCCAGGGTCTCTGAGTCTGCTCTCTTCTCTTTTTGAGGTTGCACTTTTTCTCTAGCTCAGGGGTTGACAAGAGCTATGGCCCATGAGCCAAATCCACCCCACTGCCAGTTTTTGTCTGAGCCGCACTCATTCGCTTGTGTATTTTCTACAGCTGGCTGTGTCATGTATCATCTAGCTCTGCTACGGTGGCAGAGGGGAGTAATTGAAGAGACACTGGATTTGCCTCTTGGCTCACAAAGCCTAAAATATATACACTCAGACCCCTTAAGAAAAAGTTTGCTGACCCCTCTTTAGCTCTTCACCTTCTGGTTCTCACCCTCATTCCCAGGGTTCTTGGGCCCAGCCCAGACCTTTCCATCCCACACATGCCTGTCCTTGATCCCTTTCCCCTTTGTTCAGCATCTACACGGGCGACAACTTCGTCACCCCTTGACGGGGCAGCTTCTCCCCCTCATCACAGACTCTGCTGTTCAGCCACATGTGGGCACAGGTGAGTGGAGGTCAGGGGAAGGAGAAAAAGTCAGGGGTTTTGGGAGAGAGGGAAGGAACCAGGAAGAGGAAGAAAGTGTTGGGGGAATCTCCATGTAGGGTGGTCTGAATGGGCAGTGGGGAACAAAAGGGAGGCACAGACAAGGAGAGGAGGGAGGCGTGGGTGATGACAACACCTCTGGAAAAGCAAAAGCCAAGGTCGGGGCTCAGTGCTCACGGTGGTTCTGCTCCCCCAGGGGCAGTGAAAGTGACTCCAGCTCACAGCCCTGCTGATGCTGAGCTGGGGGCCCGACACGGCTTGAGCCCCCTGAGTGTCATTGCGGAGGATGGGACCATGACCTCCCTCTGTGGGGACTGGCTGCAGGTGGGACTGGCCTCCATGCTACCTCATATTTTGGGGGCACCCCCTGCCCCTCCTCCCCTCTTCCACTTTCTTGTTTTTCTAGAGGCCTTTAACCTTTCTTATGGCCACTTTTCCCCCAGGGTCTTCACCGATTTGTGGCCCGGGGCAAGATTATGTCTGCACTGAGGGAGCGGGGTCTGTTCCGGGGCCTCCAGGACCACCCTATGGTGCTGCCCATTTGCAGGTAACCCCGTTTTAACTCCTTTACTTAGGACCACCCCCAGAAGGGAATGGGTGGAGCTTAAGAGTGACAGTAGGGTGGGTTGTGCACTCCTTCCACTAGAAGAGAAGCTCTGTGTCAGTTTATTTGCTGCTGTGTTCTCCGTACTGAGGGCCTGGCACAGGAGGGCCCATGTCCCTGGGGGAAAGGTCCAGGGTCGGAGCAGCGGTGGACTCGCCCTGTCTCCCTTTCAGTCGTTCCGGGGATGTGGTAGAGTACCTGCTAAAGAGCCAGTGGTTTGTCCGCTGCCGGGAGATGGGGGACCGAGCTGCCCAGGTGAGGCTGCAGTGCGAGGATGGACTGGGGCCTGGTGGGGGGCAGCTCCCGGAGGATTGGAGTGAAGAGACACGGGGTGGAGCCCTCCTGCCCCAGAGACCTCTCTAGCTGTGGAAACTAAGAGGAGGGCTGTGGGGATGGAGTGGCCCAGAAAGGGCTGGCTTATGTTTTCACTCAAGTCCAGAATCTTCTCAGGAGCCTTGGGAGGTCTTTTCTGAGTTTTAGAACCACCCCAGAGGCACCTGTCCCATCCTGGGAGGGGTGCCGGTGCAGGAGGGGAAGCCCTGTCTAACGGCCCTTTTCCCCAGGCTGTGGAGTCCGGGGCCCTGGAGCTCAGTCCGTCCTTCCACCAGAAGAACTGGCAGCACTGGTTTTCCCACATTGGGTAAGGGGTGGGGAGCTCTCGTGGGGATGGGGAGGGAGGACCCACTGGTTGTTCTGAGAAATCGCTCATGGCTTCTCGGCAGGGACTGGTGTGTCTCCCGGCAGCTGTGGTGGGGCCATCGGATTCCAGCCTACCTAGTCGTAGAAGAGCATGCAGAGGTTGGTAGGAGGAAGGGATGGGAGGGCAGGCGTGGCGGAAGGAGACCTAGCGCCCCAGTCAGAGGACTTCCAGCCAGGCCCAGCACCCGACCTGTTCCTGCACTTTTGGGGCTTGGTCATGTAACCTGCGGCCAAGAGGGCCCCTGAGCCGGCATTTCGTCATCTCACCACCAGAGGGGGCCGGCCGTTGTCAAACCACGGAAGAGAACTTGAAACTCAGTGATGTTTCACACCTATCAGGTATTATTCTTCCTCAGGCTCCCCCTCCCCCTGACTTCTGCAGGACGGCAGGAAGGACTGTTGGGTGGTTGGGCGGACAGAGGCCGAGGCCAGAGAGGTAGCTGCAGAACTGACAGGGAGACCAGGGGCCGAGCTGACCCTGGCGAGCGGTGAGTGCCAGAGGGCCGGAGGGCCGGGGAGGGAAGATACTGAGTGGAGAAGGTGGGGCTGGGAAAACAGGGAATGGGGCCAAGGCCTGACCCCTGGTCTCTGGGGATGGGGGTTGGGCTGGCAGGGTGGGCAGTAGCTGGCTGAGGTTCTAGAAGCTGAGGTTCCAATTGTCCCCATTCCCTATTCTGTTTCCCAGACCCTGATGTCCTGGATACATGGTTCTCTTCAGCCCTTTTCCCCTTTTCTGCCCTGGGCTGGCCCCAAGAGGTGAGGCGGGTTGAGAGGAAGGGCGTGAACGTGGGGATGATGAAGTCAACAAAGGGGTCCCCCTGAGTCTTGAGAAGAGCTGGAGGCCCAGAGCTTGGGCCTCTTACTCCTTCTGTCTTTTCTCCTAGACCCAAGACCTTGCTCGTTTCTACCCCCTATCACTTTTGGAAACGGGCAGTGACCTCCTGCTGTTCTGGGTGGGCCGCATGGTCATGTTGGGGACGCAGCTCACAGGGCAGCTCCCCTTCAGCAAGGTAGTTGGTCCTTCAATGCCCCTGTCCCTCTCTGTGACCCCCTCAGTGTTCCCCAAAACTTGTCCTCCGCTCTAACCCCTAATGTGTGGGTATTCGTGTTCCCTATCCCTTTTTCCTGACTTACTTTCCACCCCAAGGGACCCTCCAGGGAAAGGCTCTCTAGGCCCCCCTCTGCTGTCTTCTTCCATGCTCCTAGGTGCTTCTTCACTCCATGGTTCGGGACAGACAGGGCCGGAAGATGAGCAAGTCCCTGGGGAATGTGCTGGACCCACGGGACATCATCAGTGGCGTGGAGCTGCAGGTCAGGATGCGGAGCCCAGCACGAGGGATGGGGTTTGCAGGAGAGAGGGAGGGAGCCTGAGGAGAGGGGCTGACTGGGACAGCTGGAGTTGTGAGGGACAGTGGGTGGGACCCTTGCAGGGGCAGGGACTTCAGCCGAGGCTAGTGAACTGCCCATCCCAGGTGCTGCAGGAAAAGCTGGAGGATGGGAACTTGGATCCTGCGGAGCTGGTGATCGCGGCTGCCGCACAGGTGAGTCCGCAGTGGCTACCCTGTCCCAGCTTCTAGCTTGTGGCCGCTGATTTCCTGTACCACCCAGGCTTCTGACCCTACAGCCTCATAGGCTCCTGCCACTCCTCTTCTCCCTCTGGTTGCAGAGGAAGGACTTCCCTCATGGGATCCCTGAGTGTGGGACAGATGCCCTGAGATTCACCCTGTGCTCCCATGGGGCCCTGGGTAAGCCTGGGCGAGGGAGGTGTTGGGGCAGTGGGCACCTGCGCAGAGGGGCGAGCAGGGCCCGGGACTCCCTGTGCTGCCACCGCCCACATACAGATTCTCTCCTTTCTCTCCTTCCCAGGGGGCGACTTACATCTGTCTGTCTCTGAGGTCCTGAGCTCCCGACATTTCTGCAACAAGATCTGGAATGCCCTGCGCTTTATCCTCAATGCTCTAGGGGAGAAATTTGTACCCCAGCCTGCAGAGGAGGTACAAGAAAGAAGAGATGCTTTCTTCTTCCCTCTGGGGTGGGGAGTCAGCTGTCTGAGCGTTGAAGGTGGCATCTGGAAGGAAAGGAGGCAAGGGGGTGGGAGTTGAGCCGTCCCAGTCCTGAGCCCCCTTTTGCCTGCAGCTGTCCCCCTCCTCCCCTGTGGATGCCTGGATCCTGAGCTGCCTTGCCCGCACTGCCCGGGAGTGTGAGCGAGGCTTCCTGACCCAAGAGCTCTCGCTTGTCACTCACGCCCTGCACCACTTCTGGCTCCACAACCTCTGTGATGTCTACTTGGTGAGTGAGGCTGGGGGCCAGGTGTGGCGCTCCGCTCCTGTAGACCTGCTTCTTGAAATCGGGTTCCCTGGCAGAGAGCTCTGAACTGGGTTCCTGATTGTCCCGTTAGGTTAGGACAGGAAGGGAGACGAGACGGGACATCCCAATTCCCCTCTTCCCCGGGACTGGTGTCTGTAGTGCAGCCTGGGCGCCGTTCCCTGCCTGTCATCTGAGGAGAGAGGAGGACCAGGGGAGACTTCTAGAAAACAGTCTAACAGAGCAGGGTTGGAAGGCAGATGGAGATCCTCTCTGAGCCCTGGTGACTGCTGAGTTTGGGCCCTGGGCAGGCCGGGAGCTGTGAGCAGATGGGGAGGAGGAATAGTGGTCCTTTAGCCCAGGGGTTCTCACACTTGATCCTGCGTGAGAATTGCCCAAGGGCCGTTCACCAGGAGCGCAGGCCCCACGCAGAGCGGCTCATTCAGCAGGCGAGGGTTGGGATGGCAAGAATTTTCATTTTTTGTCACAGGTGATGCTGCTGGCTCAAGATCCCTGCCCTAGCTCACTGTTTCTCAACCTTTTTAAAAACCTCTGTCCCTTTTATTTTTTTAAAGATTGGCACCTGAGTTAACAACTGTTGCCAATCTTTTCTTCTTCTTCTTCTTCTCCCCGAAGCCCCCCAGTACATAGTTGTATGTTCTAGTTGTGGGTCCCTCTGGTTGTGCTGTGTGGGATGCCACCTCAGCATGGCCTGAGTGGTGACATGTCTGCGCCCAGGATCCAAACCGGCGAAATCCTGGGCTGCCGAAGCAGAGTGGGGGAACTTAACCACTTGGCCACAGGGCCAGCCCCCTCTGTCCCTTTTTGATAAGCAAAAAACTCAGTGCTTTTCTTTAAACTATGCAAACATTCCTGACAGTTTTATTTCCCACCCATGTCTGAGAATCCCTGCCTTAGATTTCCACTTTTCACGTGCTCCATAGTATATTCTGGGGCAGCTGATGGTGCTTCTGCCCACAGATTCCCCACTGGTAGGGTGGCAAGTGTGTGGAGGAAGGACGTGGCCGTGGGCCGTCCCCTGACCCGTTGGCTTCCTCCCTAGGAGGCTGTGAAGCCGGTGCTGTTGCACTCGCCTCGCCCGCCAGGGCCTCCTCAGGTCCTGTTCTCCTGCGCGGATGTCGGTCTCCGCCTCCTCGCCCCGCTGATGCCCTTCCTGGCCGAAGAGCTCTGGCAGAGGCTGCCCCCCAGGCCTGGCGCGCCCCCTGCCCCCAGCATCTCTGTTGCCCCCTACCCCAGTGCCCGCAGCCTGGTGAGTCACGCGCCCATGGTGTCTGGGAGGGGGGCTGCTGCTGAAGACCTGGGGAGCCATCTTCTAAAAGTTTGCTGCGGTGGAGTCATTGACAGTGAGGGTTTGTACTTTACCGTGGAGTCTTTGGGGACATGGATTGTTCCTGCAGGGCTGACTTGGGGGCAGTATTAGCAAAGTGGTCAAGAGCAGGACTCTGTCACGAGACTGACACTTACTAGCTGTGTGACTCTGCCTCAGTTTCCCCTGTCTCTGAACTGGGGATAGTGATAGTACATGTCATGGTTGTGATGAGGATTAGATGTTAGTAATAGGATATCCCAAAAATCTCAGTGCAGTTTTAAGCTTTGAAAACTTCAGAAGGGTAAATGCTACAAACTCACCCAAAAAGTCATTTTAAAGTTTATTTAAGTTTCTTTTATACATACTTGGTTTTGTGAGTTTTGAATAATACATTTTCAATTCTAATTTGTTTTTGGTGGTTTGCCATCTTCAATCAGAGTGACTAAACAGACATCAACCCCCGACCATCTAAGACCTTAGATGACGCTCCAGTTTTCGCTGTGTCGTGCTCCTTGAGGTGGTGCATTTTGCGTGTAGTGGAGAGGACAGATCTGTTGCTCTGAGGAGATGGGGGTGGGCAGGTGGAGGATAGAACCAGGAGAGTTGAACTGAGTCTCCAGGAGCCCGCTTGTTAACTGTGGGTCCCCATCTCCAGGAACACTGGCACCAGCCCCAGCTGGAACAGCGCTTTTCCCGGGTCCAGGAGGCCGTGCAGGCGCTGAGGGCTCTCCGAGCCACGTACCAGCTCACTAAGGCCCGGCCTCGAGGTGAGGCGGGTCCTGGGCTCCCGAGTCCCTGCAGAAAGAAGGGGCTGGCGGGAAGAGGGGAAAGCCTGGAGGGCAGAGCCCAGAGTTAGGAGGTGCAGGGTGGGAAGGGAGGCAGGATCTTATGTCTTGACCCTGACGGATTCCCTTTCCTCCCCAGTGCTGCTGCAGAGCTCAGAGCCTGGAGAGCAGGGCCTCTTCGAGGCCTTCCTGGAGCCCCTGGGCACCCTGGGCTACTGTGGGGCCGTGGGCCTCTTACCCCCAGGCGCAGCAGCTCCCTCCGGCTGGGCCCAGGCCCCACTCAGTGACACCATTCAGGTCTACATGGAGCTGCAGGTGACCAGAAGAGACTGGAGGGGGAGGAGTCGAAGAGAGTGTGGGGAGGAGGGGAAGTGGTGGGTGCTATGAAGGTGAGGAGGGGCTCCTTAGAATGGAGACGAGGGAGGTGCTGGGCGGGCCGCAGATGTCTGAGCCTTCTCTCTCTCTTCTTCTGCAGGGCCTCGTGGACCCCCAGACCCATCTACCTCTGCTAGCTGCCCGAAGACACAAGTTGCAGAAGCAGCTTGATGGCCTCAGAGCCCGGACCCCATCAGAGGGAGAGGCAGAGACTCAGAGGCAGCAGAGGGTGAGGCTGGGGGAGGCCACCCGGGAAGCCCGCCTCCTTGAGGGAGTGTGGGCTGGTGGGGGTGGCCTCATTCCTGGCCCCTCACCTGCTTCTCTCGTCCAGCTTTCTTCCCTCCAGTTGGAATTGTCGAAGCTGGACAAGGCAGCCTCTCACCTCCGGCAGCTGATGGATGCGTCTCCCAGCCCCAGGGAGCCCTGAGCTCTAACTTACCATCCCTGGCACTTTCCTTCCCTCCCAGACCCACCCTTGAGGACAAACAGATCTGGCAGCTGTCAGGGCGTGATGGGGCCTGAGAGACCGTGTGGTCCACCTCTCTCATTCTGTAAATGAGGACACAGACTAGCTCGGTCAGCGTGCCTGTGGGTGGCCTCGAGATGCTCACGTTCCTGCCCCAGTCTCCCTCCTATTCAGTCCCACCTGGAAGTTTGGGAATGAGGAAATTCAGACAAACTTATAAAATCCTGAACACGTCTGGCTGTGGTCCTTTTATCCCTCGTTTCCCTAGTGGTGACTTTCTTGGCTCCTGAGACTTTGGTCTGGGGAAAGAATAGGGCTGCCTCTTAGCCTCAGGCTCTGGGCCACAGTGGGAGTGTGGGTGCTGGGCGGTGCCTGCCTTGTTGGAGGTAAGCGGAGTTTTCCAGCAGGGCCTGGGCACAGTGACTTGGGTTCCACCTACTTTCCGGAATTACTGACAATGCCCTGACTTCTGCAGGCCCTGCCTCCTCCTCACCAAATGAATGGAGGCATCCCTGCTCCTTGGCCCTTCCCCAGGGGTGCTGAGAGGAGCAGGGGTTTCCTCCATGCCTGAGGGCTGCAGGGTGTGCGGGAGTTGAGTTCCCTCTTTGTGTGCTCCTGAGACCAGAGTGCAGGGACACACTGCCCAGCCCCTCATTCACGGATGCCCACCTACCCACCCTGAACACTTTGTCTCATTTCAGTGGAATTCAGGGGTCTGGCCCTTCACGCCCAAGTTACATTTTGTCCAGCAGCTCTCAGTAGCTACCCTGTATGGTGCGTTTATTGAGGTCCTCTGTGGTGCCATTTAATTCTCCCAAGAACCTCATGAGGTGGATGTTCACCCCATTTTGGAGAAAGCTGTTAGAGAATAAAAGTACCTTGGCCAAAGTGTCAGCTGGGATTCAACCCAATAAATTAGGTGCAGATTCTTTCTAGCTGTTGTGACCAAGCTTCAGATATAATGGTGGCTTGGATGAGATGGACATTTCTAGTGCTGGGCAGAAGCAGGGCAGGGCTCTGCAGTAATGGGGGCCCATGCCTGTTTCAATCTTATTTTCCTGCCATTCTCTTACACTCGTTCCAACTCTGGGTCTAAGATCTGCTCCAGCTTCCACCACCAAATCCACATTCCCACCCAGAGGGAAGAGGAAAAGGAGGAGGTGGTGGTTTCTTTTTTTTCCTCTCCCAGTTGCACGGGTATTTCTTGAACACCCACTATGTGCTGGGCCCTAGTTTGGACACTCGGGTTCATCAATGAGGGAAACCATGGTCTCTGCCTTTGTAGCACTTTCCTTCCAGCAGGGAGAGTCAGAAGTAACATGTCAATAAGTAAAACTATGTCATAAATGCTATGGGGAGAAAAGGGTAGGACAAAGTGGGGGGACCCAGGTGTACATGTTGGGGGGCAGGTGGTAGCTGAATAGGGGTTCAGGGCAGAGCTTCTTGTAAAGGTGAGATTTAAGCAAAGACTTGCAGGAGGTGCAGCAGTTACCAAGCGGATGTCTGGGGGAAGTTTCCAGGTGGAGGGAAGAGCCAGAGCAAAGGTAAGATGGGAGCACACCTGGAGTGCTCGAAGAATGGCAAGGAGGCTGATGTGGAGGCAGAGAGCTGTCACCTGCCCATTGGTGCAGGCTAGGGGCAAGCCATGAAATACTGGGGCCCCTTGGGCCCCCCTACTACCTCTCCTTTGGGCTAATTGTCCCAGGATGGTTGTAAAGGAAACTAGAGGAATTCTGTAAGTTTTTCTTTTCACTCTCCCATACCTGTGCTCCCCTCATCTTCAGGGATGCTCCATGCCAAACTGTTGTCTTCACCTCCCTCCAAAGTAGTCTGTTTCTAATTTCACGTGGTGGTGATGGGGGGTGTGGGGGTATAATAGGAGGGGACGGGTACTGTGGAGAACAGGAAGCAATCATATCAATACTTCCAAATGGGCATGTCTGGGCTGCATGCTAGCCTTTTGAGAGAGCGGGTAAGAAGTCAAGACAATTTTGAGTGGGGAGTCAGATGAGTGTCCGCATCAAGAAAATCAGGAGCAGGAGGACCCCGGACCCTCGAGGAGACTAGGACTTAGGTGTTGGGACCGGGTTTCCACCCTAATATTCCCAGGCCCACTTATCTGACAGACACTGTGGCATGTGCCTCAGGTAGCTTATCCATGTCATCTTCACAATAATCCTATGAGCTGGTACTATTGTTACCCCCATTTTGCAGGTGAAGATGTGGAAGCTCCGAGAGCATAAGGAACTTACCTAGGACTCGCACGTGGGCCTGCGTGACTACACGTTCTCGTGGTTAGCAGGACAAGCTCTCTGGCGCCCTCCTCTCCTCCCCACCACCGACTTATGCCAGGCCCACCACCCGCTCACAAGCTGAACCCCTCATCCCTCATCTCTCACCTGAGCTGCCTCCCACCCACCTCCTGCCCTGACTGACCTGTGGGGATCCCTGGGTCAGGGGCCCATGTCCTCGGGTGTTCTGTCCACATCCCTGTCTGGGGTTCCTGAACCCCCAGCCCCAAAGCTTAAGCAAAGAGAGATGAAATGAAAGTCTCATTTAAGCCAGCATTTGTCTGGGGTTGACCTCTCCACTGCTAATGGACTCAGGTGAGGGACTTACCCTCTCGAAGCCTCAATTTCCTCATCTGTAAGATTGGATACTGATACCTGTCCTGCTACATTCAAGATTGCCGCAAGCATGGAGATGAGAAGGCATCACGTCTGGAACAAAGTAGGAATTCAGTACTTGTTTCTTTCCTTTATTCCCAGGGGTTCTGAAGATCTCACTTGAAGTGTGTGTTCATGTTCATGCATATATGTGTGTGGGGTGCGTGTATCCCTTAACAGTTAATTCCCTAGATTCTTTCTAGGCTTTTGTCACTGGTGTTGAGGGAGAGAGTGTCCATCCCGGAACCCCTCTGCTTAACAAGGGGGAGAATCAGAGACCAGGGCGTCCAGTTGCCGGCCCTATGCTCATGAGCCCACAACCTCAAATCATTGGATTTAGCGTATTTAATGCCACTCAGCAGGGTGAGGGTCGGCTGGAAGACAGGGCCAGCACATCCCCCAACACTCCAGGGGCCAAATGCCCGGGGCCAAGAGGGGCACAGGCTTCCATTGCTCTCAGACTCTGCAGATGACGTGGTGTGGGCATCCTGCACGATGGAGAGTGACGTTGGTCCCGGATGGGAGATGGAAGAGGAGGCAGAGCTGGGGGAGACAAGGGGTTGGAGGGCAAGGTGTAAGATGGCTCTCACTCCCACCCCGGAGACAGCCAGCCCCCAGCAGGGAGGCCCACACTGATTCAGACACACTCCACACAGCCCCATCCTTTCCCCTCCCGAAAAACTACCTTTTTGAGAAATTCCAGGAAGCTGGAATCATAGGAGACATTTGCCAGAAAGGAGTCCTTCAGCTTCAGTTGCAAAGTCATTCCTGGCCCTAAGGATCCAAAAGCACAGCTTAGGACCCAGCCGTCAGGGCCAGATTCCCTCAGAGATGCGGGCACCCCCTCCTACGCCTCTCCCTCGAAGTTCCTCTTCCCCGGCAATGCCATTTCAGACCCTCTCCAGGTGGCCGTTCAGCCCCGAACCCTCGGGCGCTCAGGACTGGGTGCCTCCGTCTCTCTCTCTCTCTCTCCCCTTCTTGGCCTCTTCTTTCCTTGGGGACCCGTTGTCCAGCCGTCAGCCCTCACCTGCTCCATGTGAGCTGCCGAGGAAGGTCAGCAGGAGGAAGAGGGGCAGCCCGGCCCCCATTGTGGCCACCTCGCTTCTCCGATGGGCGGAAGAGATGCCTGAAGCCCCGGCTGGCCTCTCCTGACCGGGCCTGCCTTTCTATACCCTACTCAATCCTTAGTACAGGCGTTTGGGGGGAATGGGGAGGGGGAAGCAGGAACTGGATTTTCCAGTTCTCCCAACATGGCTTTGAGGACCCAGGAGAGGCCTTCACTGGGCTGTAGGGGAGAATAGAGGGTGGTCCCCTTTTCTCAGTCCTGTGCCCTCCCGCTTCCCCATGATTCAAGGCTTGAGGGAGTGGGTGCCTGGTCCCACAGAGAGGGAGGTTGAGAGGGGAGTGGGGACTAGGGAGGTGTCCCTCCTGCAGGTGTCTGGGCCCCACCCAGGCCTGAACCTCTCATTGCTCTTTAGGGATTAATTATTAACTGCAGTTAATTTTCATCATTCATGCCACTGAAGGGCTCAGGAATGTGGGCCCAAAAGGGAGGGGTGGATTATGCCAAGTTTTTTCCCAGACCCAGGTGTCTTGCTCCCCCCGTCACAGTGACTTTTGGGGTGAGAAATGTGGGTAATGGGGAACTGTCATCTTTGAATGTTTTGTTTTAGTTGCTCTAAAATATCCTGGATACTCAGGTGGAGACATGAGTTCCATCAGACATCCTCCCCCCTCCCACCCGGGGCACTCGTGCAAAAGGGACGCCTCATACTCCCAGCAACACCCTCACACATAGGCACTCAGAGTGGCAAATCCGAGGACAGAGGCGTGGAGGGAGTCTGGAGCCCATCTAGTTTACCATTTTTCTTTACAAACTAGGAAGCTAAGGCCCAGAGAGGGTAAATGACCTACTAAGGTCACATGGCAAATCAGCAGCAGAGAGATGAGATCCCATCCGTCATAATGCCAGACACAGCGGTCAACTCAACAGATTGACACACCAGTCACGTAACCCCCTGGAACACAAAGGCACACACACTTCGTCTTCCTATCCGCCTCCCTTAGCATCATCTCCCCTCTTCCCAGAAAACCAGTGGGCCCAGCACAGAGGGATGGAGGCAGAGAGAGCACTGGGCAGAGTCAGGAGAGAAGCCAGAAGCAAGGTGAGGAAATTGGAGAGATGGAGAGAGACACACGGTCTACACCATAAATAAAGTGAGACATCCAGGGACTAAGACTTGCACTGGGAGCAAGAAGCCCAGGGAGGGAAGAATAAATGGATGAAAAGATCAGCAGATACAGGAGGTGTGAGCAGGGGGAAGAAGGCGGGAACACAGAGAGATGCTTTGGGGCATCTGAGTCTTGAGGGTAGGAGTGCCCCTGTGTCTTTCCCAGCCGGTGGCCCGTACTCTTTCCATGTAATCATAGCTGACGCTGTGGTGTGCTAGGCACATTAGAAACATTGTTTCCTTTAATGTTGTGACAACCCTTTGAACTAGGTACTAGACTAGGTAGTAGACTACTCAGTTTTAGGGGTGAAGAAACTAAGACTTAGATAGGTCATGTGTCTTGTCCGAGTGTGCACAGCTCGGAACTGGTGGATCCCAGTGCAGTGGATTCAGGACAGTCTGCCTCCACGTTGCACTGTCGCTGCACACACTGCGTCTTCCCTGGTGTCCCTCGTCTCCCCTCACCCCTTCTCCACCAAAGGAATGGAAAACTCCGTGGGCTGCTGCCAGTCTAGATGAGTAATGGCTCAGGTGTTCATCTGCTTAACCTGCCCTGGGGTGTCCTAAGGGTCAGCTGCAGTTCCCAGGCCATGACGTTCTCTACTCCCACCCAGCTCCCAAATCCTGCTTCCCCCAGGGACCCATACATCCTCACCCCCAGTGGTATTTCTAGGAGCAAGAGGAGGACCTTGGGATAGGGCACCTGGGTGTCCCCTCTCCCAGGAGGGTCTGGGCTGGGGCCTGCCTTGGGCCTGAGGGACAGGTCCCAGTCTGGGAAGAGCCCGGGGGCCAGGTAGGGGAGTCCTTAGGCTCTTACTCACTTTTCCCCTGGCCCAGTGCTTCCTGGGATCAGGCTGGGACAGGTTAATCCTCTGGGGACAGCTTGGTGACCTCTCCCTGGGGATGGAGATCCTGGTGTTGATGGAGGCCCCGGCACACCTGGCTCTCCCAAGACTTGTAATAGGTCTGGGAGCCTTTAAAGAGCCAGGGAGAAGGGCCTGGAAAGACACACAGCTGGCACCATGGACGCTGCACTGGTGCTGCTCCTGAGCCTGCAGGCCTTGGCGGGACTTGGTGAGAACCGGGGCTCCGACATGGAGTGTTGGGGTGATGTGTGGACTCTGGGCCCAGGATAGCCAACTCTTCTAACCCCATCATATAATTTTTCCTTTTTTTCCAACAGCTCAGCTGACCCCATCGGGGATCTCTAATCCGGTATCTGCTGGTCTCCCCACCGCCTCAGGGAGTCTCCCCACCATCTCAGGGAGTCTCCCCACCGCCTCTGCTGGTCTCCCCACCGTCTCAGGGAGTCTCCCCACCGCCTCTGCGGGTCTCCCCACCGTCTCAGGGAGTCTCCCCACCGCCTCTGCGGGTCTCCCCACCACCTCAGGGAGTCTCCCCACCATCTCAGGGAGTCTCCCCACCGCCTCTGCTGGTCTCCCCACCGTCTCAGGGAGTCTCCCCACCGCCTCTGCGGGTCTCCCCACCGCCTCAGGGAGTCTCCCCACCATCTCAGGGAGTCTCCCCACCGCCTCTGCTGGTCTCCCCACCGTCTCAGGGAGTCTCCCCACCGCCTCTGCGGGTCTCCCCACCGTCTCAGGGAGTCTCCCCACTGCCTCTGCGGGTCTCCCCACCGTCTCAGGGAGTCTCCCCACCGCCTCTGCGGGTCTCCCCACCGCCTCAGGGAGTCTCCCCACCATCTCAGGGAGTCTCCCCACCACCTCTGCTGGTCTCCCCACCGTCTCAGGGAGTCTCCCCACCGCCTCTGCGGGTCTCCCCACCGTCTCAGGGAGTCTCCCCACTGCCTCTGCGGGTCTCCCCACCGTCTCAGGGAGTCTCCCCACCGCCTCTGCGGGTCTCCCCACCGTCTCAGGGAGTCTCCCCACCGCCTCAGGGAGTCTCCCCACCATCTCAGGGAGTCTCCCCACCGCCTCTGCGGGTCTCCCCACTGTCTCTGCGAGTTTCTCAACAGTTTCTTCAGCCTCTGGGGGTTTTTCGGGTAGTCCTCAGACTTTGGCTCCGACCATTTCTGGGAGCACTTCAGGAACAGTCTCAACATTGCCAGGTAACATTTCTGTTGCTCAACCCATCTCTGAAGAACTCTTTAGCTGTAGCTCTGGGGCGGGGGTCCTTCCTGTGCTCCACCGCGGGTACTCAGCAGTGCCCCAGAACCTCCTGGACCAGGGCCCTGGCCTTGGTGGCTGTACAAGGACCCCCTTCTTTGCTTTCAATTTATCAACCTTTTCTCTTGTGGTTGGTGTCTTCTGTATCCTGCCTCAGGCTTTTTTTTTTTGCCTACCTCAAGGTCATGAAAATATTCTCCTACATTTCCTTCCAGAAGCTGTCTTATTTTAGCTTTCAAGTTTAAGCCTGTGCTCTATCTCAGATTAATCTCTGTGTATGGAGTGAGGTAGAGGTCATGGTTAATTTTTTTTCCCTTATGAATTACCAACTGCCCCAGAACCATTTATGTCAAAGACCCTCCCTCTCTCCCCACCGGTGAGTCGTGTGAGTACCTTTATCGAAGGTCAAGTGCCCACATACGTGTGGGTCTATTTCTGGATTCTGTTCTGTTCCTCTGTTTGTCTGTTCTTATTCCAGTGCCACAGTGTTCAATGACCGCAGCTTTGTAGCACGTCTCAAGATATGGTAGTATGTCTTTCGCTTTTGTTTTTCTTTTGAGAATGTCTTGGCTATTCTCAGTCCTTTCACTTCCATAGAATCAGTTCATCAATTTCGACCAAAAACTTGCTAGGATTTTGACTGAGGGTGCATTAGATGCAATTTCTGCTTCTGCTCTTGCTTGGGTCTCTTCCAGTCATTTTCCCCCGCTGCCTTTCTAGGATCTGTCTCCCCCACGGCAGCCCCTGGAGCTGCTCCAGCTGTGCCTGGGACTTCCACATCGAGTGGGGCTGTCTCAGGAGGTTCCACTCCCACAACGGCTGGAGCGGCCACCATGTCCCCTGGGCTCAGTGTCCCGAGCAGTAAGGCGCTCTTATTCGCATTGGGTCTTCTACCAGGAAAATGTTGGTTGGGCCCATTCTTTCTTATTCCCCTGCAGCCGCCCTGGCTCCTGGAGTGGAGAACAGGGACAGGCCTTAGTGCCTGCTTCTAACTGTGTTTTGAGTATGTCTGAGGATGTCTCCAATTCTTAAAGGCATTTCAGTGCCCCCTCAAGCCTCTGATCAGACCAATACCCAGATGTCTGTTACCTGATTGCTTCCTTGAAAGGTTTTCAACTTCCTTCCTCATGGCTGAATCTATCTTTCCAGGGCAAGAAGCATCCCTGCCAGAGCTGCCATCCTCCTCCCTCCTTCTGTCTCCCTACTCCCCTCCCCTTCAATCCTAGCCTCCCCATAGGCTGTCCGAGGGCAAGAAATCAGTGGAGGAAGGACAGGACAATGCCTCTGGCTCCTGTTAGTGACCAGAGTCAGCGTCTGTCAGGAGTGGTGGGGAAGACTGGGGTTCAGAAGGAGAGAGGCCCCCATGGGGACCCTCACAGTGAAGAGACATCACCGATTGAGCGACGTGGACAGTGGAGCCTTAGATATGGAGGAGGGTTCAGAAAGATGGAGAGATGTGGATGTCAGTGAGGAGTCAGAGACCGACAGACATGTCCGCAGGTGTTGAGGAAGAGATGACTGGGGTTTAGATCGAAGCCCTAAGGGGGCCTTCAACCTCCTCCATTGAGATTCTTATCCCAAGATGATAGGAAAGAATTCCACAGAGAAACAGGGTCTTAGAGTCACGTGGACATCAGAGTCACAGAAGGAAAGATGGAAAGTCACGGAGGGCAGTGAGGAGTTGGGGGTGGAGGTCCTACCTGCCTCAGTCACTGTCCCTCTCTGCTCCTCAGGCCCGAAGCCTCAGGAGCAGGGCTCTGTCCCGGATTGGGCCATCGTGCTGATCACCCTCACTGTGGTGGCAGCGATTGTTGGTCTACTGTACGGTATCAAGAAGGTGAGTGAAACTGTGGTCCAAATGTGTGGGTCCCCAAGGCCAGCGGGACTGGGACTCGGCTGCCCCAGGACTCTGAGAAGAACAGGGGCTTCAGGGGGAAGGATGACAGCTTGCCACACTTAGGGAGGGATGAGGGAAAAAAAGGAACCCCGGTCTGGGTGGCTGAGAGGAAACATTGACCAGGCAGGGGCTTGGGGCTACTGAAAGAGACACTGGGCATGTGCTGGAGGCTGCCCAGCCCATAGAGGCACTGAATTCAGCTCTAGGCAATGAAGCTCCAGCTCTGTGGAGCCATGTTAACCTGTGTTTTGAGTCCTGGCTCTGCCATTATAGCTGTGTGACCTTGTGAAATTTATTTAGCCTCTCTATGCTGCAGATTCCTTAATAATAGTAATAAAACAATAATAATAATAACAACAACAATAACTAATACTTAAATAGCACTTATTATGTGCCAGGTGCTGTACATATCTTAGTTCACAGCAATCCCGTGATGTAGTAATATTATTACCCCTCACTCTACAGATGAGGTAATTGAGTCCTGGATAAATAAGAATTATGGCGTCCATCTCAGAGGGCTGTTGGAGGATGAAATGAGCTCATGCACATAAAGCACTTAGGTGCTTGGCACGTAGTGGGTGCTCAGTAAGTTAGTCTGGTTCATTATTATTGTTGCTTTTGCTGGAAGAGGAGCACTGAGACCCTGAGCTGTTGAGGGGACGCAGCTGTTCATGGGGAGAGCTGAGGGCTGGGCAGCCGGTTCCTGGGGCCTCAGTTAACCCATCCTATCCGTCCCTCATCCCACAGGCCTGCCAGTTCCGGAAGGAGATGAGTGTGGGATGTGGCTGTGGCTCTGTGACCCCTTATAGCTGCCACCGCGAGGTCCCCGGTCAGCGCTACTCCATCAAGTGAAGGGGCGGGGCCAGGATCGCCGAATGCCCCTCTGCCTTTGGCCTGCCCTCTTCCCCTCCTAAACAGACTCCTGATTCAAGGCTCAGCCTTCCCGTTCACACTAGCTGGGGCTATTTCCTGCAGGTGGGTTCCTGGGACCACTGGCTCCCCAGCTCTTCTCCATCAACAGTGTAAAAGGAAGTCCACTGTCAGTCACCAAGCAGAAGGCTGAGATTCCAGTCCCGGTTCTGCCGCCAGCCTGCCGTCTGGCACCTGATTTCTCTGCTGCAGTTTCTCATCAGTAAGAGGAAGGACCAGGGCTAGATGATGTCTAGGGGTCTTCACGGAGTCTGGGCCTGGGCAGTTGGTATCTTCGCCCTCACCCTTTCTTCCCATCCTCTTCCCTATCAGAGAAGCTCCTTAGCTGAGGACACTTTGCTTGGACCTCCCAGGACTTTCCCCCTACACGTCTCCTTCCATACAGAGTCCCCTTGGACTGACTCCTGATCCTCCCTAGACCCCCGATTCTCTTACCTGCTCTGTGATGCCCTCTGGGTGGTGGTGGACACAATTCTTGCTAAATAAAACAGCACTCCCTCCGCTGATCTCCCAGCCGCTGTGTATTTGCCCAGGTCTGTGGGCTTTGCTGTCGGGCAGGTGCAGGCCAAGTCTGGGCTCCGCTGCTTACCAGGTGTGTGACCTTGGGCAAGTCACTTCCCTGATTCGAGGTTGTTTATTCTCATCTGTTAAATGAGGCTGACATTGCTAACTTCATAGGTTATAACAAGGTGCACAGAAATGCTAAAACTTCAGTAGCTCATAGGGTTGTTTGTGACCGGCCCCTCAGCCTCTGGCTCAGAGAGAACAACCTCTGCTTACACTAAGAAGTCAACTTGAGCTCCACCTACCTCCAGGTTCCCCCACCCCAGATGCCCATGTCCTCTCGGGGAAGTTGTGGCTCGAAGAGAAGGGGGGATGTTTATTTACACAATTAAAGCAGAGATCCCCAGCCTCAGCACTACTGACACATTGGGCTGGAGAGTGAGTTCTTGTGGGGGCTGTCCTGTGTATTATAGGATGTTTAGCAGCATCTCTCCACCAGATGCTAGTAACAACCCCCTGCAAGTTGTGACAAGAATGTCTCCAGACATTGTCAGATGCCCCCTGGGGGGCAAAATTACCTCTTCTTGTTGAGAACCACTCTCCTAGAGGCCTGGCTCCCTGGAGGAAGGGGTGGGGTATCGGACTAGTGGAATAGGGGGCTGTCAGTCACTGATGAGTTCAGATGGAGTTGCAGAGGAGGGCTTGGCTCTGCCTCAGTTTCCCTATCCTGCAGGATGCATTGCCTGGGAGGCAGGCTGTCCACTTCTGAGTAGTCAATCTTTGGCCTGACTCCACGGAGCCTTATTAATCTCCTATTAATCACATTAATGAGCAGTTGGCCTCTTTTCGTCCCACCCATTTCAGCCCTGCCTAGGGACGAGTCACACCAAGTAATGAGAGGAATTCGTGTTCGGCCCTCTAGTCCTCCTATGAGCCTCGCTGCCTGAGGCCCTGGCATCTTGCCCTCTAGGTCCTGGCCCTCTCCACTCCCTCTGCCTGCTCCACGTCCCCCAGATGGGCAGTAGCCAGCCTTGGCATCCACTCCATTCAGCTGAGTAAACGCTTATTCATTGTTGGCTGTGTGCCAGGCCTTGTCCCAGGTGCTGGGGATGCAGCAGTTGTCAAGGCAGAAACGGCGCCTGCAGGGGCTTACTTTCCATTAGAGACCCACGGTGAACAAATTGAGTGATGGGGTGGTGACTTAGACACCTGGACCCACAGCTTTCTCTCTCCTTAGAGCCCCTGGTAGTCAAGTCTGTCCTCCCCCTGCTCCAGCCCAGGCACTGTCACCTGGGGGCTCAGTACATGAATTTTGACACTCTCTGAGCTAATGCTTGCTTCAGACAAGGAACCAAGAGGGAGGAAGAGGGAGGCTCCCGGGAAATCCTAGAACTGGATTTCTGCATTTCTGTAGAGGGGTGGATGGGGGTTTGGAGGCGAAGAGACGCTGCAGGGCTGAGGTGGGACAGGAAGGGAAGGGGAGTGAAGGCAGAGCTCCTGTACGCTGAGCGTCTCTGCCAAAGGTCTCGGCCTCAGACCCTTTGGGTGGCCAGGACCTGTCTGCATCCCTGGTGAGGTATGTGAGGATCATTCTGGGGTTCTGTATCTGCCTTGTGTCTGTCACTCCCCCCACTGTGTCCACATCTTGTATCATCCCTGGGCGTCCGGAAGCACCTGTCCACAGCAGCGGGCCATGTGAGGTCTTTCCCCTCTCTTTGCTCTTTCACCTGATACTCATGGACAGCTCCACCCAGGGCAAAAAGAGTGACCATGTGTGAGTAAGGGGTGTGGAGAGCTGGGCTGACGTGAGAGAGGCCAGAGGGCAAACTTGACGCTGGAGAAGAACCAGAATTTGAATCTCCTCCCAGAGCTCTGACCTCCAGTCACCCCGACTCCTTGTCCTGCCAGAAATCAGGTCTTCTAGAACCTGGCTGTTGCTCCCCACCTCCCAGGAGCCCTGAAGGCCGCCCTCTCTGGGTTCCCTCTCCCTCTGCGGGAGCTGGTTCGGGAGTCGGCCCCATCCCAGATCCCACCCCTTCTGCCGGCACCCTACCTGGCTCCATGACGCACCAGCTGCGGTCTCCTGTTATCAGGCCACTCCAGTGGGGTAGGGCGGCTCCATTTGCTTAAGGTTTAGTCCTGAGGGGCCCCAGCCCCCATGACGTCAAACCTAGTCCTATATAAGGTGAGGGGACCCCAGCCCACACAGCCCCAAGCAGCAGCCCAGCTCCGACATGGCCCAGCCGGCCCAATGCATCCGCTCTACCTTTGGCCTCCAGTGTTGCCTCCTCTTCCTTCTAGCTTCTTGGGAGGCAGGTAAGATGCCCTTGGAGGTGAAAGGGCCACCATTACACAGGGGGATAGAAGACAGAAAGGAGTTGTTTCTTAGAATTTATAGGGTTGAATGACCAATCATAGAAATGAACAGCAGAAGACTGCAATGGGAAGGGGAGTGGGTACGGGGCTGCTCCATACAATTGTCTGTGGTGTTCACTGCTCAAGTTTGCTGGCTAAGGGGCATGTAGGGGATGAAATCTAGCCTATGCTCTGCTCCTCAAGACATGGCTCCCCAGGCTTCTCCCAGCCAGACTGGGGCTTCTTCTAGGTTGCATAAAGATACAGTAGGGGCTGGAGGTCCTGGGGGGGGGCCAGCGGTGGGGACCTGACATTCCCTGAGCACCTGCAAGGGACTCACAGGTGCTGAGGGGCTTCCTCTCATTTCATCCCCTCACATCCCCTGAGGTGGTCAATAATAACTCATTTTATAATGAAGAGAGTGAGGCTCAGAGAGGCAAAGGGCTTGCCTGAAGTCATGGAGGCAAGCAAGGATCCCGACACCCTACAGCGCCTGCTGCCTTCAGGCGGCACTAGATGCCTTTCTCTGGCAAGAACTCATCCTGTGCTGCCCCGGGCTCCTGTCTGGGCTCCAGTCTTGACTCTGACCCTTTAATTAGTCTAGACTCCCACAGATCTGTCGAATGGGAAGGATGCTGCCTGGACAATACCGGGAGCTGATGCCTACTGAGCTTTTACTGTGAGCAGGACATTGTTCTAGACACTTCGTCCACGTTTACTTATTTACTCCTTGGTGCAGCTCGATATGATGTGGGCAGTTTTGTCCCCATTCTACAGTTGGGAAACATCCAAGGGCTTCGGTGAGAAGAATATGGAAAAGTTTGATGAGCTAAACAGACCCTACGAGATAAAGTGAAATTGCTGGATTAGTTCGTTAAGAAACAGTTCTGTGATTGGACCCAGGGAGCAGAGATGCCACACACAGGGGCAGTTTGGAGGGGGCCTGGGCCATTGGGAGGAGGGTCTTCACAAAGTAGACACGCAAAAATGGATTCAGAGAGACTCTATATACTGGATAGGGTCATCCATGGTAATGGCGTTGATGATCCCAAACCAGGGCCGGAAAGTCGTGAGCCTGGATGCTCCAGGCAGTATTTGGGGCAGGGCAGCCAGCAGCTTCTCCTTCCAGTGGTGTTTGACTGAGGGTGATATTAGAGGAAGTCCCTCCTTCCCTGAGCTGAGGGTCATGTTGGGGCCAGAGGGGACGGGGTGGGGACCTGGCAGATGGTGGACCACAGAGGCAGGGTGTGAGGAATCTTCCAGTTGTCTCCTCTACGTCTCAGCAGTGCCTTCTGTCTGAGCCCTGACTTGATGCCCTTCCCCCACCTTGAGGGTCTGGGGACAGAGACACCGGAGCCACCCTCAGTCGCCCAGTCTCCAGTCTCATCCACCTTCTCTTGCCCTTCCTGTCAGGCTGATTCTCCCACCTGCTGCTCTCCACCACCTTCTGTCTGTGCTGCTGCCCAGGAAGAGGCATATGTAGGGGGCAGAAGAGAATGAGTCATGAAGCAACTCCACAATACATTGACTTTTTAATTTTTTTTCACACATTCACTTTTGAAGGAGATTTGCTCTAGGGCACAGGACAGGAGCAGGGCAGACTTGAAAGCAGAATTCTGGAACAGGACACTCTGGGCTCTGTGGGTGTGGTCTGGGAGATGGCCGTGCTAGAGCCTGACTGGGCACGATGGAAGTGGGGGGCTGCAGGGCAAGAGCAACTGGATGCTCAGGCCCTGCAGAGAAGACAAATGGGTGCTAGGTGGGGAGGGCTTGAGGCTGGGGTGGGGTTGGGATGGGGTCAGGGTGGAACCAGGCTGTGGGTCAGGGTTGGGCACATGAGTGTGTCCAGCAGAGAGTGAGACCAGGGTAGGGAAGGAGGAGTGACGACTCCGGTGGATGAAGACCTTTAGCCCACAGTTCTGGGGCACCTCCTGTCACTTGTCTACAGGACCAGTCAATACCCAAATCAGATAACTAGATGTTGGAACCCCAGAGTCTGCATCACGCAGCCATAGAACCATAGGTGCAGAATGTCGATTAAACCTTCTCTGAGGGAAGCACAGGTGGAACTGGGGTCCTGCGGAGAATCTAAAAGGGCCATTTCCTACGATAAATTTTATTTGATTTAATTTCTACGACAAAAATAATGTATGTTCATTCTAGAAACTGGAAAATAGAGCATATTAGAAAGAAAGTCTCTCCTAATACTCCCTAGTCACCAAGGCAACCATTTGAGTGTATTTCTTTTTAGTCTTTTTACTGTGTCTGTGTTTTAGGTCACATCTGGAGCTTATAATGTATAGACATGTTAAGAAGCGTTTATCCATGTTATTGTAAATGGAATAAGCCATTTTCGAGGGGCAGGGCAGCAGGAAACACCAGAAATGCTCTTTTAGGGGAGGCTGCTCTGACAGAGACCCCAGGGCACAAGTCACTTAGCAGGAGATTTACCTTCTTTGCCAACAAGTGAATGAAGCAGATTGAACAGAATTTTGGAATTGTACATAGTTTTGATGTTGTGGGATTTATTTTCATTCTTTTATCCAGGCTGAGCATCCACCTCCAGTGTCTGGTGCTAAAGCCGGATTTTCCTCTCTGCCTCTACCTAGGTGACCAAAAAAGTTCTTTTCAGGCCATTGTTGTAGTCAGTGAAATAAGTGTCTCACGGTGAAAACTTCCTAGAGAAATAAAGTTGCTACTAATGTTAGACCTACTGGGGAGAAGAGATGATCTTCTCATCATGGGGTTTAGTCACTGATTTGCCTCACGGCTGCGCTCAGGACCAAGGCATCCCTTGAGCTTCCACTCCAGATTTTTTTTTTTTTTTTTTTGAGGAAGAGTAGCCCTGAGCTAACTACTGCCAATCCTCCTCTTTTTGCTGATGAAGACTGGCCCTGAGCTAACCTCCATGCCCATCTTCCTCCACTTTATATGTGGGATGCCTACCACAGCATGGCTTTTGCCAAGCAGTGCCATGTCCACACCTGGGATCCGAACTGGCGAACCGCAGGCCACCGAGAAGCAGAACACGCGCACTTAACCGCTGCGCCACCGGGCTGGCCCTCAACTCCAGATTTTACAATTGATGGTTCCACAGTGGTGTGACGTAGATCTGGAATTCTAAGATCTAGTTATCTGTGAGTCTAGCTACTGACTGTGTGGCTCCTGTGGTTCAACGACAACGGGTATCCCAGACCTGGTGGGCTGGAGCCCTTCTTTCAACATCTTTTCGTCTCAGGGGCTCACTTACTTAACAACAGAAGTTACCCCTTGGTCTTTCTACCACTGGAGGTCACAATATGTTTGTTTTTACTTAATGTGCATAACAAAAGGTTGTTGGCATGGCTTCTGGAGAGTTTTCATCAGTCTTAAAATATCCTCTTGTGCTGTCATTCCATGAATATCTATGAAGTACCTCCTATGGGCCAGACATTGGGGTAGACTGGAGACATAGCGATGAGTAAAACAAGAAAAATCCCTGCCATGGGAAATTAAACTGTATTGATATTAGAAAGTGTATCTTAGAAAGTGAAGCATGCTTGGTCGATAAAACACAGCAGGGGAAGCAGCCCAGGAATGCAGAGGGGCTGCTATTTTGAAGAGGTGGTCAAGGTAGGCCTCAAAGGCATATCGAACAGGTGGGTCAGGAGAAACACCTGGGCCTGCAGATGGCAGGAGGGCAGGGCCGTGGGCTCAGGCTCCCCTTACTACCAGCAGAAGAACGGGGCAAAGTATGAGATTGTTTCAAAGACTACAATTCGGACTCAACAATTTAAAGAGTCTTCTATGCTCCATACGTCCTTTGACCTTCACACTAAGCTGGTGCAGTTGACGTCATTGTTCTTTACATTTGAGGGCATGGGGCCTCAGAGCATTTAAGTGACCTGAGAAAGGATGCAAAGGTGGTGAGGGACAGAGCCTGGAATCTAATCCTGTCCTCTGATTCTTTCAGGCCAGTAGACTTTGCCACTCTGTGCTGCTGCCTGCTCATTTAGTCACTCTGTGGATATTTATTCATCCCTTATCACGTTGAAAAGCATCTGGGGTGTAGTGAGAAGGCTGACTCTGCCAATTACTTAATCTCTTTGAACTTCCTTTCCTTGCCTATAAAATAGCAAAGACCATACACTAGCCTCACAGGTTCACGGGGAAGATGAAATGAACAAATACATGAACAGCCTCCATCGGGGGTTCCACAAATGTCGGTGTTCTTCCTTCCCCAAGAGACTGGGCTGACCTATAGGCTGTATAGTGTGGTCTTGACTAGTGAGAGCCTGGACCCCAGAGCCCAGAATGTGTTTTCAAATTCTGGCTCAACCTCTTATTTGCTAGGTGTCCTTGGGGAGATTCTTAACCTCTCTGAACCTTGTTTCCTCATCTATAAAAAAGGGAGAATGACAAATAGTTCTCAACTTCAAAGAATTGTTGTAAAAAGTAAATGAGTTAACACAAGTCCTCATTTGTAGGACCTGCCTGTCTCATAGTAAATGCTCAAGAATTGTTGGCTCTTGTCATTGCTGTGCAATTCTGTGCAAGTCACCATTCCTCCATGACAACTCAAGTTACTCAGCTATAAAACAGAGGTTGACAGCTTCTCAGGCACCTTGTTGGGAGCTGTGAGATCAATCATCCTAGAAGAGAATCCAGAAAGAGAATATGTGAGGCCATCAGCTGAGTGCCTGGCCCAAAGAAGGTGCCCAATGAATGACACTATTATTGGCATTGCTGCCGAGGGAATCAGAGAAGGGAACTGGCATAGCGAAGTGAGGGCCTCACAGTTCAGCCCTCCTCTCTCTCCCCAGGCTCAAATCCCTTCAGGGTCTTGGACTTCTCTGCTACCCTCACCCTCTTCTCGTCCCACCCATGTTTCTTTCAAGGGCTGAGCTCCCCAGCCCCCAACTCTCCTTGTCAACAGGGAGTTGGGTGGACTCTGGTTTCCCGTGATTGGGAACCAGTCCAGGTTCTGGTTGCCACCTTGAGCTAACAGAAGCTGGAAATCTCAGTTATGTAACAACGCACTCTCTCTCACTGTTTGCTGCTCTCCCATCTCTCACCCTCCTGGCTGGATGTCAGTGACAGCTCCTTTGTCCACAGTGCGTGTTTTTTCAGGAATTAAGGCCCATATATGTTCATTGATAAGGGTGTTTTCCCTCACATCCTTAAACATAGTCAGTCCCTCTCAGAATCTAGCTGTCTCATTACCTCCCCTCGGGACCTCCGAGGAAATATCTTTTTCTTTCAAGAGGGCCACCTTCATCTATTCCAGATGGCTTTAGGTGGGTGAAGAGGGGTATCCAGTGAGGTCATAAGAGTTGAGTCATCTCATTGACTTCCCTGCTTCCAGACCAAACTTCATCACCAAAATGAATATTTTCCATCTCCCTCCTCTACTCATCCTCTATTTCTTTTCTTACCCTTCTATCACTCATCACCTGTGTCTACTTACTAAGCCCTATGGGAAGTTCTGCCAGAAGTCTTACCTCAGTCTCTCAGAAAGTTACATTTGGGATGGAACTGGAATATTATGGAAAGATGGAGATTCTGATATTTATTCCTGTTCCTTTCAGCTCTGCCACAGAAAGAAAACTCCATTCCATAAGTATATAACCCTAGAGGAGCACTTGTGGAGCAAAACGCCAGTCAATACTTGCTCTTGAAATCTTATGACTTGATAGGCAAGGCAGGGGGTAAAGGTTGACAGGCACTCAACAACTGTAATGTCAAGTTGAAAGTAGCAGGATGGAGTACTTAACAAAGAATGTTTTGAGCACTGAGATGAAGCTAGAGCTTATCTGCTTAGAAGGATCAGGAAAGATGCCATAAAGCTAGAAAGATCTGAAATTGAGAACTGAAGAGTAAAGATGGAGAAGGGGTGAGGTGGCATTCTGACTGAAGGCACAGCCTGAACAAAGATCCAGAGATGGGAGGTGAGAATGGGCTTGGATACGTTAGTATTCTGAGGAGACTGGCTGGGGAGATGTATCTGGGGTAATAAGGTATCCCTAGAGATGGAGGTGGGCAGAGAACATGGAGGAAGATTCTTATTTGCCTCTCTCCCTTCACAGGTGCTACCACAGTTCAAGAACTTCAGAAGACTGGTGAATCCCCAACATCTGATCATATTCTCCCTCCCACTCCAAGCCCTGTTTATACTACTCTCTCTGACCACACTGCTCTTCATTCAGGACACAGCCCTGCAGACCTCCCCAAATCTACAGAAACCCATCAACCAAAACGCTGTTGCAATACCACACACAGTTCCAAGCTGATTCACAAATCTATAGATAACTCTGGGAGCTCTACAACTCATCATGAAGCTCCTCCCACTTCTGAACAAAACCCCAGCAATCAAGGAAAAGACACAGTTATCCGGAACAAACGCTCTGCAGATTTTAACTCCACTCAAACAGATAAAGGATCGTCAAAATATCCAACCCCAGCACCCAAGAGCAAAACGACTTGTCGTAAGTCCAAAACAACCAAACAAATTGTAACAAGAAACTCAGCTGAAACCATAACAACTTTGGAAAAGACTATCATTACTTTAGTCAGTAAAAGCACATCCTCACACAAGACCACAAATCCTTCCCACAACTCGTTCAATTCAGAGACGAATAAAACACCCACATCTACCTCAGAAAAAACCACAACTGCCACAAGCACACCATACCAGGGTACACGAATCTCAGGGAGGTCAGAAAGAGCTGATGATCACACAACAACTGCTAATTACAGACCTACAGTTGACTCAGATAAGAAACTGATAAGGACTACAGAAAACATAAAAGACACATCAGCGACTGAGAAGACCACACAAACTCCAGAAAAGCCTACAGAACAGGGACAAGAGACCATGGCGGCTCACAGGAAGACCACAAGAGCCTCAGCAAAGCCCACAGAACAGCGACAAGAGACCACAGAGGTCCATGAGAAGACCACGAGAGCCCCAGTAAAGCCCACGGAACAGAGACAAGAGACCACACTGGCCCACGAGAAGATCACGAGAGCCCCAGCAAAGCCCACAGAACAGGGACAAGAAACCACAGAGGCCCACGAGAAGACCGCGAGAACCCCAGCAAAGCCCACGGAACAGAGACAAGAGACCACACTGGCCCACGAGAGGACCACGAGAGCCCCAGCAAAGCCCACAGAACAGGGACAAGAAACCACAGAGGCCCACGAGAAGACCACGGGAGCCCCAGCAAAGCCCACAGAACAGAGACAAGAGACCACAGAGTTTCACGAGAAGACCACGAGAGCCCCAGCAAAGCCCACAGAACAGAGACAAGAGACCACAGCAGCCCATGAGAAGACCACAAGAGCCCCAGCAAAGCCCACAGAACAGGGACAAGAAACCACAGAGGCCCACGAGAAGACCGCGAGAACCCCAGCAAAGCCCACGGAACAGAGACAAGAGACCACAGAGGTCCATAAGGAGACCATGAGAGCCCCAGAAAAGCCCACGGAAAAGAGACAAGAGACCACAGAGATCCACGGGAAGACCACGAGAGTCCCAGAAAAGCCCACAGAACAGGGACAAGAGACCACAGCGGCCCATGAGAGGACCACGAGATCCCCAGGAAAGTCCACAGAACAGAGACAAGAGACCACAGCAGCCCATGAGAAGAGCACGAGAGCCCCAGCAAAGCCCACAGGACAGAGACAAGAGACCACAGAGGTCCACGAGAAGACCACGAGAGCCCCAGCAAAGCCCACAGAAAAGAGACAAGAGACCACAGAGGTCCACGAGAAGACCACGAGAGTCCCAGCAAAGCCCACGGAACAGAGACAAGAGACCACACTAGCCCACGAGAGGACCACGAGAGCCCCAGCAAAGCCCACAGAACAGGGACAAGAAACCACAGAGTTTCACGAGAAGAGCACGAGAGCCCCAGCAAAGCCCACAGAACAGCAACAAGAGACCACAGAGGTTCACAAGAAGACCACGAGAGCCCCAGCAAAGACCACGGAACAGGGACAAGAGATCACAGCGGCCCATGAGAGGACCACGAGAGCCCCAGCACAGCCCACAGAACATGGACAAGAGACCACAGCAGCCCGTGAGAAGACCACGAGAGCCCCAGCAAAGCCCACAGAACAGCAACAAGAGACCACAGCAGCCAGTGAGGTCACAACAGTCTCAGAAAAGCCCACAGAACAGCAACAAGAGACCAGAGCTGCCCACAAGAAGACCACATGTGCCCCAGTAAAGCCCACAGAACAGAGACAAGAGACCACAGCAGCCCACAGAAAGACCACAGGAGCCCCAGCAAAGCCTACAAAACATGTAGAAAAGACCACATCGGCCACTGAGACCATAAAAGCCCCAGTAAAGCCTACAGAAAACCCAGCAGCCACAGAGACTACAAGACCTCCAGTCGAGGTCACAGGAGACAAATCTATCACTAATACCTCTCCTCATCCAAAAAAACCTGAGGTTACCCATCAGGTGCCCACTGGTTCTTTTGCAGCTACAACATCCAGCCTGGAGCTGGGTTCCATCACGTCGGAAGCCCCAGCCAATAAGAGCCAACCAAATCAGAACAAAGATGGCTCAGAGGGAGGTCTCCAGACTGCAGAGAGCGAGGAGAAGGATTCATTCCCTTCATGGGCCATAGTTATTGTGATCCTATTGGCTGTGATTCTCCTCCTGGTGTTCTTTGGCCTGATCTTCTTGGTAAGGGACAGGGATGCCCCATAAGATGAACCTATGGGATAGGGAGTTGGGGAGAGGTTACAGATCGGAACTAGAGGCAATAATGAGTCTAGGAAAAGAGGCATGGTGGGAGGGATGGTAATAGAGGGGTAGTGGTGGTGAAAGATGGGGAAAGACAATAGATTTATGGGACATGAAAAGTAGAACTGGAGAGGAAGCTGTGACTGAGAAAAAAGGATGTCAAGTAGGGGAAATTTGGGTGTTGGTGTGGAGTCTGGCATGTGAGAATATGAGGGATATGAGGATATGAAGATAAGGAAAATAGGACAGAGGAGGGAATTAGAGATGAAGTCTGGGACTCAATGTGTTGGATCTGGGGCTGGAATAAGGATCAAGGTTGGATGGAATCTTGGGAAAGGAGCATACCAAAGGTCCAGGAAGAGGGAGAATAGAATCAAAGGGCCTGAAATAGAGGTGTTGAGGAAAGCAAAGGGCATGGCAGATGGTACTCATTCCTCCTTTCTCCTCCCAATCACAGGTCTCCTACATGATGCGAAGACGCCGTGCACTGATCCGGAACACTGAGGACAATGACCCAGAGAATGATGTGGGCCCCAATTCCTATCCAGTCTACCTGATGGAGCAGCAGACTCTTGGCATGAGCCAGATCCCTTCCCCACGATGATCTTTCAGACAGCGCCCACCCCAGCTCTTCCATGCCTTACCCCTCTCCTGGATAAGGAAATAGACTCACAATTCCTATTTCCTGAACTCCAGGAAGGGCAAAGTACTGACAGTTAACTGCATTGACCCTTCATCTGCTGTGTTCTTAATGAAAGTGGTCAAGGGATGAGGTGATAAGCAAGAAGGATGTGAGTTTGGGGGATAGAAAAGAAAGAATGAATAATACAAGCAAGTGTTCTCTGTAGAAGATGATGGTCTGAAAGTGAAAAGGTGTTTCATGGACATATCGAATGGGAACCAATCAGGACCCTGATTTCTGAGAGGCGCAGCACAGCTGAGGGAAGTTCAGGGTTAGAAGGCTATACTCCAGATCTGACTGTGAGTTGGGATTATGGGAAGGCGGAGACAGGAAAGGGTGCCTGGGTTTTAGGACTAATCTATATTATTTTCATCTACTATTACTTAGAGTTTGTGTGTAAACAGGCTTGTCTTTGAGTTCCCAGGGCTTGCCCCCTACCTTTTTTTTAATGAAAAAAATAGGATCTGAGAAGAAAAGAGGATTTATTTCCTTCTTCACCCTCTCCATTCCCAGGAGAAAGGAAAATTCCAGAAAAGTTCATAAATATCTCTCACCCAGATGGTTCTTCCCTCTTCCTCTCGCATCCCTTCGTTTTTCTAAATGTCTACAGAGGGCACTGTTGGTTTGGCTTGCTGAGCTGTGGGCGGGCACGCTGGGAGGGACTTTCGTTTGGTCTCATCCATTGATTCCCATCCCAGAGCTTCTGTGATAGTGTTCTCCACTCAGTATTTATTTTCCCGTCTCTTCCACCAAAAGCCAGTCCCGGCTCTTTCCTGTAGGAGTCACCCATCTTCTCCACTACCTCATCCTCTTTCCTCACACCTTCCCCCCAGATTCTGCTTTTCCTCCATGTAGGCATTTCATCTGTGTATGTTTTCTAGATTTTCTCTCCAACTTATTAAAGCCTTTTTCCCCTTATTCCTGGTTGTGCAGAAGGGGAAAGGGAGTCGACAGATGTCAGCTTCCTTCTTTCTATTGTTCTTATTATAATAAAATGTAAAATATTTATAAAGTAAGGACATTATAATTATTGGATTATAAGTTGGGAGAAAGTCCTGACTGACGTTCTTGGCTCTGGCTGTGACCTCACAGATGGTCTCGAGCAGGAGCGGCTGCAGGACAGGAATTTCCTGGAGGGTGGAGGAAGTGGAGGTTGATTGTCTATTGCTCCTAAAGTGCCTCATTACTGGATTTAGATCAGAGCCGGCCTGAGTTCATGCTGGACTTATTTGCATGGTGACAAAATGAGGAGAAATTTTGTTAATTAATAAGCAAGTATTTGTAAGCACCTATTATACATTCTGTTGAGGATTATAAAGAAGTATAAGACATAGTTCCCACCGAAGACACAAATAAAGGAAAATTAAAATTAAATAATTCAATAAGAATTATCACAAGGCAGTACTACACAGAAGAAATCAAGACTCTAATGAAATAAACCCAATATTTACGGGCATCTACCATGTCTTATACTTATGTTAGGACACCAGCCCTGCTTCCAAACCATTCCGTGCCCGAATGTCTTTGCCAGCAGAACCACTGCCCACCTCCACGTGGCCTTGGCTGATCTCATTCTTACCAGAGGAGGATGGCATCAGCATCTTTGCTGACCAGAGAGGCACCCTAGTTTGCCTCAGGTCTTCCAACCTCAACTCTATCCAGAATCAAATAGCAGGGTCACAAGTCGCTATTTGCTGCTTTTGGTAACCCCCTTTGCGGGAAGCTGGAAGTTCTGTTACAGACAGTAAGCCTAATCTGGACACTCATGTCACTGAATTCTCTGCCAGGGCCCAGCTCTGGGCTGGCGGGCCCTCAGGCTTGAGGGTCTCTCTGACCCAACACAGAGAATCTCCCAACAGAAATCGACTCTGCTAAGGGCAGGATTGTAGCTTGGGTGCCAGAAAGGAGGCCTGCCAGGTGCCAGAGGGACCCCAGACTTAAGTCCCTGGAGAGAGCCTTAAGCCAGAGAGGGACACTGGGGTTCTGGAAGAGGGCTGGGGTGCTTGAGAAAAAAGGTGGAGGATGCTGGGTTTTTAGTTGTCTGGGCAGATGGTGACTCAGCTTGTGACAGCTGCCAGGACAGAAGAGTCACTTGCCCTGGGAGGAATGCAGATATCCCCTAACCCCAGCCTCCAACCATTGAATTTCCCCAGCCTAGACCTTAATTAAAAGACCAAAATCAAATAAGGCAAAAATGCCTCTGCCTCTAGAATGCCAAATGTCCGACCAGACCTACCCCTCCCCTGCGAAGGCACCAAAATGAAGCACTGGGGCCAAAGGGTGTGTGTTTGGGGCGGCGGAGGGGGTGGGGGGCGGTTCTTCATCTCGCAAAAGCAAAAGGGGACTACAGCTCCGACGCTCAGCGGGTGGTTGTCTCCCTCCCCTTCTCTCCCTCGCCCCTGATAGTGATCACTTTGCAATCTAGCAGGGAGTCCTTTAACAAGCTCCAGGGCTGCGCCCTCATTAGGGAAAATTACTTAACAAGTGGCCAGGGAGGGAATAGGCGTCGCCATCACACGTTTATCGCCCCGGGCCCCCGGGAGAGATCACATCCTGGGGAGCGAGTGCCCAAGACCCCCCAGGGCAGAGGGGCGAGCCCGGGGCAGGCCGGGCGGGATCTGGGGTCGGGGCGCCGACAGCTGCGGTCCCTAAGGGAGAGGTGATCGGAGCAGCGGGGGGAGTCCGCCGCCCTCCCTCCTTCCCTCGAGGCTCCACTGGGCCGCGTCTCCCGGATCTCGCTCGCTAACTGGGCGGATTAGTGGCTCGCGGCCGCCGGCTCCGGGGCGTCAGCTCGAACCGGGCTCGGGGAGGGGAGGAGCCGCCGCCCAGCCAGTGCGCTCGCGGATCCTGCCTAACGCCCTCCTCCCGCCCCCACAGCCCCTGCCGGGGAGGGGTCTCGGGCGCATGCCCTCCTCCCGCCTCGCTCTCCTGGGTGGCAGAGCTCGTCCCCAGCTTCCTGCCGTCAACGCCAGACTGCCAGGCCTGGGCTTCGTTTCTCCCCGCACACCATCGATAACGAAACAGTAACGAACGTTTGTGCTGTTTTCCAGTACATCACATCCTGTCATCCTCCAATAACCCTGTGACTTCTTTCTTATTAAACTTGCTTTGCGCATGAGAACACCGAAGTCAGAGAAGTGCCTTGTTCATATCCACACAGTCCCACGGAACAGAGTTTATTCATTTTCTCTAAATCTCAATTTCACCTTGTTCCTTCGCGGAGCCAGGTTCCAGGTAACAGCAGCAGCATGGCCTGGAAGGGTCGGATGCTATAGGGACCACCTAAGGAAGGGAGTGTAAATGAGGTTGATGCAAGAGTGACCGGCTCCTTCTTCCAGAGGCCGGGTCTCTCCGTTCAGCGCCTTGGACTCTAGAGTCTTGTTCTTCTTCTCTGGAGTCAGCACCCAGGGCCAGGGTCTTTCCTGCCAGCCTGTTGCCTTCCAAGACTCATTAACCGGCCTCATGGTCACAGGTTCTCCATCCTCCCCTCTCACTGCCCCGACCCCCTTGCAGCCGCCCCTAGACGTGAGTGCGACACAGGAAGGAGAAGACCCAATGATTTGGGAGCCCGTCACCTTGATTTTTCTCCCCTCTGCCTCCTACAAAGGCCTCTGTCCCAGAAATGAGACATCCCCGGAGAAAACAGGTTTTTGCTGACCTCTGTCCCCAAGGGTGGGTCTCCTCTCCCCTGACAGGTTTGATCCCCTTGTTCTTTCCCCTTCCCTGTTCCTCCCCCCATAAATTGCTGGGGATGTCCCTCCCAGGAGAGGCAGGGCCCAGAAGTTAAATGCCACAGCTATGGCCAAGTGAAAAAAAAAAATTGAGCAAGACATAATGTGGGAGCAGCTCTCGGAACCCAGGAGTCCAGCGCTCCCAGTCCCTTGCTCCCTACTACCATGGAACTTACGCCAACTGATCTTACTCGTCCCAGAACCCTGGCCCTGGCAAACTTTTAATTCTTCCTGAAACTTCGTGTTCCATTGAGACGCCAGGCATCAAGTCCTCCTCTGCAGCCCATCTCTGCTCTAGAACCCAGGCACTCTAGATAACAACTTCCCAAGTGGATCATTTCAAGACGAGGAGAGGGAAATTATCTCCTGCCTCCTGCATTCAGGATTCTCTGTGGAATCCCGGGGCCTGGTAAGTGAATTATCCACCAATCACAGAGGACTTGGAGGCCACAAAAAGTCAGGAGGAGACAAGGGTCCCCAGGCATTCTGCTTGCATATTCTCATTCCTTCTCTGGAAGCAAAGATGGTGAACTTCTTTTTGCCCATTTCTGTGAAAGTCAATACTGTCCCGAGCCCCCAGTGACCATGATTCTGACTCCCACCTTCATCTTGCAGCAAATCCACCTTTCTTCTCTCCCTCCAACCCTCCGCTATAAGCATGAGCACAAATAGCAGCAGTGTTTTAATTTCCCTTAGAATCCTGGAGTATAATAGCTGCTTGATAAATGTTTTGTATCTAATTTGAAAATCCTAGTTTTGATATCATCCTTAATTCCTTATTAGAGCTAGGCTCCAATAAAGTCTAAATAAGGCCCACTCAAATAAAAATATCCCTTCCAGAAATGCTGCCTAAATTTAAATCCTTGGTCAACTCTCATAATCCTTGGATGAAGACACACATGGAGGGATCACAGAGATCTCTGGGCTAAGGGAGTTGTGAGTGAAATTAGCCCAAGGAGAAGCAGAGTCTGGGCTCCTATGTTCCTAGCAATTTCACCTGACTTCTCTCCTAGACTCTTTCATAATTCCAAGTTTCTCTTCTTAATTATAAAAACCCAATGTCAAACAACTTAGAAAGCCCCTTCGCTTCCCCCGTAGGATGGAATGCCTGAAAAGGGAGTGGGCTGGGTAGGTGTGGAATCGACAGAAATAGGCCTAGGCGGAATAAACAGGAGGACTTTAATTTTTTTTTCCTTTTTCCTTTGATGTTTGTTTCTTGCGTCTTCTCTCTGCTCTCTCCCAATGACTATCTCCTGGAGGCCACTGTCTTGCACATCCTGTTCTCTTTCTCCTCCCAGCGTCTCTGTGAGCCTGTTCATTTTGATCTATTATTGCTGCAGATGACTTCCAGACTCATCTCTAGCCTGTCCTTGTGCTGAAATCCAGTCCTCTATTTCCAGGGTTTTTTTCCCATAAAGTCTTCACTTGGATGTCATGCCATATTGAACATGGCACTCACAGGTTCCTTCAGCAAACATTTTTGGAGTATCTGCTCTGCGCTAGGTCTGAAGATACATCAGCCAACAAAGCAGTGACAGGTCTTGTCTTTGAGGAGCTCACAGTCTAAAGGGAAAGGCAGATAGCACACAAAGAAGGACGTATAAATAAAAGAGGTACAAGTGTGCGAAAATGCTGGCAGGCACCACCTCATCTTCTCACCATTAGGTCTGTAAAATCACACCCATCTGCATCCATTCTCTCCTTCCCTTCTCCCCCCTTACAAGGGAAGAGTGTCCTTCCACCTGGGCTTGGTTCCCCTCCCACCCCTCCTGCCCTCTCAGTGGGTTTCTCCTCCCCCTCCCACACTTTTTCCTTCTACCTCTCCAGGGTCCTTCCCATCAACATCCAAACACACTCTAGAACAGTAGGCACAGGAATCACCTGGAGGAGATTATTTTTATGTTTTTATACGTTATTTTCACTAAGACATAATTGACATATATTAATTTCAGGTGTGCAACATAATGATTAGATATTTATATGTATTCCAAAATGATCACCACAATAGGTCTAGTTAAAATCCATCACCACACATAGTTACAAAATTTTTTTCCTTATGATGAGAACTTTTAAGATCTACTCTCTTGGCAGCTTTCAAATATACAGTACAGCTTTATTAACTATGGTCACCATGCTATACATTACATCCCCTGACTTATTTATTCTACAACTGCAAGTTTGTACTTTTTGATTCCTTTCACCCATTTTGCCCACCTTCTGCACCCCACCTCTTGGCTTCCACCAAGCTGTTCTCTGTGTCTGTGAGTTCATTTTCCAGAAGAAATTCCATGTATAAGTGAGATCTTGGGTACTTTCTTTGTCTGACTTATTTCACTTAGCTAATGCCCTCAAGGTCCGTGTTGTAGCAAATGGCAAGATTTCCTTCTTTTTTATGGCTGAATAATATTCCATTGTATATTCATGAGATTATTTTTTGAATGCAGGTTTGGTCCCTGTCCTTTGGGATTCCTAAGTCAGTAAGTTTGAGGTGAGGGCGTCTCCAGGCAATCCTGATGCCCATGGTCCAGGGGCCCCACTTTGAAAAGCTCTACTCTTCCAGCATCCATCTTAACAGCTCATATTTTTCCCAGCTCTGCCCTCTCTCATTGCCAAGTTTCTTGAAATAATTCCTTATAAACGCTATCTCCATTTCATCATCTCCTACTCACTCTGTGTATGTTTCCTTTGCAAATTTTACCAGAGTAATTCATGTAAATAGTTTTAAAAGTCCAATAGTCCTACAGGCCTCTTATAAAAACCAGCCATCTCTGATGCAGCCCCTCCTTTTCACGCCTGACTCCTGCTCTCCAGAGGCACCAACTTCCAGCTTTTAGCTTTTTCTCCTGGTATTTGCACCTACAGATTTAAACATCATACCCATACTATATTGCTATTCATAGGTATTTAACAAAGACCTTGAATGCATCTTTTATTGGGCTAAATACTATTGTAAAGCTCGAAATAGCTTCGTGTCCCAATTTCACCTCTGAAGTAGTTTAATAATTTATATGTATCCAATATCATGGGGGATAAATATCCTTTTCAGAACAAAACAAATTTTTAAAATCCTAATTAATTTTCTCATCAGTGAACTTCGCTTTTGGCACCAATCATTAAATAAAATGAAAAGGAAATTCTTGAATAGTAAATCGCAAGAGCCCAAGAGAGAATATCCATGCCTATTGCCCTATTTATTCAGAATGTAATTTATCTAGAATTTGGCTCACAAATTTAAAAATCAACTGTATGAAAGCATGACGGTACATTTCTTTTAACTCCGGCTGGTGTCTTAGGAAAGCTCTTAGAGAAACGAAGAAAACTTTCCCAGATAGTGGACGCAGATGGGTGATTTGGGGAATCAGTAAGTAAAAATGACAGTCTTTATTAGCATTTAAAACCATGGCTTCAATGAAGTATGGAAAACTCTTAGACAAGCTCCAAGTCCCTGAAATGGCATGGCACCTTTTTTTCTTTTCTTTTTTGCAAAGAGAAATACTAGCACAGTCCTTCTGAATATCCATCTTCCTCTTCCTCAGCTCTGTAGTGAGGACACAGGCTTATTTCCTCCTCTTCCTTCTCCTCCTCTTCCTCTTCTTGTAATTCTTTTTATAATTCTCCTTCTAATTCTCCTCCTGCTCCTTCTTTTTCTTAAATTTTTTTTATTGTGGTAAAATATGCCTAACATAAAATTTACCATTTTAACGATTTTTAAGTGCAGAGTTCGGTGGCGTTAGGTATATTCACGTGGTTGTGCGACCATTGCTGGTGGTTTCTTCTGGATCCCCTGCTGGACCCACCACATTCAGGCCCAGTTCAGCATAATCTCTAATCTCTGTCCATGCACTTGAAACGTGAAGAGGTGCAGACCTCTGACGCTGCAGCTTGGTCTTGCTGGTCATACCCTTCCAGAAGCTGTCCTGGGGCAGCACAGCTGTCACTCCCATAGGCCCTGGTGTGCTGGAGCTCTCCCCGACACAGCTTTCTGCGGCCATGTAGTCATTTCTGTGTAGGTGAACTAAGACTTGAGCAACTGTTTTCTTATAAACGGTTGGATAATTTGAATTTCCTTATAAATATTTTTTTCTTTCTGAACAGGGTGCCGTCTGATCAATGCTGCATCCTTGTGCTAGCAGTCTTGAGGCTTTTCCTAAGCATCCAGCTGCCTGCCCAAGTGCTCCTCATTTTCAGACGTGTTGGCTGTCTGTTGACATAATCGTACTGACTTCTCTGGATCTACATTTCCTGCAAGCTTTCCAGCTCATTCCAGTGCCGGCTGTGTTCCAATGCCTCCAGGGCTGCTCTATTGGGAGTGCTGTTTTCTAGAAACGTTACGCTGGCTTTCTCAATCAGTTGGTAGCTTCTGCATCTCCTTCAACATCATGCTGGTTTGCTCAGAAGCTCTGCTTTTCCATATTCGGAAGTGGCACTGTCATAATCCGGCTTCCATTTGCAAACAACAGTTTTCAGGTATTTCTCTGCTTTGACAAGGTTGTTCAGCCCCTCATTTCTCTTTTGAGCTGCCACCTCCACAGTCCGTCCCTGACAAGGAGGGTGACAGAGCCTCTTCCTTTAGGCCCATGAAAGAGCTCCAGTCATCTATTCATAGATTTTTCATTTCAGACATTATCTGTTTGCTTATTCATTGTCTCTCTCTCTCACTTGAATATAAGCTCCCTATGTACTTTTTTGCCACTGTGTCCCATGCCTGGCATGCCACATGACTCATAGAAGGTTCGTAAGGAATTCTTTTTTTTTTTTTGGTGAGGAAGATTGGCCCTGAGCTAATGCCTCTTGCCAATCTTCCTCCTTTTGCTTGAGGAAGATTGTTGCTGAGCCAGCATCTGTGCCAATCTTCCTCCACCTTGCAGGTGGGATGCCGCTGCAGCATGGCTTGATGAGCTGTGTGTAGCTCCACACCCAGGATCTGAACTTGCCAACCCCGGGCCACCCAAGTGGACCACGTGAACCTAACCACTACTCTACTGGACCAGCCCCTCAAGGAATATTTTTGAGTGGATGAATGAGAAGTCCTGGACGCAGAGTGCCTAACAGAGAGAAATTTAGACTCAACTCCCAGATTCTCTCTAACCCATTCCCACTGCTACTATTTGGTCTACACTTTATACTTAAAAAATAAATAAAGGAAAGAATCAAGTAATCATCCCAAGGCTCCTTCACCCCTAGCATTTCCTTGTGTCTCTCCACTGAGAGAACTTTTACGAACTGCCTGATGCATCAGTTCTGACCTCGACTGCCTAAAGAACCCTGCAAAATCTGGTCTCACCTCAACTTTACAGCCCGACTGCCCTCAGTTGGTGCATTGGAACCTGCAGGCTTTCCTCAGGTGGGGACGGCGTGCTGAAAGCCCCAGAGTGAAGGGGGGATTTACGCTTGAGGGTCTCTGCTGAAGGAGCCCTCCCATTTTGGTGTAAGCTCCTCGTTACTTCGACCCAGCCAAGGGAATGCTGCTGGGAAGATCAGTCCAGATGACCTTGATGGGGTTTTCAAACAGCACGATTTCTCCTTCCTCTGAGCTCCAACTGTGCTTAGTGTTAAAACACGCAAAGAGAGACGATATACAGTTTCTGTTTGGTTGCCTTCTTAACATGCGCTAGATTCGAAGATTCACCTAGGCGAGTATAGCGTCAAAAAAAAAAAAAAAAAAAAAAAAAGCTGACAACTCTGATTAGCAATGTTCTGGAATGAAGGAGAAAGTGCAAAGGAGATTGGTCAAATGATTCATTCATTCAATACAGAAGCACAGCTGAATCAGCATTCAGGCCCATAATAGTCACATTTAAAAAAAAGGAAGAGGAGGAGAAAACTATAAATGCTGCAATCTCTAAAGTACGGTTTTCACATGAGGGGTTAACTTTAATCTAGATACCAGTGGTTATGCTGACTTAAAGGAAACAGGAAAAAGAGATATGCACAATGCTCTTAATTAGATATGAAAAATGCAAAAGTGAGTGTCGCACCTGAATAAAAATTGATGTATTTCAGAAAGGACTACAGTCCTTGGGTCGACCTCAGCCTCTGACCCCTCCACATCCTTCACCACAGCTTCCAGGCATACAACCAAGGCCACCACAGCCCAAGGGACCACTGCAGAGTCTGTGTCCACAACGGGCTCTTCTACAGGGCAGAGCAACTCAGCCTGTCAGATCATCACAGCCTCCACCACAGCTTCTGAGACCGCTATAAGCTCTGAAACAACCACCACCACCACCACAGCCTCTGAGGTCACCACACCCTCCACCACAGCATCTGTGCCCACCATGACCTCTACCACAGCCTCTGAGAGCATCAGGGCCTCCATAATGTCTGTGCCCACCACAGTCTTCACCACAGGCCCTGAAACCACCAAAGCTTCCACAGAGGCTCTAAGATCATCTTGTCCTCCACCAAAATATCTGTGTCTACCAGAGCATCCAACACAGACCACAACGTCTGTGCCCGTCACAACTACCACGATAACATCTCTGCCCACCACATTCTTTACAATGGTCTCTGAAATCACAACTAGTTCTGGGACCACCATAGCTTCCACCACAGCCTCAGGGGCCACTGCAGAGTCTGTGTCCACAAAGGGCTCCACCATAGGCTCTCAGAACAACTCAATCTCTCAGACCATCGCAGCCTCCATCATGGACTTTGAGACCACCATAGGCTCTGAAATGACCACAACCATCGGCACGGCCTCTGAGATCACCACATGCTCCAGCATCTGTATCCAACATGACCTCTACCACAGCCTCTGAGAGCACCAGGGCCTCCACAGTAATGGCTGTGCCTACCACAGTCTTCACCATGGCATCTGAACCTACCAAAGACTGAGACCACCAAAGATTCTGAATCTACCACAGTTCCTCTCACAATTTCTGAGGCTGTCAGGTCCTCCCCCACAGCATCTCTGCTTATGACAGTCTCTACTCCTGCCTTTGAATTCACTATGGCCTCTACCATAGTCTCTGAGACAACTGTGTCCTCCACAATAACATCTGTGCTCCTCACAGCCTCCAACACAGGCTCTCAGAACCCAACAGCTTCTGAGACCACCATGGCCTCCACCACTGACTATAGTCTCCACTGAAGCCTCTGAGATGACTCTTGCCTCTGCCATTACATCTGTGTCCACCGTAATCATCACCACAGCCTCTGAGACCACCAGTGCTTTCACCACAGCTTCTGAGATCATCATCCCCACTACCAAAATGTCTGTTCCAACTACAGACTCCAGCACACCCTCTGAAACCACCATAAGTTCTGCAACCACCTCAGCCTCCCAAACAAATTCTGAGACCCTCAGTTCCTCCATTATAGTATCTGTGCCAATGACAGCCTCTATCCCAGCTTCTTGGTCCACTGTGGCCTCCAACAAGGTCTCTGAGACCACCACAACCTCCACAATAACATCTGTGCCCACGATAGTCTATGCCAGGACATCTGAAACCACCACAGCCTCTGAGAGCACCAAGGGTCTGAATCCACCACAGCCTCCACTATAACATCTGAGATCACCTTGCTCTTTACTCCAGCATCTGTGCCTGTTACAGCCTCTGTGATGACATCTATGCCAGCCACAGTCATCACTATGGGCTCTGAAACCATTGCAGGTTCTGAGGCCACCTCAGCTTCCCTCACAGCCTCAAGGGCCACTGCAGAGTCTGTGTCCACAGTGGGCTCCACCACAGGCTCTGAGAGTTACATGGTCTCCACCACAGCATCCGTGCCCAACACAGCCTCTACCACAGATTCTGAGACCACTATAAGCTCTGAAATGACCAAAAACATCATTATAGTCTCTAAGATCACCATGTGCCTCATCACAGCATCTGTGCCCATCATAACATTTACCATAGCTTCTGAGACCACCAGGGTCTCTATGATAACATCTGTGCCCACCACAGTCTTCACCACAGCCTCTGAAACCACCATAGTTTCTACCAGAGTCTCTGAGACCACCCAGAGTCTCTACTCCAGCCTCGGAGCCCACTATGACCTCCAACATAGTCTCTGAGACCACTATATCCTCCACAATAACATCTGCGCCCACCACAGCCTCTACCACAAGCTCTAAGAATACAGCCTCTGAGACTGCCATGACCTCCACCACCACTTCTGAGACCACCATGGCACCTACAACAGCCTCGGAGACAATGACAGTTTTCACTAAAGCCTCTGAACCACCTGGAGAGTCTGTGCCCTCCACAACTACTCCAATGCCTGCTGAGACCACCACAGCCTCTGTGCCCACCACACCTACCACCATAACATCTGTTCCCACTACAGTCCACACCATGGCCTCTGAATCCACCACAGTCACAGCCTCTACTATAACATCTGAGATCACCTTCCTCTCTACCACAGTGTCTGTGCCCACCACTCCCTCCATGATAATGTCTGTGCCCACCACCGGCTTCACCACAAACTCTGAGACCTCCACAGCTCTGAAAAGATCACAACCATCACCAAAGCCACTGAGGTCACCGTATTCTCCATCACAGCATCGGTGTCCACCGTGAACTCTGTCATAGCCTCTGAGAGCACCAGGGCCTCCATGATAACATCTGTGCCCATCAGGGCCTCTGAAACCACCACAGGCTCTGAGACCCCTGTAACTTTCTTTACAACCTCTGAGACCACCATGGCCTCCTCCTCAGCCTCTGAAGCTATCATGGCTTTCATCATGGCCTCTGAAACTACTGCATCTTCTACTAAAATGTCTATATCCAGCACAGCCACCAGCACAGGCTCTGAGACAGCTATAGTCTCTACCAAAGCTTCTGTGACAACAGCCTCAACCACAACCTCTGAGAGCACTGCAGTGTCTTTGTCCACCACACACTCTGAGATCACCACAGCCTCCACCTTAAGATCTGAGACCAGCATGGCCTATAGTACAGCTTCTGAGGTCACTTCAGAGTCTGTTAGCAGTGTGGCCTCCACCATAGTCTCTGAGTCCACCTTGCCATCCACAATAACATCTGTGAGCACCACAGCCTCCAGTACAGGTTCTGAGACCATCAAGTCCACCACAGCTTCCTCATCAGCATCTCAGCTCACCACAGGTTTGTCTATTTTGCCTGTGCCTACTACAAACAGCACTGTATTTTCTGAAACCCTGACTGTCTAAACCACAGCCTCTAAGAGCACCACAGGCTCCTTCTCAATGTCTGTGCCCACCATATTCTCCTCCATAGTTTCTGGGGATGCTAAAGCTCCCACCTCACCTTCTGGACCCACCACAGCCTCAGAGGTCACCACAGCCTTCACTTTGGCCTCATTGCCCCTCTTGGCCTCTACCTCCACCTTTGGGGCCACTGCAGTCTCCATCAGTGTCTCTAGACCTTTCACAATCTTTTCTGCCACCTTGGTGTCCACTAGGACCGCTGACTTTTCTACTCAATCCATCACCAACACAGCTGTATCAGGTACTAACTACCACATCTTCTCTAATCACACACCTTTACTCCAGTGATAACCACCACCTTTTCACCTGTTTTTGTCATTTCTTCTCTGGATTCTAGTCAAGCCACCATACCTGTTACATATAATTTTGTTTCCTTTTCTTCAGTCCTACTTATTTCTGCTCTGGCCTCATCTCCTTTTGTTTAGTGTCCATCGTTTCCATCCCAATCAGAAATACTTGCTTGCAAATATTCCCCCCACCACCAGTTAATTATAGTCCATCACTTCTGCCTACAGAAAACTCATCTCAACTCTGTGACAACCATCCTCACTTGTCAGCTGCTCTCACTTCTGTGCCAAGTACAATCAACTCTATTCCATCCGTCATCTGTGACACCACCGCCTCATCTTCAATTTATTGACTATTGTTCCAGAGGTTACAAACTACACTTCGTGGGCCAGGTCTTGCTTGTTACCTGTTTTTCTAAATGAAGCGTTATTGGAGCACAGCTACACCTATTCATTTAAATCTATAGCTGCTTTCCAGCTACTTTGCACAGTTATGACAGGGACTGTGTGACCCAAATAGCTTAAAAATCTACCATCTGACACTTTACAGAAAAAGTTTGCCAATCCTTGCTCTAGTCTAAGACCAGAATGATTTTTTTCATTCTCTGGCAGTTCTCTGAATAAAACCACCTCTGCACTTGCCATCAGCACTCGTGTTGGACCTGAGTCCACCTGCTTAATTCTGAACCACCCACTGCTATTCCAGGGACAGACACTGTTCTTGTATCAGTGCAACCACTTCCGACCTAAGCACAACCATTGCTGCCGGAGCCACCACCTCCACTGCCTCTGCTGTATTAGGTCCTCCCACCTTGTTCTAGTCCACCCTTCCTGTCCCTGGGGCCAGCCTCCTCCACGTGGGCCAGGTTCTGCCACATCTGTTCCTAGCGCCTCTCCTCGACTTTGTTGACCGCCATGATTGTGTTAGATCATGTCACCTATGCTCCCAGCCATCGCTGCTGCCTCACCCGTGAGTACACCTGATTCTGTCCTCTCTTCCTCTGGCACCGTCCTTACACTCAGTGACTGCATCAGAAGAGCGTCAGACCTTATCCTTTTTATCCCAGCCCACTCTCTTCTATTTGGGTGGCCACTTCTAAATTGAACAGATCTTCCACTTCGGCATCAGTCACAGTCACATTTCCTCAATCTTCTGCCTCCACCAGCACCATCAGTGGACATATTGTACCTTCTCTTCTCTAAGACAATCACTTCTATTCTAGGGATCATGGCCTCAGGTGAATCACCTCCTACCATCTCTCCTCCCACCACAACACATCTCTCCAAACCACCGCCACCATAGGTGTGTTGGATTCAACCACTCTGCTCTAACTACACCTTCCTCCCCTTTAATTATCTCCACTACAAATGCATCATATTGTGTGACCTGTTTCCTAGGCCCCAGGACCATTGGAAGCAGACTACCCCCATCTCTGTCACCACAGCCCCTGGAATGGACTCCATGACCCCTGCTATCAGCAATACTGCCCCTCGGACAGCCCTGAATACCTCTGGCCTGGGCACATCCACTATTGGAACATCATCTACCACCTCAGTCCCAGGTATCAGGACCACCAGGACAGGATCCACCTATGAGCCAACCACCACTCCTAGAACCAGTACCAGCTCCCAGAAAACAGGCCCAGTCACCACAGTCCTGAGCCACATGCCAAGAAGTGGATAGTTGCAGCCCTGGGCCATCATCTTCATCTCTCTGGCTGCAGCTGTGGTTGGTAGGGGGCTGCTGGTATGACTGAGTTTTTGCCTGGTGAGTTACTGTGCGTAGAGATGGTGGGAACCCACCTAGAAGATAGATCAAGAGTAGGTGTAGAATAATAGGACTGGGACCACTGGGATATTAAGAAAGAGAGAGCAGTGTGGAGAGTCCCTGTATCCTAGCCCAGTCCATAAGAGAGCAGGAGCAAACCTGTAGTCTCATTTATCAGCTCGTTGCAACAAGGGAGACTGTACACCAGAGGGACTAAGGAGCTTCTCACCAAACTGTAGAAAGAGTCATGATAATGCTGGGGAAAGCGTGGAATTTCGGCAACAGTTAAATGAAGCAGAGTTTTAGTAAGCTCAAGACAAAGAAGGGCTGGGAGGACAAGGGTCAACAGGAACTCTGGACCATGAAGTGGACCCAGTTTCCTTGGAAACAACCTTACAATAGACGTGGGATGCTGTATTCTGAAACTCCGCATCTGCCCTGGGTTGGAAATTGAGGCTGCTTCTCTGTGTCAAAGTAACTGAGATTCTCCAGACAAGAACGAGATATTTCCTTCTTACTGATATAATTTCAAAGACCAAATTTGGATGGTCTATGATTTTAGAGAACTACGTTTTTCATTGACTGAATCACTGAAAGTGAGTAAGTTACTCAAAGAAAGGGGATGCTATGATGCCTTACAGCTGCAGCACGTCCTCGGGGAAAACATTCCTTCCAGTGAACTAAGGAGCTGACTTTATCCGTGTTGTAATCCCAGCCTGATGAATGGGGTAGATGGTTATTGTCTCTGCCTGACTTTTCTTTCCTCACATATCACAATATAAAGACCATGAGAGAGAGGAAGACAGAAAATATAAATGATAGATGTAGTGAGAAGTAGAAAAACAAAGAGAAGAAACTTAAAGTGGGGACCTGAGAGACAGGCAAGTGTGTGGGCATGGGTGGTTTGAGCAGAGGAGAGTCGAGAGTATAAGGGAAGCACATCTTTTACAAAACAAGCGTATCTTTTATAAATTGCCACCAGAAAAAGGATCTCCAGAAAGTGATGAATGTTTGGGCCCACAATAGGTCTTTCATTTCCTTTATAGATATTACCATATGCTGCTTCAGAGGGTGAGGGGCTAAGATTGGGGGCTCTTTCTCCCTTCTTTCATGATTTTTCCCAAGTGAAAAGGCATTTACTTTTCTAGATACCCCTAGGCACAGCTCAAATAGGCTGGAAATTTTAAAATACTTCACTAAATACTAAGGGCGGATAACAGGGAAATACCCTTAGGAAGAACAGAAGCCACAGAAATGCTTGGTCATGTAGGGGAGGCTTCCGATGCTCTGAGAGCTGACAGGTTTCGAGGCCTGGAGCCCTCTGCACTTCTCTGTGGTGGACGTGAAAGCCACATGCCAGCAGCACACTGCATTTGTGCATTCTGTTCTCCATCCTGGTCTTAATCTTCTATTCTAACATATTTTTCTTGTTCTATATTAAACACTTTATATTTTCCCATTTTGGCTGGATGTATTCCTGGAAGTGGACTTCAACATTTGTAGGATGAGCCAGAGGAAATATACCATAAATAAATGAAAACTTCACACACTAGCCACGAATGGTTGGCATAATTTACAGTCAACTTACTTGAGTTGCCTATTTCAGATTGTCTGATGTTTCCTTATGGGGAGAAAAAAAATGAGACTCACCTGCCATGAGCAATCCTCTAAATGTTTAAGATAAAAATATAGTAATAACCACCAGCACTTTATTAACTGTTTACTAAGTGTGAGGTCCAGAACCAAGAGCACAAGAGAGCATCGTCTCTCCTTTACTCTGCTTTGCCACCTTCCGGACATGTACTCTTCTTATCTCATTTTGCAGACTAGGACGCTGGAGTCAGAGACTGAAGTAACTTGCTGAAGATCACAGGGTGAGGCACTGGCAGAGCTGGGGCTCTAACTGCTCGACAGGAGAGCCTGTGCTCTTGGCTGCAGTATATAAAGCCGATTCTCCAAGCTTTAGCTCTTTATGGGCTTTCTCTTATCTTTTTAAAAAGAAATTGAAGTATAATTTACAAGAAGTGCACAAATCTCAAGTGTACAGCTTGATTAATTTTAAATGTGTACACACCCATATAACCACCACTCAGCTCAAAATATTGAACATTTCTATCACCTGAGTGATGTGTCCCTTCCCAGTCAATACCTGCCCACCTAAAGGTGACTACTATTCTGACGTCTATTTTACCAACTTTCATTTATTTCTACCTTCCTTACAGACATGCAACTTTCTTGGTTGATTAACACAACGAAAGCCTCTCTGTTTCTGAGAAACTCTACTCCCTAGGTACAGGATGTGGACTTGCCCTTGTCTTGAAAGATTAGCAGCATGTAACCTTACCAAGGTACAGAGCAATGATCACAGCATTCACATAGAGGCTACGCAAGTGCAATAAATAGGAAGGCTGTTTTCTCAGGGACGTGAATAAATAAATAAATGAGAGGAGTAGAGCCAGCAAAATCACACACACACGCAAAGAATGAATGAGAAGAGACAAAATAGACGGTATTGAAAAGTGAAAATTTGTGATTTTTGACAATCCAAGATGGTTTAATGATATGGAAGGAAAAGATTTAACTCTAATAATAAATTTTTGTGTGTGCATCAGGAAGACTGGCCCTGAGCTAACATTTGTTGGCCATCTTCCTCTTTTTGCTTGAGGAAGATTGTCACTGAGGTAACATCTCTACCAGTCTTCCTCTATTTTATGTGGGATGCCACCACTGCATGGCTTGATGAGTGGTGCTAGGTCTGTGCCTCAGATCTGAACTTGCGAACCCTGCACTGCCGAAGCAGAGCACCGAACTTAACCACTACACCACTGGGCCAGTCCTCTATTAATAATTTTATTTTCTCATTTAGAAGTACTTTTCTTTTCCTCTGATAAGTAGAGGCATTTATAACCTTCATGGCCACAGAATTCACCTTGGTCTGGACCTGGACTCAGGACTGTGCTCTGGAACGTCCCAAGCCTGGAAAATGAACTGGTTAGTGGAGGAGCACATGGCTTTGGACATAAGGTGAGCCAAGGTGTGGGCCATGAATGAAGCCACAATCATAGGTGTGCTTATGGCATGAATCCCGGCAGGAGTCATGGACATGGCAGAGGTCATCACAGCCGTGAAATGGATCACAGAAGAGGCTGCTGAGGAAGCCATGGAGGAAAAGTGGAGTATGGGTGTAGACTGGATAACGGGGGATGCCATGAAAAAGAAAATACTGGGGAAGAGGGGGATCATGGAGGAGAAGGCAATGACCATAAAATGAGTTGGGATGGGCTTCCAAAAGGTCTTCAGGGAATTGGCCATAGAGATGGTCATGAGCAAAGTCAAGAAAAAAAACCAGAGGAAAGATCACAGTGAACTTGACCAACAGGGCAGACAGAAAAACAGATAGTGATTCTAGCGGAGATTTGCAGCCTCATCAGATTTGCTCATGAGCCCAACTAAAAATATCCCCTGAGCTTAACCATAGTTCAGAACCTCTTAGGAGGTCACTGTAACCAACTGTAGAACAATTTCCCTTTGGTCTCTCAACATGCAAGTGATGACTGTGCCCTTTTGGCTTTGAAGTTCCACTCTTTTTTTTTCACTTTACACAATCTATCTGTATTCAGAAATGCCTGTACTATATGTGAACAGCATTTTTCTCTTACACAAATAAATGGATATATGTCATTCTCAGGTAAATAATTCTTTTTTAAAATTTTTTACATATTTATTTGCTTTGTGACTTTCAATATTTTTATTATTTAAAAATTTTTTTAAAATTGCAGTAACATTGGATTATAACATTATATCGCTTTCAGATGTACATCATAATATATTTGGAATTCTGTGTAGATTACATCATGTTCACCACCCAGAAACTAATTATTGTCCATCCCTTACATGTGAGCTTAATCACCCCTTTTGCCCTCCCCCCTTCTCCTATGGTAACCGCCAATCCATCTCCAATGCTATGTGTTTGTTTGTCGTTGTCAGATAAATAGTTCTACATTGACTTCTGTACTGAACATCACAACAAAAAATACAAGATGAAGTTTTACTTCCTTGTTTCCTCAGGATGCAATGTGACCAGTAAGAAGAAGAATCATATCATTCCAGCTTAATAAAAAAACAACAAACTCATAGTGTTCATGGTAGCAAGACGACTAGCTTACCTGTTTATCTGCTTGGGCATTCTTTTCTCTCTGATTTCCTTCGTTACTGAGTGCTTACTATGTGCTAAGCATTGTACAAGGTGACTTTAAGTGCACTATCATTTAATGATTTTGAAATTCATAATCTCAAAAAAATCTTTTGAGAACTTCCACTTTTCTGGCAATATGGTGGACAAGGTACATTAACTACTCCTCTTAATGAAAGCAACAGAAGTTGCTGGATAAATATTGAAAAAATATTTGTAACTGTATCAATTAGCTGGGTAGATAGTAGGTAATATTTAGATCAACAACCAGGAGAAGGTTGAGACTCAGAGAGGATTAAGGAGAGCTTGAACCAGCCTTTACATTGAGGGCATTTGCCAAATTTGATGAACTTCAGCTTACCATCTCATAGCCTCTTAGCACTTGGGGTACAGGAGACAAAGTCCAGGACCCCATAAGGAGTGGGGTCTAATAGGAGACCTTAAATAAAGATGAGTCCTAAAAGGGTTAAAGCTTCAGTGCATGATTAAACTGGAGTACAATTGCATTGCCCATCACGCATTATGGGGACTGAGAAAACTGTCTATCTGTAAACTTGACATTGAGTGGAGGGAGTGAAAAATCATCCCAGAGAATTTGTAATTGCATGATATTCGTCATTTTTTAAAAAAAAATCAGAGTAAGGCAAAGTCATTGAATCATTTATAATGAAAGTAAAAATAAAAAACACACTCATAGAGAACAGTAAGATAGTTCTTTGACAGGGGAAAATGACAATCCTTTTACAGTCGTTTCTTAAATCAGCAGCCTAAGAGGACAAAAACAACACAGAAGGTTAAAAACACTGTTGAGTTAATTTCTAAGAGTTCCACAGAGAAAATGATGTAACAACTGTCTTACTGGATTCTGAAAGGGAGACTGTCACACCAGAGACATTTCCTTCATTGAAAGATGGTATCCCAATAAGGATGACTGTAGCAAAAATTATGTCAGTTGACATTTCAAGGATGCCAACTGTGGAAATGGTTTTTGTGGCTGGTTGAAGGGGAGGATTCCCAAAGCAGAGGGAAGTCACCCTCTATTTATATCAGGCTTGGTAATCCTGACCATGGAGTTGATTGGTGAAACAAACACGGTAGCGGTACCCGGCCCATCAACCCCATAAAACATTAACCACAGCCCTGCTCAGAACAAGCCTAACATGTTCTCTTAGCTTACAGGAAACCACCAAGAGAGGAAAGAGAAGGTGGCTGAGATATAGGTCAAATCCAGTTAAAACCAGTTGAAGGCAACATGGCAGTCTGCCTTGACCTGACATAGACCCTGCAGCTAATTATGTGCTCATTGTAATACATTACGGTATTACAGAACACAACCACTGAAGCCATGACAGTTTACAACGGCCATGGCAATGGCAAGATATAACCAAATAAGGAAAGAAAAGAGGTGGCACCCCTCAAACGTATGCCCATTTCTTGTAATAATGATGAATATTCCTCCCATTCATTACCTCGACCCCTTATAACAGCTGCTTAATCAATGCAGGAACTAAGAAGTTGATTTGTAAACTTTGTTCCCACCTCTCCATTCTTTGGCCATTGAATAAAGCTTGTGCTATTGAATGCACAGCTTTGGTCTCGTTTCAAAGTTGTGACACCAAACAGAGGAAGGACCCCAAGAGGAAGGGCAACAGCCCCTTCTTCAGGTCTCTCCCCAGCTGGGAAAAGAGTTCAATTGATAACCGTGGGAATTCTGTAAGCACTTGTTGGCAGCCTGATCTTCACCTATCTGATGGCCATCCTTTCTTTTTTTTTTTTAAATTGAGGTATAACTGACTTATAACATTATATTAGTTTCAGGTGTACAACATAATGATTTGACACATGTATACACTGAGAAATGATCACCACAATAAGTCTAGTTAATATCCATCTAGGTTTGTAGCTTCAGATCATACAAACTGTGTAGCCAGAAAACCATCTTAGACTCACTCATTGTCCTCCAGGTCTTCTTCTTCTCTAGGAAGATTCTTCTTCCCTACTTCTTTGTCTCTTCCAAATGCTATGTGACAAGTAAGGAGAAAATTGCCTGGACATGTTACAAATTAAAATCTCGAAATACACCTGGCATTTATATATTTATGTTTTCATGTATTTCTTTTTGTTTTTCTGTCGTCTTTTATTATTATATGCTTATCATGTGCCAAACACTGTTCTAGTGCCTCTAAACATACCGTCATTTATTTCTCAAAACAATCGAATGAGAACTTACATTTCTAGCTCTGTAACAGGGTAGGTGCCTTGACTTAAAATATCCTGAAAAACTTAAAAAGGTGGACTAAAAATTCTTCTTAAGTGAATGATGAGTCGCCAGGAAAGTTAGGAATGCTAAAATTAAAGACTAAGTTAAGGTAGGAACCTAGGGAGGTGAGGGAAGTACTGAGGCCAACTTGTGCCAGATCCAGTGAACTTCAGTTTCGCGTTGTGCAGCCTCCATCAGACCAGACCAGGTGGGGACTCTCTCAGAGGACCCTCACATAAATCGGAAACCTTCAGGGAGAGTGTAAACTAAAAATAAGCCCACCTCTCCTCAAAGGAAGTGCACGCAAAATTGCCTGTCTCTAAACTTGATGCAGGAAAAGGGAGGAGAGGAGGAAGCACCTCTTGAAAAATAACTTATACCCACAACAATAATTCTCTTGGTTTGCAGCCTCAAACCATGCAATCTAAGTAATTCCAAAGACGTCAAGCCTACCATTTAATTTAAAAAGATCAGGGACCAGCCCTGTGGTCAAGTGGTTTGTCCACACACTCTGCTTCAGCGGCCTGGGGTTTACTGGTTTGGGCCCTGGGCGTGGACCTACACACCTCTCATGAAGCCATGTTGTGGCAGCATCCCCCAGAGAGGAGCTGGAGTGACTTACAACTAGGATATACAGTGATGTGCTGGGGCTTTGGAGAGAAAAAAAGAGAGAGAGGAAGATTGGCAACAGATATTAGCTCAAGGCCAATCTACTTCACCAAAAAAATTTTTTTAAAAATATGAAAACTCTTGTTTAAAAACAAAAAAGAATCATTGGCTAATAATGGCTCCATATGATTGGCCAAAACATGCAAATTCCCTGTAGAAGATCATACCTTCATCTCCGGCTTCAAAAAACGTCTACAAATAACATTCCAAGAAAAATAAATTCATAATCACAAATCTCAAATCACAGATGAAGATAGACACCATGAGTGAAAGCCAGCAAGAAACAAAAACAGACAGCAAGATCAGATCTGCAAAGACTGTCGGTGTTGGAATTATTAAATACAGAATATAAAGCAAGTAGGTTTAAATGTGTCATAGCTTTATGGTCCACTAATAGTCATTCTCCATCTTTGACAATAGAATTCTCAAGTGTTAGTTGAGCACATGTCCACTCAGCTAGAGACTATATTTCCCAGCCTCTTTTTGCAGCTTACTGCGGTTGCGTGGCTATGTTCTAGCTTCTGATGTGGAAGCAGATGACAGTAATCTCTCATGAAGTTAAAAAACAAGATAGAATTAAAATACTCGATAACATTAGGGTATGAGCTGGGAGGTGGGTAATGAGAATTAAAGTGTTCCAAGGTCCCTGTATTGTTTTGAAGGACAGTAAAAATATTGATTACATTTAGACTCTGATGAGTATGCATGTAAAAACATTTTAGGATAACCTCTAAAAGGTTGAATTTGGACTTGAATTCAGGACCTCTGCCTCCAAATAATTCTAGAAGGAAAACAAACGTTTCCTTTCTTAGAGTGCTATTGGCTTTTCAGCCACAGAGTGGGATTGCTGGGAGTCCAGGACCCAACCTGTCGTTGACTGGCCCCTCACACCTCTGCTTCAGAAGCTGCCCATCACAGTTGCTAGGCAGACCCATGCCTGAGCTTTTCCCAGCACACCCTATCCTTTCCTCACTCTCAGACTCACTCATTCCAAACTATCTGAGATGTTGCCTCTCTCACGAAGCTTCTCCTCATTGACAGGGGAATGGAGACAGCTGACTTCCGTCATACAGACTGCGCACTGGAACTCCCATCCATCCCACCCCCCTCACTCTGGCCACAAGATGTTCTCCCCATGAACACCCCAAACCCTCTGCTCATTTGGGTCTGCTCGGTCATGCTCATTTAGCTGACTGTGTGTCCTTTCTGCTGCTACAGCCCTGTCCAGATCCAACTTGAAGCTCCTAGAAAACTCAGACTATAGGTCTCCTGCCTCCAACAGAAGTGGTGATGTGGTATACCCTATTGAGAGATGCTTCTTTGAGGCTGACGAGAAAGAACTTCCGAAAGATCCCAGAGTGGAAAAGCTCCAATGAATTCTGGAAACAAACAAGAGGGGAACTCTTATGGTTGAGAGTCAGAAGGGGGCCCTATACCACCCCTTCACCTGCTCTGAGTCTGACAGGTGGCTTGTTCCTGCACATTGAACACTCTCCCCACACCCTCAGCCCCAAATTCCCCAGAGACTCCAAAGATGACTTCATTAACCCCTGGAGCTCTCTTCCCATGTTCATTTAACGTGCACACCTAGTAATGCTCCATCTGACTTCTACCCATACCCGGGAGCACACACCCCTAGTTACTGCTCTCTTTTGAGTCTCATATTTCTGTTTGCTTGAGAGATGTGGGGTCCTGCCCCCTTAGCTCAGTCCATTAGGGCTTCTTCTGTGCTAAAGGAGGCACACAGGACTTCCTCACCAGGAAACAAAATCTTGAAGTAGAACAGGTTTCTGGCCCCATCCCTGCCTCAGAGGGTGGGTCCCTTCCACTCTGACAACCTTGATCTCCTTATCCCGTTCTGCTTCTCGCTCCAACCCAGCCCAGTGCCCTGCCTAGTGTAATCATGTCATTCTCCTTTCTAACCTTCCTCTTGACCCCTGATCTATTCCTTCCCAGGCGCAGTATTGTTTTGTTACTTGCTCACAGTTGGCAGAAGAAAAAGCCAACTTCTCAACCCCTCCCCAACCCACTGAAGCTATAAAGGCCTCTGCAGCTCTTCCATGACAAAGACAGGACAGCATCACATGGAGGAAGCCTAAGGAACCCAGGCGTCCAGCCTCCTACCTCCCCGGGCTCAAAGTTCTTCCCAAGAACACATACTGAGGAAACCTAAGCTCCCAGAATCTCCAGCTTTTATCTCTTTGCCTTGAACTCTCCTTTCTCAAGAATCCTGTTCTTTGCCTTCTAGGTCTTGGCCACCTCTGGGATCCAGGCATCTTGCTTGCCAGCCACAAAGACACAGATCGAGATGCAGAAAGGAAACATTCCCTTTAAGTATCGGTTACTAGTGTATCTCCTACTTTTAGAAGCTGGTGAGTGACTTTCTTTAAAAGTGGGTGGTTAAGAACCTTTGAGGGATTGTGGGAGATGGTGACCACTACTAGGACTATTTCTAGTTCTCCTCCACAGAGTGAGGATCATCGTTTTACTCCAATCACTCAGTCTAGTGATGTATCACCCAGGAGGCAGTCAGAGCACAGTGGTTTAAACTGTGGACTCTGGTCTCAGATTGCCAATGTATGAATCACGGCTCTATCTGTTACTTGTGTACTTTGAGTGAGTTGTTTAACTTCTCTGTGCCTCAGTTTCTGCATCTATAAGATGGTAGTAACCTGTGTGATATGGCTGGGGGGAGGGCTAAATATTAAGAACAAGAAGAGTTGACTGTTTTTAAAGATATAGCATCTATATTCTACAAACTTAATTTCTCTCCTGATCCTACCTCTGATTCCACACAGCCTAAGTCAGCCTCAGACCAAGGAGAATAGGATTCAAGAGACAAAACTGACTCCCACTCTGTTTCCACACCCCATCTCCTATTGCACAACCGGAAAGCATGACTTCTTAGAGAATTCATTATTTTGAATCAAAATTACCCCTCCTATAATTTTGACTCATCTATTCTGTTCTCCAAAACTTCTCAGCTCAAATCCACTCTCTCTTTCACATGTCACCCCTACTCTTGGTCATTTCAGTTTTTATTTAGATTTACTTATGATTCTGACCTTCAACTCCATTTGTACCTCATTGCAGATTTTGGGGGTGGCTTTGCAAAATAGAGCTAACCTCGAATCCTATGTTAGATCAAATAAGACTGAGGAAAAAATACACACATGCAGAGTGAGGTGATGGGCATCTATGTTCCAGTTAGTAGTAAAATGAGCCACAAATGAGATAAATATAGACTCTGAGGAGGCTGAGTGCCTTCATCCTTCAGGGTAGTGAGGGGAAACAATAGGCACAACCTTGACCCCAGCTGCACCTCCAAGAAGGTTGAAAAGCTTCCTTATATCTGTAGACCTTGATTTAAAGCCCTGAGTCCAGGAGATTTTATACATTTAAACTACATATAGTTTGCTCTTCTCCAGCCTCTGCTGTAGTGATCAGGAGCCCCTGGAACTTTCATGCATGTAGAATCACCAGGTCCCCTAGTTGAAGAGGCAGGTACATGACCCCATCTCAGACTCTGATTGGTTTAGCTTGGAGTGGTTTGCCTAGGGATCTTTATGCTCATCAAGCTTCCCAGGTTATTCCAATATAGGTGTTTTATGAATAACACTCTAGAGATATTTTCCAAGAAGGGAGCAATACTGTCTTAAGAATCAATCAATCAATATATACTAGTTTCACCTGGATCCTACAGTTCTTTTGTGATACTTTTTATGTGTATTGGATCTTGTAGAGCAGATCATGGAATAAGCTTATCAACCAGTGAAACTGGGTCACATAACCCTGGTGCTGGGGTGGGTGGGGTGGGTGACTTGACATGATCACTAAATGTGAGGATTCGATAGCCTGAGTTCAAATTCTTGTTCTACTAATTACTAGCTGTATAAACCTGGGCAAGTGTCAACATTTCTAAGCCTAAATTTCTTCCTCTTAGTTGGTAATAATAAAAGTGTCTATTTCATGGGGCTATAGTGAGCATTAAATAAAATTATTCCTGTAGTAAATTTAACCAAGCATTGAGCAGAAAGCATATATGCTCAATATATATATGTTACCATTTGTGATTATCATCAGACATAACCTTCAGTGATAGTAGCACATCTGTCAGCACTACATTCATTACAACCTCCAAAGGGATAAGCACAACCTCCAACACTGGATCCAGTGTGACCTCCAATGGACCCAGCACATCTATCAACACTGGATCTAGTGCAACCTCCAGTGGAGCCAGTACTGCCTCCAACCCTGGATCCAGTGTGACCTCCAGTGGACTCAGCACATCTATCAACACTGGATCCAGTGCAACCTCCAGTGGGGCAAGTACTGCCTCCAACCCTGGATCCAGTGTGACCTCCAGTGGACTCAGCACATCTATCAACACTGGATCCAGTGCAACCTCCAGTGGGGCAAGTACTGCCTCCAACCCTGGATCCAGTGTGACCTCCAGTGGACTCAGCACATCTATCAACACTGGATCCAGTGCAACCTCCAGTGGGGCCAGTACTGCCTCCAACCCTGGATCCAGTGTGACCGCCAGTGGACTCAGCACATCTATCAACACTGGATCCAGTGCAACCTCCAGTGGGGCCAGTACTGCCTCCAACCCTGGATCCAGTGTGACCTCCAGTGGGCTCAGCACATCTATCAACACTGGATCCAGTGCAACCTCCAGTGGGGCAAGTACTGCCTCCAACCCTGGATCCAGTGTGACCTCCAGTGGATCCAGCACAGCCTCCAATATTGGATCCAGCACAACCTCCAGAGGGACCAGCACAGTCTCCAATACTGGATCCAGCATGACCTCTGGAGGAACCAGCATACCTGTCAACACTGGATCCAGCACAACCTTCACTGGGGCCAGTACAACCTCCAACACTGGATCCAGTGTGACCTCCAGTGGACCCAGCACATCTATCAACACTGGATCCAGTGCAACCTCCAGTGGGGCCAGTACTGCCTCCAACCCTGGATCCAGTGTGACCGCCAGTGGATCCAGTACAGCCTCCAATATTGGATCCAGCACAACCTCCAGAGGGGCCAGCACATCTCTCAACACTGGATCCAGTGTGACCTCCAGTGTGACCAGCAGAACCACCAACACTGGATCTAGTGCAACCACAGGAGGCTCTGGCATACCTTCAACTGGAACACACACAACTTCCAATAGAATTAGCACAAGTGCTGCTACTCCTGTGAGTGAAGTGAAGCCCAGTGGGTCTCTGAAGCCATGGGAAATCTTCCTCATCACTCTGGTCTCAGTTGTGGTGGCCGTGGGACTCTTTGCTGGGATCTTCTTCTGTGTGGTGAGTGTCTAATATGTGGGAAAGTGCCTGGGAGAAGGAGTAGCAGGAACACGAGGAAATGGGGTATGAATAGTAGGGGCACCAAGTTGGGTGTGGACAGGGAGGAAAGAAAGATCAGGAGAGAGTTGCTAAAGTGAAATAGCAAGGTAGAATTGGAGGAGCCAATCAATGTGCAGAGGATACTATTGACTTGTGGAAAAAGAGGGGCCAGAAGAAGGAACAAAGGCTGGGGAAGGAGCATTAAGTGAGGGAGATAGTTTGAAAGGGGAGAAGACTCCAGAAGGAGTCCACGGAGAAGGCTTGGGGTAAGGGAATACAATTCTGAAATGATTTACCCTTCTTTTTCTAGAGAAACTCCCTGTCCTTGAGAAATGTCTTCAACACAGCTTTCTACCGCACCCATGGCCCCAACCTTGGCCTGGGACCTGGAGGGAACCGCGGAGTCCACGATAGGCCTAGGTGGAACTCTAACTGGTTCTGGAGGAGACCAGTATCTTCAACAACCATGGAGATGACAGGGAGATATGATGGGCCCTGAGCAGACCCTGAAGCCAGAGTATCACATGCTTCATGGAGGAAGCTGACCTGGGGAACCAGACACTCAAGTGTCCTTTCATTCATCCTCAGGAGTCCCCTCTCAGCTTTGTTTGGGTCTCTAACAGCCATGAGGAAGACACTTCCTTCCTCTCTCTTGCTTTTACCAGACACTGGGAAGAGGCGACTCTATTGGTCATTTAACTAAGAAATAAACACATCCAAAATATGATGGAGAGAACCTGTGTGTGCACGTGAGTGGGTGTCTACAGCGCTGAGCCGAATTTCCCAGTTATATGAGAGAACCCCCATGCCATAATCTACTTGGCATTCAAAATCTCCACAGTAAAATCCAGAGACCTCATTCCTATCTGTCCCCTTTTTCTAATTCTTCTCACCCCAAGCAAGACTGCTGTGTTTTCGAGACTCACCCAGATTGATAGGAGAGTTTAGCTGGGAGAGAAGAGAAGGGAGGGCAGGTGCCAGGATTCTACGGGCTCGTTGATTAGGCCTGTGGTCCACAGAGATTATGTTGTGGCACATAGAGAACCCAGGGCATGACGAGGTGGAGAGGTGCAGGTATGTGTGCTGTGGGGTGGAGCATGTTCACTCCAAGTCACAGTTTCCAGGGCATTTACATGTGCTCCAGACCTAGGCTAGTTGTCAGAATGAAGGTGCTGGTCGACACTTGTCTCTCTTAGAGTGGTCCCTTCGGAAGCAGAGAGAAAGTGCTTCCTGTTTTACCAAGGGAAAGACTTCTGGCCCTAACCTTTCTGGCTAAGGTTTAACCTTCAAGAGGCTCATGGCAGAGACAGCTGGGGTAAAACATTTTAAAGAGATTCTCATGAATTCCTCTCCTAGAAGGGCTGCACACATCCCTTTCATGGGTCCAGGGGATCCTACAGGTTTTGGAGGACAGAAGATAGCTGCTTTGGAAGGTTGAGTTGCTTCAAATCCACGAGGCAGTGAGGGGACTCCCACCTTGGACAGAGCCCTCAGGAGCGAATTAGCAGTTTGTTGGGGGATTCACTCCAACTCACAGCAGTGGAAACTGCTCTGCCTTCCAACACTTATTGGGTTTCTCAAACATCAGCAAACCAAAGAGTTGATCCTAATCAATGAGGCCAGGGTAAGCCCTACGTGGGATCATCATCATGATCTCTCTTAAAGGGATCCAGCAACCAGAAGGAGAAGCTGAGCTGAACACCCCAAAAAGGTGTCGCCCAGTAGTGTGAGCTGTGGAAAGCATAATGTGAAAAACACGAAAATAAATAGGATCAGGCCAAGGAATTCATTTAGATAATTAAAAATTGTAAAACATGCATTTTCAAGTTTAAAATTATAATAGACAAATTGAAAGAGGCTGACCATTGTTGAGAATAAAATTAGTAACCTGAAGAGCAAGGGGGAAAAATAACTCAAGTGGACACAACATGGTGATGTGATTTTAATGGGTGAAAATCACCCATAAAATAGAAGACACTTGGAGGACAGATTCAGGAGGACTAACATGCGAGTAATAAGGTTTCAAACAGAGAAAAAAGGAAGAGATGGATGAGAGGAAGTTAAAGAACAATAGAGAAGAAAGTTTTGAGTCTGCAGATTGAAAGGGTTCACTAATTACAAATCTGTAAATATACTAAAAACGATTGACCTATCTATTTTTAAACAGATGAACTAAATGGTGTGTAAATTATATCTCAATAAATCTATTAAAATATTATTACCAGGCATGTCATGTAAATAAAATTTTGATTTCCAAAGATAGACAGCAAATGACTCAAAGCAATGGGCACTTCGAGATAGAGGAAGATGAAAAGGAAGGAAACCTGGGTGAGCAATTTAGCTTGTGGTTAATTCACATGGTTATGCTGTGACTATCTCGCTACTCCCAGCAACTGGAGCGTGTAGGTAGTTAGAAAGCATCATTACTCAACTTCCGTCATGGAATACATTTACGCGGATGACACGTGTTTTAACTAGACAAAGCCCCAGCTCACCAAGCATGTTTGACCCAAGTCGAAGTCCAGGGGTTGGACAGGGTTAAGCACTGCCCCTTCAGGACCTTGTGTTTTTGCACTGTTGGTCCAGTGCAATGACCTTCAAATGGAGTCTGTCCCATGCTCTCAAAAGTACATGAAGACTTTCTAAAGAATATTAAGCAGGTGTGGGATGTTTTATGGGAATGATGTTCCAGGTCTTTCATTTCCATATATTTATTTATTTATTTATTTTGCCTAAAACTGATCTGTCTGAGAAGACCTTTGTGCTCAGAGCATCAGGCTAGTTACACTTTTCTAACTCCTTTTTTATGGGCACCGACATTTTTCTTTCTAGCTGCTATATTATTATGTTGAAAACCAGGGAACAACTCAAAATCTCTTCTAATTTAAGCGTCATATTACTCAAGGTAGGGCTTCATGTTTTCCTTTGCTTCATAGAAATTCCTGTTAGGAGCTAAATGGAGTGTAACAAACTGGTAATTTTGGTACATGTTAAAGACATTATTTATTCAGATATATTGTAGAGTGAGGCAGCAGGAGTAATTAAAATTTCTGTTTAACAATCTCTTCTCTTCCACCTCCTATCAAAGAACGCATCCCTCCTGCGGGAGCATCTCATGAAAGTGGAGCAAAGACAATATCAGTAAGAAATAATAAAGATGGCAGTGCTTTGTTTAACCCAGGCAAAGACCCTATGGCAACTCAACCCACCTTCTCTGTCTGTCTATTTTAAAATATTCAAGATGTGTAAAAATTTGCCTGGAAATACCATCTTACTATGAAGCACACCTCCCTGGATGGTACACCATTCTCTGGAAAGAGATAGAGTATCTCATTCATCAGCTTCTTGGTCTAGGTCATGGTGGTGTGTTTTGCATGATTTCAAGGAGGAGAAAGTTAAAAGTTTCACATTTACTTCCAACTGATTAATTTTACATCTCAAGACGAAAGGAATGTAGAGAGGCCGTATAGTATGTCAGCTAAGAGCACAGGTTGAGGAACTAGAATTTCTGGTTTCACATCTAGGCTCAGCGTGACCTTGCACAAATTTCTTACCTCGCCAGGGTCTCAGTCTGCTCACCTATAAAAACGAGGGTGATAACAGTATCCATTCATGAGACTGCTATGAAGCCCCTAAAACAGTCTCGCATTTGGTAGCACTTCATAAATTTTATTATTTTTTATATTGGGTAGTTTAATGCTTCATATTTCCTTGAAAATATGGAACAATGTTGCATAAGAAAAACATTTCCTTTTCATCAAAAGGTTATTGAGGACTGTAAAATTTACCACTGAGAGTCCTACAAGTCACGGGAAAATTTTAAAAAGTTTATAAATATATATTTTGGTGCAGAGAAGCATGACAGGGTGATCACTAAAAATCTTTCAAGCAAAAAATAATACGGTAGAACAATGTGGAGGAAATAAAATGTTCACAGAGCAGAAGGAACTGTGTAAAGCCCTGAACTGTTGAGGAAGAACTAGCTTAGATGCTGTTAGAAAGGATAAGGGTGGATATTGAGATGCTATAGTGTCTAGAGTCTGTCTGAAACATTTTAAAGAGTAGTAAAACTGTTTTATTATTTCAATGTTTATATTTACAATATAGAAATTATATTCTCTGCAATTATTAAACTTATGATAAAGTTAGATTAAACATAAACAGGCGAAGGAATACATAGTTTTTCACAATTCTTTTTGAGTATAAGAGTGGAAAAATTGAAGACTGCGCAAAGTGGACACTTCGTCAGTGTTGAAGTTGTTGAATTTTAACATGCATACACTTATGTGCCCACCATCTAGACCCTGCTATCCAGCATCCCCCTCATCTCAGAAGGCTCCCCCGCTGCCCTCTCCTCACCAATACCACTTCCACAGGTAGCCACTGTTTTGACTTCCTCATCATCAGTTCACTTTTCTCTGTATTGGACTTTCATATAAATGGGGCCACACAGTATACACTCCAAAAGAGACCCTCTTAAAAGGTAATGAAATTGGATCACCAATACTTGGCAAGGTGAATTCACATCCTCATCCCTTACCACAGCCCTCCCTGCCATTGGTGGGAACAAGAGCCCAGGCACTAAGTCAGATCAGTTACAGCAAATTAAGTCATATCTGAGTTACCAGGTGTAAATTTCAACCTACTGTTAGTTGTGAGCTTATAAATAGGGACCATGGTGAGTTAGGACCCCTGGTCTGTGCTGAAAGAGATGCCAAAGATAAGCCTGGAAAATTGGTGGTGCTGGTCCCTGTGCCCTCTCCCATTCGCCCCCGTTTGACACTAGCAGTGAGAGATTTACTCAGTGTCTACCTTCCCCATTCTTGGAGAGTCCAGCAAAAGTATCACACAGCCACGTGCTACCCTGAATCTAGGAAAGAACACTAGAGAAGACCCCGAGTGTGTCTGATGACTTTCACAATCTCCAAATCCCCAGCTTTGCCCCAAAAGACACCTATTGACATTTAAGATCCATTCACATCATTTTCTTCTCTTCCTCTTTCCTTCTTCTACAAAGGTCTGCTTTGGAAATGAGGCATACCCAAAGAAAACAGGTTTCAGATCATCTCTGGTTCAAAGGGTAGGTCCCTTCCACCTGACAAATTTGATTCTGTCATTCTGATTCGCCCCCCCGCTCCTTCTCATGCCGGCAGACTCTAATCAGCTGACTTGCCCATCTCTTCCGCCTTGGTCCCTACAGGTTACCTCTGTCAAACCAGCCCTGAAGTGCAGAAAACGTAAAGCAGAGATGCCCCTCCCTGGGAAGGGAGGGCCTGAAGCTCTGACCTCCCCTAGCCAGAATCAGGTATAAATCCCTTAGATGTGCTCACAAGAAAAAAGAAGAAAACTAGGAAGTCAAACTGTGGAGCAATTTGTGGAGCTCCCACTCCCCCACACCCCCACAAGGCTCACCCTGGAACTGACTGGCCTTCTTTGCTCTTCCTGCAACTTCATTTTCCATCAAGGCCCTAGGGGGTATGCCCCTTGACTCTCCGTCTCTGCAGCCCACCTTTCCTCCGGAACCTAGGCATTCAGATGACAACTTCCCATGTGAATCATTTCAAGATGAGGAGAGGAAAAATCTCTCCTGCTTTCTGGTTCCTGTTGCTGCTCCTCTTTGGATTCCTGGGATGGGGTAAGTGACATCTCAGTTAATGAAGCAGAGGGGTATGGAGGCCACAGGTCTGAAGGAGATAGGGGTGCCCAGCCCAGGCATGACTCTTCTTCCGGAGGAAAAGATGATTCACTCTTTTGTTCATTTCTGCAAAAGCTAGTACTGACCCAGCTCCATTGACCATGCTTCTGATGCTGCTTTTGTGCAAACCCGTAGTCATCTCCCCCAGCTGTGAGTATAAGCACAAGTGGGGTGTCTCACTTCCCATTGTATGTTGCATAAATGTTTTGTTTTTAACTGGAGCATCCTACTTCCAATAGCATCCTCAATTCCAAATTAGACCCAGGTTTTGAGTCTAAAGTTAAGTAAAAATATTCCCTCCTTGAATGCTGCCTGATTTCAAATCCACACTTCATCCCTCAGAATTCCCCCTGGGAGAAACAAACTGGAGGTTGACCACGGGGAAACCAGGCCTCTGGTCTGGAGTCAGTGGTAGTTATGGAAGGAAATAGCCCGAGGGAGAAGTGAATCTGTGAGAAGTTTCTGTGTGATTCCAACTGACTGCCCGAACTGGTTCCATTGACTCCTGCCTTTGATTTCTTACAATATCAAATTTTCTTCCTTAATTATTACAGACAAGGTTAATCAGCTTATCTCTTTCCTTTGCCATTACTGTAGGATGACATGCCAAGAAAAGGGAGGTGCAGAGTTGAAAGGAAAGATCTAGGTTGGATGATGTAGGGGATTTTGGGTGATTTTTTCGCCCTCTCTTCCCTAATATATCTGATTCTTGCATCCTTTTCTGAATTTGCTTCCTCACTCTGCTCCAGCACTCCTTTCTTCAAGGTTCCTTCTTTTTCTTTTCCTTTCTTGTGAGCCCCTTCATCTTGAATGCTTCAACTAGTCTCTACCTACAAACGACTTCCAAATCCTTCTCCAGCCTGTCCTGATCCCTAACTCCAGTCCTATCCATCTGATTTTAAACGATAATCTCTTTACCTCAGACTGAACAGGTCATTCAACAAACATTTATGGAGCTCCTGCCCTGAGCCAGGCACTGCTACATGCTAAGCCACGGTGAAGAATGGTGCATGAAATGCCACAGTCTCTGCCCTCATGGAACTCCTAGTCTACTGCGAAAGATGCACATAAACAATATTTCATTACAAAAAAAAGCACAAGTGCTGACAGGCACCTCATTTTCTCACTACCAGATCTATAAAATAACTCTTCATTTCTCCCTTCTCCAATACAATGAATTAGCAAGGATTAACCCCTCCATCTGACTTCTGGATCCCTCCTCACCTTCCTGCTGTCTCAGGGACCTTCTCAGTGGGTTTCTCCTTCTCCCATCTTTTCTCCTTCCACCTTTCTTAGATCCTTCCCATCAGCATCCAAACAAGCTCTGGTCCAGTGTGCATATGTATCACCCAAGGAATTTGTTAAAAACTGAGATTCTGGGGCTCTGGCCCCCAGAGGTCCTGATGCAGTAAGCTTGGGAGGGAGGTGCTGAGAGCTGCTTGTTAGCAAGCACCTCAGGCAATTGAATCACATTAGTCCTTGGACAAAACATTGTTTTGATAATATCCGTCCTTACACCTTCCTCACCCACATCACTCCCTAGCCGCTGCCTCAGCTTCCATTCTCCTCCATTACCCACCTTCTTGAAAAAGGTCCCTACATTTGCTATTTCCACTTCTCACCTCCCATTCACTTGTTTATTTTATTTTTATGAGGTAATGCATGTAAATAATTATGAAAAAGAAAGAATGACACAAGGCTTATAATAAATCTTGAGACCTTGACCCTTCTCCTTCTGCTTCTCACTTGCAAGTCCTACTCCAGTTTCTTTTGGCATTTACCTTCATATTTGTAAACAACATTCTTAGGCTACTATTCCTTGTTTGTTGGCTGGGTATTTTTTTCCTGCTTCAGGCATGATTTATTGACTTCCTTCTGAAAGATGAAAAGAGGATTTAGCTCTTAGACCTCTCCTCCAACACATACACATCTCATATTCCATCTCACAATTCTTCCAAAATGTTGACATTAAATTTTTAGTGCTAAATTAGTATTTAGTATTTACATTATGATAACTATGCAAATAACACTTATAGCTGGATCATATATTGCATTATGATTACTTTCCTTTCTTGTACATTTTTGTTTTTCTAGGTATTAATAATAGCCTCACTTTTTAAATGTGCTTAGTTGTCTTTATACATATTAATTCACCCTCAAACCTCCATCAAAAGTATACATTTCTTCTCAATTTCTCATGAGCCAATCTATCAGTTTCACTTTTTCCCTTAAGAAATCCCATCTGGAAGCATCTGTCTGCCTTCAGTAAATACTTGTTGCTCTCTAGGTATGCTGCCAGCTCTTGTCCTACAATTTTCCTTTACCAACATTCTGGAAATTCCCTTTTCCCTCTTGTAGGTCCCTATCTTCTTCTTTCTTGTTTTATTTTCTCATTTTGGTGCAGCACTGTCTCTAGAAGCTTCCTGAGAGAGGATTCATGGTAGGAAATTGTTTTAAAAACACGTGCACTGTTAGGGTAATGCTAAACTGCTGTAACAAAAAGATCCCAAAAGTGACTTTGAAAAATAAGCAAGTTAAAAATAAAATAAACTTTATTGTAAAGTTAAAGTTAGACAAGATAGACTTCAATATAGGATGGTGGGAGCTCTGCTGCAGGCAGTCATTCAGGGACCCAGGGTGAAGGTGGTTCTGTCATCTTCAGCACAAGGTTTCCGATGTCATCATCATATTAACCAAAAGGAAGGATGGAAGAACAGAAATCAAGAAACAGGAATTTTCTCTTAAGCAAATGAAGTGGAAGTTATATATATTCCTTCCCTTTATGATCCTCTGGCTGGGCTTAGACACGTAGCCATAATCATCTACAGGAGAGATTGGGAAACGTAATCTATCTATGTGCCAGGAAGAAGAGAAAAATGGATCTAGGAGTCTGTAGATCTTATGTTTAAAAACATCTCTATCCCATCCTCGCATTTGATTCATAGTTTAGCTGGTTATAGAATTCTAGTTAGATACCATTTTCCCTCAGAATTCTGAAGGCATTGACCCACTGCTTCTAGACTCTAGATTGTGAAGTCTGATAGTTTTTTTGATTACCAATTGCTTGTAAGAGATGTATTTTCTTCTCTGGAAGATTTAAGAGTTTTAAAAACTAGTGTTCTAAAATCTCCTTGTGTGGTGCTATAGTGTGGATTCCTTTTTCATTGTGTTTGAAACCTATAGAGTAGAAAACTCATGTCAGTTTGTTCTGGGAAACTTTCTTCCACTTCTTCTCTGATAATTGCCTCCCATCAATTTCTCTGTTCTATCTTTCTGAAAATGTTGTTGTTTGGATGTTTGACCTCCTGGACTGAGACTCTAGTTTTCTTATATTTCTTCTTCTGTTTTCTAACTCTGACATCTTATTTTTCTTCTGGGAAGTTTTCCTCAGCTTCTAAGGTATTCTAATACTTCTAATGAATTTTAATTTTTTTAAATTTCGAAGAGATCTCTTTTGTTCTCTGTATGTTCCTTTTAAAAATGACATCCTTTTATTTGTTTTTTAATGGGTGCTATATTTTTACTTATCTTGCTGAGAACATTTGAAGTTGTTTTTGCTCTCTGCATTGTCTCAATTGTCTCTAAATTTGCTTCATAGGTATGTTTGTTTTGGTCTTTGTTTTTCAAGTTAGAGACTTTCCTCAAATACCAGGTGATCCCAGAATGTCTTTTATATTTGAGAGTGAGGTACTAAAATGATGGCCAGAACATCTGTGTTCTGGGGTGGGGCCTGTTAACTAGTGGACTGAGTTCCAGGGTAACTTAGCAGAGATGTGGCAGCTTTGATTGGGAAGACCCTCAAAATGTCAGTGTCTGCAGGTATTTTCCACTGTGGGCTAACTTCTTTTCTCAAGAGGAATTCTCAAGATTCCTGCCTAGAGAATATAAGCATTACTACTGGAAGCCGAGTAGAGGAAGAGGCAATGAGGGCTTTACTGGTCAGTGTGTAAGCATTCACTTAATTGCCTACTTTCAGTACAACTCCTCAATCCTGACATCAGCAGTGCCTGGGATCCCTGAACCAGAGTTTCTTTGGTTTCAATATCCCCAGGGATAAATCCCCAGGCTCACGTGAGGGAAAGAGGTGTATTTACCTAACCACTTGAGTGGAAGAAGGGATCTGGGGCTGAGAGATGGTATCTAGCTGCATTGTGTTTCAACCATCCCTTCTGTATTTAGTCACACACCACACCATATCTTCAGAGGAACCTGGTTGCAATTCCTAAACCTTTTCAGGATTCCACAAAATGGGTAATTTGCCAGTGGTTGACTCTCACCCACAACGTAGGCCTGTATGTTGAAGCATTCCCTGTTCCGTTGGAGAGTTGCCACTCATCCACCTGCTATCCATTATCTAAAAAAAAAACAACTTATATCTCTTTTACTGTTGCAATCTCCCTAGTTCTTTGTCCTTATGGAGTTACGCCTTTTGTAATTTCTCTACTTTTGATTCTTCTGTGAAATCCTTAAGGCTTCATGCATACTCATTCATTCTTCTGTTCACTTCAATTGTGGTCTGCTCCATCAAGAAAATCTCCTCTCAATAAAGTAAACACTTCCATATTGTTCTCCAATCCAATGGACACTCCTCAGGCCCCATCTTACTTGATCTCTTTGCAACAATCAACTCAGACAACCACCATATTTTTTGAAAGCCCCTCTTTTCTCTTAGCTTCCTTGATATCACCATTCAGAGTTTTCTTTCTGCCTTATTAACTGCCCCTTCTCAGTCTCATTTACTAGTTTCTCCTTTACCTGACATCTGAACGATGGAGTGCCAAGAGCTTGATCTAGGGCCCTCTTCTCCAGTTATACTTTCCCCCACAGAGGATCTAAGTCAGCCTCATGGTTTTAAATACAATCTATATTTACATGACTCCAAATTTTATCTATTGTCTGATCTCTCTCCTGAGATCTAAGATCAGGCATCCAACTGACTACCAGACACAATCTCTTGGATATCTAATAGGCATATACAACTCAAAATGTCTAATATTTCCAAGCTTCACATCCTTTTGCATCCATCTGATCAAATAGAACCAATATCCAATGCTTTGCCCAAGCCTCAAATCTAAGAGTTGTCCTTGATTTCTCTCTTTTCCTGCTATCTTCCACATGCAGTCTTTCAACACATCCTGTTGATTCTTCTTTTCCAATTTCAAGACATAATTTGTATTTGTCCACTTAACTTTATCTTTCCTGCTACCACTCTAGTCCAATCAATAATCAGTTCTCTTAACCAATTTTCTGCTTTCACTCTTGGCCTCGTACATCCATTTTTTACACAGCAGGCTGAGTGTGATCTTTTAAAACACAAATCAGTTTTTCTTTGCCTTTCCTTTCTCTTCCCTTCCTGAACAATGAAGTCCTAAAGTCACTATGTGGGACAGAGCAAAGCAGATATCAGTGATAGAGAGGAAAGGAGACAGCAGTGGCCCAGTGCAGGATATAAGAAACTAAATATGGCAAGGAAGCTGTCCCCACTGAGTGACAGCCTGGCAGGTGGTATCAGAGCGTTATGAGGGTGAGAAGAGTTTTCACACAGAGGGCTGGAGGGAGCATAGCCCAGCATGGTGAGCTGAAAATAGGTGAACAGAATATCACGGGAATATCTGTGGGACAACATCAAGAAGACTACCATATGTGTACCTGGAATTCCAGAAAAGGGAAGAACAGAACACATGTTTGAAGAAATGATGGCTGAAAACTTAAAAAATTCGATGAAAACTATAAACCCACAGATCCCAAGAACTTAATGAACCTCAAGCAAAATAAACATTTAAAAAATCATACCAAGGAAAAACGTAATCAAACTGCTAAAAATCAGTACTAAACAAAAAATCTTAAAAGCAGCTGGAGAAGAAAAGACAAGTTAAATAGAGAGGAACAATGACAAGAATGATAGCAGACTTCCAGAGAGAAATCATGCAAACCAGAAGATAATGAAGCAATATCATTAAGATAGTGAAATGAAAAAAAGCACTGTCAACCTAGAATTTGGCAGAGCAAAAATATCCTTCCAATATAAAGGTGAAGTAAAGGCTTCTTTTAAGACAAACAAAAGCTGGAAGACTTTATCTCCCGCAGCCCTGCACTATAAGATACGTAAAAGAAAGTTCTTGAGGAAGAAGGAATTTGGATCTATGCAAAGGAATGAAGTGTTCTGGAATTGGTAAATACGTAGGTAAAAATGAAAAGACTTTTTCTCACTTGAAATATCTTTAAAAGATAACACACTGTTAGAAAAAAGTAGCAATGAATTGTGGGGCTTATACATAGGTAGACATAAAATCTATAACTACAGTGGCACAAAGGACAGAAGGGGAAATGGAAGTATACTGTTATAAGATTTTTATGCTCTATGTGAAGAGGTATAATATTACTGGGAGATAGATTGTGATATATTAAAGACGTATATTATAAACCTTAGAGCAAGGACACACACAAAAATAAGAGGGATATCGAATAAGCAATAGTGGAAATAAAATGCAATCATAAAAAATACTCAGTTAATCCAGAAGAAAGCAGAAAAAGGCAATGAAAAGGAATAAAGAACAAATAGGGAACAAATATCAAGATGACATATTTGGACCCAACCATATTGATAATTACATTAAATGTAAATGGTCCAAACACTGCACTTAAAAGGCAGAGATTTTCATATTGGCTAAAAAGAAAGTCCAAATTAAATGTTGTCCACAAGAAATGCATTTTAACTCTAACTATACAAACAGGCTAAAAATAAAAGAATAAAAAATATAGTCATACTATATATTAGCCATGCTAACACTAATCAAAAAAAAATTGAATGCTATTTTAATATCAGACAAAATAGATTTAAGAGAAAGGAGTATTAGTAGGAATAAAGTGGTTTATGCCAACAAAGCACTTGTTAACTCAAAGGAGGAAAACCCAGCCTGGCTACACCACGTTAATTAAGTGACCCACAATACACATTAAGTGACCTACCTACATTAATGGTAGGACACACTGATATTATCTGTCACCTGATAGTATGCAGAGAGAGGAATACCACACACTTTAGTGCTATTCCTGCCAAAGATTAATAATATAAACCTAATCATGAGGAAACATCACACAAACTCAATCTGAGGGACGTTCTATAAAATAAGTGGCCTGTAATCTTCAAAAGTGTCAAGGCCACGAAAATCAAACGAAGACCAAAGAACTGCACCAGACAGAGGAAGACTAAGAAAACACAACAACTAAAAGCAACACCTGATTTTTATTTGGATCAGTTTGCTATAAAAGACATTATGACAACTGACAAAGCTTGAAAGGAGTCTGAGTATTAGTGACAGTAATATATCAGTGTGAATTTCCTGATTTTGATGATTGTGTTATGGTTGTGTATGAGAATACATACAGTATTAAAGGATGATTGGATACCAGATTACCAAATAAATCCCAAATCATTCAGGGAAAAAATTCTTTGTTCTGTACTTACTATAAAAGAATTTGTGGGGGCTGGCCCCGTGGCCGAGCGGTTAAGTTCGCGTGCTCTGCTGCAGGTGGCCCAGTGTTTCGTTGGTTCGAATCCTGGGCACGGACATGACACTGCTCATCAAACCACACTGAGGCAGCGTCCCACATGCCGCAACTAGAAGGACCCACAACGAAGAATATACAACTATGTACCAGGGGGCTTTGGGGAGAAAAAGGAAAAAATAAAAAAAATAAAAAAATAAAAATAAATAAAAAGAATTTGTGAGGTTTTCCCAAAACAAAAACAAATTAAGAAAATTAATCACGCTATGTTATTACAACGATTCCTCATTGTATTTGAAATGAAACCTAACCTCTTTATCGTATTCTACAAGTCCCCCTCTAACCTTGTTTCTTACAATTTTTTTCAATAACTACATTCCAGCCGCCTTGGTCTCCAGTTTATCCTTAGATAACATCAAGCTCATACAACTCAGAGTACTTCACTGGTGCCACTAGGCTGTGAAATTCTTCTCCTGGTTTTTCAGGTGGCTGCCTTCTTATCCTTCAGACTTCAGTCTATATATCAACTCCTCAGAGAGACCTTTTCTGGCTATAGTATCCAAGGCAGGATCCCTGATTTCCTTAACAGCACATAACCTAACCTGAATTTATGTTTTTTACATGTTTTCTCTCTCTTCTTTACTAGAATATAAATCCACAGCTATTTTGTTGGCAGTGGTATGCTCAGAGTTTAGCAAAATACCAGGCGCTTTTTAAGAACCCCAAATTTCTGAATAGATGGAGTAAATAGTGTCAATTACATATTAAAGTAACATTATCCTAAACTTGTGAATTCATCCCTAATCCATTCCCACCACCTCCTTTGGCCTCGTAGATTATTTTTGAAAACTAGAAACACTTTTGAAAAGTCTTCAGTTCATCTAATGCCAGGATATATCCCATACATATTTTATATCTCCAGAGAATAATCTTCTTATATTTCTCCTCCATTCAAGATCTTCTACTACGTGCCTAACAAATCAAAAATAAATTACACTACTTAAAAGGGCCCTCTAAAATCTGGTCATACATGAATCATGGAACCTAAGGGCTCAATGTTCATGTAATAGAGTTTGTAGGATTTATCCATTTAGGACAATGTGCTTAATGTCTCTAAAAAGTGACTCAGTCCCAAATGTGAGTCTTAGCTAAAGCTGTTTGCATATCCTACCTTAATTCCAATTAATCAAAAATATCTGATTATGGTAATCCTGTGTAGATGTCATTATCTCTATGAAGTCTCCAGTAACCCAAATTTCTCTCTCATGTGAACACCAACCACCCATAACAAAGAAAAAAGAACAAGCCATATTTTACTTATCTTTTTCTGTTCCCTGCCTAACGTGAATAATTTTTGAAAATTAAAGTTGAATTTATATTCAATAATATTCACACTTTTTGCTATGTAGTTCTATGAATTTTGACAAATTCTCAGTCATGTAACCACTAATATTGTCAGAATATAGACTATTTCCATCATTCTCCAAAGCTCCCTCATGATCCTATGTAGCCAACCCCTCCTCCCAACCCAGACCCTAGAAACCACTAAACTGTTTGTGTCCCAGCTGTTTTGCCTTTTCTAAAATGTCATATAAATGGAATCCTATAACATGTAGGCTTTTGAGTCTGGCTTCTTTCATGTAGCAAAATGCAACTGAGAGTCATTCATGTTATTGCTTCATCAATATTTCCTTTTTGTTGCTGAGTAGTTTTCCGTTGAATGAATATACCACAGTGTGCTTACCCATTCACCAGTTAAAAGACAACTGGGTTGTTTTCAGGTTTTTAATAAAACTTCTAAAAACATTTACATACAGGTATTTGCGTTGGACTACATTTTAAGATTTGATAAGAATAGGACTAAAGATTAGTACGAATAAATCACTGTCTGAGAGCAAAATAGAGAATCAAAGACAGTGTGATTACTTGAAAAAATTAAAAAAATAACTCTAACAAGATGGAAAGAAAACACAGTCACGGAGGAAGGGAGAAACACATATTGATATAAGGAAGGAATATACGTGTTTTAATAATAAGCTATGTAGGACTACAAGTAAGTATAGGGCACATGTAATAGAAAGAAAGAATAATGTTATTTTTTAAAATTCATAAAAAGCAAAAATTTCTATTGAGGAGGAAAAATTTAAAAGATATGGGAAAATACTGTTACATCTGATCATAAAATTCTTAGGAATATTACAGTGAAAAGCCAAATATCCCCAGACACTTTAATCACAGCCAGCACAACAGGTGTCATGTCTTCCCTGATCACAGAGAGTAAGACAAATGATAGCTCCTTCTGGACACCCTGACCATGGCTTCCACCACAGACACCATTACAGTGTCTACAAAAGGCTCTGGGACAAGTGTAGTATCTACACCGTCGGCAGCCAACACAATGTGCATTGAGACCACCACACCATCTCTGCCTACCACATCATTCAATATAGTCTCTGAGAGCACCAGGACCTCCATGATAACATCTGTGTCCACCACATTCACCATGGCCTTTGAAATCCTTATCAGTTCTAGGACCACCATAGCTTCCACCACAGCCTCAGGGACTCTGTTGAGAAGCTGGAGCTGGTATATTGAATTAAGAATATGCAGATTATGATCTTTTGAATGAGAGGCATGAGCCACCCACACAGGTGGGCAGGTAGCTCCCTCAGCATCTGGGCTCCCACTTTGGGTAAATGAAATCCACAGGTCATTTTGATTGAAGGTGCACTTTCAGTACAATCAATCAAAGGAAGTAGAGTCACGAGACTTATTACCTACAGATTCCAGAAGTGAAGGGACACAATGAGCTGGGGGTAAGGGCACTCCTCCATCCAGGTCATGAGTGAGCAGGAGATAGACAGCAGGGTAACAAGCACCTATTACTTACAAGGTGGTTGATGGTGGGGGAGATCACTAACTTTTCATGGGCTTAACTCTAAGCAGTTAATTTAGAAGATGCCCTGGAAAAATAAACAGAGAACTTATGGCAGCCATCTTAAACTCAAGTCGTTATCTAAATGTCCAGACTTGGAGAGTGAGCAGGCTTGTCATAAGGTAAAATGTCTAGGCAACAACTGAGAAAAAGAAAAGTTGTTTGTCTCAAAAGTTGTTATTCTTATCACAGGGACCACGACAGGTTCTGTCACCTCAATGAACTCCACCACAGGTTCTCAGACCACCACCTCTGTGCCAACTACAGCCTCCACCATGGATACTGAGAGCACGAGAGGGTCTGATACTACCAGATCCATCTCCACAGCCTCTCAGGTCATCACACCCTCTACCACAGCATCTGTGCCCACCACTGCATCCACCATTGACCCTAAGACAACCAGAGGCATTGAAACTACCACAACCTTCAACACAGCCTCTGTGGTCACTACCCCCTCTACCGCAGTATCTGTGCCCACCACAGCATCCACCATGGACTCTGAGACTGCCAGAAGCTCTGAAACTACCACAACCATCACCACAGCTTCTGGGGTCACCACACGCTCTACCACATCTGTGCCCACTACAGCCTCCACCGTGGATACTGAGAGCACGAGAGGCTCTGAAACTACCAGATCCATCACCACAGCCTCTCAGGTCATCACACCTTCTACCACACCATCTGTGCCCACCAGTGCATCCGCCATGGGCTCTGAGACCACCAGAAGCTCTGAAACTACCACAACTATCACCAAAGCCTCTGTGGTCACCAGACCCATTACCACAGCATCTGTGACCACCACTGCGTCAAGTATGGACTCTGAGACCACCAGAGGCATGGAAAGCACCACAACTAACACCACAGCCTCTGGGGTCACCACACCCTCTACCACAGCATCTGTGCCCACCACTGCATCCGCCATTGACCCTAAGACAACCAGAGGCATTGAAACTACCACAACCTTCAACACAGCCTCTGTGGTCACTACCCCCTCTACCACAGTATCTGTGCCCACCATAGCATCCACCATGGACTCTGAGACTGCCAGAAGCTCTGAAACTACCACAACCATCACCACAGCCTCTGGGGTCACCACACGCTCTACCACATCTGTGCCCACTACAGTCTCCACCGTGGATACTGAGAGCACGAGAGGCTCTGAAACTACTAGATCCATCCCCACAGCCTCTTTAGTCAGCATACCCTCTACCACAGCAGCTGTGCCCACCACAGCATCCACCATGGACTCTGAAACTGCCACCAGAGGCTCTGAAACTACCACATCCATCACCACAGCCTCTGAGGTAACCAAATGCTGTACCATAGCAGCTGTACCCACCACAGCATCCACCATGGATTCTGAGATCACCAGAAGCTCTGAAACTACCACAACCTTCAACACAGCCTCTGTGGTCACTACACTCTCTACCACAGCAGCTGTGCCCACCACAGCCTCCCCTGCAGTTTCTGAGACCACTGTGCACTTCATGACAACTGCTGTACCAACAAAACTCTCTGGCACAGCCTCTGAAACCACTCTTCTCTCTGAAATAACCACCCTCTCTGCCACAGTTTCTGGGACTATCAGGTCATCCACAGCAGGCTCTCGGCCCACCATGGCCTCCACCTCAGCCTCTGAGACCACTATCATCTCCACTAAAGCCTCTGTGACAACTGCGGAGTCTTTGACTTCCACAGGCACCCCAAAACCTGCTGAGACCACTACAGAATCTGTGTCTAACACAGCCTTTACCACAATGTCTGAGACCACCACAGGCTCCGTAACAATGTCTGTGCCGACCACAAACTCTGAGACAACCGTAGCCTCCGAAACTACTGTGGCCTTCTCCAAAGCCTCTGAAAACACGACAGTCTACACTATGGTCTCTAAGACTACTGTAGGTTTTGACACCTTCATGGCTTCCACCACAGCCTCTGAGACCCCCACAGCCTCAACAACAGTGTCTGTGCCACAAACAGCCTCGACCACAACCTCTGAGAGCACTGCAGTGTCTTTGTCCACCACACACTCTGAGATCACCACAGCCTCCACCTTAAGATCTGAGACCAGCATGGCCTACAATACAGTCTCTGAGGTCACTTCAGAGTCTGTTAGCAATGTGGCCTCCACCACAGTCTCTGAGTCCACCATGCCATATACAATAGCACCTGTGAGCACCACAGCCTCCAGCACAGGCTCAGAGACCATAAAGTCCACCAAGGCTTCCTCATCAGCCTCTCAGCTCACCACAGGTGTGTCCACTTTTCCTGTGCCCACTACAAACAGCACCATAGTTTCTGAAACCCTGACTGTCTCAACCACAGCCTCTAAGAGCACCACAGGCTCCTTCTCAGCATCTGTGCCTATCATATTCTCTTCCACAGCTTCTGGGGACACTGAAGCTTCCACCTCACCTTCTGGACCCACCACAGCCTCAGAGGTCACCACAGCCTTCGCTTTGGCCTCATTGCCCCTCTTGGCCTCTACCTCCACCTTTGGGGCCACTGCAATCTCCACCAGTGTCTAGACATTTCAAAACCTCTTCTGCCACTTTAGTGTCCACCAAGGCAACTGACTTTTCTACTCAACCCATCACCAACACAGCTGTATCAGGTACTAACTACCACATCTTCTCTAATCACATACCTTTACTCCAGTGACAGCCACCACCTTTTCATCTGTTTCTATCATTTCTTCTCTGGACTCTAGTCAAGCCACCATGCCTGTTAGATATAATTTTGTTTCCTCTTCTTCAGTCCTACTTATTTCTACCCTGGCCTCACCTCCTTTTGTTTAGTGTCCATCATTTCCATCCCAATCAGAAACACTTCTTTGCAAATATTCCAACCACCAGTTAATTATAGTCCATCACTTCTGCTGACAGCAAACTCACCTCAACTCTGTGACACCCATCCTCACTTGTCAGACGCTCTCACTTCTGTGCCAAGTGCAATCAGCTCTCTTCCATCTACCACCTGCAGTACCACCACCTCGTCTTCAATATATTCACCACTGGTCCAAGGGTTGCAAACTACACTTCATGGGCCAAGTCTTGCCTCTTATCTGTTTTTCTAAATGAAGAGTTATTGGAGCACAACCTATTTGTTTACATCTGTAGCTGCTTTCCAGCTACTTTGCACAGTTATGACAGAGACTTTGTGACCCAAATAACTTAAAAACCTACCATCTGACACTTTACAGAAAAAGTTTGCCAATCCTTGCTCTAGTCTAAGACCAGAATGATTGTTTTCATTCTCTGGCAGTTCTCTGAATAAAACCACCTCTGCACTTGCCATCAGCACTCGTGTTGGACCTGAGTCCACCTGCTTAATTCTGAACCACCCACTGCTATTCCAGGGACAGACACTGTTCTTGTATCAGTGGAACCACTTCCGACCTAAGCACAACCATTGCTGCTGGAGCCACCACCTCCACTACCTCTGCTCTGTTAGGTCCTCCCACCTTGTTCTAGTCACCCTTCCTGTCCCTGGGGCCAGCCTCCTCCACGTGGGCCAGGTTCTGCCACATCTGTTCCTAGCGCCTCTCCTCGACTTTGTTGACCGCCATGATTGTGTTAGATCACGTCACCTCTGCTCAGCCATGGCCACTGCCTCACCTGTGAGTAAACCTGATTCTGTCATCTCTTCCTCTGGCACCGTTTTATACTTGGGACTACATCACAAGAGTGTAAGACCCTATCCCTTTTATCCCAGCCCACTCTCTTCTATTTGGGTGGCCACTTCTGATATTGAATAGATCCTCCACTTCTGTATCAATCACTGTCGCATTTCCTCAATCTTCTGCCTTCATCAGCAACATCAGTGGACATATTATACCTTCTCTTCTCTAAGACAATCACATCTATTCTAGGGATCATGGCCTTATGTGAATTACCTTCTACCATCTCTTCTCCTATTACAACACCTCTCCTCAAACCACCACTACCAAATGTGTGTTAGATTCAACTCCCCTGCTCTAAGTACACCTGCCTCCCCTTTAACTGTCTCCACTACAAAGCCGTCATATTGTGTGACGTGTTTCCTAGGTGCCAGGACCACTGGAACCAGACCAGCTACCCTCATCTCTGTCACCACGGCCCCTGGAATGGACTCCACAGCCCCTGCTATCAGCTATACCATCCCTGGAACAGGGCTGAATAATTCTGGCCCGGGCACATCCAATGTTGGAGCATCATCTACCACCTCAGTCCGAGGTACCAAGACCACCAGGACAAGATCCACCCATGAGCCGACCACCACTGCTGGAACCAGCACCACCTCCCAGGAAACAGGCCCAGTCACCGCGGGCACAGACACAGTTAGTGTGAGCCACACGCCAACAAACACGACTAAACCAAGTGGATATTTGCAGCCCTGGACCATCATCCTCATCTCCCTGGCTGCAGTTGTGGTCGGTGTTGGGCTGCTGGTAGGACTGAGTTTTTGCCTGGTGAGTGTCAGCGATGGGTTAATCGTGGAGCCTGCTAAGAAGGTGGTTGATGAATGGGAGTAGAATTCGTGCAAACAGTGCTATTAGGATATCTAGAATGAGAGAGGGGAATAAGTGGCTGTGCTAGGAAGGAAAGAATCACATAGCATGATATAAAGGCCAGAGAGAATGACCACATCAGACAAAGTGATAGATCAAAAGTAGAAAAAGAGGAGGAAAAAGATGAAGTTGGGGCAAAAGTGAAAGGAAATTGTGTGAACAGGGGAAAAATAGAAAGGTGGGACTTAAAGAAAATCACTTCTCTTAATAAAACAAAATCTGGAAGTTAGAATATCTTGGCACTGGAAGAAGAATCTCCAGGGAATGAGGGGTCATTAGGCCCTCACTCTGTTTACTGATTTCCATGACACACACGAGCACTGCTCAGCACAGGGGACCTCTTCCCCTCTGATGTTTTTGTGCAGATAAGGATGAATATTCTGTCCTTGGTTCTCCTCAGCACCGCTGATAGACTGGAATCATCAAATCATTTCACTAAATCTGAGAGAGAACGAGAGCAAAATAAACATAAAGAAAGCAGGAAACAGGAATGTTTGGCCATCCAAAGTACAGGTTTCTGACTGTCTTATATGTAACAAGTTTCTGGCACTCACAAGCACTCTGCAATTCCCTGTTCTCTCTGGGATAGTTACTCTCCAACCTCCCATCACATTTCTGCTTTCTGGTTTTGATCTTTCTTTGCATTTTTCTTATTCTGGTTTTCACATTTATTTATGTCTTTCCTACTTTCTTAATAGTTCTTGTTGCTAAGCTCACCTTTGAGGAATGATGCTGAGTGTAAGTCAGCGGGGTGCTGGACTAGGTCATACTGCCTCACAAGAGACTGTGCATCTCTTCCCAACTCTGAGTTCAGTGACATCACATTGGTAACTTAAAATATGCTTCTATGGAAATTGGCAAATACTACAAATCACGTCTTTTTTCCTCTGGAGAGTTGGTTGTTAAAGCATCACCAGTATACCACTGGTAAAAATGGATAAACGAATGAAAAACATATTGCAGCCGCCGAGGGTTGGCATAATATAGTCAACTTACTAGGATTCTTTATTTCAGAGTTATCAGCCTCCCCCCGTATGTAGGCTATAAAATAAAGACACATCATCCAGGAATGATTTCCTAAGTCAGTTTATAATTTTATGTGCAAGATCAACAGCTAATGAGAACTAACATTAGCTGAGTTTTTACTAAGTGCTAGGCCCAGGACTGAGTGCTTAAAAGGCATCATGCCATTTGATTTGCTCTACAATCCTTTGGGGATATTATACCCACCTTATAGGTGAGGGACCTAGAGCTCCATAACCTTAGTTACTTGCCGCAGCACACGCAGTAAGTGGCAGATCGGGTACTCTAATCCAGGTTGGTTTGATTCTGTAGTTCACGCCTGTAATCTCAAGGCTCTGCATGGACCTTTCTGAGGGCTCTCAATTCCATGTACCTGTCCTCAGCTTCCTGAGCTGACTAAGGATGTGAAAGACTGTCTTTTGGGTGAGTCTCTGCGTCTTTCCCATAGGGATGTGGATTCACCTTTGTCTTGAAAGTCCAACAGCACATAACCTCGCTATGCTGCAGAAGATATATTAATCAGGTAACAAGGGAAACTGTTTTCTAAGATAGAGAAACAGTAAAACTACAAAGAGAGAGAGAGACAGAGACACATTAAGGATGGTGGTAAAGAGAGGAGAAGTAGGTGATTTTGAGAAGTAATAATCTGACATTGGTGAAACGGGTATGTATAGGGATAAGGGAGAAGAGAACTTATTTTATAATATTATTTTTTTCTCTTTTAGAGGAGCTTTTCCTTCCCCCTGACAAATATTGGCGCTTATTTCCCTCATGACTACAGCTTTGGCCTTGGTATGGACCTGGGCTCAGGACTGGACTCTGGAATGTTCCACAGTCTGTGAAATGAACTGGTCCATGGAGAAACACATGGCTTTGGACACAGAATGGGTCATGGGGTGGGCTATGAATTGAGCCACAGCCGTGGGGATGGTTATGGCATGAATCATGGCAGGAGTCATGAACACGGAGGAGGCCATCACAATAGCCATGAAATGGATCACAGAGGAGGCCGCTGAGGAAGCCACCAAGGAGGCCATGACAGGACAAGATGGCTGTTGCCATAGATTGGATATTGGAAAGTATTTTGGGGAAAGAAAGAGTGGGTTGGAGGGGGAGATCATGGAAGAGAAGAAAAGAATGAGCATGGAATGATTAAAATATAGTATAAAAATGTTCCCAGGGAGTAAGGCCAGGGTCAAGAAAAGAACCAGCAAAAGGATCACAAGGACCTTGATCAACATTGAGAAAGATCAAACAGAGACTGGATTTGGAGAAGATGCACAGCTTTACCAGGCTTGGAGATGAATTTAAGTCAAAGTTTCCATGCATTCTACCGGAGCCTGATGTCATTGTAGGGAGTCATGGTGATTGCCCTCAGGGTGTCTTCTCTTCCTTCTCCCACCACCCAAGTCATGGTCAGGGTTTCTCATCCCTATGTTTTCTCAGGATGCTATAAATGTTAACGCCACGTCTCTAAGAAACGAAAGCACATAATAAATGTGTTATCAGGACCACATGCTTACTTGTTTTCCTATTTGTTCTTTCAGTTTTCCCTGTGAGTTTCTTTTTTTTTGAGTGCTTACTATGAACCAAGTGCTGTTGTAGTAACCTTTAAGTACATCATCGTTTAATCCTCAAAAAATTCTGTGAGGAGATCTCAAGGTGGGCAAAGATATTTATGCGACACAAAAAGCACTAACTGTTAAAGAAAAGTTTGATAATTTGGACTTCATTAAAGTCCAGTATCAGAATATATCTTTAAGAGACTGAAAAGGAACGCCAAAGATGGGATCAGATATTATAATACATACATCTGACAAAGGTCTCATATCCAGAATATAGAAAGAACTAAATCAATAAGAAAAAGACAATGTAATTTTACATGGGCAAAATATTTGATAAATATTTAGCAGTAGAGGATATCAAAATGATCAGTGAACATTTGAATAGGTACTCAATATTATTTATCAGAGAAATGGAAATTAAAATTCACAATGCGATACCATGACATATATACCATAATGACTAGAATTTCAATGATTGAGAATACCAAGTATTGGTAAGGATGTTGAAGAACTGGAATTCTAGTACACTGTTAGTGGGAATATAAATTGATACAATTATTTTGGGAAAATGTTCAGCAACACTAAAACTATGACCCAGCAATTCCACTCCTGAGTATATTTATCCGAGAGAAATAAATGTCTATGTCCACCAAAAAACACCTATCATAGCAGCTTTATTCATAATAGTGCCAATCTGGAAATTATCCAAAAGTTCATTAACGTTAGAATGGGTAAATAAATTGTGGCATATTTATACAATAGAATGCTACCCAATAGTGAAAAAAGAATGAACTACTGAATCATGCAATAGCATTGATGAATCTCATAGATATAATGTGGAGTAAAAGAAGTAAAAAACCAAAAGAATACATACTGTATCATTCCATTCACAAGCAGTTCAAGAATATGTAAAAATATGTCACCAGCCTGGTGACATAGTGGTTAAATCCATGTGCTCTGCTTGGGTGGCCCGGGGTTTGCGGGTTCGGATCATCAAGTCACACTGAGGTGGCATCCCACACAAAATAGAGGACGATTGGCACAGATGTTAGCTCAATGACAATCTTCCTCAAGCAAAAAGAGGAAGACTGGCAATAGATGTTAGCTCAGGGCCAATTGCTCTCACACAAAGAAAGAATATGTAAAATTAATCTGCTGTAATAAAGGTCAGAACTGTGGCTGCCTTTGAGGAAAACCCTGGGAGAAGGCATGAGGAAACTTTCTGGGAGGGGGAAATGATAATGTTCTATACTTTGTCTGAATGGTGATTACATGGGTACACACATATGTAAAACTTCACTGAAATGTGCACATAAGATTTGTGTACTTTATTGCATGTAACTTGCACTTCAATCAAAAAAATGAAAAAGGTATCCGCTGAGACCTTCTTTTTCTGACAGCATCATGGTTTCCTTGGTTGGAGGATATGGTTGGGGATACACGATGATAAATAAGGCATTCAGTAAGCCCAATGACAGTGGTGCTAATGGAAGCATTGTGTGCAAGGACAACAAATATCTCTTTCAATGAGGACAGATCACTACTTCCTCCAGGTTGGGAGAGGTCCGATGTAATCAACCAGACAGCAGCTCTCTGGAGAATGATGCCATATGGGGGGTCAACATTGATCTCTGCTGTTTGCAGCTTAGGCACTTAGCAATACAAGTATCAGTCTGGACCAGCTCTGAAGAGCAGAAGACACCTTAATGAGCCCATGTATAACCTCCATCCCTGCCACTAGGCTGCTTTATCCACGAGCCCTTTGAGCTAGCACTAAGGCAGCTGGAGAAAGTGTTTGACTGACAGCCACAGAATGGGTCGTATTGTCCACCCAATAACTGAAAGCCTTCTTTGAAAGCAGCAAATGCCCATTGGTGAATATTCACATGGGGCACAATGTTCTCACCATCTTTGCCCTTCGCAAAAGGCTCATCCACATTCCTCTTTCTCAGACTTCCTGGCAATCATCAATTCACCACTTATATTCTTTCCACAACCCAAGTTATCCAGCCAAACTGTTAGCCATTGCCTATTGATCGGGGCAGACTGTAATTTTGGTCATCTCTTTGCTTGGGCAAAGTAAACAACCAGATGAATTATTCCAGGTTCCACTCCCTGGGAGGATTTCCCTTCCTCACTGTCCTTCATGGGACCCTGAGTGGGGCTGAAATGTGGCAGCAGTCTTCTTTCTGGTGGTGCTCTTATATCATGCAGAGCCATCGGCAGGCCTGATGAAACCTAATCTTTCTCAGTCAATCAGACATAGGAAACTGCGTGTGACTGTGGGTATGGAGGGAGAGTTTAGAAATGTATCCGGAGTAGAGGCTGTTGGAGTTTGAGCTGCCTGCTCATGCATCTTACTTGTGTCTTGCGGACTTAATTGAGTCCAAATTCGTATACACCACTTCTGCTCGATGAGGAGAGTGAGGTTAAGTATGCCCAATCTTATAGTTTGGAGGTGCAGACAACACCTGGTTCATAAAGGGCAGCTCACATTTCATGAACTGTTACATACAGAGAATCCAATGCCATGTCAGATGCTAGTTATTAAAAGGAGATAAGCTCATGTGATTGTGGCAGAATTCAGTTCCACGTGGTTGTAGAATTGGGGTCCTATTTCTTTGCTGGATGTCAGCAGGAGTTGCTCTCAGATGCTAGATCTGACTCTAATTGTGGAGCTGGAGGCCATGAGGGTGTTGATATAGGGCCTGTGGTAGCCAGAACAATGGCCCCCCAAAAATGTCTGCATCCTAATCTGAAGAAGCTGAAATCTGTCTTATATCGCAAAAAGGACTTTGCAGGTGTGATCACATTAGGGATCTTGAGATGGGAAGATTATTCTGGATAATCTAGGTGGGCCCAATATAATCAGAAAGGTCCTTACAAGAGGGAGACAGGAGAGTCAAAATCAGAGAGATTTGAAGATACTATCATGCTGGCTTTGAAGGAGGAGGAAGAGGTCACGAGCCAAGGAATATAGGAAGCCTCTAGAAGCTGGAAAAGGCAAAAAAACGAATTCTCCACCAGAGCCTCCAGCAGTAACACAGCCCTGCTGACACCTTCTCTTTAGCCCAGTGAGCCCACTTCAGACTTCTGACCTCCGGAACTGTAAGAGAATAAATCTATGTTGTTTTAAGCCACTAGGTTTGCGGTAATTCGTTACAGCAGCGGTAGGAAACTAACACAGGGTCTTAGGAAAATCTGCATCCGCTTGCCAAAAAAAGTGCTTCAGGAGGGGTCACTACAGGGTCTTCAGGCCGAAAGAAGTGAACTTCCCCAGACAGAGGAGGAGGGGGCTTCTTCTGCTGGCAAGGAAGGCTCAGCGGGATTTCAAATTCAAGTTTCTCAGATTCCTCTCAATCTACCCAAGTGTCTCCACCTCAACCCTGGGCTTCTATTTAACAAATATCCTAGATGTCACATAAGATTCTGGCAAGGACATAAACGCAAGTTGAATATAATTCTTCAAACTGCAGAATCAAACTTTGAGTCTGGTTGTATCGTACATAGTCCTTGCAGCTTCCAGAGATAAGCATTTCTTTTAGGGTAGTCAGAGAAAGCTCTTTTGTTCTCAGTACTGCCTTGACTGAGGGTGTGACAGACAGGTGTGATGGCTGTGACCCCTCCAATGCAATCACCCACATCATCTTGATCTATCACAGGAACCACTCCACCCCCAAGACTCCCCAACCCTTCCCTCAACAATTACTTTATTCCAGACACAACCACAAGCGATAACTTAAGTAACTCTTATTACCTTTTGCTACGGAATACAAATACCCTACTTTATACCAGTGTGAGGTCAGCCCTGCCCTCAAGCCCTAGGTGGTCAGATAACCCATCCCAGATTCCCATTTTGGAAGGTCAACTTTCTAAAACCTCGTCTTATATCAAATACTGTAACAGTTAGGGTTCACTAATGAAAACAGAAACCACTCTGAATATTTCAAGCATAAAGGGATTTAGTAGAAAGAATGGTGCTCATAAAACTACTTGAAAAGCTGGAGGAGTAGAAGTCAGGATGACAGCGGATAGCTTTCAGGTTCACTGCTGCAGAGAGCAGAAAGCTGCTGTCACCCAGAGGTGGGGACATGCTGCCAGCTCCAGCGTTCCTTGACAACCCTATAGCAACAGGGAAATGCAGAATCCTCAGAGCCACCGCAAAATCCTCACCTTGGAAGCCCATGGATCCAGCCATTGTCACTAACAAAGGAAATCTAAGTCTTGTGAGAATTCGTCTCATTGGACGAACATAAAAATGTGTCTAGATCCCGTTGTCAAGGAAGCCCGGAAAATGTAGTTCCCAGGTTCAAGGTTCCTGCTGAATGAGAGAGAGCATGGAAGGATATGAAAAGGTGTCAATGCCAATAATAGATGCTGGCACAGATCCACGCACGGAGAGAATGCAGTGGGGCTAGAGATGGTAGATTAAAACTAGATGGAGAAAGCAGACTTATTGGCTAACTGCCTGCAGGAGATCGGAATGTTAAGACTAAAAGACACAGTAGAGAGAATCTAGAATTCAGGCAATTCCTAAATAGGACTTTTTTTTTTTTGCCTAAATTTTACCAAAAAAAAATAACCAAATTATGCCGTGTCTTCTGTAATTTTTCTATTTGTATTCAAGAGTTTGAATCCTAAAGTTTCTAATACTGAAGGAACTTAATCTCTCATTCTGTAAACAAGACAGAAGTTCAAAGGCAGTCCCTACATCCCTGTTCCTTCATGGTCATTAGAACTAACTATCAAAACAGTCGTCCAAATACGGTCACTTGCCAGTCGATTGCGCTAGGACAACCTGCTTCTAGCTCGTTCATTCTAACGACGTGTGCCTTCTGATAAATACGGCATCTATTTTTGTTTCAAATTTAACCTTGCAGAACTTTCATAGCTTTTGTGGAAGCTCCAGAATTTCTGTAGGAGGGGTTAGGTACGTGTGATTTGGTTTGAAAGGGGCAGTTGGGACCATTCTGGAAGCAATGCTTGCAGTTGATGCCCTCTCTTTGTAGCGATTAACAATGTGGCCCAGGAGCCAGAGCACCTGGGTTCAAATCCTGACTCTGCCACCTGTTAGCTTTGTGAGCCTGGGCAGGGTAAACTGAGGCTTCTTTGTTTGTCATTTTCCACATTTATAAAATGCGGGATAATTGTGGCACCTAAAACATAGAGTAGCTGTGAATACTAAGTGAGCTAATATCTGTAAAGCACTTTGAATAATATCTGGAATATTCAATAATGTGGAATACTCAATAAACACTATCGTTAGCTCTCATTTGATTGTTTATTTGTGGATAGCTGATGGAGGAGAAGAGAAAATACTTTTCAGTGTGCTTTTGAAGAAGCTGCCTTTGTGTAGCAACCACATTGTTTATAATTAGATCTTATATTTACTCAGGGTGACTTTGAAGGGGGCAGATGGAGATCGGGGGAGGAGGCGCAACTTCGACCTTAGCCCTCCCTCAGGGCTGCTGCTCCTTTCCAAAGATGTATCAGGGCCATTTGAAAGTCTTTCTAACAAAGCAATAGTAATCAAAACAGTATGGTGCCAGCATAAAAACAGACACATAGACCAATGGAACAGAACAGATAGCCCAGAAATAAATCCATCCACAAATAGTCAACTAATCTTTGACAAAGTCACCAAAAATATACAATGGGGAAATGTTAGTCTCTTCAATTAATGGTTGGGAAAACTGGACATCCATATGCAAAAGAATGAAAAGGACCATTATCTTACACCACACACAAAAACCTACTCAAAATGGATTAAGATTTAAAACTGAAAACTCCCAGAAGAAAACATAGGCAATAAGCTAACCGGATATTGGTCTTGGTAATTATTTTTTGGATTTGACACCAAAAGCACAGCCAACAAAAGCAAAAATAAACAAGTGGGACTATATCAAGCCAAAAAGCTTCTGTACAGCAAAGGAAACAATTAACAAAATGAAAAGATAACCTACAGAATAGGAGAAAATCTTTGTAAACCATATACATGATAAGGGGTTAATACTCAAAATATATAAGGAACTTAATACAACTTAATAGCAAAAAACCAAATAAGTAGATTTAAAAAATGGAGAAAGCACCTGAATAGACATTTTTCCAAAGAAGGCATACAGATAGTCACCAGGTACATGAAAAGGTACTTAACATCACTAGTCATCAGGGAAACACAAGTGACAACCACAATGAGATATCACCTCACACCTGTTAGGATGGCTATCATCCAAAAGGCAAGAAATAACAAGTGTTAGTGAGTATGTGGAGAAAAGGGAACCCTTGTACACTGTTGGTGGGAATGTAAATTGGCATGGCAATTATGGAAAACAGTATGGAGATTCCTCAAAAAGTTAAATATAGAACTTACCATATGATCCAGCAATCCCATTTCTGGTATATATCCAAAGGAAACAAAATCATTATTGTGAAGAGATATCTGTACTCCCATGTTCATTGCAGCATTTTTCACAATAGCTAAGATATAGAAACAACGTAAGTGTCTGTCAATGGATGAATGGATAAAGAAAATGTTACACAAACACACACACACTGGAATATTATTCAGCCTTAAAAAAGAAGGAAATCCTGCCATTTACAACAACATGGATGAAATTATGCTAAGTGAAATAAGCAGACACAGAAAGACAAATACTGGATGATCTCACTTATATGTGGAATCTAAAAAAGTCAACTCATAGAACCAGAGAGTAGAATGGTGATTGCTATGAGTTTGGGAGTTGGGGGAATGGGGACATGCTGGTCATAGGCTGCACACTTTCAGTTATAAGATGAATATGGTCTGAGGAGCTAGTGTATAGCATGGTGACTATAGTTAATCATACTGTATTGTATAATTTGCTAAAATGATAGAACATGACCATTCTCACGCGCGCGCACACACACACACACACACGAAAGGTAACTGAGCCAGAGGGAATAGTTGCTGGGAGTACTTGTGTACTCAAATAGAACCACCTGTTTGTTTTGTGTGATTCCCAGAGGACTTGTGAATGCCAAGCCCCAACAGCTCTCAGAGCTAGGTGATTCGGGATCCAGATCCTCAGGTGGCAGCTATAACAGTGGGGTGCTAGATGTGGGGACAAGCTCCTTCCAGGGAGAAGCTGGAGACTTGATTTTACTGTCGAAGTGAGCCCACCAGCTCTTTCAAGATCCCCAGAGGATATCAGTCAGCTCCCACATGCAGGCTAACTAGAAGCTGGAACCTCAGGCAGCGGTTGGGAAAGTATGCAGTCAAATCTTTTCCAGGGAGAAACTGGGAGATGGGCTTTCTTTTGCCTGCTACCTCTACGCTTAGCCCAGGACGGATAGCTGCAGGGAATGCTTGTGCATCCATTTGAAAACTGTTTTTTTTGGTTTAATATTGTCCTATGGGGCTCATGAATGCTGATCCCTGTTGGCTATCAGAGCTAAGTGATTTGATATCCCGTCCCTTGGGTGGCATCCACAAAAGTTGTGGCACTAGATGTACAAAAAGCTCCTGCAAAGGAGAAGCTGGTTACTTGGGTTTATTGTTGGAACGAGCTGGAGGGAGAAGGCAGGGGAAGTGCCCACCATCTCTTTCAGGCTCCTAGGAGGATCCCAGTCAACTGGACCCTCAGGCAGCAGCTGGGAGAGTATACAGTCAAACCTCTTCCAGGAAAAACTGGGAGATGGGTATTTTTGCCTCCTCCCCTGTGCTGAGCTCAGGGAGGGTAGCCACGGACAGTGCTCGTGTGCCTATTTAACAACTGCTTCTTTGTTTGCTATAGTCCTGTGGGCCTTGGGAATGTCAAGCCCTTTGGGCTATCAGAGCTAGGTGATTTGGGGGCCTGTCCCTTGGGTCGTGGCCATAAAAGTTGGGGTGCTAGATGTATAGACAAGCTCCTTCTATGGAGAAGCTGGTGACTTGTTTTTATTGTTAGAGCAAGCTAGAGGGAGAAGGCAGGGGAAGTGCCCACAAGGCTCTTTCGGGCTCTGGGAAGGATCCCAGTCAGCACCCACACGTGAGCTAATTGGAAGCCAGACTCTCAGGCAGCAGCTGGTAAAGCATGCAGTCAAACACCTTCCAGGGGAAAGCTGAGCGTTGGGCATTTTTGCTGCTCCCTCTCATTGAGCTTGGGGAGATAGCCTCAGGAAGTGCTTGCATGCCCTGTTAACAACTGCTTCTTTTCTATAGTCTTGTGAATGCTAGCCCCACTGGCTCTCAGAGTTAGATGATTTGGGCGTCCATCCCTTGGGTGGCAGGCTTAAAAGTTGGGGTGCTGGAGGTGTGGTCTGAACTACTCCTCAGGGAGAGACTGGGAGCTGGGGAGGTCCTCTCGATTGTAAGGTGCTGTGCTGGGGGTGGGGTTTATGACAAGAGTGTGTCTCAGCCTTTCCTACCCGTTTTGATGTGAGTGTTTTCTTGTCAGCCAATGTGTAGGAGTCACCCATCCAGTTTCTGGAAATCAGCCCATGCATAGTTGTACATTCAGTGAGTCTGTGGGAGGAGGGGAGCTCAGAAACCTTCTCTGTTGCCATCTTGGTGACATCACTCTGGAATGAAATAACTTTAATCATCAAGCTTAGTTCCTTCTCCCCACATCTCTCCTTCATTATCCCCTCTATCCCTGAGAATGGGGCTTCAAAGTCAGGTGATATCAATTACATCAAACAATGTTACATATTTTTCTTGTACATAGAGGTTTCACCTTGTACATTTTGAATACTCGAATGTATATATGGCTTGGACCTTGAGTTGGGACCTTTGCTTCTTGCTCAAAAAGTCTCCGCCAAGAGGATGACCAGGGAGACCACCCCCCCCACCCCCCCACCGGCTACACCGAGTGAGAAATTCACTCAGTGTCCTCCTACTAGTGGTGTGTTGGCAAATGTTTAACAACCAGCCCTCCCTGGGGAAAAGGCCCTGCTATGTAGCATTTTCTGATTTCTGTGATGTAAATATTCCCAGCACAGCCTACTTGAAGCTGCCAAAATAAGTGACTGAACAGGGATTTGGGAGGAGCTGCACAGCAGCGAATCAATATATAGTAACATAGTAACCAAATTAGGAAGTGATGACTTTTGATTACTCACTACTTTGTTTCTAAGATAATTTACTTCAGTTTCAAGTTTATATAATTTAATTTTTAAGGGCAGTTTTTGGTTCACAGAAAAATTGAGGGGAAAGTACAGAGATTTCCCACATGCCCCCTGTCCCAACACATGCATAGCCCTCTGTATTGTCAACACCGCTCATCAGAGTGGAACATTTATTACAATTGATGACCTTACACTGACACACCATTATATAATTTAATTTTTAAAAATAGACTTTGTTTTTTAGAGCAGTTTGGTTCATAACAAAATTGAGCAGAAAATACAGAGTTCCCGTAAACCCCCCTGCCTTCCACACTTTCACAACCTCCTATAATTTAATTTTTAACAATGCTCATGTTTAACAAGCAGCTCATGAATTTTCAGAAAATTTAGCCATCAGCTCCTGCAAGCCAGTATGAGCCAGCTCCAGCACTCATTGCCACCTACCCCACACTTGGAGAGGCTGCAGAAAGGATTGCCCACAGAGCCGTGTGCTGCCTGGACTTTAGAAACCAATATTCCAAGAAAATCTCATCTTTAGGGTAGTGATACTCATGCCTTCCAAATCCCCAGCTTTCATAGAACAGGGACCCACTGACTTTTAGACCAGTTAACTTCCCACCTTCCTCCTGCTCTAGAGATGATGCATACCGGGGAAAATAGGTTTCTGCTCATCTCTGGCTCGAATGATGGGTGTCCTCAAATCTGACAGTTTTGCTGTCCCTCTTCTGCTTTCCTTCCCGTTGCTTCTCTCCAGAGGGGAGAGGGCTGACTCTCTCCTTTCTCCCCTAACACCACCATAGACTCCTCTCTCCAAACAAAAAGGTACCCACCCACCTCTCTCAGTCCGAAACAACCACGTTGCCCATCCCAGAATTGCTCTTCCCAGGGGAGGGGACCCTAGAAATACTGGCTTCCTTTACCCAGTGGCAACTATAAATGTCTCTAATCAGGTGGATAAAACGAAGAAAAATAAGAAGACAGAGTGTAGTGTGCTTTATGGTTCCCAGGGGTCTGGCTCTCTCAGCCCCTGGCTCCCCACCACCCCCATGCTTACCCCACCTACTGCTCTCCTCCCAGGACTGGCTCTGGCTGGCCTTTACCTCTCTCATTCGGAGACCCTAGGCATCTGGTCCTGTCTCTCCTCTGCAGCCATCCTTCCTTCGGAACCCAGGCATTCTCCCAGGTAATTTTATCAAGATGAAGAGAAGAAAGTTCTCTTGTGCCTTCTGGTTCCTGTTGTTGCTTCTCTTTGGCCTCCTGGGACCTGGTAAATGAATTACTGGTTTATCAAAGAAAAGAACATGGAGACCACAGAAAGTCTAAAGGAGAAAGGGCCCCTTGTGTCAGGCCTCATGTCCCAAAATTCTCATTCCTTTTCCAGAAGCAATGATGATTACATTCTTTTGCCCATGTCTGCAAAATTGAGAACTGACCCCACTCAGACCACCATACTGATCTTACCTTTACCTTGAAGCAAATTCGTTTTCCTCATCCCCAGCCATGCACCTGACTGGGGCAGGGACTGGGTTTCACTTCTCCGGGTATCCTGGATTGCAGGAGCTGATGGATGCATGTTTTATACTGAACTGGAAAATCTCAGATTTAATGCATCCTCAATTCCAAATCAGTACCAGGCCCACATCAAAAGGCAATGCAAGTGATAATATTTCCTTTAAGTGCTGTCTAATTTCAGATCATTACTCCTAATAATCCCTGAGGGTTCCCACCAGGAGCCAGGGTGGTGTGAGTGCAATTAGCCTGAGGGAAAACCAAACTAGGCCTCCTTTGTGGGCCCAGCTGATGGGTGCACAGGTTTAGCTGACTCCCATCACTACTGGAATTCAACGACATTCAAGTCTTAGAAATTATAGACTACTTTAGCTCACATATAGCCTCTTTATCTCCATTGTCAAATGAAATTTTTAAAAAAAGATGAGGGAAAAGTTAAAGAAAAAGTTTAGGTTGAATGAAGAGGATTTTAGGAGCTTTTTTGCTTCCCACTATCTTGCACTGCTCCTGGTCTCCTTAACCAGAGCCTCTTCCTGCTTCTACACTGGAACTGAGACTGGCCCCAACACTGTCTGCCACCACAGCAGGCACTTCCTCCCCATCTCACATACCGTGGTTGGAGCAGGAGCTACCCCCAAGAGGGAAACAACCACTTCTGCCCAAGGCACAGTCTCCACTAGGACACACACAGATACTTCCATCTTGTTCACCACCAACCCCGGAACAAAACCCAGCAGTCCTGTTTCAGAGAAGAACAGCACCGGAATAGAAACAACCTCGATTGACCTAGACACCACCCCCACTGGTGGGCGCTAGCTCTTCTGCCCAGGGCACAAGTATTTCTGGAGCAGATACATCCACTCTGGTCTCAAGTGCTACTGTCCCTGGAATGGGCACCATCTGCCCCAACCAAGCATCATCCACCAAAGAAATAGGCACAACCACTACTGCTCAAATCCAAGCCCATCTCCGCTCATCTCCATCTCAGTCACCACCAGCCCTAGAACAGAATCAGCCACCCCTGACTCAGAGAAGGCCAGCACTAGAACAAAAGTGACCACCTTTCGCCAAGGTACAACCACCATCAGAACAGGCACAACTTTTGCCCAAGGCATAGGCAGGTACACACTCGTCCCAGGATGGGATAACCCCATCGTCACTGGAAGAGGAACAATCACTCTGCTCAAGGATCAGCAACCACTGAGACAGGCACAGAAACTTCTACTCAAGGCACAATCACCCCCGGAACAGGCACAACCATCTTAATACTTGGTCCTAAGCACAACCACTATGGGAACTTTGCAACAACGTTCACCCAAGGCACAACCACCCCTGGGTCAGGCATGTCTTCCTTTTCTCAGACACCACCATTTTCAAAACAGGTACCATCACCTCTTCCCAAGAATCAACCACTACTGAAGTAGGATCAGTCTCTTCCATCCAAAGTCTAACCATTACCAAGATAGGCACAACCACCCTAGTCCTAGACATAACCATTGAGAGAACAAGGACAACTGCTTTTGTCCACGACACAACCACCCTGGATTGGGCATATCTACCCTTAGACACCACTATCATCAGAACAGGAACCACAACCTCTGCCCAAGGACCATCCAGTACTGAAAAAGCAACACCAGCCTCTGAATGGGCACAACTGCCATTGGTGCAAGCACATCCCTAAGTCTATGTCTAGTCATCACGAGAAAGACACAGCTCCCTCCATCTCAACCCCTCCAGCCCAGGGACCACTCCTGTCTCAGGTGACAGCAGCCCTGGAAGATGAAGATCTCCTCTGGCCGAGGCACAGCCCCCATGGGAATATATGTAAGCACTACATCTTAAGGCACAACCTGCTCTCGAACAGAAACTGCCCCCCTGCCCTAGGCATCAATACTACTCCTGGGGCTGGAACATCACACTCTGCCCTGGGCACAGCCCCCACTGAGACAGGCACAACCATTCCTGCTTCAGGCACCACTAGCCCAGGGACACATACACCCTCTAGTCACCTCTAGTCATGGAACAGGATCTACCCTTGAAACAATCACCACCACTGGACTCAATGAAAGCACCCGTGAAGCAGACCTGGTCATTTCCGGGGCTCACATAGTGTGAGCCGCATTCCAGTGACAGTGGTAAGACCGAGATATTTATAGCCTGGGGCATCATCCTCTTTTCTCTGGCTTCACCTGCTATTGTTCTGTCAGTAGGACTTGGATTTTGCCTGGTGGGTATTTTGACTGGTTAATAAGGATGCTGTCGGTGACTATAGATCATGAGTTGCGGTGTGTGTGGGGAATGCATGGAAATAGTGTCACTTACAGATCTCATAATTACGATGAAAGGTAGAGATTGTCAGAATCAAAAAATAAGAAAAGACACTCAGAGACAGAAAGCATAGCATATTATAGAGACAAGCGGAGAAGAGTGAAGCAGAAAACAAGAGAGAGAGAGAAAGGAGATAAAAATACAGGAGGGAAGGTTGGGGAATGGGGAAATACAGAGATGAGTAAATAAAGAGACAAAGCTCAAAGACTCCCAAACTTTAGCACCAAAGAGGGCCTTTCTAGATGCAAAGGAGAGGGGGCCAAGTATGACACCCTGGCTTCCCTTTGGGTTCTACCCCTCACTCTAATTTTGGATTCCCAAGTTCACTCCAAGGAGGAACACAATCCCTTCCCTTTGATGTTTCTGTCCCACTGAGGGTGAAAACTGTGCTTGCATCTTCTTCGTGGGGCTGAACCAAGTAGGCCCACAGGAACTTGTGGCAATATCAAGGCAGAATAACAGGGGCTGAAACCAGAGACGATGGGAGACACAAGACCAGTAGCCAAATGAAATGCTGAGGTTTCCAGGTCTCAGCCAGGGCTTGCCAACTCTCCAACATTCCTCTGCAGGCTGAGAGCTGCCCCCAGTCCGGGCCTGGATCTGCGTTCAGAATTTCGGTTGGACTTCGTCTCCTATTCCAATGTATTTTCTTCTTGTTCTGAATTTTTAGTTTCATGTTTTTTTGTTGTTGGGAGATACTTTATAAATGATGAAGGCCACTCCAACTATAAAGGTAATAGCAATAATAATGGTAGTTAATATTTATTAAGCACTTACTTTGTGCCAGATACTGTGTATTTTACATTTGCTACTTCATTTTATCCCCCCAACAACCCTATGAGGAAGTGTTATTATTATTTCTGTTTCATATACAAGGACATCATTTATGTACAGGACACTATTCACATTTCATACACAAGAAGGCATAGAGAGGTTAAGTAACTTACTGAAGAGCACATAGCAGAGTTAGAACTCAACCCGGGGTCTTTTAAATTCAGGAATTCATGCTTTTAACTGCAAAGTTGTATGATGATTTCAAAACCATGGCTCATCCAGAACTGTTTATTCCTGGTCTCACAAACACACGTTTGCTTAATTAATACAATGGCCATTTCCTGTCCTTTGATGGGAGTCTATCCCCCTGAACACTGGGATGTTGATTTATTTTTGCTTTGTAAATTCCACCATATTTTATTGGTACAGCACAGTAAATGGGAATACATAGGAACAGTAAGATCATTATTTTATTTAATTTTTTCTTGTTTTACTGTTTTCTTAAAGAGAGAAATAAAGAATAACACAACAGGATATGAAGAGAGATACGAAAAAAGTAAAGAGGTTAGGAAACATTTTTTAAAATGGATCATCCAAAAAAAGTGAAAGTCTGTGATTTTAGTCAATGAGGTAGGTTGTGAAATGGGAGAGAAGGATTAATCTTTGAAAATAGTTGCATTTTTCTCTTTTAGAGGGATACTCATTTGCCCCTGAGAAACATTGGCACTTGTTAAGCCTGTGACCTAGGCCTGGGTCCATTATCCTGTAGCCTCAACAATAAACTGAGTTGCAGAGGGGCCCTTGGCCTTGACCATGAATCAGGCCACGGCCATGAAGATGATCATGGGACGAGTCATCAAGGCGTCCACTCGGGAGGCCATGGAAAGACTTTCGATGTCTGATCAGCAAGGCTACAGTTCAAGCAAAGTGTGGTTTTGGAAGGGACCCACAGCTTCATGAGGCTTAGAAATGATCTCAGGTAAGTGTATTCCTTGGGCTGTCCCCACCACTCAGAATTTCAGGAGCAAGGAGGCTGCTGGCCCTTGATGAGGGTGGGGATGGCCACAGTGACTATACTCGAGCCAGCTGCTTTCCCATCCTCCCTCCATCCGGGTCATTCCATTGCCCTTCAGAGCTTGAGTTTGTCTTTGAGAAGAGTCTTCCTCCCTTTTTTGGTGTCTCCTCCAGATGTTGTGTGACTAAAAAGAAAATTACCGGATACTCTAAGAAATAAAAATTCATTAATGTATGTGGCATCCACGTGAAATGATTGTCTTTTTAACTTTGCATCTGTTTTGCTATTGTCCTTTGTTCCTAAGTGACTTCCATGTGCCGAGCACTATGCTAAGAGCTTTTATAGAAGCCATCACCGAGTCCTCACAATAGCCGTTTGAAGTTCAGATTATAATTCCCGCTAAGTAGATGAGAAACCTGTAACTCAGAAAAATAGCTGATAAGTGAGCAAACCGGCACTGTAAAACCAGTTCTCTAACTCCAGGTCATTCTAGAAAGAAAAATGTCTTTCTACTTAGAAATGTTATTGGGATTTTTACCCTTAGAGCAGGGTACTGAGATCTCAGTACTTACTTGTTACTGACCACAAGGCTCATCCATCCCTGACATGGCTCTTCCCATCACGGACAGTGGGCAGATAACTTCCCAGTCCTTTCTCAGGGCATCCTAGAATCTAGGTTCCTTCCCTCTTTCTCTTACCACAGCCCATTCTCTTCCCACTTCTAGAACCCAGTCATTCACAGTTCTTCCCTATCTTAGGATATAAACTCCAAAGGAATACAGTTTTGTTCATTGAAGTACAACGTCCAGCACACAGTGAGCAATCGCTAAATATTTGTGGGGTAATTCCCCCACCATCTCCTGCTTGTCGGCTCACTTTCATCAGGCCTCACATGCCATCAATATTCTTTCATCCCAACATCTAAACAATCTGAAATGGTTCCTCTGCCAGGAATCCTTGCCAGGTTTCTAGAGGGGGTGGATACAGCTTGTTTTGATTATACATAATATAAAATTAAAGCTCCCATAGAGCCCATCCCTAATTTTTTGCCATGAACTGTGGATGAAGGAGCTGCCAACCCTTTAGCCCATTACCGTCTTTGTTCTATCCTCCTTGGTCAGCTGCCTTTGTATGATTTCCGCTGGCCTCATCCAGTGTCTAAACAAGATTGTTCTGAAAGCCCTCAGTTCCCCGGCAGATGGGCAGTGTCCCAAGGGTAGGTACTTCCTTGATCACTCAGCTTGTCCGGCACACGGCACTGATGAGAAGAACCAGCTGAAGTTCCCCTGGGTGGAAAAGTTCCTATGAATCCTTCAAAAACAAAAGAGGAGTACCCTCTCAAGGAGAGTCGGAAGCAGAAACATCTTTCTCCAGTTGCCATTACTCTCCAAAAGTCCCATCCTGTGTGTGTGCTGATGAATGTTTAACAACTGATTTTCTGTGGTGCAAATGCACCTACCATAGCTGATTTCAAGTTACCAATATGACATCACTGAACGTGGCGTTGGGAAGAGATGGGCAACACACCAATATATAGTATTTCCACAAGACAGATACAATAGATGTACATAACATCATGAGCATAGATAATAGTAAAGTGTGCTGAAATAATTAGAAAAAGGTGAGTTTTGAATACTTCTACCTTTGTTTTTAATGTAATTTAGTTCATTGTAAGCTAATATAATTTTTTTTTAAGATTTTATTTTTTTCCTTTTTCTCCCCAAAGCCCCCCGGTACATAGTTGTATATTTTTCGTTGTGGGTCCTTCTAGTTGTGGCATGTGGGACGCTGCCTCAGCGTGGTCTGATGAGCAGTGCCATGTCCACGCCCAGGATTCGAACCAACGAAACACTGGGCCGCCTGCAGAGGAGCGCGCGAACTTAACCACTCGGCCACGGGGCCAGCCCCTAAGCTAATATAATTTTTAATGGCCGCTATGTTGCAAAAAATCCTGAAAATTTAATAATTTTGGGCCCTCGTAGACAGACATGCACTCACACCAGCACACCACTGGTCTCATCTCCCCAACAACCCCACTCTCCCCACTCCCACCTCCCATGCCCCAGAGACCCCCGAGTCTAGCCTTGAGTCTCTCTTCCCTCCCCATTTTAGATGTATTTTGCATGCCCGCTCCATGCTCAGCAGCGCCCAGAGGTCCAGTCCCCAGTTCCCATTCACACTGAATCTCACTTTATGTGTCTTTCCCGCCAAGTTCTGTTCATTGGAGTTTCCTTCTCACACCCCTGCTCCCGTCCAGCTATCGCATGCATTCAGGATTTCTAATCCAGGAAATGAGCTCTTGAGCTAGAACAGATTTTCAGCCTGATCCCTGCCTCAGAGGGTGGGTCCCCTCCACTTTGACAACTTGATCCCCTTGAACTGTCCTACTTCATGTCCCTTCCAAGGTTCTGCCTACTGGAATCATGTCATCCTCCTCTCTCAAGTACTTCCCGGCCTCTGTGCCCCTCCTCTCTGAGTCCAGGTATTCTGTCATCTTCTCACAGCTGGAAGAACAACAGGCCACATGTCCAGCCCCTGCCCAACCCAGATGATGCTATAAAGGCCTTCTTTGAAAGAGAAAGAAAGAGGTGACATTCTGTGGAAGAGAGCCTAAAGGACCAGGCATCCAACCTGCCAACTCTGCAGCCCGAGGTCCCCTCTACTGGTGTTTTCTTCTGGTTGAAGACCCATTCTTTGGAGATCTAAACCCTCAGCATTCTGGGCCTCAGATCTCCACCTTGAGACTCTTCTTTCTTAAGACCCTTGTTTTTTTTTTTTTTTTCTTTCCCTTCTAGGCCTTAATCATATCTGGGACTCAGGAGCCCTCTCTTCCAGGCTTTGCAGGCAGATTATTTCAAGATGAAGACATTTTCCCCTTCACGCTGGCTATTGTTTCACCTTCTTCTACTTTTAGGAAATGGTGAGTGATTTTGTTCAAAAGAGGATAATCTTGGAGTTTGAGTTGGGTTTGGGGAGAATGTTGACAACTCCTGGGATGCACACGCTGTACTGTTAGCTCTCACTCTCATCAAAGGGGTAGGGATCATTATTTTGTGCTGTTTTCTCCAGTCCAACCCAGGATTTGTTCTCCATTCTTTTCCTAGTAGCAACTTTTCTGTCCAGAAGTCTGCCTATTTCCTCTGTAATAAATCAGTCCTAAATAGAGATGCATTAGAGTTAGAAGGGATCTTAAAGTGAATGTCTGACCCCACAGTAAGTAGGGATCCCCTTCCAACATCTCTGACAGCGGTCTGCTAGCCTCTAATTAAACATGTGGAGGTGTGCTGTTTCACATTCTCACAGCTTTAATTTTCTCTAGAATCAGCTCCACCATGGCTTTGACTCATTTGTTTTATGCCCCTGAACAACACAAAATAAATCTATTCCCTCTCCACAGGCCAGATTTTCATCTCAACTTCTCACTTAGTTTATCTTAGGATTAGTTAACCCTAATCAGAGGCATTAACAAGAGGTTTTAAAATTCTTCCCCCAAATCTAAGTTTGCAATTTTTATCTTGGTCCAGACAACACTAAGAAAAGAACACAGGCAGAGGGTGTGGGGAAGAACACTCACGTCCCAGTAGAAAAACAAGCCATATATCAGGTGAGGGTAGTTAGGCATCTGGGGGGCCAAGTGCTTGGTTATTATTGCAATGGAAAATCAGAACAGGGTAGAAAATAGGCCTGAAATAGAAGGAAAGAGCACCAGTCTCACCTTGACTCTAACTCACTAACCAAGGAGGTTGAGCCCCTTCCTTGAGTCCTGGGAGATCTTATTTCTTCGAGGTACGTGTGGCTAGTTCTTTGCTAAACAATGTGCCAAGGCCATGTGGGGTCCCATAATTGGTGTCTCTGAAACTTTTGTGTACATAAGAATTACCTGATAGTAGTAAAAATGCACATTACTGTCCCCTCTGAAACTGATTCGCCTTGATTATCTCTCCCCTACAAGAAGGATACAATTTTGTTTGGAGAGCTGCTCAATGTGTGCACATGAGCCCTTCAACTTCCTCTTTTCCATTCTTTCTCTGGAGAGTATCATGAATAGTGAGAGAAGGAATAACAACACCATCCTCTTGGGACCCCAGGTCATACGACTTCCCCATACCTCGGATGTGGAATAGCATATGAGTTAAGGGCTGGCTCTAGTGTCAGATTGCCTTGATTTAAATCCCTCTTCCATACCTGCTAGTTCTCTAACCTGGGACCAGTTGCTTAACTTCTTGAAACCTCGATTTCCCCATCTATAAAATGGGAGTAATAACAATTCCTATCTCATGGACCTATTGTGAGGATTTGAAGTACTAATTCATACATGGCACTTATCACAATGCCTGGAACATAGCGAACACTCAGTAAATGATAGTTGTTATTATTGTTGTTAGTAGTGGTAATTGCAGAACCAAACAAAATTTCCTATGGAACTAACCAGCCATCCTTTCTTAATAAGCTGTAACTTCCAATGCTAACACTATAATCATCTCCCTTGGACCAACCACAGCATCCAGTGGGACCACCTCTACCACACCCCCTGGATCAACCACACCGTCCAGTGCGACCACTGCCACCACCCCTGCTGGATCGACCACCCCGTCCAGTGGGACCACCGCCACCACCCCTGCTGGATCGACCACACCGTCCAGTGGGACCACCGCCACCACCCCTGCTGGATCGACCACCCCGTCCAGTGGGACCACCGCCACCACCCCTCCTGGATCGACCACCCCGTCCAGTGGGACCACCGCCACCACCCCTGCTGGATCGACCACCCCGTCCAGTGGGACCACCGCCACCACCCCTGCTGGATCGACCACCCCGTCCAGTGGGACCACCGCCACCACCCCTGCTGGATCGACCACCCCGTCCAGTGGGACCACCGCCACCACCCCTGCTGGATCGACCACCCCGTCCAGTGGGACCACCGCCACCACCCCTGCTGGATCGACCACCCCGTCCAGTGGGACCACCGCCACCACCCCTCCTGGATCGACCACCCCGTCCAGTGGGACCACCGCCACCACCCCTGCTGGATCGACCACCCCGTCCAGTGGGACCACCGCCACCACCCCTGCTGGATCGACCACCCCGTCCAGTGGGACCACCGCCACCACCCCTGCTGGATCGACCACCCCGTCCAGTGGGACCACCGCCACCACCCCTGCTGGATCGACCACCCCGTCCAGTGGGACCACCGCCACCACCCCTGCTGGATCGACCACCCCGTCCAGTGGGACCACCGCCACCACCCCTGCTGGATCGACCACCCCGTCCAGTGGGACAACCGCCACCACCCCTCCTGGATCGACCACCCCGTCCAGTGGGACCACCGCCACCACCCCTGCTGGATCGACCACCCCGTCCAGTGGGACCACCGCCACCACCCCTCCTGGATCGACCACACCGCCCAGCGAGACCACCGTTACCACACCTCCTGGATCAACCACACCGTCCAGTGGAACTAACAAAACAGCTACAACCTCCAATGTCACCAGCACAAGTAGTGCTCCTCCAGGGAATGAGAAAAAACCTAACGGATGCCTGAGGCCGTGGGAAGTCGCCCTAATCACTCTGGCCTCGGTTGCAATGGCTGTGATTCTCTTCACTGGGCTCCTCTTCCATTTCGTGAGTGCCAGATGTGGAAGAAATCCTTTTCCTGAGGGAAAGAGTGCAGGAAAGTTGAGGAAGGAGCTAGGGTAGAGAGAGCAGTGTCACTGTGGAAATCAAAGGGAATGAGAAATCAGGAAAGAGTTACATGACAAGACAGAGAAACAACGGGTTAGAGCCAGCAAGCTGAGGCTCAGAAAAGCCAAGATACAGTCAGAGGAAAGCAATGAGGGAAGAAGGGGACCAAAAGAAGCAATGCGGAGGGAGAGTGCCGGCAGGAAAGTGGGGTGCTTGGGATTGGAGAGCACTGGAAGAAGGGAGCATAACTCAGAAACTATTCATCCTTTTGTTTTCTAGAGAAACTCTCTGTGCCTAAGAAACCTCTTCAATGTGGGTCTCTACCACCCTCACGGCCCGAACCCTCGTCCGTGCCCTCCCGGCTATTATGGAGCCCAAGATGGGTCAAGGGCGAAAGTAACTGACTCCAGAGAAGGCCAGTCTCCTCCTGCAGGCATGGAGCTGCCTGGGAGACACAGTGGCCCTGCGTGTCCTTGAAGGCAGAGGCATCTCGGTCCTCAGAGGGGTGGAGCTGACCTGGAGGCCACAGGGCCTGAGTTTCCCTCCACTGACCCCCAGGGCTGCTCCTCCCAGCTCTGCTTCAGCCTCTTACACTCCTCCCTCCCGCCTGGTTTTTCCAGCCCAGAAAAGGAAGGCTGTAGCAGCGACTAAATTATTAAATAAATGCATTTAATATATGTGGGAGCCAGACTCTGTGGGTGTGTGTTTACCTATTGCTGTGAATAGAGGTTCCCTATGTCCTAACGATCCCTTTTCCCTGTGTTCTCCCAGCTCTCAAATCCTTAGAGGAAAATGCAGAGACTTTATATCGGCCCCATTTTCTTCCCCCTTCTGTCAGCATTCCCTTGAGACCTCTGGGCTGATGGAAGGATGGAATCAGGAAAGGTGGGGGTAGGCAGGTGCTGGGCTTCACAGATTTGTGTTGCACGACGAGAAAACAATCTCTGTGTGAGCTTAGAGCATGAAGAGGGGGTGGTGATCACGTATGTTGTGAGGCAGAGGAGGAATTCCTAATGGGGCTACCCCCAGGTGTGGCCACATTCCCTGGCCACTCATGACTGCTCTGGGTTTGGATTCTTCACTGGAAGGACAGGGGTGAGTTGCCACTTTTCTCTCCTGTGGGCTCCCAGCCCCAACAGCTGTCTTGGAAGAATGTGCCCCCTATTTCTGCAACGGCAGGCCCAGCTCCCAGTAGGCTCTCAGTAGCCCCTGCAAAACCAGGTCTCAGAACAAGGACACAAAACTGGGGTGTCAGTGCAGCGCTCTTACCGAAGCCCCAGCCTGGTCAAGATTTCTGGTGCAACTTGCTCCACTGACACCACGCGCTCCCCTGACTCCTGCTTGCCGAGAATGAATCACTTGCCTTAACCCTGCTGAGTCCCTTCAGCTTCTGTGGTTCTCATAGTCTGATCTTTGCCAGAACTTTCCTAACAGGGTCAAAGCTGTTTCTCCATGTACATTTTACAACACTGTTAACAAAACAGTTTTAGAAGTTGTGTGTATGGAAGCCAAACGCAAAAGAGTAGGTTCCATTTGTGATTCCATTTGTATGAAATTCAAGAATAGGCAAACTAATCTACAGTGATGGAGATCAGATCACTGATTTCCCAGGAAGGTAAGAATTCTTAGGAAGGGAGAACTTTCTGCGTGATAGAAATGTTTTATGTCTTGGCTGGGCTGCTGTTTACACAGGTAAACACATCAGTCAAAACTCATCTAACTGAGTACTTAAGATATGTGCATTTCACTGTGTGTAAATTTTACCTCAAAAAATAAAAGCTGTGTAACAGTTTGGTGGTTTTTTTACTATATAGTAATCTCCATCCTTGAAGGCAGTAACTAGTCTATCAGTTATCTCCTCTTCAGCTTTAATAGTTTACACCCTTTTATCTTAAAATTTCTCTCGTTTCTTTGTTCATCCATTCACTGTATTTACTGAGCGCCTGCTTGGCACTAGGTCCCGAGAAGTTGGAGAAACAAGGATGAAAGTGTAGGTCACAGGTTGGTAAAGGAAATAGACTTGTAGATTGGTTTAGATCAATGCATCAAATCCTTTAAATGAAAGTAGTCCAGGAGGAAACATAACTTGGCCAAGGAGAGCAGGAGCTGACACATAGAAGAAGACTTTGACTTGGATTACAAAGAGTGAGCAGGCATTTACGAGGAGGAGAAGGTAACATGCCAGGCAAGCGAGCACCTTGTGCAAGACGAGGCGCGGTGTGGCCAGTGAATGATCCAAAGAGCTGTGGGACTGGATAGGACGGCACAGGGAGATGAGGCCAGAGGGTTAACTGTATGGCTTTGAATGCCACACCAGGGAGGAGAGATTTCACCCTGTACAACAGGAAGCCAACAAATCATTTTAAGGTGTTTCGGGGAAAAAAAGTTTTTTTCCCAAGCAACAACATTCTGGTCACCTGAGCGAGTAGAAAATAGTGGCTAGGATCCAGTAAGAATTGGAGTCCAGAGGCTGTTATAATGTCCCAGCAAATAAACAAACAGACAGACAGACAGACACATCCAAGACCACAAAAATGTGGAAATGAGAATCAAGAAGAAAAGTGAATTTCAAGAGATTTCCGCCTAGCACTTAAAAAAAAATTCTCTATCTCCAGACTCCACAGTGACTTTTACTAAAAGTCTTTTTTTTAGGGAGGTCCTCATCTAACAGCTTTAGGTAATTTTTTTCTCTTTCTTTTTTTTATTTATTCTTTTCTTTCCAGAATTTTTATTCACAATTTAATGTAAATTTTGCATTCATTTAGTATTTTATGTTTTTGTTGTTGGTATGAATAAATTGTTTTTATTTTAATTTCTGACTACTTTTAAGGAGGGATACAATAGATTTATATATTTAGCTTATCACTGACTACTTTGCTGAACTCTTAATAACTTCAATAATTTTATAGATGGTTTAAAAATTATTTTGTGTACAATGTTATTGTTGAAATTAACACTTTCTTTTTCCTCTCTAATATTATTTAAGTGTCTAAATTATTTAAGTGTCTAAATTGAAAATTATTTGTGTCATTGCATTTGCAAGAATCTGAAATGTGGTATTAATTAGTAAACAGTGATAATGGGCATTTAAATTTTGTTTCTGTTTTTAAAGACAACATCTCTAATGTTTTCCTCAATTACGGAGAATGCTAGTTCTTGGTTTTAAGTAGATACTCCTTTGTACTGAATATCTTTCCACATAGTAAGGATTTTTCTTTTAATGGAGGTATAATTGACGTATAACACTGTCTTAGTTTCAGGTGAACGATGTAATTATTCTATATTTGTATATATGGCAAGAGCTCTAGACAATTTTCTTAAAGCTAATTCATCAAATGACTAATTGTTTGAATTTTCTTATTTCCTTTAAATAATAATCTCCTGCTGCATCTAGAGACTGGAGGACAGGAAGGAGGGAGACTGGAGAATATCTTCTTGATTATGAAAGGTTTTATCGTAAGAATATACTCAAGAAAAATATATTTATTTATAAAAATGTTCATATGAAAGACTCTATCCAAGAATATATACAAGAAAAATAGTTTATTCTTGAATGATGAATAATTACAAATATTACTTCTGTGAATAATATATAGATTATAGTGAAACCAATAAGGCTATAGACTATGTAATTCCATTCATATGATGTTCTGGAAATGGTAAAACTATAAGGACAGAAACCAGATCTGTTTTGCTGGGATCTGGGAGTTGGTGGAAGGGTTGACTTTAGACGGACAGCATGGTGGGTTTTGGGTGCAATGAAATATTTCAGCATGATGAATACACGATTCATCAAAATCCGTAGACTGTACACTGCCGAGAGTGAATTTTACTGTATGGAAATTAGCAAATCAACCAGGAAGTGGGGGGAGAAGTGGAATGCAGACTCTGACAAATGAATCACATAACCACCCTGAAGGGGTTGGGGAAGAAGATGCTGACCTAAGTAACTTTGAAAAAGAGTGGTTTTTTTTTTTTTTTTTTGAGGAAGATTAGCCCTGAGCTAACGTCTACTGCCAATCCTCCTCTTTTTGCTGAGGAAGACTGGCCCTGAGCTAACATCTGTGCCCATCTTCCTCTACTTTATATATGGGATGCCTACACAGCATGGCTTGATAAGCAGTGTGTAGGTCCACACCTGGAATCTCAACTGGCAAACCCCAGGCCGCCGAAAGGGAACGTTCGAACTTAACTGCTGTGCCTCCAGGCCAGCCCCTGAAAATCAGTGTTTTGACTATAAGGCCAAAGACAAAAAGAACTGTGCACAAACACTGTACTCTACTTGGTAAATTTGTTTCTCACATGGGTATGGATTAGCAATTCTGAAACCACTATGTCTTTACTAAGGTTGAACAAATAAATAGAAATATTGTAGATATTGAGAGCCAGGCAGAGAAAGAAGTAACAAATAAGGAAAGGGGAGAGTCTAGAATGAACTCTTTGTTGCTGGATTGGAGCTGGAGGTTATCAAAATTGACTCATGCTTGTGTTTTATATATATACAGACAGATAATTACAAAGTAAATACAGATATGTGTTTATCTGTGAGTTAGTATACATATATATATATATATATATATATTTTTTTTTTCCTATCTCTAACTTCTGCAAGGGACAAGAAGCAGTGACACCCCATTAGCAATGAGCACACCTAGTGCCCAGATCTTGGTTTCCAAATACTATTCTCTAAGAAAAAGAACGAGAGCTGCATGGAGAAATGATTGATTCCAGTGCCTTGGCAGAGAAAATACAAAATGAGCATGGAGCATCTTGTGATGCTAGAATGTAGGAAAATACCATAAAAAGCGAATGGAGGAAATTAAAAAGGTACTGGAGCCAATCTGAAAAGTGCCCAATGGACAAAGTTGGAGCAACAAAATAAATAGTGATAGTGCTGGATCATACTCACAGAACACAATAAATATCTATGAGTCCATACTGATATAAACAACTGAACAAACAGACTGGGGAGAAGGTACAAATTTTTCTTACAGAAGAATTCCAGTTAATAAAAAGGGAAGGAATGTGGGACACCATTACAACCACACAGTAATAATTGCTGCAGGCAAGATATACCAATGAATGCCAAAATTAGTGAGTGAAAGTTTAAGCAAAAATAGGATATTTGCATAGTCTCAAAATATCTCTGCACAAATATTTAGTATTTGCAAAGGGAAAAGCAGAAACTTTACCATGGAGAATCCTGTCAGACACCACCTCAACTGAGTGATCAAGGTTGACATTACCCATAATGGCCTCTCTGATACGACACACTGTGAAGGGCACATCCTCTCTGTGGTAGCCTACTCAATAATTTATAACCCCAATTTAATCATAAGAAATCAAATTAATGATAAGAAGTCAAACAAACCAAAGTTGCAGGACATTCTATAAAATGTCTGACCAGTACTCTTCAAAAGAATCAACATCATGAAAGACAAAAACAGAGGAACTGTCACAGGTTGGAGACTAACGAGACCTGATGAGTAAGCGCCATGTGGAATCCTGGATTGGATCTGGAACACAAAAAGGACGTTAACGGGAAAGCACAAAATCTGAATGAATTCTGTAGTTTAGTTAAGAGTATTATACCAATGTTAATTTCTTAGTTTCTATAAACATAATTATACTATGTAAGATGTTGACATAGGGAATATATGGAAACTCTCTGTACTATGTTTGCAACTCTTCTATATGTCTAAAATTATCTCAAAATAAAAAATTTTAAAACAAAACAGAACAAAAAGGCCTGTACATGTAAAAAGGTGAATTTTACAACGTTTAAATTGTGCCTCTTGACTTAAAAAGTATCTTTTCTTTATGATAGTCCTTTAAAATATATTCATTGGTTATGTTAAGTACATACAAATACTTTTTTAATCCATCCAAATAATATTATTCTTGAAAATATTTAATACATTCAAATAAAATTAGTAGTTGAAGTAATCAATTATATTTCGTAAAGTGGCCATTCATTCAATTGTCTTTCAGAGAATCAGCTGCCATCTGAGAGGGGAACACGGTCCCAGCCCTCCTGTAATTCCCGAGTTCCTCTTCCTCTTAAGAGGCCACTGGGAAAGAGAGAGGCCCCACAGATCGCAGGAAACTTCCTGCCTCTGAATGAAAACAAGAACCAGCTATGATTTTCTGGACAATGTTGAATGAGACAGGGATGGGAGTCAGAGAAGGAAGGATATGGGCATTCTCATTCCAGGCCTGACATGACCTTTGGAGGGGAACTAATTTCATCTAGTAATTGAGGAAGGCTTGGTGGGCTGAGGGCCCTCAAGTAGCAGGAGCAAGGAGGGAAATCTGCGGGCTGGAGATAAACCACTGAAAAGGAGTTGGATGGATGCTTAAGAGAAGAGGGCAGTTTTAAGGTAGAGAGATTGGGTGTTTATGCCCCCTCATCAATTCTCCTCCTTCCTGTTAAGGACCCAGGTGCTCTAAGACCTCTGACATCTAGCTCTCCTCTAACCATGCGCTACTCCCCCAGGCAGCCCTGGCACATACCCTCCTTGGTCTTCTCCCACCCATGGAAAAGGAAGTCCAAGGCCCTCTCGGAGCACTGGGACATTGTGTAGAGACCAGTTTTCATCTAGGGCTCTGCATCAGAAAATGATGCCACTCACACTGACAAGCTTGATTCCCTGTTACTGCTCATCTCTGGGCCCTGGGCCAGAGCCAAGATCCCCTTCTTACACCTGTGACATCTCTCGTCCGCTCTGCCACTCCCCTGTGTCAGATCCTCTTCCCTAGATTGACAGAGTAATGGAATAAGGTGCTCCTCCTTGCAAGAAAGAAGACCCAGGAGTGCTAGCTTCCTGGGCAGCAGCACATATAAATCTCACAGCCTCTGTGGGCTTAAGGAGAAGGAAAGACAGAAAAACTAGAGAGAAGGAGGGAGGAAAAGCTTCTCTGGCTTCCAGCCCGTGTGGATTCTTTGAGATGAAAAGAAGGAAACGCTCTGCCACATCCCTTCTCCTGCTGCTGCTGCTGCTTCTGCTAAGGTGTTTGGACCTGGGTGAGTGAACTGATTTTCGAGAGAAAGATGCAAAAGTTCCCCAGGGCCTGGAGAGCTGGGGGTTGGGCTCCCTGGAGAAGGAATCTCTTGGGACTCAGGCAGGGCCAGTCTTGAGCCAAGGTGTGGAATAAATGGGTGAAACTTGGGAGATTCCAGACCCTGGTATCTGCCACCAACTCCCCATCACAAGGAAGCAGGGTTTTGAGGGTCCTGTTCATTCTCTTTCTCACATCCTCTTTTAAGGAAATGCTCTACTTTTGATTAATTACACTTTATTTAAGTTTCTGTATTTCAATTCTTTTTGAAAAATGGAAGATTTGAGCCCTATGAGAGGAATTTGGGGAATCAGCAGCAGATAGGGAGGAACTGTTTTGAGCAGAGAGACCCAAAACTCCAAAATATAAGCCATGTAGGCTGCATTTATTCATAAGAGTAAATGCTGTCAGTCCTGATGCCCTGCAGGTGGGGGTGGCGGGAGGTGAAGAGGATTCATTTCTTCCTTCTGTTTAGACTCAACTCAGTGTTGCTGTCAACTCCAACCAGAGCGGACCCACAGTCCCTCATGACTCCTCCTACCCCAAACCACCTCGAATCTTACCTGCCTTTAATTTTGCCACTGCAGCCCCAGATCTGACCCAGAGCTGTCTCCCTCTAAATCATACAGCAAGCCATGACCTGAATTTAATCTCTAACATGAATCACAGCTCCTGCCTCGTTTGTTTACTGGAGCCCCAGGCATGGCTGGGTGAGAGAAAACACACACAAACACGGAGTCAGAATACCCAAATTGCTGAAATACCAACCCAGCCCAGGAGTGAGGCTGAGAAAGAGTCAGTTTTAAAGTTCCACGGAGAGCCCAGAGCAGGAAAGGGCAGAGCCAAAGGCTGGGTGATCATACCTTCCAAGGACCTAGCTTAACTCTGGATAGTCCACTTTGTAGTGCAAGAGGATTCCATGTGGGATGTTTTTTTTTTTATCAGAATTAAATCCAAACACCAGATGGTCCTTAACTCGAATAAATCCAACCACATTATATGCGGAGATATGTCATTTGAATGGGAAGGACAGTTACGGAAAATATTAAGCAGAGCAGATGATGACAGTCCATCAGGGATCTACATTTAAAAAGATTATTTTTGAATAGGAACAAGCCAAAATGTTTCCACTAAGGACCCAGTGACCAGCCCTGAAAACTCAGAGACAAGAGAAAACTATCCCACAGATGATGTAGAGACTACTGAAGATCATATCATTGAGGCCCTAGGTACCAGCGAGGACTACACCACTGAACCCCTGGAGACCCTTGAGGACTACACCACTGCAGACCTGGGGCCCACTGAGGACAATATCACTGATGATCTGGGGACCATTGAGGATCACGTCATTGAGGCGCCAGGCACCACTGAGGACTACACCACTGAACACCTGGAGACCTCTGAGTACTACACCACTACAGACTCAGGGGCCTATGATGACTATACTACTGTAGCCCTGGGGCCTGAGGACTATACCACAGCAGACCTGGGAACCACCAAAGACTCTTTTGCTGCAGACCTGGGGACCATTGAGGACTACATCACTGATGACCCGAGGACCACTGAGGACTACACCACTGTAGACCTGGGTACCACTGAAGACTCTTTCACTGCAGACCCAGGGACCACCAAGGATTACACCACTGCAGACCTGGGGCCCACTGAGGACCATGTCATTCACGGCCTAGGCACTATTGAAGACTATACCACTGAACACTTGGAGACCCCTGAGGACTATGACACTTCAGACCTGGGGACCACTGAGCACTACACCACTGTAGACCTGGGGACCACTGAGGACTATACCACTGCAGACCTGGGGACCACAAAGGACTATCCCACTGATGACCCAGGGATCACCAAGGACTATATCACTGTAGACCCAGGGACCACCGAGGACTCTTTCACTGCAGACCTGGGGACCACTGAGGACTATACCATTTCAGACCTGGGGATACCTGCAGACTCTCTCATTGTGGACCTGGGGACCACCAAGTACTACACCACTGATGACCCAGGGATCACCAAGGAATACATCACTGTAGAACCAGGGACCACCGAGGACTCTTTCAATGCAGACCTGGGGACCACTGAGGACTATACCACTTCAGATCTGGGGACAACCACAGACTCTTTCATTGTGGACCTGGTGACCACCAAGGACTACACCACTGATGACCCAGGGATCACCAAGGACTATATCAGTGTAGAACCAGGGACCACCAAGGACTCTTTCACTGCAGACCTGGAAACCACCGAGGACCACACCATTGCAGACAGGGGGACTACCAAAGACTCTTTCACTACAGACCCAGGGACCACTGTGGACTCTTTCACTGCAGACCTGGGGACCACCAAGGACCACACCACTGCTGACCTGAGGACCACTGTGTACTCTTGCACTGCAGACCTGGGGACCACCAAGGACTACACCACTGCAGACCCAGGAACCACAGAGGATTATACCACTAAGCATCTCAACACTCACTCTGAGGGAACAGATTCAGTAACTGCAGTGAAGCCCACTGGGCTCCTGACGCCCATTGGAATCATCCTCATTTCTCTGGCTGCCACCACAGCCATTGTTGCACTCTTTGTTGGACTTGGCTTGATTGTGGTGAGTATTTGGCCCAGGAATGTGAAAGAGATTATGGGAATGAGGGCATCTGAGGAGGAAGAGGGCATGGGGAGTTGAGGTATGAGAAATTGTCAGAGGTGAGGAAACCTAGAGAGTTTTGCAAAGACACACAAAGAGACAGAGATGGAGCAAGTAGCATAAAAAATGTGGAGAGTTGAGGGAAAGAGGAAGGTGTAAGAGACAGAGGGAGAAGGAAAGAGGGAAGGTGAAGAGAGTACAGAGAGAGAGAACGCAGACAAAAAGAGGACCATAAGAATCTATAATAGAGTAAGACATGCTGAGAACTAGAGCAAGGCATAAACCATTACGTAAAGATAAATGTGAAAAATGGGAATTTTCATAAGAAGACAAAGAATTGGGAGGTAAGAGGAGAGGAGGAAATGAAACATTTTGAATGGTCCACTCATGTCAGCAATGCTACTATTTTGTATTAATTACTATCCACTCTGAAATTCTGCCAAAGATTTTTTAAAACAAGGATTAGGTAGGCCTTTATGAGCACAGCTACTCTATACTGGAGAAACAATTGGTAACAGCTTTCAAAAGGGAGTTCTAGATATTTTTTCTGTCTCTGAGAGGCCCTGTTGTTTCTACACGGGGAGATACAAGGACTCCGTACCAGCTCTGTGGCTTCCTCTTGCTGACTCTTGGTCTAAAACTGAAGCCTTCAACTTCTGGCCTTTGTTAGATGGGGAAGGGCTGGTCCTTTTTGGCCATCCTGACCTAAAGATTACGAGCACATTGGAATCTTAGCAAGTGGCAGCTTACGTGATTGGCCAGCCCATGCAGGTGATTAAAGCCTCGTTAATTCTTGTTGGTCATTGATGCCATTGTGCACTGACCTCTGCCCCAAAAGGCAAACCTACAGCTTGGGATTGGTTCGTAAGTGTGATTGAAGCCGAAAGTAATGCATTATTCAGTTGAGGTGTTCACGTTTAATTCCATCAAAATCACACCGTGAAACTAGAGCATTCTGAAGAATGATTGACAAGAGAAAATGAGAATGAAAGCCTCCATGTGGACTTGACACACTCATGAGTCATGTTCAATATTTGCCAGTACAGGGAGGACCTTCTTGACTTCACTGTTATCATGAACAAGTAGATTTCTGACCACGTGGATCGCAATGAAAAGTCAGACACTCTTTCTCCAGGAGGGTGGATGCTTTCCTCCCTCCAAACCAGGCCTCTAAGTGCCGCTGGTACAGAGCGGCCACTAGCAATGGCACCTTCTTAACCTCTCGTAGAGACTAAAAACGAGAGATGGTTCAAAAGGCTCAGGGTACAGGAAATAAGAGGAAAGTTTGTGTTCCCAAACTTGCTAAATTTTTAACTTTTTGACATTTAACCAAAAAAGTTTTAAAAATAAGGATTATCTATACTTCAATCCATCCCTCTAACTCCGTATATCAAAATAGCTTTTTTGCCCCTACACGACTTCAACATTTTTGCAAATTGTGTCTCTAGTGGCATCAGGATCTGAAGAAAATGGGGACATAGGAAGGAGTCACAGAGATGGGGAGATGAGCTGGATAGATCTTGATAAATCACAAACCACCAGGGTTAAGAGAGGAACTGAGTCTTAAAATAAACCACTGTCTTCCTCCCTAGAAAAATTGCTTCCTGAGTCCATTCAATCCATCCACCAGGGTTATTTATCATCCCCACGCCATGGATTGGAGTGCGCCATAAAGAGGATCCTGGCAGTGACTGCAGTTGGTTCTAGAGCAAACCAGCCACCCATCAGCCTCTGCAGGACCATGAAGCGTGATGAGCATCCCCAGGCTTCCGCTTCCTTCCCCCAGTCTGGAGCCCTAGGACCACCAGATGAGAAAGGTAGCTGGCCCTGGGAGTAAGCATGTCAGGGACGCTCAGAAGGATGCCTGCTCTGAGTATCTCCTAACTCCGTCTGGCTGTGCTTACTTCCTCAGGAAAATTGCCTCTACCTATCTACCAGATGTGGCCATGAAAACTATTTGGAGGAGATACACACATCTGAGATATAAGAGATATTCATTAAGTCTGATCAAAGAAATAAAGCAAATGTTTGTCTCTTTCTTTCTAGGTCACATAGCTAAATTCATTCACTTAAGAAAATAGTTAAGTGCCTAGCATGGGCCAAACACGCTATGCCTTTCTGTGTGCCCATCTCAGTCTGTCTAGCTGAAGGATACACCCTCTGATTTCTCAAGAGCACCACACCCAAGTCCTCCCAACACCCAGGGCAAAGGACCATGTCTACAGGATGTACCCAACTGGTCACTCAATAAGTACCTATTGAGCACCCACCGTGGGGACAGACCACCAGAGCAAACAACTGAGTCTCATCTCAATCATGCTGTGAAATGAGAGACACAAGTCCTGATCTGGCCTCTGACTAGGAGAATATCTCTGCCTCAGTGAGTCAAAGAGGGAGAAATATCTTTCATGAAAAGTCCTATAAATGATGCTTAAGATGGTCAAGACCACAGACAAAGGCAGGATATGGAACATAACAGCTCCATGAGCTGTTCAGGACAAAGAGCTCAGAGTAAAGATATTCGAAGACAGTTGATTATTGGTCACCCTCCCAGCCACTATTACCAGCATCACCACCATCATTTAATAATGGAATTATAGTATTGTGCTATAGAATCAGAAACACAGAATAATAAATTCAAATATTAGAATCCTGTTTATCTGTTTCCAAAATTTACATTACACCTGTTATCATTCAAGTGTCGTGACTACAAGTTGAATAAAACTCAAATTGCTTACTAAATAATGCTCAAGAAAGATGAGGACACTGATCACTTTTAGTGATATGTTTGGCCTATCAGTGCACTGGGGCACCTAGAAGCTAAAAACACTCAGAGATGCATCACTATTATTATTGTTATATTACCTAGAAATGTGTGAACCAGCAAATGAAGTATAGACTCCTTATGCTTATAGTCCTACTGTTCCAATAAAGTTAGACACAACAGCAGTCATTTAATGTGATGCGTGATATTCTTTTGCTGAAAAATTCTTTGCTCCCAACATTAATGTGGTCCTGATTCCTACAGCATAGGCAAACAAATCCCCCTTGCTGTGTGATGTCTCCATTCTTTCATGGAATTCCCTGTACAAACTGTCTAGAGACCTTCAGTCTCTGAGTGAACTGTGAGATTATCTGGCCTTCACTTAAGGTAAAGGCACCATTTAAATTTTAAGACAGTCCCTGTTCTACTCTTGTCAGCCTGCGACAATTCTAACGATTAGTCATTCCTATTAGTTTTATGTTGGTTTTATACTGGTCATCAATAGGATCCAGAAAAATGCTTATATTACTGGGATTTTAAAGATTATCATCTAAAGAATATGCATGTGGCAAAAACAGCTAGTTTCTATCCAAAATTCATTCTCCCCTTCTTCCATACTTGGGGTACCCAAGTTTTGTGTGGGGTGGCAATGTGCCCAGCTGAAAACACCCAATTTCTGAGCCAGGTGTGGTGATGAGGTACGGTTCTGGCCAATGAGATGGAGACAGAAGTCTGTGGAGATGGTGTCCCTTCCAAAATGAAAAGACAGAGGCCCATCAGGAGAAAGCCCTTCACCCCTTCACTCTTCGCTCTGCTTCCCACATGGAATGTAGGTACGAGACCTGGAGGTGCAGCAAGCTGAGCTGAGACCACGAGGAGACAAACAGGGAGGTGAAGGCCATCATGCTGAGAGTGGAGCAGACGAAAGGAATCATCTGGGTCCCTGATGGCATTGCTGTGCCCTGGCTGCTGCTCCCAGACCTTTTGTACGTATATGAGACTAGTATGCCGCAGCTCGGTTAGGTGACCTTCTATAATACCAGCCGAATAAGAGCCTAACTGATATGACATGCTTTTAAAATATCGTATGGACATGATGGATGATCAAGAATACATCTGTAGACACGATTTGAAGAAACATTGTACTGGGTCCTTTTTAATGCTAAGAGTTTAAGAACATGTGACCTACACTTAGTGGGAAATGGAAGAAGAATAATAAAATGCCCTCCCTTGGAGGCAGTAGATGGCAAAGGAAGAGTCTGTGACTTAAGATACTGTGTGCAGCAAGAATACCAGTTTATGGCAGGAGAGAAGAGTGACAGAAAAGTCTCTTAGTTAACATACAGTCAAGAAAAGTCAGATCTGTCTCTATAACACTTTCCCCCTGCAGTTCAGTCTGGGGTTGGGAGGTGGGCATTCACTAAAGGGCATTGGCAAGCAGGAGGAATTCCAGAGTCTGCCTTGGCCTCCCGGGGCACAGCACCTTTGCAGTCTCAGCACATGCTTGGTTTGCACAATAGCATAATAGCTAGAGCTAAAAGTTCCAGCTGAGGAAGTTTGTATAGTTGAGTTTCTGCACCTCAAGGATAATTTCAAGCAATTGCAAAGACCATGAAATCTCTGTAAATAGCATAACCCATGTGATTCAGCCTAGAAACTTTAGCATGCAAGAAATATCCCCAAAACTTTTTTTTTTAAAAGATTTTATTTTTTTCCTTTTTCTCCCCAAAGCCCCCAGGGTACATAGTTGTATATTCTTCGTTGTGGGTCCTTCTAGTTGTGACATGTGGGACGCTGCCTCAGCGTGGCTTGATGAGCAGTGCCATGTCCACACCCAGGATTTGAACCAACGAAACACTGGGCCGCCGCCAGTGGAGCGCGCGAACTTAACCACTCAGCCACGGGGCCAGCCCCTATCAAACCTTTTTATTTTCTTTCAGTTAAAATAACTTCTGCTTCTGCCAGACTAGAGTGAAATTCAATCTCAGCCCTTTTTGCTGCTCTTCAAAGATCCCGGATACAGGATTTTACACAGGATAGAGGCATAAGGGATACTCTTAAAGCCATACAGTAACTGGCCCGTACTAATTATCCCCAAGATACCTGTGTCCTTTTGGGTCAGCAGTTCTGCCAAAAGCACAGAGTCTTTGCTGAATCAGTCTCCGTCAGCCCACCATGTGGCCTCCTTCTCCAGAATGGGGTCACCTCTGCAAGGTCCTGCTGGGAAGGAGGGCACGGTTCCTGCTTTTGAGGACCAACAGACGGATGCGTGGCAATGTAGTCTCTGGACGGTGCTGAAGGTGGAAAAGGACAAGGTGAAGCAGCTGCAGAACATCCAGAAAAAAAAAAGAAGGCTTAAAGAATAAGGGAAATACCTCTTAATTACTCTGGGACCTTGAACTACAAGATTTGGTTGGCTCCCAAGCCATATTATACTCACACTTGTTATGACATTTGTAATTTGTTACATGTATGTCATCTTTTTAGTGAATATGTACAGCTCGTTCCATCGTGTGAGTTCGGTCCCACTCAGGTAATCCTCCTTTTTTCTTCATAAAGTCCAGGGTTTAAAATCTAGGTGATCCCAATTGCCACATGCTGTTAGTATGCTGCCCAGATTGAGGACACTGGGCAAGCACACACCTTACAGAATTGTGCCTGAACAGGATTTATGCCTGTTTGGGTGTGTCACCCCTCACAAAAATGTCTTTGAATGCACATTCTGGTCCAGTCCCCCATCTTTACAAACGAGAATGTTTGGTGAAGTTATCCAGAAACAGTGATTCAACATTCTCGCTACAGAAGGTACTATTTGATCCCTTAGTAAACACGTGGTTATTTTTCAAATCCAGTCATGACCTTTCCTGTGATTTATCTAAAATCTCTCTCTTTCGTCTCTATATATCACCATATTTATTTCCTTTATGGAGCTGATCACAATCTGAACTTATCTTTATTTATGTGTTAATTTATTTACTCACAGTCTGTCTCCTTCCACTAGAATGTCAGTTCTTTGAGAATAGGGGTCTTGAGGGCAAACGGAGTAGACATTCAATAATCATTGTGCTTCACTGATCTTAAGATGCACTTTTTCCCATTACATTATAGTTTAAATGGAGATGTGTCTTACTCCTGACAGCATGTGATGGTTTGGTTGGCAGCAATTTTTCTTTTTTAGTGGGACATGAGCAATGGTGCATCTGGAACTCAATGTCATCTTAGATTTGATGAAATACGTATTTGGAAAGAAATAAATGAATGCATACTTTCTTTTGGTGCTGTTTCTTCTGTTTTAGTCTCGTTTGAAAACACAAAGAAATCAAAATTCCTTTAATGAGTGTCCAGTATGTGCTGGGAATTCTTTTGAGAACAAGGACGCAGACTAACAGAAATGAATGACATAGTCCCTGCCCTCAAGGACAAGAAAACCCACAATCACAGTGTAATGTGCTAAGTGCTGTAACAGAGGTGTGTGTTGGGGTGGAGCCCACAGGAGGTGTCTCACTCGGCCACGGCAAACCCAGGAAAGCTTCCTGAGGGAGGGGGTAATTGACTTAAGATTTATGACATATTTATGGGCACTTTGTGCTGCTTTAATATTTGTGGTCTCTTTTGATCCTGACAGCAGCTCTGTAAGGTAGGAAAATCATCCTATCTTAGAAATGCAGACCGAGGTTCAGAGAAGTTAAATAAATCGCCCCAAATCACACGAATGGTAAATGGCAGAGGGCGGTGGGAGGAGGCAGTTAAAGTCAGGTTGTCTGGGTCCAGGATCATTTGCTTTCCACTTCATTAGAGCTGAATTTCAAGTGATGAACAACTGCTCAGCACTCTGCTCATAAAACCCTTCAGAGGTGTGAAAACCTTCATCCATCAGTCTTCTCCTCTTTAGGCTGGTAGTGACAGGCCTTTGGATCTTTCCTTTAATCCGTTTTGGGTTTTGAGCCAAGCAAGAGAAACCAGATACAGTCCCCATTCCTGGGGAACCCCCAATCTGAAAACAAGTTTCAGACACACAGACACAAATAAAATCATCTTTGTGTGTACAGTACAAGGAAGGAAATGTGTCATCGGTTTTGACATTTAAGAGATTTATTTACTTTGACAGGTGTGTTCTGCTTTTTAAAGTATTTGCAGCATCTCAGGTTTCACTCTTGAAAGAATTTGGCGACTGGACGCAAGCAGAGTTGCTCCATTTTTAGCTTAGAACCCCACCCAGAGTTTTTGAGGAAGCAGTCCTGAATCAAGACGGCTCTCAGATATTTTTGATTTTCTCCACCCAGGAGAGTTTTTCAGCTTCTTTGCACTACACATGGAAGAGGTGGCATGTGATGATTCATTTAACCATCCATCGAGTCTTTGCTGAGGACACATATGGCGGTTACTATGCATGGCTCTGAAGACACAGTGGAGAGCCATATAAACAACTTCTGCCTTCAAGGTGCCTGGTGAAAGCTAATGGACGTTGCTGTCATGTAGATGCAAAAGTTGTGAAATAGCTCAGTGTTCCACACCCTCTTTGGAAAACCTTAAAAAAATTCATGGAGCTTTCAGCAGTGACATTTACCATCAGCAACTTCACCATATGAGGCAGCAAGCAAAGTGAACTACAGATGCACCACTGAGCAGAGGCATTTTCTCTCACACTCAGACCACAACGGAACCGTTCTTTCTCATTTTGATTAGTATTCACTGCTTGTGTTGAGCTGTTTGCAGTTGAGACCCAATTTGTGAATGGAGCTGAGGCCTAGTGCAGTGTTGGATACTGGATCAAAGAGGCCACAAGTGTTTTATAAAGCAGAATTCACTAGTGAAGTCAAATAAATACCATAAGTGTCACAGTTGGTGAAAATTGGCCATTAGAAAAATTTGGATATGGTAAATTGTTAAATTGACGTGGATGAAGATTTAATTAGAATATATATTCAGCATGTGAAAAGAGATAATGGGAAGGGAATGCAGTGACAGTCAAAACATCAAGGCTACTATGGAAACAGTATCCATGGCAACAAATGGCCTGGACAAAAGATAGAGGCTCCTACAATGCCTGTATTTTCCCGATGAAATGTCTTGATGAGCCCTCTAGTGGCAACAGCTGGTAACCACCCTCTGATCGAAGAGCATCAGTCTTGGAAATTGATGGCCTGCTTCTGAGTGCCTCAGCGGAAGTTGGCTTTCATTACATCTCATAGTGTCACATCCTAGCTCCCTCCTTGTCTTGTACTTGCTGGGCACTGAAACACAGTATACGTCCACAAACAGCTACCATTTTTCATTGAATCTAAGACTCCATTTGCCAGAAAACATACCATAATTTCATGTACCACTAAGAAAGAAAAATAGTCAATTAAATTATGACATACCATTGATTGCAAGACATATCCCCATTTTAGAGATATTAAATGTGAAAATTATTATATGCCTTGTAATCTATAAAATATGCTTAGTGACTTTTGGTGAGTCGCTTAACATTTCTGGAGCTTTGTTTCCTCACTCATAGATAGTTCCACCATTCATTCATTCTTCTATTCATTCATTCTACACGCATTTATTAAGTGCCGACTCAGAGACAGGCATTGACTTCAGCACTGAGGATACAGTGGTGAGCAGGTGTCCTGTCTTTGGGGGGCTTTTGTTCCAGTGAGTGTAGGACTTCTGATGGTCTTTGCCACACTAACATTCTGTGAGTCAGTAATTTTATGACAATGGATGACTTACAGAGTGAAAGCAGACACCAGAAAAGAAGTCAGAAAACCTGGATTCTAATCTAGTTCTTCCCCTAACAGAGTGCATGATCTTTCTCAGCCTTTGTTTATCCACTTATTAAGTGGGGATATTATTGTCTGTCCTGCCTAGATCGCTGTTAAATCAAGAAGTAGCTATGTTTTTCTCATAGTGCAGTCCTTCAACTATGTGCAATGACAGTCAAAATGGCAAAGCAGCTATGGAAACGTGTGCATGGCAACAGTGGTCCTATCTTTCCTTCTTGCCCCTGGATCAAAAAAGTTCCAGGGTTTGTCTTGTCACCTTCAGGTATGAAGCAGTATCATTTTATGTATACAAACGTCTAATCCAGAATAATATCGAATCTTTTTTCTATTGGCCAGTATAGAGCTTCTTGCTCCCCAGTGGACAGCCTGCAGTGGGCTTGTGTAACCCTTGCCTGGCAAACACAGCTGTAAGAGACAGGCTGGTTATCTGCCTGGGGGTGAGGGTGTAGGACAGGAGGCTGGGCTGGGGACCTGGTTCCCTGAGATTTTCAGACCAAGGCTCTGTAAGCGTTTCCAGTGGACTAGGTGTGAGCCATGCTAGAAGGAGATCCGCTGTGGGGCTGAGTTAGTCCTGTCTGATATGGCCACCTACAGGTGTGAGCCCACCGACAGGTGTGAGCCCGCCTACAGGTGTGAGCCCGCCTCAGCAGAAAGAAGCTCATGTTATTGCTGCATTCCCAGGGGCTGTGGGAGAAAGAAAGGATGGAAGAAGGGCCTCATTTGCAGCAGGGAACTGCACTTGAGTGGTCTCCAGCAATGGCTGTAGGGGAATAAGGGGTCTCAGAAGAATCCACGGAAACTCAAGGAGAATCAGCTTTAAGCACCTGCCAGGCCCAGAGAGTGCAGATCCCTCTTATCACCATGCCAGGTGAGGAAGAACTCTCCTGCCCCCCACTGTCTCTGACCCTTCCCCATTCTACCTGAGCTTGGAGGGTCAGAAACCATCATGAGCAAGAGAGGAGGAGGGGCACAGAAGCATAACGTAGAGAAAAGAGGAGCTGTGTCCCCATTCCCTCATCTTCCCACCCTCAGTAAACACTAGCTGGAGAAGATTTAACTTTGGAACTAGACTTCAAATTTCTGAATTGACAAATTTCTGAATTGTATTTGGTAACGTAAAACGACCAGAGGACTTTTATCACCTAAGAGAGATCAGAAAAACTTTAATCCTGTCCACGTTTTCATCTTGGAACAGGGAGAAGTGGCCGCACTGAGCAAGTTAAGGAGACAGTGGGGCAATGAAATAGAGCTGCTATGTGACTGCATCCTTCAAGTCATGCTTGTTTCCCACACTAGCTGTGTGTGTGTGTGTGTGTGTGTGTGTGTGTGTGTGTGTGTGTGTGTGAGCAAGCAGCCAGCCTTGGGGGCTTGGGATCAGAGACCCAAAACATGACTGGGAATGTGTGCAGGCCTGGCTGTCTCTTCAGGCTCTTGCCTGACCTGACCTGATGCAGTCTGGCATAGACTGCTCCGTACATGTTCAACAAAGTCTATCATTCAAGACGAAATAACTTACTCTTGAGAAATGTCGGATCCAAGACAAGCACGTGTTGCTGGAGTTTCCTCACTAAAGGTGACAGGTCTCTGCTGTCCAATATGGTAGCCACTAGCCACATGTACCAACGAGCACTTAAAACGAGGCTCGTCCAAATTCAAGTGGGCTCTTAAGTGTAAAATGTACACCAGATTTCAAAGATTTAGTACAAATCTCACCAATAATATTTATATTTATTACACTTTGAAATTGTACTATTTTGTTTGCACTGGGTTAAATAATATATATTCTTAAGGGCCGGCTTGGTGGCGCAGCAGTTAAGTGTGCACGTTCCACTTTGGCAGCCCAGGGTTCGCTGCTTCGGATCCCAGTGCGGACATGGCACCACTTGGCAGAAGCCATGCTGTGGTAGGTGTCCCACATATAAAGTAGTGGAAGATAGGCATGGATGTTAGCTCAGGGCCAGTCTTCCTCAACAAAAAGAGGAGGATTGGCAGATGTTAGCTCATGGCTAATCTTCCTCAAAAAAAAAAAAAATTTATTAAAATTAATTTTGGGGCCAGCCTTGTGGCATAATGGCTAAGTTTAGTGCATTCCACTTTGGCTGCCCAGGTTCACAGGTTTGGATCCTGGGCACAGACCTACAGAACCTGTCAGCCACGCTGTGGTGGCGATCCACATGTAGAGGAAGACAGGCACAGATATTAGTTCAGGGCTAATCTTCCTCAAGCAAAAAAAAATTAATTTTATCTGTTGCTTTTTATCTTTCTAGTTTGACTACTAGAAAATTTTAAATTACATGTAACTCATATTGTATTTCTATTGGACAGCACTGTCATAGTGCATAATGCCTATGGCATTGAGGTCACAGGTCATATAGAGCAGGGACATCTTCCCTTCAGAGAGTGGCTCATTCCCATTTTGAATCATCCTAAAGAAGGCAGATCCTGGCAGGTGGCCCAGAGTCTGGATTAAGGGAGGAAATGTCTTCCCCTCTTTGGACAAGAGTAGGGATAGAGTTGGGGGTATTGTGAGTTGCAAAAGCATACCCAATGAATGGTACCCCCAATTATAGGGAGGTCAAACTGGCCCCCGAAAGTCAGGTCACGCTGGAGGCAAGACAGAGAAGCAACCAGTAGGAGCTCCTACATAAGGCGGTGCTCGGGCTGTGAAATTTGAAAGCAGCCATATCTAATTTCCACTTCTCGGTGTTTCTGTAACTCTCTTCCCTTATCCAGAAGTCTTTAGTAAACGTGAGCCTGGGGGCAGCGGCAGGAAGCTGAGGGAGGCGTCTGTGCCCCACCTTAGCTCTCCCACTGGCCGTATCTCCTCCCAGCAGGTCTGGAGAGCAGTCCCTGGTCCAGCCTGCTGCTGGCTGCCGCTGCTCTCCCGGGCCGCTTCTGAGCCTCATGGAGTGATCTCAGTTCTGGGAATCTATCCAGTTCTCAATTGCAGAAAAACCTTCATAAATAAAAAATATTCATTAGAAGTTATCATCTTAAAATATTTGAAGCAGCCTAAATACTCAACAGGAAAAACTATAAATTATGGACTATGTACTTCATACGCCATTGTGGAGCCACTTAAGTGACGTTTATTAAAACTTTGTATTAACAAGGAAGACGATAGTGTCATTACAATAAATTTTAAAAAAGAATAAGGGAATACACAATTACATATGCAACTGGTGACTATAACATACAACTCCCCCCAAAAAGACTCCCAAAAATCTAGTCATAAAGACTATTAAAAAAATACTTTTTAGGGGCCGGCCCCGTGGCCGAGTGGTTAAGTTCACGTGCTCTGCTACAGCAGCCCACGGTTTCGCTGGTCCGGATCCTGGGTGCGGACATGGCACTGCTCATTAGGCCACATTGAGGTGGCCTCCCATGTACTACAACTAGAAGGACCCACAACTAAAATATACAACAATATACTGGGGGGATTTGGAGAGAAAAAAGCAGAAAGAAAAGAAAAAGAATAAAGAAGATTGGCAACAGTTGTTAGCTCAGGTGCCAATCGTAAAAAATATATATATATATATATATATATATATTTTTTTTTTTAAATAAAGGAACCATGATTGTATCAGTCAGGGTTCTCCAGAGAAACAGAATATATATATTAAAACAGAGAGAGAGATTTATTTTAAGGAATTGGCTCACTTAATTACGGAGGCTGGAAAGTCCACAGTTTGCAGGGTAGGCTGGCAGGCTGAAGACGCAGGGAAGAGCTGATGTTGCAGCTCAAGTCCAAAGGTGGGCTGGAGGCAGAATTCCCTCTTCCTTGAGGGCCCTCAGTCTTTTTCTATTAGGGCCTTCAGGTGGTCAGATGAGGCACACCCACATTATGGAGGGTAATCTCCTTTACTCAAAGCCCACTGATGTGAATGTTAATCTCATCTAAAAAACTATCTTCACAGAAACATCTAGAAAAATGTTTGACCAAATATCTGGGTAATTTTATGCTGACACATAAAATTAAGCATCACAGTTGACAAATAGAAATGGCAAGCAATAGGATATATTGGAGTATATGAGGAAGCCATTTGGTGTAAACCTAATTCGGCCTGACTTTGTTTTTCCAAAAGGGGCTGACAGTGGCGGTTGAGCATGCATTGTATATCTGCTTTAGGCATTCCCTATGGCAAGAACAAAGGCTCTTGAGATAAAGGTGTAACTTCCCTCCCCCTCCCAACGTTGGCATTTCCTTAAGGATTAAGCATCTTTCCTTAGGCTAGGAACTGATTGCTGCACTCACCTGTGACCTCCTGCTACCCCCGCCCTCCGCCCTCCGAGATAGCAGACCCACTACCTGCTGTGTCCATCAAGTGCTGTGCAATCTTGTGACTATTGTGGGAGGGACATTTCAATCATATGTGAAACATCCTGTTTGGGGGTATATAACCACTCTGTACACCTCACTTCTTCGGTGCCCTTTCTTCCTTCGGGAAGAAAGCCCCTGGGCCATGGTCCTCAGATTTTAGCTCAGAATAAACTCATCCCAAATTTTCATTTATAGATTGGTTGTGGATTATTTTCGTTGACACAGTGATGTAAGGTTTAATACTCTCTAACTTGCTTTCTATATATTTTCCTCTGTCTTCCAAAATACATATGATAAAACAATTTACTTTTATGGTGGAAAAAAGCCTGTAAATACATTTTAAAACATCACTTCCTTGAAGGAGGCCCAGAGCCTCAGGGGCTGGGCACTTACCCCAAGGCTCCCACTGCCGCTGTGTACAGTGACAGAGCCTCTCGCCTCTGTCTTCTATCATTGTTATCTCTGTGCAGAACGTGTCTTCCTCTGCTGGATGTCAGACTCTTAGAGGTCATCGACCAAGTCTTACTCTTTTTCTACTCTCCTTCAAGCATGGGAAATTCTTTTCTTGATAAGTAATTGTTGTCCAATTGAATTGAATTAAGAACTTCAAATGTTACCTCCTGCAGGAGACAATCTTCAAAAGAATTTTAGGAACTGGAATTTTAGGAAATGACAGAAGGAACAAGTGGGAACCTGCCTAATGGCATTCATTTCAGCCCCAGGCTATATGTTGATTCCTAAGGAGCACCCTCCTGAGAGGAGTAGTTGTGGTGAATGGAGGAAGCTCCCGTTCCAGTTTCTTTGCAAAAATCAACTTGATATGATTTTCCTACCTCTGCTGAAATTGCCTAAAAATTCTTCATTATTTATTTGACTTAAATGTTTTCTGTAATTCCTCTGAGTTTTAGTTTCTTGCTCATGCTTTATCATCCCTTTTTACTTCTTGCTAAATGTAATGTCAGTATATCCGCTTTGCTTATTTCTGATAAGTTTCCATAAACGGATGGAATTTTTATAAACTAAATCCATCTTGCTTTGATTTTCAATATAAGTTTGGAAATAATTTTCCAAGGTGAAAAATTCTGGTCTCAAGACACAATTAAAACTTTACTTTAAAATGATGTCAACTGCTTGATATATAAATATTTGAAGGAAAGTATGCCATGACATTAACTGTAAAGAACTTAAACTCTGCCAGACGTACAAGAAACTGATTTTTGGAACAATACCCAGGGGGGAAAATAAAGATGCCCCAAGTTTTGACTTGCAGCCCTGGTGGTCTAGTGGTTAAGATTTAGTGCTCTCACCGTCCCAGCCCGGGGTTCGTTTCCTGGTCAGGGAACCATACCACCTGTCTGCTGGTTGTCATATTGTGGCTGCTGCGTGTTGTTGTGATGCTGAAAAAAGTTGGCCATAAAAATCCCACAAATAGCAGCAGAGCATTGGCTGATATAGTGCCAGGAGGTGAGAGGATGGTCAAAAAGACTGGTTGGGGTTAGGAGTCCACTCAACAGCACTAAGAACAAGAAGTGTTTTCTGACTCATGAAACCTGGCTAGTCATTCTGTGTCTTTCTTTTTTTTTTTTTTTTTAATTTTTTCCTTTTTCTCCCCAAAGCCCCCCGCTACATAGTTGTATATTCTTATTCTTTGTTGTGGGTCCTTCTAGTTGTGGCATGTGGGAGGCTGCCTCAGCGTGGTCTGATGAGCAGTGCCATGTCCACGCCCAGGATTTGAACCAATGAAACACTGGGCCGCCTGCAGCGGAGCGCGCGAACTTAACCACTTGGCCACAGGGCCAGCCCCTCTGTGTCTTTCTTAAGGAGCTTCTCTTCTGTGGGTATCTCAGATGCTTGGAATTCTAAGGAACTTGTTTTTTTTCTTAAAGATTGGCCCCTGAGCTAACAACTGTTGCCAATCTTCTTTTTTCTTTTCCTACTTTTTCTCCCCAAATCCTCCCAGTACATAGTTGCATATTTTAGTTGTGGGTCCTTCTAGTTGTGGCCTGTGGGACACTGCCTCAGCATGGCCTGATAAGCAGGACATCCGAACTGGTGAAACCCTGAGCCGCCACAGCAGAGCGCATGAACTTACCTACTTGGTCAGGGGGCCAGCCCTCTAAGGAACTGTAAAGGCCACTTACTCAAAACTCTCATTAAAAGCAAGAACTTTTTCCATTACATCTTGTATAATGATTTTCTAGTCTCTGCCCAAAGACCTCTAGTGACAGGAGGTGGAGGTGGAGGAAAAAAGTCTAGGAACCTGGAAGTCTGATTGCTCAAAAAGGAAAAAAAGTCAGAGTCTGGGAAAGGAAGGCAGAATCTAAAGGTCAGGAAACTGTAAAATTGGGTCCAGGAAAGGTTTTGAGGAATGAGCAAATTTCTGATGAGACAAATGGTGCAAATGTGACCTAAGGTCATGGTGCTGACGGAAAGTCACCGGCAGACATTATAGAGAGATTGCCTTCATGCATGCTCCATCACTGAACTCTCCAGGTTTCTAGAAGAACCTGTAAATAACTGAAATGTCTTTTCCTGATGACCCAGTCAGCTTGCTCAATCAGCCAATCTAGGCTTATCCAAAGAAAAGAAAAACTAAATGCACTGCTCCCCAACTGTCTGTATTTTTTCTCTTCCCTCTCTCTTCTCACTCTTACTAATCCTGTTTTAATCTTTGTATGTCAGCCATCAGAGTGACTTGGCTATTCTCTATGTCCACTACTCTTTCTGCTACCATTGACTTACTAGACAATTCTTCTCCTACTTCATCACCATCATCATTGCATATTGATTACCAGCAGCAGCAGCACCATCATCACCATCATCATCACTACCATTTAGTGCCAATGATAGCAAAAAGTACATCTAATCCTTACAATATTCTCAAGAAAGGACGGTGATTCCCTTTTGAGGAAATGACTTACAAGATAGTCAAATAATTTGTTTAGATTTACACATTTAATAAGTTACAACAGCAAGATTTAAACCTAGGCTTGCTTGATTCCAAAACCCACACTTTTATCCACTATACTATACTGTTTTCAAAATTCTCTTTCCATTGTCAGCCACTTCTTGATGTTTCTATTTCTTAGGGTGAATTCCTAATAGAAAGAGTCTGGTTGGTTCAGCTCAACTCTTAGTGCCATGCCGCATCACTGGTCGCTGGCTAGCTTAGTGATTGGTTGACAGTGAATCAGGTGTCCGTCTCTGGGTCAATCAGCTGTGGCCAGAGGATGCAGGAGTGTGTGGTCCAAAACACAGTCGGCTGCCTGGGTCTGTGCTTTCATCAGGGGCGTGTGTGGAACAGGCCAGCGATGGGGTGGTGGGCATGGCCATTATATGTGTACATGTCTGACTTCTCCTGAGAGTTTGTTGAAGAGGACAACATTGTGGGGGATGGAAGGGAAGATTAGCCATGAGCCAACATCTGCCTTCAATCCTCCTCTTTTTCGCTGAGGAAGATTAGCCCTGAGATAACATCTGTGCCCATCTTCCTCCACTTTATATATGGGATGCCTGCCACAGCATGGCTTGACAAGCGGTGCCATGTCCGCACCGGGGATCTGAACCAGTGAACCCCAGGCCGCCAAAGCAGAACGTGCGAACTTAACTACTGGGCACCACCGGGCCGCCCAGAAGAGGGCAACTTTTAATGTACATTTATTTATTCTTCATCTCTTTCCACAGATTATTTTGAATGGCTTATAACAAAACCACATATAATGAAATAATAATAAATAAATATACATGAAAATTTTAAAAACATACAAACCAAAGCAAAACAGAATAGAAATACTCCAAAGTTGGGTGATGATAATATTGAAGTCCTTGAGAAAGTTGTGTTTTAAGCTATTTTTGAGCAACCAGAGCAAAAAGAGAAACAGGGGCAGCCTATAGTCAGTATGAGAAAAGAAAGCAAACAGAAATTTCCTGGCAGCAAAGTCTAAAACAAATTTCTCATATGATGTCTTTAATAAGGAACACTGAGTCATGTAAAGCTAAAAGTTCTCAGCAAATTTTCTCTAGCACATTCAATAATCTATTTCTTGTACTTGATTGTGATAGCAAAACCAGACAAAGAGAAAGGCAGAGCATTAAAACATAACTCAGTGGAAGAGATTCTGGGAAGGGCAGAAAAAAAGTAGTACAAATATAGAGATGTCTGTGATCCAGGCACAGAATTTAGAGAACTTAGAGGTGAGAAAATTGCATGTCCCTTATATAATCATCTCTAAAATATCTTTTGTCTCCACTGGGCTATTGTTAGGAGCCATATAGCAGAAATCCTAGTTTATACTCTCTGCTAGGGAACTATAGGACACGGATTTTCTGTTCCTGACTGAGACTAGTTACCTTTTCCTAAGAACTCAGTTGGGCAAGCAACAAGTCTGCATCGCCCCGTGGAAACCTCGGCCCGTGCTCTCACCTGGACGGAAGGTGGCACAGCCTCTGCACGGGGAGGCTCTGTAGGAGCCTGTGCAGAAACGCCAGAGCCAGGACGTCCTTCAGAAAACTGGTTTGGGATTGCTCCAATTCATGAACCAGCCACGTCATAAAGCATTACGACAGCAGGACGGAAGTGCTCCCTAAACTCTTTAGCTCTTACAGCAGAGCTAAAATCATTATTTTGAAAAAAGTAAATCAAAGCAGGTACTATCAGTCACCTGCTAGAGACACAGGAAAACCTCAGAAGTTACTCAATAAATCCTCTGAAAATAATGACAGATTTCCAAAGTCCTGAAAAATACATGTAATTAATTTTCTGTGAACTTACTTGACATATACCAAGCTAATCGTAGAAAATGTCTGCCAAAGGCAATCATTTTAATTTATGTAACAATTAATACGGTGGATATTTATCTTATTTAGTTATCAGGGCCATTCATTTCTTAAAAATCCTTCCTGATTAAAGTTAATAAAACTGTACCAGCAGTCCACTTACGCTCTATGGGAGCCTCATGCGTCTGGTCTACTTAAAATCATGTTTGAACTGTTCAGATAGTGGTCTAAAAAGGAATTAGGGATTTTTTTAAATAAAAGAAATGATATAATTCTTGCGAAGGTGGGATGAGACAATCACTCTCTATAATGTTAGTGGGGAGTACAATCTCTTGGAAATACTCAGATAATACACACCAAGAGATAACATGTACAAAACACCCTTTATGCATAAGGATGTTTATGGTAGCATTATTCATAATAGTGAAACAGTTCACAAGTCCAACCAAAGAGTATATAATACGTATTAGATTAGGCAGCGATTTAAAATTATTCCACAAGAAATAACAAGTGTTGGAGAGGATGTGGAGAAAAAGGAACTTCTACGTGCTGTTGGTGTAAATGTAAATTTGTGCAGCCACTATGGAAAATAGTAGAGAGATTCCTCAAAAAATTAAGAATAGAACTATCACATGACCCAAGTATTCCACGCCTGGGTATTTATCCAAAGAAGACAAAAATACTAATTTGAAAACATATACGCACCCCTATGTTCCGTGCAGCATTATTCACAATAGCCAAGACTTGGAAACAACGTAAGTGGCCATGGACGGATGAATGGATAAAGAAGATGTGATGTATATACACAATGGAATACTGCTCAGCTATAAAAAAAGATGAAATCTTGCCGTTTTGGACAACATGGATGGACCTTGAAGATATTACGCTAAGTGAAAATAAGTCAGATGGAGAAAGACAAATACCATATGATTTCACTCATGTGTGGAATCTGAAAAAAACAAAAAACAAATGAACAAACAAAATAAAACAAAAGCAACGCATAGATACAGAGAACAGATTAGTGGTTACCAGAAGGAAAGGAGTTTGGGGGTGAGTGAAACAGGTGAATGGATGGTGACAGATGGTAACTAGACGTGGTGGTGAGCACTGTGTAGTGTATACAGATTTCAAATTATGATGCTGTATACCTGAAACTTACATAATAATAAAACATTTTTTAATAAAGTAAAATAATTTTATTTTTCAAAGAATTTTTAAAGGTAAGATATTGTTTATAACATAAAGTTAAGTAGAAGAACCATATGCCCATTGGGAAAAAAAGAATGAAAAAAATAAAAATACTAGTAATGTTTATCTCTATGGATTGGGGTTAGAGATTATTTTTATTTCTTGCACTATGTATATTTTCTCCCTTAAGATTTCAAACTCAATAAACGCTATTTTTTAATGAAATAGTAAATTATTGAGCAAAAGAGAGTGTCTTTTACAGTTCCTAAGACCGCCGTCAGATCCACCCCAACACCATTCTGCAGCCCTTGCTTTTGCCAGCAATGTAAAAAAGCAGGTATTTTATGAGCATCAACAGCAGGGAATGTAAAATAACCTATTTATGTTGGCTCTGCGTTGCTTCAACCATCAGTCAGAGGCCAAAAAAGATAAAATGAAAACCGTAAACTCGTTCCTGGAAGCTCTCTCCACAGGATAACACAGTCAGAGTTCTTGGCTGTCTCATCCACGTAGGAAAGGATCTTGTTGGAAATGTGTAGAGTCATACACTGAAGCAGGGGCCCAAGCACCACCTCAGGGAGAGGAAGCCAGACAAAATAGAGGCGAAATAAAAAATAAAAAGAAAGGTTTCGTGGCATTCGCTTCTACCTGGTGCCAGCTGATCCATGCTGGGAAGCTCAAGTCCACCAGAACCACACTATAAACTCAACTGGGTCTTCTGGCTTAATATGGCTGATTGAACACACATGTTTGTCTCTGCTCCCACCAGAAATCCCACCAAATGTGGTAAGCGTTTTTTAAAAAGGCAGGAACATACAAGGAAGAAAAAAAAAACCCAGGAAACTATATAATCTAAATAAATAGATCAGGATCTGGATAGTAAATGGACAAATGTCTCAGCAGATAAGAGAATATTAAAGGTATGATCACAGTGGGAAAATCCCACAACCAGGTAGATTTCACAAAGTGGAACTCCAGACATCGTACAAAATAAAGCTAAAGAGCACCCCTGAACGTGGGGATGCTAGAGGGCCTGGAAACAGAAGGTGGAAGTCCCTACAAGAAGCCATGAGAGCCCCGGATCTCCTAAGCTGCCCCACATGGCAGAGTGACTCCCATATTCTACTCTAATGGGTGGTTTACTCCCTGGAGAGTTGAACCATGCCAGGGAGGTACGGGAAACTAGACTGAAAATAGGAGGATTAAGTAAAAGTCTGAATATAAAATGGCAAGGCTCCTGGTCTTCTTCCCCCAGTCACTTCTGAGAATTCTGGCAGCTGGACTTGCCCTTGGAAGAATAATAGAGAAATCCCCTCTGGGGAGACTGACCAGACCAAGAAAAAATCTACAAACACCAGCAGCAGGAGGGTTGTGGTGGTTATTAAGCTTTTATCACTTAGCTTCAAACTCACTCTTTCTCGTTTCCGGCTAGCTCGCTCTTAGGCATAGAGGGAGACTTCAGGGCATGTCCTCCAGCCCTGACTCGCTCCTTCGTGTTTGCTTCCCAAATCTTCAGCATCACTACAGCGGTAACATTGATTCCAGCAGCACTCGTTGGTCTTAAACTGCAGTTCTCCACACTCCCAGCACCAGCCAGGCCCCCTCAGAACTCTGAGATCCAGCTCCACCAGCCCCTCCTCCAAGATTCTACTAGTCCATAATGCCGACATCTTTCCTGTTCCCCCAGCTTTAGGGATGGGTAGCCGCTTCCTGTACATTCTGCCTCTGCGGTACCTCCGTGCTCCTTTTTGCCTTTTTAGATCTCAATACATGATTAACAATTCTTTATATAAAATGATCTATTTAAATACATGGAGTTTATTCTTTCACCCGACTAAACCCTGAATCAAGGGTCTTTTGTAAAAACCGTCCAGCTCAATCCCACTATAGTGGAGCCCACAGAAAAACCCCACCCCCACACGTGGAGTTTCCAAACAGCTTAAAATATAAGCCAAAGATTACTGAATCAGTTTCCAGTTAGGAGACAGAAGCCAAGCCCTAATTTGAACAGGGAGAGTTTAATATAAGGAATTACTTAACTGTAAAGAGGAGTAACAATAAAGATGCAAAGAGAACCTAAAACATACCCTAGGACTGAGGGAGTGTATCCAAGGGAGGACAAACTCAGAGGGGCGGCCCGGCTCCAAAGCTGGATTCAGATCCCACTGGAGAAGCTGCGGTTGAACCCTCTGCAGGGCAGACAGTTTCACTGGGATGCCCGGACCAATCCTGTCCTTTGGGGAGAAGCGGAGAAGGCACACAGGGAGTCGGGCGTCAGGAGCCCACTCACCACGCAAGTCCTGGGGCATGCAGTGTCCACGTCAGGACCAGCTCCCTGAGGGACTGCACACTTTCAGCACGTGGCTGAGGCAGAGACCAATAGATGTCCCAACGAGGCCATTGATGGGCCTGCAGCAGGAACAACAAAAATCAAAAACCTCTGTTTGTTGAAACCCGGAAGTCCTCCTGCCATGTCCCTCCAGCGCCCTCTACTGACAGAGCTTCATTTTGCGCTCGCGGCACAAAAGAGAAATGCTTACAGCTCCATTATCACAACTCAGTAAGGAGGTGGGTTTTCAGTTGAGGGGCACATTGATAACCAGCACAGCCACCATGTGATGAAAGCCACTAACATGCAAGATGAGGACTGAAAATGTGAGAATGAAGACACTTCAAAGAAATAGAGAGAATGCAAAGAGCCAAATAATAAAACTCAGTGAAACTAACATTTTCATAAAAATAAGAGAAAATATTGTCCATGATAAAAGAACAAGAGGCTAGTGGGAATGCAAACTGGTGCAGCCACTATGGAAAACAGTATGGAGATTTCTCAAAAAGTTAAAAATAGAAATACCTTATGACCCAGCCATCCCACTACTGGGTATCTATCCTAAGAACCTGAAATCAGCAATTCCAAGAGTCCCATGCACCCCCATGTTCATCGCAGCATTATTTACAATAGCCAAGATGTGGAACCAACCTAAGTGCCCAGCAACTGATGATTGGATAAAGAAGATATGGTATATATACACAATGGAATACTACTCAGCCATAAAAAAGGACAAAATCGTCCCATTCACATTAACATGGATGGACCTTGAGGGTATTATGTTAAGCAAAGTAAGCCAGACAGAGAAAGATGAACTCTATATGACTCCACTCATAGGTGGAAGTTAACATATAGACAAGGAAAACTGATTGGTGGTTACCAGGGGAAGGGGGGGGAGGGCACAAAGGGTGAAGTGGTGTACCCACAACATGACTAACAATAATGTACAACTGAAATTTCACAAGGTTGTAAACTATCATAATCTTAATTTTAAAAAATGAAAATAAATAAGTAAATTTTTAAAAAAAGAACAAGAGGCTATAAAAACGAACATTCATAAAAAGTATTTTTAATTAAAAATATTATTTCAAAGCAAAAATTTCCATAGAAGTATTAGGATTTAAAGTTGATGAACTCTCCTAAAAAGAAGCAAAGAATAACGAGATGGAAATGGTATAGAAAATATATGAAATTAGATGATTAAACTGGATGAGTAATAGAATTTTTAGAAATAACAAAGATAAAGAACAGAAGGGAGAAAATTATCAAAGAAATAATTCAAGAAAATTTCCCAGACCTGAGAGACATAAGATTCAAAATTGAGAGGAACCATTGAGTGTCTAGCAAAATGAGTGAAGTCCAAGGTATGTCGTCATGAATTATAAAAATCTTAAGGACAAAGAGAAAAATCCTAGAATTGTTTAAATTGTTCAAAGAGAAAAAACAGAGCCAGCCCTGATGGCCTAGTGGTTAAAGTTTGGCATGCTCCACTTCAGTGGCCTGGGTTCAGTTCCTGTGCGTGGAACCACACCACTCATGTGTCAGCAGCCATGCTGTGGTGGTGGCTCACATAGGAAGAACTAGAAGGACTTACAACTAGAATATACAACTGTGTACTATGGCTTTGGGGGAGGAAAAAAAAGAGAAAAAACAGGTCACATAAAAAGGATCAAGACTCAGATGGCAGGGGACTTTTCAACAGTGACACTTTTTGTGTTCTACAAAAGTGAAGGGGTAGATCAAGAAAGATGAAGACGTGGGATTCTCCAAAGAGTGAGGTGAATGGAAACCGCAGGATGATGCTGAAGGGATGTCCCAGGAGGTGGCTTTGCAGGGGACCTAGGGATCAACAGGTCCAGATTGGAACAGGAGTTTGGGGCTAAGGCCTTGGGAATAAAGAGAGTTCCTTTACCTGGCTACAGAAGGACATGTCCAAGAAAAAGATGAAATTGATTATCATGCATTTGAATGGAGAGGAAAACTACACCGTTAGAAAATTTGGTGACAAATTTGTGACAAATTTATAGACAAATGATGAAGGGAAAAGCTAGCAGATCTGTATTGTTCTGGCTACCATTCCATAAGGCTCAGATAAGAACTGTCTCCTTCAGCCCTTCTAAAGATTTCAAAAGTTCCTAATACCCTTTGTAAAATCCCTTCCTGTTTGATGTACCTAGAGTAATCTGTATTTCCTGCACTGAACCCTGACTAATGCAACTTATTATTAAAAAATACTGAAACAGCACATAAAACATTGAGCAGCTTAAACTAGTTTTGCATCCATAAAACAGGCAATTGATTAATCAAACCTTGCTCAATAACAGAGATGGCCCTACACATGTGTCAGGTGGGAACTCATGGCCTCAGGGATGACCCCAGAAGCAAGAATCTTCAGAAATGATGCCACCTAGGCCCTTTAGGAAGTGAGAAGTCCTTCAATAAGGAAAAAATCCAGCTTCCAGCAGCCCAAGTAGCTTGATTACCATAGATGGACTGATTCGAGACTAGCCAATCAGCTTCTGCCCCAACTCCTTAAATTTCGCCTGGAGCCTTGGATCGGTGAGACAGAGTTGAGAGCCTTGCCTTCTGTCTCCTTGCTGATTGACCTCTCAGTAAAGCCTTTTATTTTCTCAAAAGCCAGCGCCATTGTATTGGCTTCTATGTGTGTCAGGCAGTGAGCTCTTGCTCAGGAACAATAGGAAAACAAAAACCAAAGGAGCATTGAAATGTTTGCATCTAGCAGGAAAGAATTAGAGAAAGGGAAAGGTGGCACAAGGGACCACAGCTTTTTGTTGTCTTGGTAGAACTTTTTGCCTTTTAAAATTATATACATGTATGAGTTTAGTAAAAATTTAAAATAGTCAAATAAGCAAAAACTCATTTGGGAGATAATACACAAAAAGCACTAAGACATATACTGGGTTAAAGAAAAAACTTCACCCTCTATGCAGACTAGGTCTTCTTTTTAAAAGTGGCATCTGAGGGGACAGCCCCATAGCCAAGTGGTTAATTTTGCCTGCTCCTCTTTGGTAGCCCAGGGTTTCGCTGGTTCGGATCCTGGGCACAGACATGGCACCGCTCATCAAGCCATGCTGAGGTGGTGTCCCACATAGCACAACCAGAGGGACCCACAACCAAGAATATACAACTACGTACTGGGGGGCTTTGGGGAGAAGAAGAAGAAAAAAAAAGATTGGCAACAGAGGTTAGCTCATGTGCCCATCTTTAAAAAAAAAGTGGCATAAACTATCATAAGTTTAATAAAAAGTAAAAAAAAAAAGGGGGCATCTGAAACATTCCTACATCCTGGAAAATTTACAAATGTGTAATAGGGACACCTCTCACAAATTTATAAGCCTTTCAGTTTTTCCTTCCAATGTGTTGTAGATTGTCTTCATTTATCCCTTTCCCCTACTATCCCTGACACGTTCTTGTAAACACATCAACTCACATTTCCAGAAGACACTCAAGTAAATTTCTTTCTGGGCCCTACCTTCTCTACCATTCCATCTGCTGCTCTTCTGTCTGATTTCTCATAGCCCTGCAGAAACCCAAGGCTTCCTTAGCCTGGTACTAACAAGGCTGCTGTGCTCACAAATAAGCCTGTGCCCCTGGGGACCAAGGAGATCCAATATATTTTCAGTCTCCCTCAATCTTGGCTTGTGCCCAAGAGAAAGGCAGCTGCCCTTGAGGTTTCAGACTCTCAAGTGACTCAGCTCTCCAACAGTCAGGGCTCTGTCCATATACCCTCCTCAATTTCACCTTCCAGACCATGCCAGATGTTGGTCAAGTCTTCAAAGAAGAGACGACCAAGATCCTAGCATCTAAAATCCTTCATCAGCCACCCACCAGCTGCTCTGGCCCTGAGAGACATGGGTGCGGCAGACACTGCAGGCAAAATTCGCTCTTTAGGGCTGGCGCCATAAGAATTGCTCAGAGTCTCCCCCTGCTGGTGAAGGACGCTTGGATCCTTTTTTACAGGCCCAAGGGCGAAGGAGTCACAGGACATGTGACAGGGCAACTACACATCCCTGCCTCTTGTCTAGGCAAACAGTGGTTGAGATTACACATGTTCACAAGTCCAGTTCACTAAGGTAGAAAGCCACGATAGAGTCTGGGGCCAAAACCTCAGGAATAGAAGGAGTCCCTTTTCCTAGAATATCCTCAAATTTTTAATAAGGACATATTTTTTAATGTCCCTCTTTTTCCTCCTCCTTCGTCTTCTCTTTTTGTTTTGAAATAATTATGGACTCACAAAAAATTGCAAAAATAGTACAGAGATGTCCCATGCACCCTACACCCAGCTTACCCAATGGTGACATCTTGCACACTACATTATCAAAATCAGGAATCAAGGCATTTTTTTTCCTCAGTGCATTGTTACAATAGGCAGATTTGCTACTCGAAACTCCAGAAATCTCTATCATGGCTAACGAAACAGGTTCACAGTTTTCAAAGGGCTTCCCTTTGAAGAGGAAGCATTTTGAGTCCAATTCAAGCCAACTTTTGTGGTGCAAGAGTGCAATTTTCTGGTCTAGTTTGCTTGTGCAGAGCTGAGAGTCAGTGGAGAGACAAAACCCAGAAATGCTCCTGCAGACTGTCACCACAGAGAGTAGAACTGCCAGATACTAAAGGATAATGCAGGGACCAGTGACCTCAGCAGGGCAGGGGTTGAAGGGCCAGTGCAGGTGGTTATGGGAGAAGTTATCTGGATGGTTTTTAATGAGGGACACCTCACTTAAATGGATTTCCTGATGCAATCAGATTTAGGTGATGGAAAACATCACTAAAATAGAGCAAACATCAGTACATTCCAGGCCCTGAGAGTAATCAACTCATTTTTCATGGATGAAGTTCCTTCTAAGGAGATACACTCGTCTCTTTCAAGAAGGTGGGCACAGAAGCAGCGGAACTCTGGCCGTATGCGTTCAAGCTCACAGGAAGTTGTATCGTCGCCCCGCCCCTGCTCCCTCCACCCCCAGCGGGGAGCTGTCTGTGAGGGGTCCTGAGGGGAGCTCCTGGGCAGCAAGCTAAGACCAGGCCCGTTTCCTCTCCGACATACGCATCATGGCCTCACCTACAGTGTCACGTCCCCTCTGAGAAGCTGCTCAGAACGGATAAAGGCCCCAGGCCCTGGGCAAGTACAGCTAACACCCCCAGTGTGAGGGTGAGAGTGGAAGGGAAGACAAGGAGACTAAAGAAGCAAACGAGAAGGAAAAAGAGGCAAAGGCGAGGAAAGAGAAGCAAGTGGCAAAGGAACGGAGAAGGGCGTGTGAAGAGGAGGTCACGGGGGAGAAACAGTGGAACAAAGCCAAGAAGGCGGCGGCGCTGGGGGGGAGAAGCGGCGACACCCAGACATCCAGCTCCTCCTCCGACTGTCAGGTCCTCCCCTCGTGGGGTCCGTCCCGAAAGCCTTCGCTAAGATGGCAAGAAAACAAAATCCCCTCAGGTGGGGGCACAGTGCTGCTCTCACTTGGGCTTCGGAGACTGGAGTCATTTGGGGAAGATTGGGGGGGCAGCCTGGAGTCAGGAGGAAGGGAAGCCAGCAGACACCGCTTCGGGCCTGTCCGTGCTCAGCCGCTGTTCCCTAAGAGTGATGTACTATTCCCAGTGTTGCCGGTCCTGTGCCTGGAAGCCAAGCCCTCCCGATTACCAGAAGGTTCTGTAGAGGCTGCCCTGCGGGCCCCGCCCAGCAGCACCCCCAGGGAGGGCGCGCACGTGGGTCCGTGCGTGGGGGGAGAGGAGGATGGGGCAGGGCTCCAGGCAGGGGTCATGACCAGGATTATCGTCGCGAAGGTCAAATGAGGTCAGGGATCTAAGGCTTTGCAGAAGTGAAAGGTGACTGTTATTTGTTGCTACTCTGCCTAAAGGAGAAATCCGAGTGGCCCCGGGGGATTCCGGTTTGCAGCTGTCACTTATTTATTCAAGTGGAAGAAAATCTGAAGGTGGTGGAGATCTAGTCCTTAAATCTCAAAGAGCATGGGAGAAGAAAGGATGATAGGGGAGGCATTCTGGGGTCACTGCGAGCTGAGTCACAGTGGGAAAGAAGCTAAGACCACAAGAGATCTTGAGCTGGGCAGGGACTTCAGCAACAGAAGGAGGAGGAGGTGGAGATGGAGTCCTGGCTGGTACTTTTAGAACTCGGGGGCTCAAATAGATTCAATAAGAGCACAAGCGTTTGCTATCATTCCACGCGGTTGCCGCCGCCTCCTGCTCAGAAAGCTGCCGAAAGGCTGATTCCTGGATCACGCTTCTCCTGCGTCAGCCTGCCCTCTAGTGGAAGACGGCGGTGTGACAGGAGCGCGGCTCTTCCCCATTTCCGGTCTTCAAAATGTGAGTAATCGTACCCACCTCGTAGAATTGTAGAGAGGATTTTGACGACTATAGGCTTGGCACTAATGGAAGTGGATTAGTTGTAGCAGCTGTGCTAAATGATTTACATGACTCATCTCGTTTAATCCATACAAGGAGGGAGGCGATTATCTCCATTTTACAAATAAAGAAACAAGATTTAGAGAGCTGCTATAACCTGTTCCAGGTCAGCAGCTACAACTACCAGAATGCAGTGTGTTTGTACAATAAACCGCCTAGTCCTCTCGGTCTCTCCCTAGTGCTGCTTCCTGTCTCTTGTCTTGTCCTGGGAAGCATTACAAATGGGTTTACCTCCTATAAAATGAAGCAAGAGAATTGGCTGCCCTGTGTGTCTTGCCCCGGAAGCTCCCTTCCGAGCTCTAGAACAATCCCTACCCCAGAAAAGAAACTGGGACAGACGCAAGATATTGCTGCATCTCTGGTTTAGGGACCATTTAGCTCCTGAGGTGGAGTATTCTTGCCCACTCTCTAGGGTGCCCACCTTTAGTAGCAAGATTCCTGGAAGGGAAAGGCCAACTGCCAATCAGAATGTTGCTTGGTGACCAAGAGGTCAGAGTCAAGAGAGGTGGATATTTGGGGACTATTTCATCCAGGTCACAGTAAAACCTAGTCCTGGAATAAAACATTATATTCATTTATGTGAGCCTTGTTTTAAACATAATCTAAAATAGCTTAAACACAATAAAAAAATTATGACAAGGGAAAATGAAGAGTTAGAGAAATCAGATAAAACCAAGAGTGAAGTTAGTATAAACATCATGCTGGGAGGAGGGCCACACATTTGGAACTGAGCTCTCTAGCGGCCAATTCAAAGAGGGAAAATCAGTCATTACATGGTGCCCAATGTCCGTAAAGGAAAAAGAGGAGAGTCTCAGGAGACACACAGCTGTTCCTTTTCCTGAGACTGGGGGTCCCTGTGGATTGGAAGTGGTGTTATAAAGTGAACAACATTACAGCCACATCTTTACCATAAATACAAGTTTCATAGGATTCATTCATTTCTTCCAGTGTCACTCTAACAGCTGCGGCACCGTGTTCAGGCAGAATCAGTCCGATTCTGAGCAGTGCCATCCGTGTGCCCGTGCTGTTGGTCCAGCTTAATCCAGGGAGAGAATCTGGTATAATCATGAAGTAGGTGACACACGTATTCTTCCCTCAAACTGACATAAGGAGTTCCTCTCTCCACCCATCTTTTGATGTGTAGAGTGTGACTGTGCGTTCAGTGTTGTTATAGACTGGACACGGCAGCCATTTGGGGCTGCTGATTAAAAGTAGGTTACAACTGAAAAACTGCTCTTGGCTGGAGCAGGCCTGTCTCCCCACAAGGAGCAAGAACTAAACAGCTCACGATTCTTGGCCCTGGGACACCCTCTCCTAGATCCTATAACCCTCCCACCCTGCCCTTTCGGCAGCCACTTTCTTTCTTCAGAAGGGGCCCAGTACCATGGACTCGATTTTTTCTTCCTGAGTCATAGTCCCCATCCAGGCATGCTTCCTGCGATTACCCTTTGATTGGACTTCATTCCTCCCGAATTTCCTTAGCACCATCTTCGATTCCTTCCCCAGATGTGCCTCTCATTCACTGTGTGCAAATTCACCCCAACTAGCACTCATGGGTGATTAACTTCCATCTAACTTCCCAGGAAGCCCTTTACTAGCTGTGTGACTTTAGGCAGGTTATTAAACCTCTCTGAGCCTTACTTTCATTATCTATAATGTTGGTAAAGCCTACCTTGGAGAGTTGTTTTGAATTAAATTGTAATAGTAGTAATAGCAGCAAAAGTTTATTGAGTTTTTATTGTGCCGGACACTATGCTCATCATTTAACGTGCAAATATTTGGTTTAGTCATCTCAACAACCCTTTCAGATGAGAACTCTGACTATTCCCATTTTATAGATAAGGAAACTGAGGCGTAGAGAGCTTAGTGCCTGGCCTATTAGTTGTAGCAGTTATGACTGTAATTATGCAATGTCATGAGAAAGGCACGGGGCAAGGGAGTTCCTTGAGGGGTCAAGGAAAACTTGTACAAGGAGTCATTTGCAGATGGGTGGCTTTTCTGCTGCTTGGTTTGGTTTCTGTTTTTGTTGTAAGCCTAGTTCTTGGAAACTATGCGTATGGTTGCAAAGTAAAAAGTTGAAAAGCTTCCAGCACCAGGGAGTAACTAGTGAGTACCATCCTGACGGAAGTCTCTCCTTGCGTATACTGTGTAAAAAAGAGATCAAGCTGTTTGTCTATATTATTTCATTTCTTCTAGTAATATTTTGTCTTTCCTGATTTTCACTGAAAGGATTGCCTTCAGCCCTTCCAGTAGTTTAAGCATGGACCTTCCAGTTCTAGGGGAATTTATGGTTAGCCTTAAATTTTTAACAGAGCTATTTAAAGTTATATTTTTATTTAACGTCAAAGACTGATCAGTATCTGTAGTCTTTCCCCTGAACCAAAAATGCTTTCTCTTTTCTTCCCTCCTCCTGTTTCCTCTACTGTAACCTCCCAGGATTCCCCCAGGTTTTGTTAAAATCTTCTGCAACTGGAGTCTCAGTGGTTGAATGGACCATTTAATAAGCAGAGAAAGAGGAGGTGGGTGGATGACCGGAGCAAGGCTGCAGAGCGGCCCAGGGCTTGAGGACGGCTGGGCGGGGCCGGGGGCCTGGTGCGCGCATGCCTTCACTGGTTCTGCAGACATCCTCTGAGTTCCACCAGTGGTGTCTGCCCAGCACAGAGGAGGACCCAGGGGTGAGGGTGAGGAGTAGAGGAACCCAAAATGTGGAGAGGCACCTGGCCTCACAGGAATGACCTTCCGTGTGGGCTCCAGGCTCTGCAACCAGTCAATACCTGAGCAGAGGAGTGGTGTGACTAGAGCTGACTTTTTAAAATTATATTAAAATACGTATACAAAATTTACCATCTCAACCATGTATACAGTTCAGTGTTCTAAGTATACAGTTCAGTAATATTCAATACTTTCTCACTGGTGTGCAGCCATCACCATCATCCAGCCCCATAACCCTTTTCATCTTGTAAATCTGAACCTCCATACCTAGTAAACAATAACTCCCCACTGTCCCCTCCCCCCGGCCTGAGCTGACTTTTAGGATGGGCTGGAGCAACAAGGCCTGTGGACATGAGGCCAATTAGGAGATTCCTGTAACCGCCAAAGCAGGAGGTGATGAGGATCTCCATGTGAGAAAGAAGGGCAAAAACAGGAAACAAGGTTCATAATTAAACAAAAGCACCTCCCTGTGCATGAAGCAAGCACTGTGCCAGGCCCTGCGGGACTATCTGAAGAGTCATTTCCTCTCCTGGTGACTTGCCCAGCTGGAGTCAGCTCCTGGCACGTTTGAAGCACCTCCATTCAAGGTGTCGGCCACCTCCTTCTGAGAGTAGTGAGAGAGAACCTAGTCCCTGCCTCTCTCCTTGCTTCTGGTAGCCTCAGACATCCCTTGGCTCGTCGTAGATGACGTTATCCTTGTGTCTTTGCATCATCTTCCCTGTGTGTGTCTGTAACCAGATTTCCCCCTCTTTATAAGGATGCCAGTCCCATTGGATTAAGGCCCACTCTAACGACCTCATTGTAACTTGATTACCTCTGTAAAGACTTTATTTCCAAATAAGTCACATTCTTAGGTACTGGCGGTTAGGACTGCAACGTACCTTTTTGGGGAGACACAACTCAACCTGTAACAGGGTTGAACATGGTCTCACCCTGAATGACTGTAGCTCAAGCAGGTCCCAGCCAGGTGAGAATGACAGGTGGAAAAGTCACTGAGCACCTTGTCCTCTCCCAATCTGATGACTTCAGAATCTGTAGAGTGAACTGGCTCCCGATTCACTGGCTTCTAACCTCACCTCACCTGGCTGCTGCCTAATTTCGACCTTCCCCACACCTGCATTGGCCTCCACATGTGCCTTCACTTCATTCTCGCGCACAACCTGGTCCACGATCTGTTCCCTCCTTCAGTCTCTTGGTGATATTGAAGGTCTTCCTGGTTAACGACACACACTCTCTAATAAAAGTGGGATCAATAAACGTATCATCTTAAATGATAAAACTTGGTATAAATTTTCTATCTTAAAAGAGGCCAACAGAAGAGGTAGCATTTTCACTACGCTCTCCTGTGGACCCCCAGCACCTCGCCTTTGGTTTCAAATACTATTCCTCACTTAAAGAAACTAGGACCCCTTAGAATGCAATCCTTAGAGGATAGCTGATTCCATGTCTCAGGGAAGGAAAGAATCAGGCCAGGATTTGAATGTTCTGTTGTTGGCAGAAGGCAAGGATGCCTTCAAGAATGTCAAGGAACGTCTCTGAAACTGTAAAACTCCTGGAAGGTAATATCGGTAGTACACTCTTTGACATCGAACTTAAAAGGATCTTTTCAAATACTGTGTCCTCTCAGACAAGGGAAGCAATAGAAAAAATAAACAAGTGGGAATTCATCAAACTAAAGAGCTTCTGCAAGGCAAAAGAAACTAGGATCAAAACAAAGAGACAACTTACCAATTGGGAGAAAATATTTGCAAATCATATATCTGACAAGGGGTTAATTTTCATAATATATGTGGAACTCACACCAATGAACAATAGGAAAGCAAACAACCCCATCAAAAAGTGGGCAGAGGAGATGAACAGACATTTTTCCAAAAAAGATATACAGATGGCCAATAAACACATGAAAAGATGTTCAGCATCACTAATCATCAGGGAAATGCAAATCAAAACTACACTAAGATACCACCTTACACCTGTTAAAATGGCTATAATCACTAAGACTAAAAATAACACGTTGGAGAGGGTGTGGAGAGAAGGGAACCCTCACACACTGCTGGTGAGAATGCAAACTGGTGCAACCACTACGGAGATTCCTCAAAAAACTAAAAATAGACCTACCATATGACCCTACTATCCCACTACTGGGTATCTACCCAAACAATTTGAAATCAACAATCCAAAGTAACATATGCACCCCTTATGTTCATTGCAGCATTACTCACAATAGCCAAGACATGGGAGCAACCCAAGTGCCCATCGACCGATGATTGGATAAAGACAATGTGGTATCTATATACAATGGAATACTACTCAGCCAGAAAAAAAGACAAATTCATCCCATTTGCAGTAACATGGAAGGACCTAGAGGGAATTATGCTAAGCAAAATAAGCCAAACTGAGAAAGACAAATACCAGATGATTTCACTCATATGTGGAATATAAACAAACACATGGACAAAGAAAATAGTTCAGTGGTTACTGGGGAAGGGGGGTGTATGGGGGGGAACAGAGTGTGAAGGACAGCACTTATGTGGTGACAGACAAGAAATAATGTACAACCGAAATCTCACATTGATGTAAACTATTATGAACTCAATTCAAAAAAAAAGAATGTCAAGGAACGTGCTAAAAAGGACAGAGGAGCCAACTTAAAGGAGCTCCCATTGTTCAATGTGAGACAATTGAGCATGAGAAGAAAGATGATGAGGGGCAGGAATGATAATTATGGTTCATTGAAGTAAATTGAGGCTGTAGAAGGCCATGATATCATTATGGTACTCAAAAGGTAAAAGTTAATATAAAATACACAAAAGATGCTGTAATAGAAAAGGATGGAGTTTCAAAAAATTGATTTTAATAAAAAGGGAATTGTTACTGTGTTTCTTCTATCAATTATGTGTCTGTTTATAAAGCAGGGATAGGTGCTTACTTTCAGCTATGTAAGCAGAAAAGAAAAACAGGGGATGGTGAGAAAGCCAAGCAGCCCCACTCTAAGCATGAACTTTAGCAGAAATAAGAATGTCTGACAAGGAGTGCTGTCAGAGGCAGTAATGAATGAGAAGGCATTTCAATAGTAGGGACCAAGACAATAAATTAAACAAAAAATCACTGAAAAGGAGAGCTAGCAAAGTCAACCCAATTCCTCGTCTCCTAGAAGGTTATTAATCTAGATTGCCCTACTAATTGTAATAAAATACAAATAAGGAATGCATAAGTTTTAATAATGCTAATAGATCAAGTCAATATATCTTAAGAAAAAATATCTTATGTAACACTGGTCAGGAGAGATTCTTTAAGTGTGTTTTATTAAGGGGAGAAAATGGGTTGCAAAATTCTAAAATCTATGAGCTTAAAAAGAGTCTCAGGAGCTGGCCTGGTGGTGCAGCGGTTAAGTTCGCATGTTCTTCTTCTCAGCGGCCCGGGGTTCACCGGTTCGGATCCCGGGTGCAGACATGGCACCACTTGGCACGCAATGCTGTGGCAGGCATCCCACATATAAAGTAGAAGAAGATGGGCACGGATGTTAGCTCAGGGCCAGTCTTCCTCAGCAAAAAAAGGAGGACTGGCTGTAGTTAGCTCAGGGCTAATCTTCCTCAAAAAAAAAAAAAAAAAGACTCTCATTATCCAGTGAGATAAAATTTCACATCCGCTAGTCTGGCTGTAATAAAAAGACAGGTAATAACAAATTCTTGTTGACAAGAATATGGAAAAATTAGAAGCTTCATACACAGCTGATGAGAATGTGAAATGGTGCGGCGGCTTTGGAACACAGTCTGGCAGTTCCTCAAAAGGTTTAACATGGAGTTACCACATGACCCATACATTCCACTCCTAGGTATATACTCTAGAAAAATGAAAATATATGTCTATACAAAAACTTGCACACAAATGTTCATAGTAGTGTTATGCATAAGTGGAATCAACTTAGAATGGCCATCAACTGATGAAAGGATAAATAAAATGTGTTGTATCCGTACAATGAAATAAAAGGAACTGGACAATAAAAAGGAATGAAGTCCTGATCCTTGCTACAACATGGATGAACCTTGAAGACATTGTGCTCACGGAAAGCAGCCAATCACAAAACACTATATATTGTATTATTCTATTTATATGAAATGTCCAGAATGGGCAAATCCATCATAGAGACAGAAAGTAAGTGGCAGTCGCCTAAGGCTAGGGAAAGCAGGAGTGGGGAGTGATCGTTAAGGGATACGGTATTTCTCTTGAGGACGATGAAAATGTTCTAAAGTCGACCGTGGTGATGGTTGCACAATTCTGTGAGTATACTAAAAACCACTGAATTACGGATTTTAAATGGTCAAATTGTATGGTACGTGAACTAATATCTCAAGAAAGCTGTTTTAAACAGTTTTATTGACTCAATAGTCCTTAATTAGAAGAAAGAAAAGGAGAAAGAGAGAAGGGAGGAGAAGGAAGGGGGGAGGAGGGAAGGAGAAGGAAGAGGAGGAGGAAGGGCGAAAGGAGACAGAGCGGCAGCTCATGCTGATGACTAGCAGCCCAGACCAGATCCGGATCATGAACTATGCAACCAGCGCTCAAGTCCAGCCAAGACCCAAGTGGTTAAAATGCAGATCCTAAGATTATTGAAAATCCAGAATGGTATAAAAATAGCAAATACTGACATTCTAGAAAGGTAACCCAAGAATAGAAGAGGAAAGAAAAAAAGGAGAATGAAGAAATAAGTTTAAATCCATGGCACCAGCCTCTTGTAAATGATTTTTCATGGAAGTGATCAGTTTTGTAATCATTATAATAACTTTTACATTTGTTTACTTCTTAGGAAGTTTAAGACATTCAAGACAATCTTATATATCAGACGAGATTTTAGTTAAATGCTTAAATTAGTTTCAGTGTGAAACAATATTTAATGTTTGAATAAGTTTGATTTATTAAATCCTTAAGTTTTTATGTAGTAGTTGTGTAAGTAGTATGTAAATAGGAGAATGTTGTTTAATACTTAAATGTTAATTGTTTAATAAATTCATAAAGGTAGCAAGGTTTACATTACACAGAAATGCCTTAAAGTCCTTTAGACAATGACAGTGTGTCCCAGGAGGGGAGGAGAGCCTCAGTTTGCAGGTTGGGGACAGATGGTTTAGGGTCCGCTAACATAGTAGATTGGTTTTATCTCTCTAGGCTCATCATCTTTGCCCCTGTTAATCACCAACAGAGTTGGTTCTTCTGAATTCAGCACATTACAGTGTCTCAGTGAACAGAGAGCCCCAAAGCAATGGGTACAGGAGAAATGGGTTTTGATGGGGTGAGGCAAGAGGGAAAGTCCAGCGCTTGGGACCAGCGGTCAGACCCAGTCAGAGGGGAATGCCAATGGCTGGTCCTGGATCACCAGGGAGCGCAGGAAAAGGATATGGAGAAAGGAGACAGGGGGACAGCGGGAAAGGTGCTAAAGAAAACAGCTTCCAGTCCATCAGTCATGACTGCCATCCTGAGGCCAAGAAGGACTAAATGGTCTCGAAATTACTTCACAGCTTGTTTCTACCACCTTTCCACGGAAGGTTGTGCCTAGCTGGAGACTATCTGAGACCAAAAATTCTTTCATATCGGCCTCTCCCACTCCTTTGAATAAACAACAGCTATAGCACCAAGTTTTACTACCACCTTAGGATAAACCATATACACCCCATCAATTGATATGGGGCCAATAAGAACCCCTAGAACAGCCATTGCTACTGAGAATGTGAAGATGGTTGTTCGTACCCTCGCCACACCCACGTCTCTGAGACCTGAAGCAGCCATTCTCCTCCCACAAACCCTCCATGACCAGGATATTCTGTAAGTGGGTAGATCTATAAGCCCTGGTGGGTGATGGATAATCTTGAAGGTTTGTGAGTTCACTCTTGGATGTGACAATATGACCTTGTAAAGGTGAGTGCCCCCTGGATGCGTTCACCAGTTTCCTGCCAGCAAAAGGAGAATAATGACCTAGAAAGAGATAGGAAAAGGACAATAGGGGACATCCTTCCAACTGAAAAATAAGAGGAACACAAGAGGTAGGCATTTGGTCTAGAGAGAAAGACAATACCAAAACCTGACGGCTGGTCTTCAGGTGACGTGAGAAAGGACTTGTCAGAGGAAGGACTCCAGGTGGTGATTAAGCTGTCGGGCTGGAGAATCTCACTTTCTACTGCTCTGTGCAGTTTGCCCACCCGCGCTTGCAGTTTCCAAATTGTACCATCACCAAGCTCCACCTCTCACTGGCTGTGTGACCTTGGGCAAGTTATCTAACCTTGCTGAGCCTCAGTTTCCTAATCTGTAAAAAGGAAACAGTAAGAATAAGTACATCCTAGAATTGTTGTGAGAATTGAAATAACCCTGTAACACATTTAATTCGTGGTAAATATATGATAGAAGAAGCTATTGTTATCATCACCAGGAGTGTGTGTGTGTGAATGAGAAACATCTGACTGAGTGAGCTCAGTTTGTTTGAGGAATGAAATATTTAAATGAGAAGCCACCTCTCTCTTCCTTTTTTTTTTTTTTTTTTTTTTGTACTGAAGACTCGTGGCCTCATGCGGTCTTTATTGGCCTCTGAACTGTTGAACTGCCCTTTGCTTTGCTTTGTCCCAGCCTTCTCTCTCTCTCTTTTTTTTATAAGATTGGCACCTGAGCTAACAACTCTTGCCGATCTTCTTTTTTTTTCCTGTTTTTTCTCCCCAAGTCTCCCCAGTACATAGTTGTATATTTTAGTTGTGGGTCCTTCTAGTTGTGGCATGTGGGATGGCACCTCAGCATGGCCTGATGAGTGGTGCCATGTCTGTGCTCAGGATCCAAACTAGCAAAACCCTGGGCTGCCAAAGCAGAGCACAAGAACTTAACCACTCGGCCACGGGGCCAGCCTCGCAACTCCCTCTTCTTGATCTTGGAATAATTCTCTTGAGTGCAATTCCCAGTGGGAAGCATCACATCAACCTTAATGATGAACTGTGAAGTCAACTATGCCATGTCTCCAGACCAGCCTCCACTGTGGGGCTAAAAACTGTCCTTCTGTGTGATCCCACCAGGACTGCCTCACTGGGACAAGGTACTGCTTTATAATCATTCCCGTATAATTGCTCAGAGTTTTCCAGTCTCTAATGCACTTTGTCATTATCTTCATTGAGCTTCATAACAACTCTGTGAGATAGACTGGACATCTGCCTTCATCCCATTTCAAAGATGCCAAAACTAAGGTGCATAGGAGTGAACGACTAGCCTAAACTGATGTGGCAGAGAAGGCTGTGTGGACACACAGGAGGGGAACCTCAATCTTCTGACGTCCAGACAAGTCCTCTTTATATTGCAACACCTTCCCTCCTAGGATAGAAGAAATGACTCCTGCTACTCCATCCACCACTTCCAACAATTAACTACTAATAAATATGTAAAAATCAGTACATTAGCAGCAACTCCCACTGCAAACCTTAGGACCTTTATTATGTCACAGAATACCAACCCATTCTCTCTCTCTCTCTTTTTTTTTTTAGCAACAACTGACCTTAAGGCAAAGACCACTCTGATGGGGCTGACCACAGGTACCCAGGACCCTCCATCAGTGCCAAGTACCAGACAGATACCAGACAGACTTCACTCCATCAGCTTAGTGTCACCTCTGTGCAAGCCGTCGTTCACTTCTCTCCCTGGGCCTCATTATCTCCACCTGTAAAATGGGCCCAGCAGTGACTACCGATGAGATCGTTGTGGGGATTAGCTGGAAGGGCGTATGTGAAAGCACCTCATCCAGAGTCTGGCATATAATAGGTACTCAGCAAAAGTTAGATGGGTTTTTGTTAATTGCATATTGTACTTGAACACTCCCTAGACAAATAATGAGAAAAATTCAGTTTGAGTCACTGACTCTGTCACTTGTTCACTATGTAACCTTGTGTAAGTTGCTTAATCTCTTTGAGCCTCAGTTTCTTTATCTTATAACGTCTTCCTCATAGATGGTAAGGAGGGTTAAATGATAAAATATGCAGAGGATTTGATGAGCTGAGAAGAGCTTCACGGGGCTTGGGAGGAGGTGTCGGTGAAGCTCTAGAAGGTCACAGCAGGAGAACAGATCTGACTCGGCATGCAGCCGTGTGACTCAGGAATAAAGTGGAAGAAGAGAGAAAACAGGAGGCTCAGAGAAAGAGAGAGAGGGTTCGTTGATCCACTGTGTTTGCTGGGTGCCAACCTTGATCCAGACACTGTCCATGGTGCTGGGGGTGCAGCAGTGAACCAGCAAAGTCCCTGTCCTGGCACTTACACTCCGGGAAGTGTGGGGAACAGGACAGAAGTGCTGAGACAGAATTTAAATGTGCAAGTAGGAGTGACTAGAGAAAGGGGGTGACCGGAAGAGGGACTGAGAGAAATGAGACTCCAACCCTAAGAGGATGAGCGTGGGCTTATGGAAGAGACAGGGCTGAAAACAACCGCCTGCTGCAGGACAGGGAGAAACCGAGAGTCCAAGGTGGGAACGAATTGGGGGAAGAGGTTGAGGTGATAGCGAAGGGAATGTGGTTGGTAATGGGAAAGTATCCCAATAAGGAATTCTTGGCACAGGATGGAGCATTATGGCAGACACTGGGACGGGAGAGTTTTCTCTGAGAACATCTACCTCACACTCAGACAGGTAGCTCCCCATCCCTCCAGTTCTGGTGTTTATCCTCCTCCTACTTCCTGCCCCACAACCTGCCCAATTCCCAGGACCTGGAGCAATCTTCAGGCTTTGCAGAGGACTCGTACACCTAGACCACTTCGGTGAACTAGGCACCAGGAAAAACATGGGTGGGCACCAGGAGCACACCCTTCTGAAAACCCCATCACCCCCAGCTGGCTCCTGCTAACTTTGGTCTGCACTTTCTTAGAATGACCCTCCTCAGCCTCACTCCAATTCCTGTGCAACAATACCGAGCTCCTGGGAAAACCAAAGGGAAGGCAGAGACACAACCGTGTGACCAAAAGAAGAGACTGTGTCATCACTTGGGAATAAAAGCATCAAGTGCAGCCGCAGGTAAGATTGTTGGCTCCAAGGTTTTTCTCTCCCTTTCCCTTCTCCCTTTCCTTTCTTCCTCTATTGAGGTCTGCTATTTATTCAGCAAGTGTTCAAAGTCTGTGGTTCTCTGGGGCACAATGTGCCAAGTGATGCATGTAAGGGAGGAGATCAATGCATCCTCTGCTTTCAAGAAGCTTGCTTTCTTGGGAAGAAAGGATAAATAAAGACAGAAAGACTTTCTTTGACTCTCTGTTTCTTTGTGAATCAAAGAATAGTCATTCCCCACTTGGCCCTGGTACCAACGTCCTGGACCCCATCCTTCCCTCTCCCATCTCAATTACTCCTACTGCCCCTCCTCCCCTTTTCAGATCCAGAACAACTCTGGAACCAGCTGTCCCACCTGCCCTGAGTGAGACCATGAGGCTCCACCCCCAAACACCTGGGCTTTGATCTTTTGCAAAAGATGGGGACAGCAAGAGAGCATCTTGAGGACCCTACAGGAACATGGGGATGAACAAAACTCACTTCAGTTTGCCCGCAGAAATAAAGACACTGAGAAGGAGCAGATTCAATAACTGCTGTGTTTATTTGAAATCATCATGAGGGGAGCAGGGGGTGCAATGAAAAGTGGAGATGATGCTAGAAAACATGCTGACTGAATCTTGATTTAGCTCACACTGCAAGAGGAAGGAGCAGGACTCCCTTCTCTGACTTCCAACCTAGGGTTTTCCCCCTTTGTCATTCTCCTAACCCAACTATGACTGGGGGTTTTGAGGATTGGGGAAGCCAGCTGGGATGTTCCAGGAAGTGCCAGGGGGATTGAGAACTCTGGGAGGAAATCGATTAATAATACCTGGCTGTAGATTAACATTCCCTCAGCTGCCTCCTGGATACCGATTAATACTCCCCCAGCTGCCTCCTGGATACTGATTAATAGTCCCCCAGCTGCCTCCTGGATACCGATTAATACTCCCCCAGCTGCCTCCTGGATACCGATTAGTACTCCCCCAGCTGCCTCCTGGATACCTATTAATACTCCCCCAGCTGCCTCCTGGATACCGATTAGTACTCCCCCAGCTGCCTCCTGGATACCGATTAATACTCCCCCAGCTACCTCCTGGATACCTATTAATACTCCCCCAGCTGCCCCCTGGATACTGATTAATATTCCCCCAGCTAGTACTTGGGCATTTATTATTGCCCCAGATTCCCACAGGGCATGGCATGGGCCTTGTTCCCCACCCAGTTCCACGACCTCCACCTCCCCAGGACACACTGGGATTCAGGGTCCCCCAGGGGTGACCAGGCAGAAGCGGCTTTCGAATCCTGCTGATGAGAGACCAGGGTGGGCGTTGGGCAAGGATTTGTTTCTGGTCTCCCAGCACATTAGAACGGGATAATGGTCTAGACTCAGAGTCCTGGTGGAGGGGTGAAACCTCAAGTGAGGGGTCTGCAGAGTGTGAAGAGGACCCTGCAGGCACAAGACCACTGTCCAAAGGGAGGGCAATAGCATTGGAAAGGAAAGACAGTTCTTCGGGCAGCACTTCTCCCCCATCGTCCTCGACTGCACCAGCCATCATTGGCCAAAGATCCTCAGAGGGCCAGGAATCCATGGAGGGCAGCTCCTCAGATGGGGGCCACCTCTGAACCTCAGAACTTCCTGCAGGTTGGAAGCTGTCTGATGGAGAAGCGTTGGTCTTCAGAGGAGCCCTTGCTAAATCGTTGGACCCAGGGTCTGGTTTGGACTGGGGATGTTCGGAGTTGGAGAGGCTGGCCAAGAAAGGTTGTCCAAGCAGAGGTGAGTTGGTCCCCAAGTCTTGGGGAACTTTCTCCTTCATTACACTGATGCTCCGGGCAAAGAGGCCTGAGGGAAAGGGAAGACGAGGCCACCAATGGACGCATGTTTTGTCCCAGTGCCCTCACTTCCCGGATTCTCTGATTCCCTTCACTTCAAGTCTCTTCACTTCCCCTCTGTGAACTCTTACTTCCCCCAAGGACCCAAGTGTGCACCCTTCTGCCTTTACCCATTCCCTCACTCAATTCCGGTCCCCCTGAGGCCCCCAGTGCCTTCCTGCCCAAGAGTCGGGCACAGCCTCCATACCTGGAAGATGAAGACAAACCAGGAGCAAGCCCAGAGGAGCACAGCTCCGTGCCATGCGGCCCTGCATCTTGCTCAGCTCTAGCATCTCCCACAGCCCCAAGACATCCAGCCTTTATCCTGTTAGTGGGGCGGGGGACAGCAAAAACAGGCTGGGCCAGTGGTTGTGGAGACAATAAACTCTACATTCCACCCTCATTCCTAATTCAGTCTGTGGCAACAGGTGCCATTTGAATGTCCCAGGGAAGCTGGGTGTTTGCCGCCCTGGCTCCTTTCCTCAAGCTCCCCACCCCTCCTGACCCAGGTGTCCTGGCTCACAGCTCATCATGGTTGCAGCCCTACCATTCTCTGGGTCCCTATGCCAAGCACACGAGGACCTTCACCCTTGGGATCCCCATCTCCATTGCTTTCTCACCAGTAGAAACATTTGGTTCTCATCTCTTTCTCTTTGGGATCCAGATCATTCTCTCCCAGCACCCCTTTCTCATGCACCCCCATAGCTCCTTTGCCTTGACCCCAACCTGCAGGAGGTTCTGGGTACATAAGTGGCCCCCATCTGAAGGGCTGCTCCTAGATGAGACTCTGTATCTAGGGAAATAGACCTGATTCCCATTCTTAAGAGATGATGGTGTATTAATGTCCCATGGCTGCTGTAACAAATTACCACAAACTTAATGGCTTACAACACAAATTTATTATCTTACAGTTTTGAAGAAAAGGAGTTAAAAATGAGTCTCACTGGTTTAAAATCAAGGTGTTAATAGGGCTATGTTCCTTTCTGAAGGCTCTAGGAGGGAACCCATTTCCTTTGGTTTTCCATCTTCTAGAGGCCCCCTACACTCCTTGGCTCACAGTCCCTTCCCCCATGTTCAAAGCCAGAAACAGCAGGATGTTCTCACATTGCATCACTCTGACCTCCTCTTCTCCTTCCCTCTTCCATGTTTAAAGACTCTTATGATTACACTGGGCCTACCCAAATAATCCAGGATAATCTCTTTATTTTAAGGTCAGCTGACTAACAACCTTAATTCCATCTGCAGCTTTGATTTCCCTTTGCCATGTAACCTAACATACTCACAGGGTCTAGGGATTAGGACGTGGGCATCTTTGGTGGTGGTGGAGGCACCATTGTGTCTACCACAGGTGGTCAAATGTATCCACAGAATATAAGAAACACTGAAAGAGAGCAGATATTTCCAACTAACAATAGAGGAGGGCATTTAAATGCTGTTGTCAAATGGCCATAAGTTGATCATTGTTAATTCTGGGCAATGGGAGCACAGGGATTCATCAACTGTTTTGTCTACTCTTAAATACGTTTGAAATTTGTACACTAAAAAGTGTTTAAATGCCTTTGTTCTCTCTGTTGCTTCCGGGACACACCCAGACCTAGGCTTCCCTGGTTGCATGAAGTCTAAATATTAGCTGTGAGATTCTACTGTTCCATCCTCATCCCCAGTCCCTTCTGGCTAGCTTTTAGAAGAGTGGAGTCCCTCTCCAGAACTGGCCAGTGGAGGGCAGTGGCCTTTTTGGGTGACATCCACCAGTTTTGCAAAAGCTTTTGACCTGGACCACACCAGAGGCTAGAGGAATTCCCACATCAGAGGCCGTACCCCTCCCCCGACAACACACACTGCAGTTATGGTCCATGGAGCCTCTGAGGGCCTCAGTTCCTGTCGCTGGCTGCAGTTCAGGGACTGGATGCCAGACCATGGGTGACTCAACAGTGACGACAGAAACAGAACTGTTCTGGAGCCCTCCTCTGTCTTCAGTCAACCCTGCTGGTTGGCGCAGCTGCCCCAGGTCATTTCTGATCAATGTAATACATTTCTGCTGGTTCGGGACTTGGAATTTCAACAATAGTCTTAAATTTGAGTCCAGGGGCTGGCCCCGTGGTCGAGTGGTTAAGTTCGCGCGCTCCGCTGCAGGCGGCCCAGTGTTTCGTTGGTTCGAATCCTGGGCGCGGACATAGCACAGCTCATCAAACCACGCTGAGGCAGCGTCCCACATACCACAACTAGAAGGACCCACAACGAAGAATATACAACTATGTACCAGAGGGGCTTTGGGGAGAAAAAAGGAAAAAATAAAATCTTTAAAAAAAAAAAAAAATTGAGTCCAGCTAACATCATCCCAATAGGAGAGACTAGGTTAGATCCTAGGGTAGGGGTGAATTCCTTTGCAGCCAAGCAGAGGTTCTGAGAGGTGGCCTGTGCTTTGGGGTGAGGCTCTTCCTATAGGGACAAGCACAGCCCACTCTCCCCTCCTTGGAATCTGAACACATACTTGGCCTCAGCCTCTCCCCGCCTCTCTCTAGGACATAGTCTCATGGCCCTTACCACCCTCTCTGCTTTCTCTCTCTTCTCACATGGAGACCACCTCCACCTCGGCGCTCTCCCTCTCACCTCCCACAGCTCTCACTCTAGAACTGTAGCAGAGGCAGCAAGAGTGTGGAGGTGGAGAGGACACTGCTGACTCTGTTCTGCCATGGGCTGGGGCATTTTTATTTAGGCCAGTGAGTCACCATACCTGTCTGCAATCTCCGTCATGCTCCCACCCTCTCTTTCACTCTCTCCACCCCCAGCTCCCAGAACAACGCCCACCTGGGCTCCTACTCAGTCACCAGGAGTCTGGTCTGGGTTGTTGCATTCCAGCCTTCCCAAGGTTCCAGTGTCCCAGAAACCCAAGGAAATCAACACTCAGGACTCCCAGAGAGGGTGGCGTCTAGAAGGTGAAGCAAACTAATGGTAGAGGAGAAGAAGCCTGGGTGGGCAAAGGGAGGAAATAATTGGGGCTCTCTTTAGTGAGAGGGAAGGACCCCAGGGTGAATGGAGAGTGGAGAGAGAATGAATTTCCAGGAGCAATAAGAGAGGAAAAAAGTGGGAGGAAGGATCTGAGAGATCAAACAACCTCTGATTTCAGTTCAACAAATATTTATTGTTTTCCTCCCTTGTGGGAGAAGCTATAAGGTATAAGAGAAATATTGGGCAAACTTATGAATGAAAATGAGAGACACGGGACCTCTAGAGGCATAGGAGAGTACCCTCCAGGTCCTAAGAGGAGACCCAGGACTCCAAGAAGGCAAAAAGTCTACATCTAGTTCACACGGTTTATTGAGACATTTGTCCAGGATCCAGAGAGAGCAGGGAGCCTGCTCCAGTCTCTGCAGAGCCCTGGCATCTTCCTCACACAGGGAAGTATCTGAGCCTTGAGGGAAATGGCAGCCAAAAAGGGGGACTGACATGGAGACCTTGAGAGGCAAGGAGGAGTGCTGGGAACTCACAGAGGAATGTAGTGAGCTCTCTAATGGGGGATGGGAGAGGAATTAGGAGTGTGAGAACCCAATGGCATATTGTGCTGGTTGACCATATGGCAAAGAGGTCATTGTTTTCAGGTAATGGTTTGGGCTGTGCTTTATTTGGCAAAAGGGGAGAGAAGAGGATGACTTGTCGAGACATCAGAGTTACTCTGGGACATTTCAAGGGTTTCCAAGTCAAGAATCTTAATGGGCAGGGTTAGCCAAAGGACTGTACCATCTCAAAGAAATGGCAGAGGAAATTTTAGGGCATGGTTATCTGGCAGGGAGGGTACTGCAGTAGAATGGGAATCTAAGCAGTAGGAAAGAATGAGGAAAGGGATTTGGACTCTACAATTTGGGGAGATGAAGAAAGAAGAGGTGATAAGGGAGAGTCTGCCACATTGGAGCAATGGAGGAAGTAGAGGACCTCTCTTGGGAGGGAGGAGGGAAAATGAGCTAACCTCATGCCTGGGCCCCTGGACTTCTCTCAACTGAGAGATGGTGTGTGCATCTGTGTGTATGCCTGCACATATACATAAGCAAAAGCTGGCTTATGGTCTGTCAAGTAACTCTCCCTGAGGTAGGAAAACTTCAGGGTCAGCCAGCTGGGGCCCCAGAGGCTTCACATGAGCCAAGATGTCCCTGATGGAGCGGCAGGGGATCCTTCCAGAACTGCCGGAGCCACAGGGCTTGGCACCAGCTGAGGGATCAGGTTGGGGAGAGCCGTTGGGACCCCCACTCAATGTTGAGGAGGAGACAGAAATGCAAGGGTGACCAGAAGAGCTGGATTTGCTACCACAGGGCTGAAGGATGATTTTGCCACTGGATTGGGAGCTGGAGCTGCCGCTGAAGGAGCCAGTGCCAGGTGGGGAGCAGGGCCCCTGGGAAACACCGCCACAGGGATGGGAAGATGAACCAGAACTGCTGGAAACGCTAGAACTGCTGTGGACTCCAGAACTGGAGAGGGAGCAGGGCCCCTTAGAGCCTTTAGAGCCGACTCCACAGGGCTGGACGCCACCAGAGCCCACGGGCTGGAACGCAATGGCCGAGGAAGCTCCTGACGGATAGATGTTGGAACTAGAGGAGCCATGGCTGGGGATGATGGGATTGCTGGAGAAGTATTTGCCCTCAGAGATGGGGGGCCCAGCTGCAAAGGAGGGGGCCCCTGGAGAGCCTCTGACAGGGTTATCTTTGGTGAAGTAGCCCACAGGGTAGATTTTGCCCTTACTGTAGGTCATGCCTGGGACCAGATAACTGTCAGAGGAGCCACCCACCACCTCATAGCTGCCGTAGGATTTGTCTACAGAGGTGATGGGAGGACAGGGCTTGCCTGAAAGGCCACCGTTGTTACAGGGAACACCTTGAACCACTCTGGGGCCACCAGAACCATGCTGCTCCACCACCACCACCACAGGCCTTTGACCTCCTGACACAGAGTGGGAGTTGGAGATGTAGGGGCCAGAGTTTGAGACGATGGGCCCCCCACTGCAGGGAGAGTCGGGGACGTCTGAACTACAAGGGCGCAGGTTGGAGTTGACCTTTTGGCCACCACTGTTGGATGTCCAGGAGGTTTGGGAAAAGGAAGAGCTTGAGCCTCCTCCAGACTGGGAAGAGCTTACTACCAAGCGGGAAGAACCACTGTTGCTTGGTAGAGCTGAGCCAGACCCTGGCTGGGAGCTGATGCTGCCTGAAGAACCACCGTCAGTTGGTAGAGCTGAGCCAGACCCTGACTGGGAGCTGATGCTGCCTGATGGGGAGTTGATGCTTCCCGTTGGGGGCCTGATGCTGCCCGACTGGGAGGAGCTGGATGCACCCTGAAGACTAGAGCCAGAACTGGAGGAGTGGCTTGTCTGGGAATACCCTGTTCCTGGCTTAAGTAACGAAGATCCTGAAGAACCACCCTGGGCGACGCTGGATCCACTGGAGCCAACACTGGAGCCAACACCAGAGCCAACACCGGAGCCACCGGAGCCACCACTGGAGCCACCACTGGAGCCACTGGAACTGGAAACGGAACTGCCGGAACTGCTGGAGCCGCTGTGGCTACTGAAGCTACTGGAGCCACCCTTCCCAATGAGACAGGGGTCATTGGGGGAGGTGATACGAGTGGGGTCCTTACATGGGTCTGAGAAGGTCCCGATGCTCTTAGCCAAGGTCCCTGGGGAGGAAAGTCATGGTTAGGAGGGCACAGAGAGGCTTGGCTTTCTCCCTCCCCTTTCAGTCATCGTCCATTCTGATTTCTCCTGAGAGGAGCCCCTCGGGAGAGTCTGGAGTGGAAAAGGGAAGGAGATCTGGCTGTGTCTCTGAAGGAAAAGGAGACGGCAGACTAAAGGCTGTCTCATTGTTCTTGGGGGAGTTGCAGGGCGGTGGGGGGGGGAGCAAACATCTACCAGGGAAAAGAAAATGAGGCTCTGAAGTAGGAGAGCTCGAAGGGAGATAAGAGGGAAGGGAGAAGTGGCAGAAACAAATAGGTGTAAAAGAAAGGACCCCAGAGAGACAGAGAGCAGGAAGACTGAGACTCTGAGAGCTGGGGGCATAAGTCCCGAGGAAAGAAACCCCAGGTGAGACCAAGGGACCAAATGAAAGAAGACAAAACAACAGAGGACTGAGATGGAAGGGAAAATAGCAAAGGAGATGCTGAGAAAAGAGAAAGCAGTGGCAGAGGGACTGTGGTAAAGCGTAGGGTACTTGAGGACTAAGATTTGGTCACCAGCTTCCTTGTAGAGTCCAGGCTTGGGTGAAGGATGGAAATTTTGTTTCCAGTCTCAGTACTGCCCAAGCCAGGAAAGCTGGATGTGGGCCAGGATGTGGGGGCACTCACTGTTGCTTCAGAACCTGCTGGTACCAGTGTGACAGGACACCCCACCCTGAGCCACCCCTGCACTCCTGGCCCAGTCCAGGGACACCAGGATGAAACCCTCCTCCATGGCTCATGACCTTCATCAGCTTACCTCTCTCCCTGCCCAGCCATCACGCAAATGCCTGTCTGCCCCCACAGGCCCACATCTGACTGCTCCTGCCTTTACTTCCCTTCCTGATGTGGAACCTCTTCTTTCCTTAACTGGCCCTTTGCTCCCAACCCCAGGCTCACGCTGACCCCATCCTTCCTCCACTCCCCACCTCTACCCCTTCACATCCCAAGTGGCATGGACAGAGCTGCGTACTTTATGCATTCAGAGAGGCTGAGTTTGTCCTGCCCTCCTCACAGCGTTACTGTGAGCACTGAATGTAATCGTCTATGTGGAGCCTGCTTTAAAAACACGTGAAGTGTGAGACATTATGATTTATTATTGCCCCTCTTCCCTGAACCCTCCACCAACAAGCAGCTCTCCAAATCTGTGATGCTTCCCTCTCTGCTCAAAAAGGAGTCCTCTGTGTCCCCTTCCACACCAAACCCAGCTCTGCCCGCAGCCCCTTCAGTCAGCTGCTCGCCTCCTCTGCTCCCCCAGGCGCCATGCAGCCTGCTCACGGAGCCAGGGAAGGTCACCATAAATATCAAGTGGTCAATGGCACTGGCCCCAGAGTCCCCCCCGGCCTAGGGTTTGAATCCCATTTTACTGCTTTCTAATTTGTGATCTTGAGCCAGTTTCCTAACCTCTCTGAGCCTCAGCATCCCATTTGTGGAGTGCCAATAACAAATCTCCCATATGGTTCTTCTAATGATCAAACTGTGAATGTATTTAAAGGGCTACAACAGTGTGTGGCACATAAAAAGAGCTCTCTAAATGGCAGCAATTATTATGGCCATTAAATATCCAGTCTTTATCTTCTAGTGCGCTAAGAATAATAATAGCAACAACCAACGTTTATATCACCCTGTGGAACTTCCAAAGCACTTGTCACATACATTATTTGAGACCCACAGGGAGACTAGAGCTAGCTGTTATCATTAACCCCATTCTAGAGTTTCAGAATATGAGGAAAGTTTAAGTAACTTGTCTGAAGTGACAAGGCAGTGAGGAGCAGCCCCTAGACCCAAAGGTCAGATTCCAGAACCCCTGCCCTTCCCCCCTTGCCAGGTCCTCTCCTGGACTCTCCCCACATGGGGTGTCCCTCCCAGGCATTGATCCCTCCAATCTTCCCTTACCTGGTATCTGAATCCCTCCTCTGCCCTCCCCACTCTCCATCACTCCCAGGGCCCCCAGCCTCCTACCTGGCAGGAGGAGACCAGCCAGCAGCAATGCCATCATCCTTTGCCCTCCCACACGCCCCATCCGGGGTGCCTGAGAAGAGCCCATCTTGGACTATGCGACCTTCTGACTGACAGCAGCTCATGGACACCCGGGGCCTTTATGCCAGGGCTGGACATTCTCTGGGCAGGAGTCACTGTGGGGAGGGGAGGAGAGGCGGAGAGGCAGGTGCCTGGGGGAAGTTGGTGTGGCTGAGAGGAGCTGAAGTAATCAGTTTGGGCATCTGCCTACTCAGCAGCAGAGGTGGCTGCAGTGTATGGTACCCGTGGCCATGGGGCCCTCACAATTCCTGCCACCTGACTGGCCTGTCCCTGGCTCCTCATTGCCTTACCTGGAACCATGTGCTCTGCCGCAATGGCTGCCCACTCTGGGGAGACCACTCTCACCACTGGACCCAGTCACCTGGCTCCTTCACTCTCCTGCCTTCCCCAGTATTGTCTAACGCCCCATCCTCCCTCCACTCACAGACTGGGCACTTCAACTTTCCCTGATGCCCTGGGGTACCTGCTCCAGCCCCTAACCCCCACCGCGTGGTTAACCCCACCCAGATTCCCATCCACAGCCCCTGGCTCTGCCCCTTTCCTCAGGATTCATCACTTAGCCTCCACTTTCCTCCTCCAGATATAAGGACCTCCACCTACCCCCAGCATCTTGTACCCCCCTCCCATTGTCACTGCCCGAGTACCATGCCTGCCACATAACTATTTTGTCTTCTATCAATGAGTGAGCCTTTTCCCTCTCAGAAACTGGGAATTGGCACTCCAAACGCCAGCTCCCTGACCTCTCCCTTCTGGGGGGCTCCAGGGACAGCACGAGGGGTGCTGAATGCCAGGGCTTGGGCCTGGGGAGAGGCCTGGCCCGGGTACCCTTGTCATAGCTGGGCCTCAGTTACTCACAGGCCAGTCACAGCCCCTCTCCCATGGCTGGTGACCCTGACTCCAGTGGGTGAGCAAGAGGCTAGTAAGACTAATTGGGAAGGTGGTGGCCCTGCAGCCCATTAGCTGGCTGCCTGGCCTGGATGAGCGAACAGGAAGCAGGCAGCTCGTGTCCTGGTAGGATAAAGGAGGGCCGGGCAGGCTCCCGGGTCCCTGAAGGATGGAAGGCAGGCATAGAGGACCAGAGCCCTGGGACCTGCTAAGATGGGGCGGCTCCTCCTCCACTGCATTCCCTCCCTCCTGCTTCGACCCTGGTTCCACCCCAGCCAATTAATTGCTCACTAGTGTTGCTGAGAGTATCAGTATTGGAGGGAGGGGCCTGGGAGTCAGGGCAAGCTGCTCTCTTCTCCTCCCCTGGCCCACCCAGATCTCTTCATGCTCCCCCACACCAGGCTCTCATTTCCATAACCCCCAGTCTACTCACAAAGGCAGCCCTATCCTTGAACCCTTGCCTGGGCTATCCCCCTCTCTGTCCTGCCCTGCCCCTAACTCCAGCCCAGCACTGTTCCTCAAACTGTCTGCGATGATGGAGATGCTCTATGTCTGATGATAGACATGTTCTATTTCTGTGCTGTCCAATATGGTAGTCACCAGCCACATGTGGGGACTAAGCATTCCAAATGGGGCTAGTATAATCAACAGCTGATGGAGGAACTGAATTTTTAATTTCACTTAATTCAAATGTAACTAGCCACATGCAGTCTAATCTAGTCCCTGACTTTCTGCCAGCTCTCAAAATGGGAGTGGGAAGGAAGAGGGGCTTGAGGAGGTAAGGGAAAGGGGCTAATGGGACAGCGAGGAGGTAAGGTAACAGGATAGCATCCCCTGGAGAGGATTGATGCAGGGAGGAGGTGGGGGGGGGGCGGGGAAACACTGGCTACACTGGCTTTACAATAGGGATGACCTGGGTTCAGGTCTCAGCTAACCTCCCAGCTTTGGGCAACTCATTGAACCTTTCTGAAATTCAGTGTCTTCATCTGGAAAATGAGGGTATTTTAAGTCATGCTTGCCTTGCAGGGTTTTTGTGAAGATCAAATGGGATATTAGCAGAAGGATTAAAAGGGACAAGGGCTGTAGCCCTCCTGGCACAGATGCTCAGCCAATGGAGCATCCTGTCTGTGTCCTCCACTGGGGGAAAACAAACAGGATGGGCTCACCCTGCAGCCCCAGGCTCTCTCTCCAGCCCAGCTGAGCTGGGAGAGTCTCACTACCCTCTGCCCCCTACAGAGCAGCAGACATGCTGTACACAGGGCTGCTATTTAAAATAATGGTGCTCCTTCTGAACGGCACCTCTCTTCCCTCCCTAGACTCTCAGGTACCACTGGCTCCAAGCCCAGGAGGAGAAGGGGAAGGAGGGAGGGTTGCTGGGAGCAGGGAGGGGAGTGGCCACAACAGAGAGGTGCAAGGAGCCTTGTGGGTGGAGAGAAGGGCAGGAATGGTGGGGCCTGTGGGGTATTCTTTTCCAGCATAAACATAGGAAGTGACTTTTTTTTGTCTCATTCCTCCCAAATGCTGTCAGACGTTGGCCAGGACAGGCAGGGCCGGAGGAGGCACAGTCTCTCTCGGCCTCTTGCCAGATCTCCAGCCACCCACACAACCTGGTGTATGGCTACGTTCCAACTCCGACTGCTGTCCTCCTGTCCACTCTGTCCACCCCATCCTACCACCCACATCTGCCCCGTCCCTCCACCGCCCAGCCCACATGTGGGCCCTCCTAGCTCCTCTCCGCTCTCCCTGTTTCTTACTGAGAGCCTAGCTGCTCACTGTGTTTTACTCCCTGGTGCTCACGTTAACCCTTCTCTCGGCTCAGCAGCAAAAACCTAAGCTAATGGGGTCGAGGAGGGGAGGGAAGGGCTGAGTGCCTGGCCTAGGCCAGAGCCGCCTTCTAGGATGCTCACCATTTGGATGATGCCCTTGGTGGTACAGGTGTCTGCTGCATTCCCCAGCAAAAAAGTCTACCCCTAACCCCACCAGCAAGTGCCCTACCCAATGGATGGACTCGGTGAGAGAGTGTGGGTGACACAGGGTAACCCCCCACCAGAGACAATCAAACTCAAAGCACGTGCCTTCCATAGGCAAGAGATCAGGGATCCTGCCTCGTATTTGTGAAGAAGCCAGTTCACTTCCACCCCAGGTCCAGGCCACCCCGGGCTGCCCTGTGCTGGTGTGTTCTGCCCCCGGCAGTGGGTCAGCACACATGGTCCTTGCAAGGAGGAGGAAGACGGATTGTCCTTGCCCTCAAGGAGCTGCATCCAGCTGGGAACACACAGTGTAGACAGAAGGCTCGCGTGGAGAAAGGGGGCAGGCACTTGGCTTCCAGGAGGTGGCAGGACTTTCCCTGGGCCTTGAGGAATGAGGAGAAGAGCAGGGAGCCGGCAGCTCAGACCCAGGCACTGGCAGTGCTGAAAGTATTTGTAGAAGGAGCGGCTGGCTCGTGTTGGCGTGGGGAACGTTCATGCCAAGGAACAGTGGGCGGAGGAATGGAAAGGCTGCTTGGACCAGCACTGTAGGTGATCCCTAACACCAGGCTGAGGGAGGAACGGAGAGCGTGCTGGAGGGCGCAGGGAACAGCGGACTCTGAATGGGGAACAGCATGGTCAGAGAGCGGCTTGGGGGACAGAACCACCATTTCCCGATTGCCAGCTGTGGCCGGACGTCATCCCAAGGACTCCATACATGCTCGAGTGTTTAATCCTCATGACAGCCCCACGGGGTAAATGTTTTTTATCCCCCATTTCACATATGAGGAAACTGAGTTTAAACTATTTGCCCAAACCAGCTGGTAACAAGCAAAAGAGTGGAAAGGACTCAAACCCAGGCTTGTCTGACTTGAAAGCTCACGTGGATCACATTACTCAATGCAGCCGACACCTGCCATAAACTGAGGGCTGTGGTCCCTGGACAGACTTCAGAGGTTCCTTAACCCCTGTAAGAATGTGTGTGAAATTCCTGTCTGTGTACATTTTTCTAGAGAGAGGAGTTTCCAGAATCCTGCTGACCCTCAAAATTTCTCCTCTGCATTTCATCCAGGGGCCTAAAAGTCAGAATGGATGTTCTAGAACAAGCATTCACACAAGGGTCCTTGGTAGACCTAGGGCTTAGGCTTGACAGAGGGAAAAGGGAGTGAAAAAAGTAGAAAGAGAAAAAGGCTGAAAGAGGAGCTTATTTTGTGGTGGGGAGAGGCCCCCCAGAGCCACTCTGGGGTCCAGGACCTGTGGGCGCCCCCTTCTCCGCACCTCTCTCTGCTCTGCTCCAGATGAGGCATCTGCCTCTCCTCCTTTCTCTTTCTCCATCACAATCCCTCCACCTGTGAGGACTCATCTCTCTAGCAACACAACATCCTCTGCTCCCTCATGCAAGGCTGGTGCTCCAGGCCATTCCCAGTAGGGTCTGCCTCCGAGTTGTTTTTCCTGCAGTGGGGATGGTGGCTCTGAGTCATCCACACTCTCCACCTCGTCCCTCTCATGACCAAGAATGTAGAGAGGAGGCATTTGTGTGTAGGTGTTCCTGCCCATCTGTGCTGGGTGGACCCTCCTTAGCCCAGGTGTGGCCATGTGATGGCTAAACTTCACTCAGCTTTAGTCTCTCCTCTGCCCGCCTCTTGGGAATGCCCTCCTCACTTCTGTGGTTTCTTCCCTGTGGTAGATGACCAGGGGCAGAATCCACGTTCCACCTAGCCTGACTCCTTTGCCCCTTTCTCAGAGAGACTCTGCCACATGTAACCTACGCGGCCCTCACACGACCTCAAAATGGGATGGAAACCATTGGCCCTGGACCGTGGGCTCCATGATGGTGGGCACAGCACATGTCTGTTCATTGAATTCCAAGCACTGAGTCATGGTAGGCACTTGGTGAAAAGAATGAATGAATGTGTCCAGGCCACTTTTCCCCTTTCTACCTTACTCTGGAACACATCCCTTTCCTCTCTGGTTTCTGTGCTCTCCACCCCTCCCAACCTCATCTACAACATGCAAAGCCCCCAGCAGGTGCTGGGTGGGATGCACGTATAGACAAGGCCTTGCCTCCAGGAGCATTCAGTCTAGCTGGGTGGGGGGCAGCAGGATCAGGAACTTGGCTCTGACACAGAGCCACTCACTCATGCTCTCTCGTGGGGCTGTCCCACCCACATTCCTCATGGGTGACTGTCTCCACGCTTCTCTCCACTGGAAGATCTCTTTTCTCTGAGGGATGCGGCACATTTCCATTAACAACACCAGAGTTCACATGGCCGTGATGAGGAAGTACTGGGATTTCCCCCTGGACAAGGCATTAATTCGATGCTGGGGGTGGGGTAGGACAGAGCTGTATTCTTTCAAAATTCCCTAGGTGATTCTTTTAGGGAATGCTGCCACGCCAGCATAGCATGTTGACCCTAGCTGAGAATCACTGCTCTGGGTAGCGGTCCACACCCTGTCAAAATATATTTTACTTCCTCAGAATATATTCAAAGCTGTGGACTATACTCAGCTCTACCTCCTTCTTCTCCACTTGGCTCCCCGGTCCATCACTCTCCTCTAGGACTGACCTCCTGGAATTTGGCCTAGTCAGCCTCCACTTTTGCTCTACCCATAGCCTGTCCTCACCCTCTTAGCAGCCCTGCTGGCACTCTCCAAGGGACCTGGGGCACCGCATGGCACACATGGGAGTGAGGACCGGGTCAGAGCCAGTGGCATCCCCAGGCAGTGAATCCTGTAGAGGAAGAACTTGGCAGGTGGGGGCTCTGCCCACCAGGCTATCTGCCCCCTATTCTTTTCCCATCCCCCGCTTTATGCAAGCAGCAGGGAGTCAGCTGAGCGACGGTCATGCTCTTGTGCCAAGACTTCACATCTCTGTTTAAGTCACACCTGACGTGGCCACCACCCCGCTTGTCTTGTGAGGAGGTGAATCCAGAGGCTGTGATTAGCTCTCAGAGTAACAATAATATTTTTCCTCTTCTCTGTTCTGTGGAGGGACTGCAGGGAAACCAGGGTTCATTGGCTGCTCGTTAGGCTCACCTATTAAACAGTCATTTTTTCCACTGTTGCTATTAATGCATTTTATTGTTACTGGTCACCAGAATTAGAGACCCAGCTTCCTTCCCGATCCGGAGGACGGAGGAGCAGGAGAGGGTGAGAGGGAGGCGCCAGGGTGCAGTCGGAATGTGCTTTCGGGAGAGGCTGGAAGGACTTGTACCAGGAGAGACTTCTAGTCCGGGTGTGGCCCTCAGTTTCTGGGGGTGGGATCAGCGTGGGCCCATCTTCTCTCCTTCTGGCCTGTCTGAATCCCTCTGGCTGAGAGCTCCTTACGGGTGGGGAGCTTCTCCTCTCCCCCAGTGTGTCCCTGGCATCTGATGTAGCACCCACACAGAGGGGACTGGTAAACACAGAATCCTACTGGAGAGCCTGGCATCCTGTGTCCAGCCCTGTTTTCTTGGACCCAGGGACTAGAACCGGAGAGCAGCACTGACCCCCCGACCGTATACGACAATCAGCTCGCCACAAACATCGGCGCATGCGGGATGTATCTTGATTCTCTCGGTGACCCTAGGAAACAGAAATTACTGTTTGTCTTTTGGAGCTGCAGACGCAAGTTCAGGGAGTTAAAACAAGGCCTACTACCAGCTGGGGACTTTACCTGGGATCCTGATGCTGCATTGTACATGCTGTGCCAAGCTGGGTTTTCCTCTTCTCCCTGGATATTCCCATAGCCTGGCTCACTGTCATTTCATTCAGTTCTTGTCATCTGCCAGCTCCTCAGAGGCCCTCCCTGACTTTTCTATTTAAAATCAACCCCCTCACTCCCACACACATGGACCATTACTCTCTACTTCCTTCCTCTGCTTTATTTTTCTGCATCGCACTTATCATGATATGACATCCTATTACATGTATCCCATATGCATCTACTTATTGTTCACTTCCCCCACTAGAGGTAAGCCCTCCTCTCCTTGACTCACTGCTGTATCCACAGCTCTAGAGCATTGCCTGGCTCATAGAAGGAACTCAATAAATAATCAAGGAGAGAAAGAATAGATAGTAAATATGGGGACCACTTGGCCAAGTGGCTATGCCCGAATTTTCCTATGGGCCCTGGAGGCTGCCTCAACTTACTTCACGTGCCTGACTCACCTTAGACAGGTCACCTTGGCGACTAAGAGAGCACTAGCGGCACCTGACAGAGGCCTCGGGGAGTGGGTGATGTTAGAGGCAAAGAGCAAGGACTCTAGAGGGTAACACCTCAGAGGAGTCTCTAGGCCGCCCTCTGGTGGTGGAGCATGGAACACACGTGCACCAGGAATTCAGGCTCTCAGCGTTCAGTGGGAATACAGAGATTATTAAAGAAATCCCGTAAAGTTACATCCCAAAGTCTTACAGAGAATGGATGGCAGATTAGGGACAAGGACTTAGATCACAGGTGGATGCTCTCACCGTTATACGATCTTGTCTGCCCCATCACAGGAGCTGAGACTATGCTCCAAAAGGGAAGGCTAAGGGCTGATAGACACTTTGAGGATGTTAGGGAGAAAAAAAATCTTAGGAGGTGGATTTGGTTTAACTCAACAAGTCTTTTGAGCCAGTGCCAGGCAGCTGGTGGGCATTTAGTTAAAGATTAGAGGGAGAAAATGTATAGCAAGGGAGCTGATGTTTATACCAAGGCAAGTCTTCCGTCAAAGGTATCTGAAACATGCAATTGACAGAGGAGTTAGGACCTCCCTCCTGGCCTCCCACCTCAGGGTGTGCCCCTCTCTAATCAACTTTTATCTCATTTTGTTTCCTCCCTAGACACAGAGCTCCTGCAGGGCAGGGAGGACTGAGACTGCTTCTTGGGGTTGTCACCATCACCTGGCACCCCACACAGTTGATGCTCAATAAATGATTGCTGGATGGGCAAACAGATGAGCCAATGAGTGGTTTGGAGTGTCTCTGCCTAGAGAGCTTCCAAGAAGAGCAGACAACCATCTCTTCTGTCCAGTCCAAAGACATTATTCGCCTGCCCAACGGCTGAGGGCTGTGCCAATGTTTTCTCAAGGTAACTCAGCTTCTGTAATGAGATTATCCCGCAATACAGGCTCTGGGTTCTTTTATTTCATTGGAAGCATTTATTGACTGCCTCCATGTCTGCAGTACTGAGCTATTGTTCTCTAAATCTGTGATCCTATTCTATTATTTAATTCTATGACTCCTTGTTGACACAAGGTGCAACAGTGTCCCCACTGCATTCACCCCTAGGTGAGGTCAGCCAAGGCAGGTGGGGAAGAATCCACATTGTCTAAACTGAATGGATAAGTTGGCACAATGGGTTCCCCTGTGTTAATACCATCCAGTCCCACTCAGTCTCCTCCCCAGCTAATAAACACAGCTTGTTTGAGTGCCGATACCTGCTGCCTATTAATAGGTATTAAAATCTCCAATTACCTTATGGCTCCCCCTTCTCTCTCCCACGCACCCACCTGTGTGTCAGACTGGGAAGAATTGGTTTGGAGCCAAGCAGTCCTGCATCCAGTCTTAACTTTGGCGCTCGTGTTATATGTTAGACCTCTCTCAGCAGTAGTTTCTCATCTGTGAAATGGAGCTAATCATTTGCTTGATTGAACACCTTCTGGGGCAGGTACTAGGACAGAAGTAAGACAGCCGGGGCACAGTCCCTGCCCTCAAGAAGCTCATACTTTACAAGGGGAGAAAGACATGGAAACCAACATAATGTTGTGGAAATTAAGTAAGACAGCATGATGTAAAGAGCCCTAGATCCTTGCCTGGGCCACATCTGGGACTCAGTTCCTTTCCCTCGCTTTCTCCTTTAAGGGTTTTGTTTGTTTTGTTCTGTTTTTGGTGAGGAAGATTGGCCCTGAGCTAACATCTGTGCCAATCTTCCTCTATTTTGTATGTGGGGCACTGCCACAGCATGGCTTGATGAGTAGTGTGTAGGTCTGTGCTCGGGATCCCAACCTGTGAACCCCTGGTGGCCAAAGTGGAGTGTGTGAACTTAACCACTATGCCACTGGGCAGGCCCCAAGGGTATTTTTTCTCTTTCCATTCCCAATGAACTCCATCTCAGTGGCTTGGGAGGTTGCTGAGGGTCAATTTGAAGGGTCCAGACTTCCTTCTTCCCTTCCATCCCACACCTTTCTGTCACAGTACCCCCAGACATGTGTGTGTGCCTCCCCACCACTGGGCACAGTTCTATCAGAGGAGAAAGACTTTCAGACATGAGCTCCTGAGGCTGGCACCAACACTTGCCCTAATTTCCCCCAAACTACCTGTCCAACAATATCTCCCTCTCCTCCAGGTTATAAACCCTTCACTCTAACCATTGCAATCTACTCTCTGTTGCCCAAATTCACCATTCATTAATGAATTCAGCCATTCATAAAACACGATGTGATGGTAATTTTATGAAAGTCAGTTTGACTGGCCTAAGGAGTACCCAGGTAGCTGGTAAAATATTGTTTCTGGGTGTGTCTGCGCGGCTGTTGCTGGAAGAGATTAGCATTTGATTGGCAGACTGAGTAAAGAAGATCACCCGCACCAATGCAGGTGGGCATCATCCTACCTGTGAGGGCTGAATAGTGCAAAAAGGTGGAGGAAGGGCGAATTTGCTCTCTCTTTGAGCTGGGACATCTCTCTTCTGCCCTTTGACTTCGACATTGGTGCTCCTGGTTCTCTGTCCTTTGGACTCACATTGGCACTTACACCCATCAGCCCCTCATTCTTGGGCCTTTGAACTTGTCCTGGGACCTACGCCATCGGCTCCTCTAGTTCTCAGGCCTTCAGGCTCCGAATAAATTACTCCACTGACTTTCCTGGGTCTCCAGCTTACACGTGGCAGATTGTGGGAATTCCCAGCCTCCACAATCTCGAGAGCCAATTCCCACAAGAAATCCCCATATGTATATTCTACTGGTTGTTTCTGTGGAGAACCAGTAAGTGTCCAGGAAGGCCCAGGCACTGTATTGTGTGTCAGGGCTACACAGATGAATAAAAAGATGGGATAATGTAGTGGTTAAAATCAGAGACATTGGAGACCCGAGATCAAACCCCAGTTTTGCCGTCTGTCCCTGTGTGCCCTTGCATGAGTCATTGTACCTCTCTTCAGTGAGGCTTTGTTTTTCTCCTCTGAGAAAAGGTGATAATAATGGGGTTATTGTGCAAACTAAGTGAGAGCTTAATCTTAGCACTGGGCAACAGTGCCCATACAGCACGTGCGCAGTAAAAACTGGCTGCAATGGCCTGCAGCAAACCACACTCTGTGTCTGAGGTCGGATTCCACAAAAGCAGATGCTGAGACAGAGATTCAGGTAAACGGGATTTATTGTAAAGTGATGAGGGTGGGGAGGAGGGAACGGGGGCAGGAGAAGTGGGACCTGGAAGGGAAGGAGGGCAAACAAGTGTGTGGAACCAAGCTGACTTGTGGAGGGCAACTTGGGCTCAGAGGACAGGAGTATTGATGCCCCCGTCTTTGTCAGTCATCCATTAAGGGCTGGGGGAGTGGGAGGTGGGGGAGTGACGACGTAGGGGAACACTGCCAGGTGCTTCCAGCATTTCCTGCACCTGGCAACGTCCGGTCAGCCCCAGGCACCAGTGGGCTGTTGGGAGAGCACCCTGGGAGTCAGTAGGCACAAAAAATGGTGAAGGGGTCCGAGAAGAAATGTGCAGAACAATTGCTGTCCCCAAGAGGCTTGGGGTCTAGGAGTGGAGGACAGACCGGAATAAATCACTGCCATGTGAGTTTTGTTGAGGAGCAGCAGCACCGCAAGACGCGGTGGCGGGGGCAGGAGGTGGAGGTGCGGGTGGGGAGCGGCGCCTGGAGAGGCGTCACTGAAGGGCAATACATCTGGTTGGGGAGAGGAAGGCCATTCCAGGCAGCGGGATCATTACACGCAGAGGCAGAGGCCTGCAGCGGCGACCACCACCGACCGCCCGGTGGTAAAAGGAGTGGGCGCGGGGGCTGCAGAGCCCTGCGAGCCAGCCCCGGCAGCTTCTGCGCCTGCGCCTTCGCGTGACGCCCCGGCTCCGCCCCTTCCTGGCACGTCCCCGCGGCGCGACCCGCCCCGGGCCCTCTTCCAGGAAGTCTACCCTGACTGTTGCAGCTCGCTGTGACTCTCTTCTTAACTCATGGCGTTTACTGCCAAGGTTATTACTTTGGTGCTTCCTCGTGTAATTAAGTTTGCATGTAAATCCTGTCTCCGCTGGCCTAATTTTAAGCTTCCTGAGAGTAAGAAGTGTGTATTTTTATTCTTTATAGTCTCCCATGGCCCCTGGCGTTGGTGGACGTACTAAGGGTATAAGATACTGACTGACTGAATGGTGAATCTAGTCACTTTGGGGCCTATTAAATTCTACTAGGCTCACCCCTACAATTCTTATGTGCTCTAAGATTATTTCTAAAATCTAAACCTAGGGGGTTTTTTCCAAGCTGGTCACGTATAGGTTCTGATCGGAGTTACCACGTAAAAAACTGGGTCTTAAGGGTGAATTTTAAGGTCACACACCCTCAATTTCTTTTCGCCCCTCTCCAGCCCCCACCCTGGTCAGCCACTTGATTGACATTAGGCCACTGGGCTCTCTGGACTCCTGCCCTTCCAACTTTCCTGTTCAAATACTCCCTTAAAGAATTGTGAAAAACTATGTACCCCTTACACATTTTTAAGTCAACAGCTAACATTTTTAGTCATAAGTTTAAATATCGCAAAGGGTATACTTTCCAGGGAATTGTAAATACTTGCATATTAAAAGTCACATCAGTCTTTTAAACGTGGCAGATGGAACATAATACCATAGCACTTTCCTATCCATTAAGACCATTTTAATAAGTGAACAAGCCCTCAACCAGTCAGTGAATTTACCTTTCTTTTTCTTTTTAGTTCCCTTTTCCATTCCACTTTCCATATAGAGTTTAATCCTAATATTTTTTCATTGTATCGCTTTTTTTGTATTTTATTGTATTTTTTGAAAAGTCTTTTATAGTATATCTTTATAACAAAAACATCCTACATAAATTGAAATTTAGTTCTGGTGACCATGAGACTCTTAAGCGTTAAAAAGTTATTCTGCAGTGGGTTTATAATTACAATTATTACAACTCACAATTGATCAAAACTACAAATATTGATGACGATTAAATGGAAAGGTAAACTTTTATTGAAAATGCATTTTTTTCCCTGCTTTTTCTCCCCAAATCCCCCCAGTACATAATTGTATATTTTAGTTGTGTGTCCCTCTAGCTGTGGCATGTGGGACGCCACCTCAACGTGGCCTGACGAGCAGTGCCGTGTCTGCGCCCAGGATCCGAACCAGTGAAACCCTGGGCCGCCAGAGAGGAGCCCGTGAACTTAACCACTGGGCCACAGGACCGGCCCCAGAAAATGCATCTTTTAAGGAGATAGAAAGGGCAGATTTTTATTTCCCATTGACTCTTGTTTGGCATCTCCAGGAAGAGCGTGCTGGTCCGGTTCAGGGTGGGCGAGAGAGCTCGGTCTTTCTCTGCTAGTGGGAGAAGGGTGGTGTGTTAAGGAGGCAGGCGGAAAAGGAGAAGATGGTTCTCAGGGAGATTCATTTTAGTAAGGGACATGTGTACTTCTGGAAATTGATCCTCTTAAAACTTGGTCCTGCCCACATGGCCCTGGGAAAGTTTTCATGTTCAGGCAGGGCTATGCAAACCAGAAGCTTTTTTTTAATATATATTTTTTTAAAGATTAACACCTGGGCTAACCTCTGTTGCCAATCTTTTTTTTCCTTCTTCTTCTCCCCAAAGACCCCCAGTACATAGTTGTATATGCTGGTTGTGAGTGCCTCTGGCTCTGCTATGTGGGACACCTTCTCAACATAGCTTGATGAGTGGTGGCATGTCTGCGCCCAGGATCCGAACCAGCAAAGCCCTGGGCTGCCAAAGCGGAGCACACAAACTTAACCACTTGGCCACAGGGCCGGCCCCCAGAAGCTTTTAAAGAGAGACTTAACTTGGTTTCTCATTCTTCAAAATAGGGGTCCCAGAATGGGAGAAATGTGAGTCTGAATGTCCTTGTAACTCTGATGGTTACATTTCCAACCCTCCTCCTGCTGGGCTCCACATCCTTATGCATGAGGGCAAGACAGGAACTCACATTGCTTCCAGATCTCTGTAGGTTTGTGGTTCTGAGGAGAGTATCCAAATATTGAAAGAATATTGGCAAAGAATCAGCCTAGATTCAAAATTAAGAAAACGTGGTTTTTATTTTTCCATTTCTTGGACCCACCATCACTGTCTCCTGATAGTTCCCACTGTAGACCACCAGGTGGCAGCAGAGAACACGGTGCTGCCCGCCGAGTCTCAGGGACGGGGAAGAGGAGGGAGCAGGAGGTGGGACAGGCCTGGACACGAGGTAGGGGTGTGTGCTTCGGCTGTCAGAGCGAAAAGGAGGGGAAATGTAGGGGCTGAATGTGGATCTCAAGGGATCCATATGGATCCATAGGGAGTACGGATCTCAGAAAACATTGGGAATGACACCTTCAGGGTTCAGAATAAAACTGAAGGAATGAGGAAGGGAATAAGGAGTTAGGCTAAACTGGGGAGAAGAGAAGGGTAGAGATGGGCTTGGGTGCACTCTGTCTGGAGGCCCAGGACGCCTCTGGGGGATCGCGTTATCTGTACTCTTCCCGGGGTGGGTCAAGGTCTGGCTCCTCCTGAGATCTGTGGTCCACCTCAGGGGCAGGCGGCCAGGGGTTTTCTGGAGGCTGGGGTCCTGCCGGCCAGGGGTCGTCAGGCCGGGGAGGTTGAGGGGGATCAGTTGTGGGGGGCTCAGGAGGCCAGACTCCAGATGCAGGCAGGTCTCTCCAGGGACGATTAGGGCCTGGAGGTGGAGGGTCCTCAAAGACAGGGGGTACCCCTGGCCAGGGGTCACCAGGGATTGGGGGGCCCCGAGGCAATGGTGGGGAGCCCTCCTCCTCTCGGGCCTCTGTGTGTGGGGGAGAGGGGTGGTCTCCGCTGCCCGAGATGCCTATAAAGGAGGAAGGAGAAAGGTAAAAGGTGGTGAAGGCCAGATCCCCACCCCCCAACCCCAGTTACAGGCCCCTGGGGCCTGTATTCCCAGTGAGCTGATCCCACAAACAGACCTCAAAAGTAACTCTCAAAGAGTTCTCCACACATTTACAAAATACCAATGTGCTCTTAAAATGACGTGAAAACTCTGTCCTGAACCATTAACCTGACCAACGTTAAACTGACCAGACCCTCCAGATCAGCTCCATCCAGCCCTGGTTGGGACAACCCACTGGCATGGCCCTATGCTGGTCTGCAGCCCCAAAGTGGTCTACTCCCTTGGCCCCATGTGACACCCAGACCCCACCCCTATAATGACCTCTACCCTCCTTAACACAGACTTCAGCTGAATGCTTGCCTCACATCTGAATTCTGATCTAAATTGCCACATGGAACTACACCTGAACAAGCAAAACATTTATTCTGAGCTGAATGCACCTTCTCGCATCACCTGCATCCCCCAACTCTTCCCCTTATGAATTCTCAGAATATCCTCCATCCCTGTGCACCCAGCTCACCCTTTCCTTCTTAGTGGTCACCTTCACCTCATCTTGACCATCCCCCATCACCCCAAATGGCACTCCTGGCCTCCATTCCAAGCTCACCTCCGGCATACAGGCAAAGGACCAGGACCCCCAGTAGCTTCCAGCTGAGCATCATGGCTATCTCCGGAACCCCCAAAGTCGGGGGTGGGATGAGTCTGGGTGCCTGTGAACCCCAAGAGGCTTTATAGGAGAGGAGGGAGAGGAGGAGGCCAGTCTCTGGGGAGGGGCCAGCCCAGTGACACAAGGAATCCCATCAGAACCTAACTGGTCAGACCTGTTTGGAACGCCACGGCTGGTGTGTAACCTCTGAGGCTGGCGTCCCTCATTTCAGCCCCCCAGCTCAGGACCCAGCCACCCCGGCTCTATCACTGACCTAGCCCTTGGTCACCCCACCCTTGTTTTCACATCCTCCTCCATACACACCCTGCAGGAATCGATACCCATGCATCAGCTCCGTAATCACAGGGACTTCCACCTTTCATTGCTCGAAGCCGTTGGAAGCCAAGGAATGGGAGCAAGGCATGCGTGGGGAAGCAGTGTAATTACACGGGCCAGGAGGCAGGACGCCGGCAGGAGGGAGGGGAGAATTGCGCCCTTTGAACACCTGGGATGTAACTAGGACAGTCTCACTAGCCCACTGAGCACCCCCCACCCCTCCACCCCACTTTGAACCCTCCCCATCAGGGCTCAGTTCTTTCCCTGAAACTTCTGCTCTTCTCAGGACCCAGGCATGCTGCTCCCCAGCACGTCCCTTCTTTAGGCACACAGGGGGCCTCCCAAGCAGTGACATCTGAGGAGTTTCATCAGGAGCCACCTGGGGTGACTGCAGGTAAGGAAGGAATTATGAGGACATCCTGATTCCTTCTCCCCACCCCTGAGCTCACTCCATGTCACGGCCCGGAGGCCCAGGAAGAAGCTGCCTCAGCTCTCTGTCATCTCAGCCTCTTCCTCTTCCCTCTGGAATCCTCCTCGCTGCCCCTCTGGCCCCCTCCCCTGGTCCTTGACGCCAATGCTCTGTGCCCACCCCCTCCCTCCATCCTTTAGGTCTCAGTCTGTCTTGTCAGTCTCTCAGGGACCCCTGGAGAACAACTTCAGGATGGGCTCCTCTGCCCGGAGGTCTAATGAGCCTCTCAGACGTAATGTGTCCAAAACAGAACTCACTTCCTTCCCAAGTTGTTCCCCAAGGTGAGGGACACCCCTCTCCCTCTGTGGCTCAGTGCAGCCTTCATTCCTCTCCTCCCCTGTGCCACCCCACCCCATCCTGGAGCGCCCCATCCTGGAGCGCCATCCCTGCCCAGCCTCCCGCAATGCCATCCTAACTGGTCTCCCTGCTCCCACTCTGCATCCCTCCCCTACACCCAAACACAGCCTCCACAGCCAGCCACGGGGTCTCTTAAAAATGTAAATCCAATTGTGTGGCTGCTTCCCAGTTTAAAAAATACTCCAAGGGGGTTCTAGTGACTTAGAAGAAAACCCAAACCCTGCCAGGTCCAGGCCTCTCCCTGCAGCACCCTCCATCACTCTCCCTCCTGCCCTCTGCAGGAACTCTTCTCCCAGGGGGTCACACAGCTTGCTCCTCTCTCCACTCAGATCTCAGCACAACGTCCCCTCCTCAGAGGCCTTTCCTGTCCCCTCATCTAATGCCGCCCCGACAGAGTCAGTTTCTATCTCATCATTGTAATTTGCTTTCTCTTCATAGCACTTGTTATTGTCTGAAATGCTCTTGTTCGTTCATTTAGGTACTTGTCCATCATCTGTCTCTTCCACTAGGATGGACATGCCATGGGAGCAGGGACCTGTCTGTCGGCTGCCACTGTAGCCCTGACCTAGGACACTGCCTGGCTCTGAGAGTCCCGTTGAATGAGTAAATGTTTTATCTTCCTCTGCGCTGGCACTGGAAGATCATCTTCCAGAGGTAAAGAGATTTAAAACAAAAGTTGAAAATAAAGAAAACCTGGAGCTTCTCAAAAAAACTTCCCAAGCAGCCTAGGAAAGGGGTTTTTGAAAGAGGTACCATCTAGAGAAAGAGCTGTGTATGGGACCACTTCTCACACTTCCCTGAAGAGATCTCCCTTACATTCCCAGAGATAACATGTCCAAACGACGACTCCTACTATAGTCATCTTTATTGAGCCACAGGAGAATTCACAGACATCTTGATGGCTGGTGTCCACGAGGGCAGCTGGATGGGGAAGAGGGCTGGGATGTCCCCCCCACCCCCCACCCCACTTCTCCACAAATCTCTGGGACCCCCTTAAGCTCCCAGGTGCTCAGAGCATCCGGCTGCTCAGGAGCAGACTGAAGCAGGAGAGTTCTGGTTGTCTCCTTGAGGAATGGCTTGCTCTTTGCAAATGGTCTCACTCAGGCCCTGGAGGTCATCGAGCAGGACACAGAGGGATCCTAGGAAAGAAGACCCCAACGGATAAGAGCCGGACAAGAGAAGGCTGTCTTGGTTACCGTGCAGAGTAACCTTCTCTGAGGCAGAAGGTTCTCTGGTCCAACGTGGGCGTGGATACAAGAGGCTGGGGGTCTCCAAGGGTCACAGAGAACAAGGCTCATGTCCTCAAGTATCTGGAGGAGAGGTTGCTGAAGTCCCCCCACTTGTCTCCTCCTACCTAGACCATTACCTTTCGTGGCCTGCCTGGTGGAGAATGCCGCTGCTGGAGGGGCAGGTGCTGAAGACTCTGGGGGCCTGGGGCTGGACTCCACAGACTTCCCCTTCTCCATTAGGGAAGGAAGAACTGCCAAGAGTCGCTGCTGCTTGTAACGGGAGAGGAGACCCTCCTGCTGCAAGGTGGCCTGGGAAGGAGAGGGTTAAACGCCACCTAACCCAGGCAGAGCCTCCCCCTCCCCTTTCCACACCTCTCACCCCAACCAACCCCAGGGCCCAGTCTCTGCCGTCCCCTACCAGCATGAGGTTCTTGTCCCTCTCCAGCTCCTGCAGGCGCTGTGTCAGCCGCAGCCCCTCCTCCTTCCTGGCCTCATCCTGCAGGCGCCTGAGCTCCTGGTTCCGCTCCTTTTCCCTGACGGCTTTGCGCTGGATTTGACGCAGGGAGACCACTGCAGGGAAGCCAGGGCACAGAGGGGACAGGTGTGGGGCAGCCCAGGGGCAGTGAAGCACCAGAAAAAAAGACTGGAATGACAGGCAAGAATGCTGGGTCCCCAGCTCTGTGACGGGGGGAAGCCACTTACACTCCGTGGCTCTCAGTCTCTTGTGTACAGTGGGAGGGTGGGCTGCTGCTCTAGGAGCCTATGAATCGGTGAAGCCAAAGTACCTTCCCCATGCCCAAACCTTCCCGGAGTCCCTTAGGAGAAATCTGAATATGGACTGGACATGAGATTTTGTGCAATTAATGTTCATTTTCTTAAAGTGTAACAATGGTATGGAGGTTTCACAGGAAATTTTCCTCTTTGTGGGAGACACAGCTGATGTTTGCAACTTACTTTAAATGATTCCAAAAAATGTACATATTGATGTGTGTGTGTATATAGATAGAGAGGAACGTGACAAGGTTAGTAACTGCTGCATCTAGTTAGAGAAGGTGCATGAGTATCCATTACATGATTCTTCTGAACTTGTCTAGGTGTTGGAAGTTCTTCTCAATAAAAAGTCGGGGGTAATCATGGGTGTGAGATGTTGGGACGGTGGTTGCCTTTGTGGAGGGGAGTGACCGGCAGGGGCTCCAGGGCTGGTCACATGCTGTTGCTTGACCTGAGTGCTACCTATATGGGTGTGTACACCACCTGAGAATTCATCAGCGCCATGTCTTGATAACTTCATTATTTGCATGCTTTAAAAAACTTTTTTTAAATAACCTTATGTCTCAATACTGCCTTCTTCCTGGAAGCCCATATCCACTCCAGCAAATCTCACCGGCCTTGGCATGCTCCCGCCGAGCCTCGTTCAGTCTCCTTTCTGTTTCTAAGAGCTGTTCCCGCAGGCGAGTTTCCACTTCAGCCACCTTCTCTTGCAGAGCTGGGGTGAGGCGCAGATGGGGTGTGGCAGGGGGAGCCCTGGTTCATGGTTCCCACCCCACCCTCCATGGATTTGCCCATTTCCCCTGTGCACACCTTGCCCATAGATCTCCTGTTGCTGGGTCAGCTCCTGCCGGAGACTGGCGGCCTCCTCTGTGCTCTCCTGCTGGCCCTGGCGAGCCGCTTCCAGCTGCAGCCCCACACTGGCCAGGGACTCCTGGGTCTGCTGCAGCTCCTGCTCCAGCTGCTGGGCGACCTCGTTCAGCTTCTGCCTCTCTGCCTCCCCTGGGAAGAGGAGGTGCTCACTCAGGCCTCTCCTTGCCCTGGATGCCAGCTCTTGCCTGTTTCTCTCCATCCCCAACACACCAGACTCTGGCCCCTGCGGGAGCTCAGTGAGTCAGGACCAGGCGTACCTTGCTCCCGGGCCCGGCCCACCTCCTGCTGGATGATGTGGGCACTCAGCTGCAGTTCTGCATCCAGGCGGTTCCGTTCTTCCCGCAACTGCTCTAACTCCAGGCTCACATCTATAGCCGGTGGGGGTGGAGGGCAGCTGAGACAGGAGGAGAAACAGAGTCAGAGGAACTCACCCACCTGCCTCACCCTCAAGTCATCCCTCCTCGGTCCTCACTGTTAGGGGTCCCAGCAACAAACACCTTAAAGCCCCACTCCCCTCCCTGATCCACCTCAAAGTGCCCGGAACTTCACCTCTCCTGGCGCAGCTGAGCAAGGGCCAGTTTTCGAGCCATCAGGCCTGGGGAGAAAAGGCCGAGAGCTACAGCAGGATAACTTTGTGGAGGAGAAAAGGGGAGATGAGGGAGTAAGGGGAAAAGATGCTTGGACCCGTGAGAAGGAGGCAGGAGGATGAAGGTGGGATGAGAGAGGGCTGGTGGGGCAGGGGCAGGGCTAGGGTGCATCTGGGAGTCACCCTACCCACCCCGAATGGTGTGGACCTTGCGGACGGCATAGCTGACTCGGTTGCTGAGGCTGGGCAGCCGGGCTGCAGCCTGCTCCACCTTGGCCATGGTGCACTGGAGCCAGGTCTGAAAGCTAGAGAAGGCGGGAGGTCACTGACCTTCCAACCCCACCTCCTTCCCAAAAGGAGTTGACTCCCTCTGCCCTGTCCTGCTATGTACATGCATGGGGAAAGCAGGGCAGGGGAAGTCAGAGCAGGGAAAAGAGAAGCTGAGGCCAAGAGCAGGGGCCCCAACTCTGCACCTGCCAGTCATGTCTGAGCTCCTCAGTGGATAAAAGAAGAAAATCTGAGAGCTTAAGCCCTTTAGTGACTATCGGGTAAAAATGATCCACTTGCTCATAAGGAAAGCACAGCTTTCTGGTCCCAAAACCCATGGTAAGCTTCTTGTGTGGGTCCTAGCAATCAGTGTCTTTAAAAACAGCCCTGCAGTAAAAACCATAATGAGGTTCCCGAAGTCAGACCTTATCTGGCCCAGATGCCATAGCACAGCAAAGAGTTCACTGAAAACGATTCTACGGTGGCAAAAATGAGTGCTGTACGGCTGCCTAATCTCCAGCTCATTCTGACTTCACCTGCTCGCCCCTGGACATGTCTCTGGGTTTAGGGAATCTCCTGGTGCTGTATGGGTTATATGAAGTTATGTGCATTTCTCTAAGGAACAAAGCCCATAGCTTCCATCAGTTCTAAGGGGCCCTTGCCACAAGGCGGCATTAAATGGCTGTGTATCTTCTCAAACAACCTGAGAAGCTTATTTCTCACGATCTATTTTTTGGTCACTATTATGCATCAGAGATCAAAGTCATCCTCTCTAACAATTCCCTGATACCAGTGGAGGCAGGCCCATGATTTATCAGTGGGTGGTACCCAAAGCAGGGCCAGTGTGGCTCATGAGAGCTCAGAACCCTAACCAGGCCCCCGGGGAGGAGGCCCAGGCAGTATCCAGAGGCAGGGCAGGAACTCCCCAGGAGAGTCCAAGTCTGCACCGACAGAAAAACAAGCGGCCCTCAAAAGCTGGGGGTCATGTCCCTAGCAGCACAGCAGAGATCACTTTTATCTGAAAATGGTGTGAGTGGGTACTTCAACACCTACTGCGGGGGCTCTTACGAAAGCCATTTTCTGGTAAGGTCTCCAAGCGATCTACAGACTAACAAACCTGGCAACAAACCAAGTTTGGGTTGTTTTAAGCCTAGGGGACTTTCTGGCAATAAAATCATTAATAAGAACCATTGCAGTGATGTCCTGGTACTGAAGTAAAACCCTGTCCACAGCGCTTCTCTCTCCTCTCCTAGAGGTAGGAGGCACATGCAATGGATTGAATCTGGGTGGTGGTTCATCATAACTAGTCTCTCTTGTCCTGTGCATGTTTGAAATTTTTCATAATTTTTTAAAGTTAAATTAGTCCCCAAGGTACAAATCCAACAGAAGGGGCTAGTGGGCAAGGACCCATCCTGCATCACAACTTTGCTAAACCAAAAACTGTTATGTGATCCATCAAGAAGAGCCTCATGGGAACAGCAGACTTCTGCAGAGTACAGACAACAAGCCAGGCACTGTGCTAGGATCTTTATGTGGATCCCTCTCAGCACCCCAACGTCCACGGCTGAGGGGGGCTGTTACCAATGTGAAGAAGCTTGTGTTTCTCCTTAGATGGCTTTCTAAAGCTTATGTAACAAGAGTTGGGAAGAAAACTAGGAAGTTGGTATGAGAGACACAGGCTTGCAATTGACCGAGAAGGAAACTGGCATACATTTTAGATGGAGTATCTAGTAGGCCAGTAGGTGTACAGCTTTAAAATAAAGAGTAAATTTTTTTTCAACTCCTCAGGGTATGCCTGTAAAATTTTAAAGGAAGGAAGGAAAACCAAGTAGCCACACTCCCCATCCTCCGACAGCTCAGTAGGTGGAGATCCTCCCAGGTGCTCTGTTTAGCTCAAGCCGGTACTAGACCGAACTGCAGGAGGCGTTGCCTCACCTCCAACAAAGTGTGCAGTGGGAGTCATAACAAGCGAGCCTGGTGTGAACGTGGAGGGGGTGCCCCAGGAAAACACAAACACAAGGACTTGTACAGGGCTACCTACCTCTGCCTTGCATACTCCAGCTGACAGCTCTCCAGCCCCTCTTGCCTGAGGCTCTTGAACTCCAAGGTGCCCAAGAAGCTGGGGAAGCAGAAATACCACTCCACACCCCCCTCCCAAGGTACCTGCTGACAGCATTGGCTACAAGCTTCAGCTGCTCCTCGGCCATGGCCGTCTGCTGCTGCCGCCGGCGCTGGGCCTCCTGAACCCGGCTCAGCTCCACCTGCAGGGCCTGGGAAGGATGCGGTAAAGACAAGGGTCCCCTCCCCACGGCTCTGGCCCACAGACCCGGGCCAGGGATTTCCCTGGCCTCCCTTAGCCTCTGCCTGTCTCAGACACTGACCTTGGCGCCCATCCGCTCCACCTCCACCTCTGCGGCTTTGTCCTGCAGGGAGCGCTGCAGGATGGCCTGCTCCTGGCTCTGGGCTGCAGCTCTTTCCTGGAGCTCTGCCACCTGCGGGAGGAGAGGAGGCAGGGCATGGCTAGAGCAGCAAGCTGGAGGGCGGGCACTGGAATGAAGGGGCAGGTGCCCAGGTCTCTGAAAGAATGCCATGCAGGGAGACAAGGAGCTTGGGTTCCCGAGAATGGAGTCTGAGTCCAGGTTTCCTTCCAGAAGCATGTTCCATGTGCCCACACCTTGAGAAACTGCCCTGTGACCCACCCACAAGGACCTACCACCTCTGCCCATGCCTCCCATCCTTAGACACTGTCACCTCCTCAGAGAGGCCGTTCCTGACCATCCTGCCTAAGGCTGGCCCACCCCACGGTCTCTGTCTCTCACAGGATCTGTTACATTTTTCTCTAGAGCACATATAACTACCTGACATCATCTAATTGTTTTCTTGCCTATTACGTGACTCCCGCTCCTATGTAAGCTCCTATGTAATATAAGCTCCTTAGAGCAGGTACTTGTCTGTCTTTGTTCAGGGCTGTGTTCCCAGTACGTGGTAACCACGCAATAAATATTTGTTGAATAAATGTCACCCCATATGTAAGGAGCAAGGAGTTGGGAAGAAAGAGGGCACCAAGTGACCTGTCCCTTCAGCTGCTCCTTGCATCCTCTGTGCTCCAGCTCCTGGGCCTTCAGCTGCACCATGAGGGCAAACACCTTCTCCCGCCAGCCCTTCAGCAGGGACTGGCACTTCCTGGTGAACTCAGGCTCCAGGGAATCTGAAGGCTGAACCTGCAAGGTGGAGGAATGGGGAAAGTGTGGGCTCCTGGGGAGCAGAGGAAGGAGGTGTTTTCTGTTTCTTCTGTCCTGCCCCAGCAACAGGAGACACAGGGAGAATACGCCTTCAAGGAAAGAAAGATCCCGGCAGGTTCTGGCAGCACAGCAACCCCTCCCACCCACAGAGAGGTGCCGGGGGAAGCGGGGCCTGGGGCAGGGGCCTACCTTCCTGGCCAGCTCCTCCTCCTGCATGGAGAGGATGTGCATGAGGCTCTGCACACGCACCTGCAGCAGCTCTGCTGTGGTGTGCAGGCCATCCCGGTCCTCCTGCAAGTGCTGTGGGTGGGAGAGGGAGGGAGAGAGCAGCCGCCTCCATAGGGCCACCATGCCGGCCCTCAGGCAGCAGCCAGTCTGCACCCTCTCAACAGCAATGCCTTCTCTCCTGGGGACTGTTTTCTTCTCCAGGGGCCACCCCTCTCCCAAGACCTGATCCTTGAGCCCTCCAGTCCCACTCCCCATCCTGGCACAGATGCACCCTGCACTCTCTCACCTGCACAGTTTCTAGAAGCTCCTGTCGCTCTGATTCCCATGTCCGGCTCTGGACCTCGGGAGCGACTTGTTCCCCAACATATCTCCTTAGATTCTCAACCAAGTTCACCTGAGCCTCCAAGTCTTCTTGGGTCTTGCTAGGGTTGAGGTGGAAATAGGGGAACCATCAGTGGGGCACCCTAGAGACCTGCCCCACCCACATCTCCCTTTAGCCACCTCCCTCCCCACCCCTTACCTCAGCTGCTTCCGCAGCAGCTCGGCCTCCCTCTGGGCCACAGCCAGCTCCTTGGCTTCCCCGGCCCTCTTGGTTTCCAGACTATTCAGAGACTTCTCCAAGCCCTCAGCTTTGTGGGTCAAACTGGAAAGAGCCTCCTGGTGAGCCTGCGTCAAGGAGGAGAGCTGCAGAGAGAAGAGGGGGCTCAGCAGGGGCCAGCTCTCTCCCACATCTGGGCTTTCAAAATCCCCCCTGCTTTGGCCCTGTCCCAAATCACCCAACTGCGCATGGCAAAATCGAGACTTGGCGCCTCACTCTCCCCTGTCACCCTCCCATTCATCAGCAGTTCCTGTCAGGTCTCCTCCCCAAACATGTCTCACTCCTCTCCATCTCCACTGCCACCAGCTGAGGTAAGCTACCCTCACCTCTGGCCTGGACAATGGCAACAACCTCCTGACCGGTCTTTAAAAACCTCCAGTGGCTGACCATGGCACCCAGACAAAAATTCAGCTTCTCTCAGTCTGCCAAGCCCATCACAGCCCAGCCTCTGCCCACTTCCCTGAGCCCATCTCCTACCGATCTCCCACTGCCCACTCTGCTGCAGCCAGTGCCCTCCCTTCTTCACCCCAACAAGCCAGCTCTTTCCCACCTCAGAGTCTACCTGAAGGCTTGGCCTCCCCACTCCTCAAATCCTGGGTGACATCACCTCCTCGGGAAGGCCTCCCTGGGCTGCAGTCCCCACCCACCACCCGCTCTGTCCTATCACCTGGTCATGGCCTTCCAGCACTTACTATCAACTGAAGTGAACTCCTGCATGTGCTTACTATCTGCCACACCCCCTTTGAAAGGAAGCTCTGGGAAGCTTGTCTTTTTCTCTCTGTACCTCAAACGGTGGTAAGGGTGTTGGAGACACTGAAAGAGCCGTGGGACTGATGGTGAAGGAGGGAGAGTGCTGCCCTCATTTCTGGTGTGGCCCCCTCTAGTGCAATCTCCATACCACAAAGTGATCATTTAGGACTTAAATCACAAAACTAGTCATTTTAGACATAAAATACAAATCTGATCATGTCATCTCCCTGTTTAAAACCTTTCAACGGTTGCTCATTGCTCTTAAGGTAAAGTATAAAGTTCTGAACAGGCCCGAGGCCTCACAATCCTCACACCATCCAGAGCCCCTCTGGCCTCTTCCTGTCCCCCATGCTGCCAAGTGTCGCACCAGCTCCCATCGCGTCCCCACCTGCCTCCTCACCAGCCGACTCCTATTCAGCACAAATGTCAACTCTTATCATTAAACATCTTTCGTGAATCTAAAGGCCCTTTATACTTTCCTTTGAACTCTCTCCTTTGTCAATTTTCTGGCTGGATTGCTGTCTTTCCCTTATCAATTTCTAGGCACACATTATATAGTGAGGATATCAGCCTTTTCCTGTGATATGAGCTGTAAATATTCTTCCCTAGTTTATCATTTATCCTTTGATTTTACTTTTATTTTGTCATTGCTAAATTCAGTATTATACAGTGTATCAATCTTTTCTTTAATGGCTCTGGATTTTGATTCATAAGTACAGGCCTTCCCCATTCCAAGGTTATAAAGGAATTCACCCATGTTTTCTTCCAGTGCCTTTATCGTTTCATTTCTTAACATGTCGACCGATTAGGGTGGCCTTCCCTAACCCCCTACCAGGTTAGGGCTTCCTTGTCCTTCTCCTTTATGGCACTTCTCCCAATTGCAATGAATTAATTAGGATTAAATTAAGTGTTAAATGTGTGTGTCCCCCATTAGGCTATTAGCTCCACTCACAAGGACTCAGGCTGATTTGCTTACCCCAGAGTCCTGGCTCCTATCTCAGGGATGGCAGAGTGAACACTGCTAAATGCTTGCTGACTGAATAATCTTCTCTCCCCAGTCCACCTTAGGACCCCACTCCCACCTTTCTCACCCCTCTGCCCACGCGCCAAGGCTCCCAGATGAACTGAGTATCTGGAGCAAAGTAGGAAGACAGTCTACTTCCTACTGGAAGGGGAAGGAGGGCTTCAAGTGGTGGGGGGTCACCTGAGCCTGGAAAAAAGTGCGATCTGAGTAAGCCCAAAACACCCAAGTTCTCCCTCTTTCCAGGTCATCTGTTTTTTCACCTTCCAAAAATCTCATCACTCCACTGCTGGTGGCCTTTTTGGTTCCCGCTCTCTGCTTGGAAGCTACTGCCAGTTCACCATTATGAAACTGAACCCTTCCCACTCCCACATTCACCTGCTCTTGGTGCAGCCTCTGAACCTCCTCCAGCTCCCGCTGGCTCCCCTCTTCCAGGTTCTTCCGGACAACCTCGGCCCCGGCCAAGGCAGCACGCAGGCCCTCAGCCTCAGCTCGGCCAGCCTTCTCTGCCCGTGCCACAGCCTCCAGCTCCATGGCCTGGGCCTCCAGCCTCATCTTCTGCTGCAGTGAGGTCTCCCGCAGGGCCCGGACCTCCTCCTCAAGCCGCCACAGCTCTTGCAGCTGCCGAGAGATCAGCTCAGCCTGCTGGCTCAGGGCCTGCGACCCCTCCAGGGACCTTCAAAGATAGATTAGCATAGGTGAGACCTGTCTCTGGTGCTAGGAAAGTGGCCAAGGGCATAAATGGAAACAGGAGAAGGAGAAGAGAATCCTTCTCTTCCCACATGGGGAGATGAGGAGGATGAAGCTGGGCCATGGGGATCTCTGCATTTCCCTCACCATTGTCATTCGTCGAGGCCCTACTAAGCACATCAGGTCCACTGTCTGGGCTCACAGGACCTAAGGCTAGCTGAGATCATGGAACACGATCTCTAGAGAGAGCTATATACAGGCAGATATATTAAACATCAACTGTGCACATCATTAGGCCACACATTCTGAATTGGAGAGGCTGGAAGAACATGCAGAGACTTCTGAATTCTGATTTAAGGGCAAGGAAAAGTTTGAGGCAGGTATGAAGAAAGAGGGGAGAATTGCCACCTCCTGAAACCCACTCCAGTGCTCCCCTTTCATCATCATTATCCTTCCTCTTTGATGGGGTCCAAGGTAGACCCATCTGCAATTCCACTCTAGGGCAAAATGGCAGCATGACGTTCCACTACATTTGGGAAAAGACGCACACAAAACGTCAAGAATTTTTACAGACAACACATGACAAATAGCATGACCACCTCCAATGGCATGTACTCCATCCGAATGAATCCACATACTACAGTACACAGTCTATACTCCTAGTTCACACTTCTTCATCTTGCCTTATACTATGCTTATTATGATCAGCTGTTGGTCAGTCTCTTAGGAGGTTAAATTCCTTGATAGCAGGGTTTCTCTTATTCATTTTTGTTATCCCCATCCCAAGCATCTAACACACTGCCTTGTTATTTATGCATTGTAGGCACCAATAGTTGCCTATGTAAAAATAACCAAATTATAGAACTAAGGGTTGAAATAGGGTAAGGAATCTTTTTCAGTGAAGAAGGGTCACTGGCAAGCAAGCCCAAGAAAAGTGATAATGGATCCCTACCTGCCTCTCTGCCTTGGCTCCTGACCATTGCCAGAAACACCTCGTTCCCACATGATCACTTGAGGTCTCTGGTTGTCTGGCCGCCTCTCTAAGACATCTTGATGGGCCAGGGGTTGGACCAGGGGAATGTCTGAGATCCAGGTGGGAGCCATTCTTGGCACAGCTGGAAGGGGTCGAGCTTGGAAGTGGGATGGGGGAATCAGCCCAGTGGAACCTGAGGAATCACAAGGACAAAGATGGTCAGCTTCCCAGGGAGAGGCAATCACCAGTCCCCTTGCCAGGTCCCACTGACCTGAAGGTCGAAACATTTCCACATTATTTGAAGTCTCTAGATTCAGTGTCCAGCCATCTATGTTCCCCTGGACAATAGGAGAAACAAGGACACTCCAATTCAATTTTCAGGCCACCTTCCAAAGAGAAAGCCCCTACAATAACAAAGTCACAATCCTTAAATAACAGCCAGGTCCAACCAACCCTTAGCTCCTCTTTTCCTGCTTTCCAAAAGAAGCAGGAAATACCCGAAGATCACTTGCTTGACCTAATCTAGTTCCTGACAGAACTATGACAATAAGCATGAGATGGAGGGAATTTACTGAGACGGGCTGAGAGGGAGCTCTCTTAGGCTTTACTCATACTTTGAGGACTCTGGGAGTGCCTTTACCCTCCTCAAGTTTCTATAGTCTCTGCCGTTCCTGGTCGGAGGTGAGAAAGGAGGTATGCTGTGCAGGGGTTGTGAGCCCAATCTCCAGAGTTCTCTCCACGGCTCAGCAAGGCCTTGGGGAAGCCCATCCAGACCCCACCAAGCCATGCCTCCTGGGTCCTTCCCTATTCAAGTGGTGGCCCCAGGCCTGGTCCCAGAAGAATCTGGCTACATGTAGGGTAGGATGCCTCCCCAGGACCCCTGGGAATCCAAGCAGCCTAGATCCCTTGGCAGAAAAGCCAGCTTCCTGACATCTCATCCAAACCCTTCCAACAACTTTCTTCTCAGTTTCTCTCTACTATCCCCTCAGCTTCCATTCCTGTCGCCCACCGTCCTCTCTCCGGAGTCCTAGAGCATAGAGAGGGTCTTCACTATCTCCCTACTCTCCCACCCGAATTCATCTATTCTCCCCCCAATCTGGGATTTCTCTGCCCCTCCCTCCCTCCTACTCTGTTTTTCTGAAGGAATTATTCTGTTCCCTCACTCTCACCCTCATCTCTCTATTCAATAGCCGGTTCTCTGCCCCCCCAACGCCCCAGATATCCCTGAGTCTTCACCCTGCCGGGCCCTGAGCTCTAAGGCTGTTCTGACGACCTCATCTGTTCTTTTACCCGGCCCCCCGTGCCCCGCTTCCCCTCTGCACCCCTGAACCCACCCTCGCTCCCCCGCTCAGCCCCTTCCCGCCCCCAACCGACTCTTCCCGAATGCCCCTTACCCAGCGCGAGAACCCCTCCCTCTGCCTTTTGACCACACCCCCTATATCTCGCCCCCGGGCGCGGCTTCCACTCCTGACCGCGCCTGCGCAAAGCGGGCAGGTTGGCGGGCCGCTCTAAAGCCCCATTTGACCCCGGAAGGAGGCAGGGAAGAGACGCACGCATGCGCACTAGTGTCTGAAGCCGGGCCCAATTACGGAGTTGAGACAGCTCCGCGCCCTGGCGGCTCCTCCCAACTCCGGGAACCCGGGAAAACGTGTGAACTAATCAGAAAAAGCGGAAGGCGGGAGATCAGAGACCCTCCCAGCGCGCCGCCCAATGGAGCGGAGGAGGGCAAATGATCTGGCCAATCAGGAATGGCACGGGGGCGGGCTCCCTCGGCGCGAAGTTCGGGCCCGGGAATTCCGAAGGCGGGGTCGGCGCTGCCCGCGCGCGGAGGCCGCGCCCCTTCTGGCCTCGGCTTCCTCGCTGTCAAACAGCCGCTGGAGCGCCGGCAGCGGCCGGAGCCCGAGGGGTCCCGGGGCCGCCGAGAGGCTGGCACTGCCTGGAGAGGAGATCACTCCGAGACTGCACCGCGCGGTAATCAGAAACGAGGCTGGGGCGTGGAGGGAAAAGGCTGGGTTTGCCTTGCATGATCTTGGGGAGCACTTTCCTCTGTTTTTATCCCACCTGGAGAAGCCGAGGTTTAGATCCATTTTGTTGGAGAGCGTAAGGACCCGTTTGCACTGCCTTTTGGGGGGTGACAGTGGATTCACTTCCCACTGGGGTTCAAGCTAATTAGTTATGAGTGAAGGATTGGCCAGAAGAGCGAGGCGCGGGCGAGCTAGATTACTCCATTTGGATGAGCAGATCTGACAGGAAAAAGCTGCTTTTCTCCAAATTACACTGAGGTGACAAGTTAGTATTGCACAGAAGCAGGGTCCCCCCATGCACACACCTACAGTATATTTCCCCAGAAGCTGCCTAATGTATATTGCCTTGCACAGATTGAAGGTTCTGCGAATATTTTGCGGCCTGAGGATCCGGTTCAACTAAGGTGCTGTAGGACGTGTTAGGGTTTGCACTGCACCGGGACCTTCTCCGAATTTTTCAGTTGCAAAGCTGCTTGACAGCCAATTTTGCATCGCGTGCCTAGGCTCCTTACCCTCCGAGTTTGCACTGTTCAAGGAGTGTGCTCAAAGCTGAAATTGCACAAAGTTCAGCTCAAGTTTGTGTCAGACGGAAAGTAACCTTAGCCCAGCCATGAATCGCCCAGGAGTGGGAAAGGTGACGGATTCCTGAAGTGGAAGAGGTGGTGGGGACGGGGCACCGCCCATGCTGCCCTGCTTCCAGCTGCTACGCATAGGGGGCGGTAGGGGCGGTGATCTCTACACCTTCCACCCCCCAAGCGAAGCTGGCTGCACCTATCGCTTGGGCCACAGGGCCGACCTGTGTGATGTGGCCCTGCGGCCCCAGCAGGAGCCTGGCCTCATCTCTGGAGTCCACGCGGAGCTGCACGCTGAGCGCTGGGGCGATGACTGGAGGGTCAGCCTGGAGGACCATAGCAGCCAAGGTGAGCAGTGAGCAGGGCAGCCTTGCACTTGGGCAGTCACAGTTCTGGGCTGGAATGATTAAGGGACTCCACAGAGACCCTGCCTGCCTCCCAGACTCCCTCTCAGGTTTGATGGACAGTTGTAGTCCAGTCCTCCATCTTCCCACCAGAAATGTGCTGTGTCAGAAATTCTTTGCCAGGCTGATCCTTGAGGGCCCCTGTTTAGCTCATGCTAGGACTGGGAGGTAGATCCAGGGCCTGGGGCATCATCAGGGAAGTACAAACTGTGGGGTTGCTCTGGGGCTGTTGGGGGCCAAGCTCAGACTTGACTCAGTTTCCAGCTTTGCTGAGATGTCTTGTTCCTGTCTTAGGGCAGTTATACGCTGAATTGTTTTAATGATCTTGGTCTGTGTCTTACTCCCTGGCTTGAGGGCAGCAACAGCCAGCCTCAGAAGTCCTGGGTTCACATCTGAGCTCTGCCACTGGGCCCTGGTGAAACCTCTGGCCTATTACTTTTCTTTGGGTCTTAGTTTCCTCTTAGGTAAAATCTAAGTCTTTGTAAGGTCTGTTTTGGAGTGTTGTGGGGATTGAATAACATTGGTAGCCAACAGTCATGCAGTGCTTACTATTACAAACCAGGCACTGTTTTAAGTGCATTGAATGTAGGTGAGCGTGAATATCATCCCCATCTTACAGGCAAGGGAGATGAGGTATGGAGAGGTTGACTTGTCCAGGGTCACATAGCTGGTAAGTGGTGGAGCTAGGATTTGAACCCACACAGGATGAGCTATGCTGATGATAACTTGAGTTGAGGCCGGATGAGTGTGTCTCTGAGAATTAGACCTCACTAGAGTGAGGGAAGGAGTCCATTCCCTTCGTGTGCCCTTTGGGAGGGCATAAGAAAAATAAATCTTGTTCCCAGCTCACAAGGAGCTTAATCTCTGATATCACCTGCTGAGGTACTTAGAATGTGAGAGAATTTCATGACAGGTGTCAAGTTCTTCCTCATGTGCCCCAGCAAATCAAACGGGGCCAGATTCCCCCACTCCTGACTGACTCTGGTCATTTCTGTTTTGTCCTTCTCTGTATCTGCCTGGTGTTTCACCATCAACAGGGACTTTGGTCAATAATGTCCGACTCCCAAGGGGTCACAGGCTAGAGCTGAGTGATGGTGACCTTCTGACCTTTGGCCCTGAAGGGCCCCCAGGAACCAGCCCCTCAGAGTTCTACTTCATGTTTCAGCAAGTCCGCGTCAAACCTCAAGATTTTGCTGCCATTACCATCCCACGGTCTAGGGGAGAAGAGGGAACCGGGGCTGGTTTCCGGCCCATGCTGCCCTCCCAGGGCGCTCCACAGCGCCCCCTCAGCACCCTCTCCCCTGCCCCCAAGGCCACGCTGATCCTCAACTCCATTGGCAGCCTCAGCAAGCTCCAGCCCCAGCCCCTCACCTTCTCCAGGAGTGGGGGTGGGCCACAGAGCTTGCCTGTTCCCACACCCCCTGGGGAAGTGGGGACCACTCCTTCTGCCCCACCCCCAAGGAATCGGAGGAAATCAGCTCACCGAGTGTTGGCAGAACTGGATGATGAGAGAGAGGCTCCCGAGAGCCCCCCACCAGTCCTTATGGAGCCCAGGAAGAAACTCCGTGTTGAGAAAACCCCACTTACACCCAGCGGGTAAGTGGAGATCGTTGTCTCAATTTCACTGGCTTTTTATTCATTTTTAGAGCTCCAGGCTGGGAGGTGGCCCTCTGCTCAGGGGAGGGAGATGGGAGGTGGGCAGAGGTGGAACACATGTTAGAATGGCAAGACCTGGTTTAGCTCTACTAACCAGCTTCACCATTAGTCTAGTGAGTCTATCTAGGTTCGCTCTGTGATTATCCAGGGGACAGTTCTAAGCTTCTACAGGTTTCCAGTGACCCTCGTTTTTATGTCACTTTCTTCAGAAATCGACGTGGGCGTCCTCGGAAGCACCCAGTGAGCACCCCCATGGCTCCCCCTGCAGTTGGGGGTGGGGAGCCCTGTGCAGCCCCTTGTTGCTGCCTGCCCCAAGAAGAGACAGTAGCCTGGGTTCAGTGTGATGGTTGTGATGTCTGGTTCCATGTGGCCTGTGTTGGCTGCAGCATCCAGGCTGCCAGGGAGGCTGACTTCCGGTGCCCAGGGTGTCGTATAGGCATCCCAACCTAAGGCCACCATCAAGGCACCAGAGGACAAAGCTGGCACCTCCAGGCCATGGGTGAACACAGTGGGATGCCACTGAGTCCTAAGAAATGCCCCCTTCTTCCCTTGCCTTCCCAGGAGGGAATGACTACAGGGGAAGGGTCCATTACTAAGGATATCGATTCAAGGCCTGGAGCAGGCCCTCATGGCCAAGGTGACAGAAGAGATGGCTTCCTACCAAAGATATTGCTGCCTGTAGGAAGTTCCCAGTGAGCTGAAAATTCCGTTACAAGCTGTAGGTCCTTGTTGTCATGGACACTAGAACATCTGTGGTCAGACCAACCATCAATTGCAGAGGCCATGCCTGGAAAGATGTAAGCCCCAGACTTGAACAAGTGAGTTCTTAATGTTCTTGGATGGCACCACCTAAGGAATTCTGGGAAAACCTAGACCACAGCCTCAAAACTTCCTGAACTTGTGGGTAGTTCTGCCACTGACCATGATGATCATGACCTGGCTTTTCACAGCTTTGCTTACATTTCCAAATAAAGAATGAGCATCTTCATTCATTCCTAGGCATTTACTCTTTTTGTGGGTCTGATACTCCTTGCTTTCCAATTCTTGGGAGAATGGATTTGGTAAGGTCTGGAAAACAAATTCCGAATCTCGGGGGAAGAGATGAGCAGACAAGGCACAGAGAAATATGAACCTGCTCACTGAAAACGTGCAAATATATGGGATGAGTTGGAGGTGGGAGACAGGAAAAAAGGAATCCAGGTAATTAAGGTTTCTAGTTTAAAGGAAAACAGATCCACTGCCATTAAAATAAGGTAGTTGGGGTTTTGGTTAAGTTCATAAAGGTGGCAGAACTTTACCAAGTCTCACCAGTGCTACCGGGAAGAGAGAAAACCTGGTACACCTGCTAGAGCAGATGCTGACCTGGTCCAGGTGGATGGACCTAACTCACATATAGTACATTGATTCTCTTCTGTGAGCCTTGCACCAAGCCAAGATATTGTCGAAGCAGCATTTCTATAGTTCTTACTAGGAAAGCCTTATCTCGACCTATTCTATTGCAACCTGCATGACCATCCCCTTCTGTCCTTTAGACTTACCATCCCAAGTGTTTTCCCCATCAAGGAAACAGCCCCAGAGCAAGGGCCCCAATTAGGTAGTGGCAGAGCCAGGACTAAAAGACTAAAACGTGGGGGGGTTGGGGGGGGTGGCGTTGGTGAATCACTTATGGAGAGGGTAGACAAAAACCTTAAGTGAAAACCAAGTGAATGCTGGTATCAAGAAAGCCCAAGGTGGAGTTTCTATAAGGCGATATGCAGAAGAAGTATTTAAAGACTTGATTTCCTAGTATAAAGCCACAGGGGACTTCCAGATAAGAGTGGGGAAAGCAAAAAGCCAGCTCCTAATAGCTAACGGGCTACATGGTAACTGCACGTGTGGACAAAAATAAGTCGCTCAACTCAAATTTCCCCAGGACCCCACCTCATGGGCTCCTAGGAACAAGCTCATGCCTATAAGGTCCTCTCCAAATAAACCTGGACTCCAGTCCCAGCCTCTCCCTCTGACTTGTGACTCTGAGCAGTTTCAATGGCACCTTGGTTTCAGGGCCATTTGGGTCTGAGCTATTAATATATGCTATGGGGTCTTAGGTATCCCCCCATCCCCTTTTCGGTAAGCAGAGGAGGAGAAACCAAAGATAAAAGTATCTACTCGCTGTGTCCCAGGCTTCTTTATTTAAGAACAAAGTGATGAGTGATGTGGGGATTAAAATCAAGAGCATCATTGAACTTCACCTTCCCTCCAACCAGTTCCCCCAACTCCCTGCCCCACACCCTTTGTGTTCCCAATTCCTTTCTTAGTGAATGAAGAACCTGATCCCAAAGCCCTGGTAGGAACCCCAGGGTTCTCTTTCCCTAGCTCTCCCCTTTCCTCTGCCCCCATTCCTGGGAAGGGCGGGCACCTCAGTTTGAGTGCATGGGAGAGCCCAGAGTGGTGACAGACACAGAGGGAAAGGCCTCACCCTCAGGGAAAGGGACCGAGGAGTACAGCGTAGTGAAGTGAGGACCCCCATAGCCTGGGGTACCAAAATGGGGCCCTGGTGCCAGGGGAAAGGATACCGGTCCCCCTGAGAAAGGAGACCCGGCAGCCTCAAAATCCTCTCTTTGCGAATAGTCACTGCTTGATCGTTTGCCCTTCTGGCGACGGTTGCAGAACCACACTCGTACCACCTGGGAGTGGAAGATACAAAGGAGAATGACATTCAACCCCCAAGCTCCAGGAGGTGTGTCTGGCTTGGCTTGGTCATTTGACCCAAAGCCAACAGACTAGAGAGGCTGGAGGGCAGGAGCCAGAGCAAGGGGAAGGGAGGTAGAGACTGGGGAGGAGGAGATGGAGCACACAGGGACGGGGACTCACGTCCTTCTCGAGCCCGAGCTGCTGGGCGATGTGGCTGATCTGCTGCAGTGTGGGTTTCGGGCACTGCAGGAACATGTTCTCCAGGTTGCCTCTCACTCGGTTCTCAATACTAGTTCGCTTTCTCTTTCGGGCCTGCACCAGGGTCTCTGCTTTGCATATCTGCGCAGGTGGGAAGGGGGTGATAAAGGAGATGGGAGGGCAAGCTTCAAACCTAATGAGCAACAGCACGGTGGGGTCAGTGACTCAAGAGCAAATTGCTATGGGGGCATTGACTGGATGTGTCACCAGTGCCAGGTGGTATCTGGAAGCGTGGGTTTAGACCAGTGGCTCTGGGCTTTCTCCCAGCAGAACTGAGGAATTGCACTCCATCCCACTGAGGACTACTGCTCAAGGAGAGCCGCAAGCCAGGGATGGAGGCAATGGAACTTGGGCTGAGACTCGGCAGGTCCCTGTGCATCCCTCCCACCCTCACCTCCTGTAGATTTTCGTTGTTGTCAGCTTCCTCCACCCACTTCTGCAGCAGGGGCCGCAGCTTACACATGTTCTTGAAACTGAGCTGCAGAGCCTCAAAACGGCAGATGGTCGTTTGGCTGAACACCTTCCCTGGGGATGCGGGTTTAAAGATGCAAGGTGAGGCAGTAGGCTGGTCCCTTGTGACCCCAAGAACCAGGCCTCGCCACCTCTTCCCACCCTCACAAGATCCCACACCAGGGTCCCCCTACTTCCCTTCTTGAGGGAACTCAAGGCTGAGGTATCTTTCCCCTCCCTCTCTACCCTCCTTATGGGTAAGGGTAGAGCTGGTCCCTGAAACACCCTCTGCTCACTCCCTTGGTGGGGGGTAAAGGCCCAAGTTCAGGAATGTTCTTTCCAGGGTAGATGTGGTCCCTGTGTTCTGTGGTCAGAACATGCTGAGGGGGACCCACCAAAGAGAACCCCCAGGGTGAGCCCCACATCGGCCTGGGTATATCCCAGAGTGATCCTCTTCTGCTTCAGGAGCTTGGCAAATTGCTCGAGGTCTTTCTGCAGAGCTTTGATGTCCTGGGACTGCATTTAAAAGGGCAGAGGACATTTTAGAACATAAAACACACTGGTTATCGACCCCCTTCCATTTGGGCCCCAAGAACCTGACTATGGTCCCAAGAATGGTCTGTGGGTGTCATCTCTGCCTCCAGGCTGCTCACCTCACATCTAGAAATAACCTATACACAAATTTCATTCACCCCAGAAAGCAACACATCCATTAGATGCACAGCACCATGCAAGGATGGAAAGACAGGCCCTGGCCTCGATGAGAACACCCGTCAGGTTATGAAGGGAGCTGCTGCCTACTAGCCCGTTTAATACTCACAAAAGCTTTTTGACTCAAGTATTGCCCCCAGTGTGAGGAAGTTCTGAGACTAGAGAAATAAAGAGCACCGTTATCTCTGATTCTTATTTCAATATACGCTCGCCTTGAAGGCCCCATAAACTGACACGGCATGCATATACACAAATAAACACCCTCCAACAAGTAGCAGGTGTCGTAAGAGGTATGAATCAAGTGCTTTGTATATAGTTAGTACTCAATTTTTAAAAATATGATTATCCTTTATTATTACTGTATCTTTTTGCAATATAGATGTCTCCTCACTGATTAATTCTACACTTACTGAGCGCTGTCTATAAGCCAGCCACTACCAAAAGTAGACAAAGAGCCCTGCCCTCCTGGAGCTTCCATTCCATTGTGGAGAGATAGTTATCATCCAGTCTGTTGTTAGGAGTGCTATGGAAAACGGTACAGCAGGGTAGGCGGTGCCGGGGAACGTGGCAGTTTTAAGATAGTCAGTGAAGGTGATGTTTGAGCAAAGGGAAAGAGCCCAGTGGAAAGGCCCTGAGGTGGGTGGGCCCCTGGAGCAGGGTGAGTGGATGGAGGGAAGGGAAGAGGGGAGGAGCTGATGAGGTCTGCAGTGAGCAGGGTGGATCCTGTAGACCATGAGTGCTGTTTGCTCCGTGAAATGGGGAGCCACTGAAAGGTGTTGTGGAGTGAAAGGATCTGACGCTCACATTTTAAAATGTTCACTCCAGTTGACAAGTTGACAATAGACTAAGGAGGAAGTGAGAATATAACTAGGGAGGCAACTGCAGTATTCCCGAATAGATGATGGTGGCTGGGACAGCAAGGTGTTATGTCATTGATTCAGGATGTATTTCCAAGGTTAATTAATTATAGCGGTGTTTCCAAAGGATTGGATGGAGGATGTGAAAGGAATAAAGATGACTGGGTTGGGCCTTGAGCTACTGCGTGATGGATCGGGTGGAGCAGCTTAGGAAGCCACCACTGCAGAAGAGAGAAAACGCGGGAGTCGTGTCTACAAGGTATATGAGCCTTGAGGGTGGGTGAGAAGGAAAGGTAAACACAGCAGAGGTTGATGGACGAAGCCCTGGGACACTCCGAGGAAGGCAAGCGGCCAAGGGGAGCAGAAGAGCAGCCAGGCCTTTGTGCAGTCCTGGAAGCCTTGAGGGAGGTATTTCAAGGGTGATCCATCACATCAAATTCAAACAGGCTAACTTCCACGCCTAACTTCTGCTCAGCCAATATCTCAAACCTATAAATGTCCTCAGCTGTCCCCTTGTTGGCTTTCCCTATCCTATTTTTGGGATTTGAAATAAGGTAAACCCCATTTCAAATATAAATCCTAGCTTCATCATTTAGCAGTTAAGACCCGTGAAATAGGCTAATAATACCTCCCTAGGTGATTTTGTGACGGTTAATGAGCTAATGATGTAGAGCTGAGCACACAGCCTGGCACTTAGGAAATGGACCACAATTGGCAGCCATTATTATTCAAGGCTCAGCAGTTGCCTCCTGCAAAGAGCGTAGGGCTACTGGGGTGGCTGAAACCACTCACACCTCCTTCGGAGAAGCCTAAAGGCTTAGTACTTGATCTCTAATTGCTTACACTCGTGTCTTCGAAGGCCTGGGCGACACAGCCTTAATAGTCCCCAGCGGGGCTGGATGTGGAAGTCCTCAATCCCTCTGCAAACCCGACATTTGGGCAATGGCATGGAGATGACTTCTTCCCCTTTTTCTTTGTCCACAACTTATGGAATTAAGGCTGAAATCGGTCCTTCCATCTCCCTACAAGGGGTGCTGGGGTGTGTACTTCACATAGTGGTGACTCACTGGCCCCGAGGCAGAGGTCAAGGGAAGACAAGCCCTAAACTTGACGGGAGGTAAACCCAACTACACGTCCACACACATGGCCTGAACAGGAGCTTCTATCAGAAACTAGTCACACCCTAGCCCTTCAGGAACAATAACCCCGGGATAAGCACTGTTTTTACCCTTAGGCCACGCTTAACTCTAAGGCCAAGATCCTGGGTCTGATAAGGGTAATGTTTTCAAGAAGGGCTCAGGGTAGGAGAAGAGGCTGAAACCCCAAGCTGGGTCTGGTGCTGGGCTGGTAATGGGTGAGTGACCAGACACTGGTCAGCTCTAGGAAGGGGAAGAAGGAACCTACTTGACCAGGGCCAGGGGGAAAGCAAGGCAAGCCCGGGCCAGCTTCCAACTCCCCCAGGCCGCCCCTGGCCTCACCTGCGGTTCTCCTTGTGTTGACTTCTAGTTCCCACCTCGTCCCTGCTCTCAGGACCGTCTGCAGTCGCCACACACCCCTCTCTGCCTGGGGTGCCACCCTTGCCTGCTCCCGTCTTGGGTTCCAGGCCTAGGCAGCTGCAGGCGACCGCTTCCCCCTCCCCTGGCCACCCCTGCCAGCCCTGCCACCTCTTCCACCCCCGTTGCAGCTCACTTGCCTCCTCGGGGTTTTGTTCCAGCTTCTCCTTGTCCACCTTCACGGCACCAGGGGGGGCAGCGCAGGGCTCAGGGGAGGCCCCCTCGGAGTTGCTCTCCACCCTGGCTCCCGCCTCGCCCTCAGGCTGAGAGGTCTCCAGGCTGCCTTGGGGCACCAGCCCCACTCCAACCTGAGGCCCACAGTACGCCATCCCTCCGCAGAACTCATACGGCGGGGGGCACGGCGGAATGCCCCACACCTCAGCGCCTGGCCCAACCCCCGGCCCAATTCCTGACCCACTAGGAGGTCCCTGGAAGCTCAGCCAGGTCCGAGGGTCAACCCAGCCTGGTTCCGGCCCTCCTGGACCATCGCCTCCACCCCCCGGCGGGGGCGAGAAGGCAAAGTCGGAAGCCAGGTGTCCCGCCATGGGGAAGGACGGCGCCCCAAGCCGGGGGCCTGGTGAAATGAGGGCTCTCCAAGGGACTGCTCAACACCTCTCTCCCTCCCCAATCCCACCCACTAGCCTTGACCTCTGGCCCCGCCCCCTGGATGGGTGGAGGAGAAGGCGGTGGGGGTGGGAGAAACTGAGGCGAAGGGTGTTGGCCTGACGGTGTCGGTGGTGTCTGTGGTAGGGGAAAGCCAGGGGGCTCCAACCTGGTGCCTCTCCAGACCCCAAGGGCCTTGGTGCAGGTCCCCCATGCGGACCCTCTCTTCCAATTCCCAACAGGCTGCCCAGCCCTCTCTTGGGCTCTGGACACCTCAGAGCTATCTGGGATCCCTTCCACACCTCCTCCACGTTCTTTAGGAGCCCAAAGACCCTGGCACCTTCTCTTCAATGGGGCCCAGCCACCCTCTTAGTTCCTCAAACATTTATTGTGTACTGCTGGAGCTACCCCTCAATTCCTTAACCCACCCCTTGCTGGCCTCCCCCACCCCCAGCCCAGGAACCTAGGCATTCCCATCCAGATTACCAGCCAGATTCAGTTACCCCAAAGCCGCGGCTGCCCAACCTGCTAAATTCCACCCCATCTCCAGGGGCAGACAAGGCCTCCCTTCCATATCCCGAGTCTTCCGGTTCCAGAGCCCCCTCACCTACCAGACCCAGGAACTGACACGGGCTTTCCCTTCTAGGGGCCAGGCTCTGGACTGAACTGACTGGGCCTGATAGCTCCCCAACCTTTCTCTGGACTGAGGGCTCAATCACCCCCTCACAGGGTCCCTGCACATCAGGTCCCCGCCTCCCTTTCAGGGACCCAAATTTCTAGTACCTAGTTTGTGTTGTCCCTCCCCCACCTCCCCAGCCCAGGCCTCCAGCCCTAGGCCCTGGGTGGGGAAAGCCAAGGAGGGCGGGGGGAGAAAGAAATATCTGACTTCAGGTTCAAAGAGGCTTGGGAGGGACTGGGGGAAGGGGGTAGGACAATGGCCTTGGCTGGACAATCCTGGTCCCCAGAGGGGGCAGCTCTAACCCTAAACAAGTGCTCAACCCTTGAATGGGCCTGGATGGCTCCCCTGGGGACAGCTTCCTGCCCCTCAACCCCCCAGCCCCAATCCCCTCACACAGAATCCCCCTCAGATGGGCTAAAAGAGCTCCACAACCACCCTCCCCCCCAATCCCCCTCAAAGACTGAGCCTCAGACATGGCCCCCCACTGGCACCTAGGTATCCCACTCCCCTTCCTCTGGAGGACTCGGGCGTCCAGCCTCGGCATCCACCCCTCCCCCAACCCCCAGGCCTTGGGATGTGCTTTGTTGAGGGGGGCTGGCGGAAAGATGCAGAGGGGGTGGAGAGCGATTTGTGGAGGGGGTGCAGGAAGCCTGCCCTAAGCTCTCCTACAGAGCCCATTTTTCTGGGCCTGTCCTGAGGATCTTGAGGGCTCATGCTGCTGGCCTAGTGCTTGATTCTGTTTGCAAGAGAATAGCCCTCAGAGTGCCCGTCTGTGAGGGATGATGTTTGTCTGTCTGCTCCCCAAACTCACCCAAAATGGAGGCCCCAGGGTGAATTAAGGGCTCCGGAAAGTCTCTGGACCAGAGCTCCCTACAGTTCGGAAGGCCAGAGCGCTGAGCGTGGGACTGCTGACCTCTGCTGACCTGAGACATCTCTTCTTCTCAGCCCTGTCTGGGGTCGTTTGCTGGGGTCAGTGGCTCCATGTCTACCTTTTGAGGGGCTGGGTGTCCCAGTGGGGGCCCTCCTGACTGTGGCCAGCTGTCTTCACCTTGGTGGTATCTGTGAGTCTTTTGAGCCTATTTTTTAATCCTCTAAGTCTATCACGCAGCCCTGTTCTTGGGCCCATCTGTATGTACTTTGTGGACAACTAACCGTATGCATACATTTCAATACTCTGTTTGGAAGATCTACAGGGCAGTGGGGCTGGAGCTATACTCACCTCTGAGCCACTAACTGCCCAAAAGGCAGACAGATAAAGGGGCCTGGTGGGGGAGAGATGTGCTTTGGAATAGGAGGGGCCCCTCCCCAGTCATCTCCCCAACCCCCAGGACAGAGCCATCACGGCACCTTTGTCATGCATCTATCTGCTGTCTGCCAAGAAGACGGCCTCCCAGAGGAGGGGGAGGGGCAGGCCTAGGAAATCTCCAACACCACTGCTCTTTGGCTCGCCACCCTCTGGGCTCCCAGAAACCCCTCTCCCCAGGCCAGTCCAGGGAGCCCCTGCTGCCCCTGTCTTCCTAGCAGCCCCTAAAACACCTTCCCCAGTTTCCCCACTCAGCCACACCCGTTTGTAGTTTTAGATTAGTTTGTAGTTGCTCTAGGCGGTATGGTTCTGGCCTGGGCAAGAGGCCTGTTCCAGGGAGAAAGTAAGAGGAGGGGTGCATGTCTGGGTCCGTGCCTGGCTTGTGGCGGGACATCTGAAACCAGGTCAGTTCTGTGCTTGCCTGGAGTCTGACCCAGAACCTTAATGACAGGTTAAATTTGTCTGGAGTCCTAGCCAGCCCCCTCCTGGGATGCTCTGGGCTGACTGAGGCTGAGAAATGCTCCCCTCCCCCTTCGTCACCCTCCTGTTAGGCCTGAAGGGTAGGTGGCTTCACTTCTGTGGAGGCCAGCTCTCTGCAGGCCTGGAGGAGACTGGAAGCGAGGTTGAGTCCTCTGGCCTCGCTCCTCAACTCTCCTAGGTCTTAGAGAGTCACTGAAAAACCTCCAGTCCCCAAACCAATTTAGGACTAGGCTCACAAACTCTCCTCATACACTTTTATTGTAGTGCAATGTCAAGGTCCTTCACAGAGACAAACGCAAGTATCTGGTTGCAGAGCATGCTAGGAGACCAAGGGAGGGCAGGTGAGGTCCACCTGTCCCCAGATGTGGCTGACAAGTATGGCTGCAAAGAGGTGTGATGGTGGCCTCGCTGCTGTCAGCCCAGCCATCCCCTCGTTCCAGCATGGGGTGCTGGTTGGCTGGAAAAACCAGCTGAAAGGGCTCAGATGGGAACTAACGGAGACTTGCTCTAGACCAGGGTAGCAACTCACTTCTTTGACCTCTGGGTTCTGTCACTCTGAAGGCAGGAGAAAGGGAGAGAATGGAGGGCTGAGGAGAGAAGGGTTCAGGCTCCGCCCACTGCGGGAGATGATCCCCCTTCCTCTCATTTTACACATATTCCACTGCTCACTATAAACCAACCCCCTCTTCTCAACACCTGACCTTCTGTTCTCTCCTACGAGATCTGCACACTGAAGTCTTCTCTTCCCAAACCCAGACACTCTTACCTCAAATTGAGGAGACAGCTCTCTGATTGTAGTCTGCAGTGGAGATAGTGAGGGTGGGGAGCCAGGAGAAGTAGTCAGGAATAAACCAAGGGGCTGTAGACCAGGGTTCCAGGCCCTGACTCTGACTTCCTGGCTGAGGGAGCATGAGGTTGCAACTCCCCCTTCTGTGCCTCAGTTTCCTCACCTAATAAAGAAGAACAGGTCTAATGGAACTCTAAATTTCCTTCCAGCCCCAACATAAAATTGCTGCCCCATACACCCTCCTGTCTACCCTCGCCACTTACTGGACGTGGGAATATACATTTCTCTCTGCACACCTGTGAAGAGAAATTGGGGTTGAGGAGGTGGGAGGGGAGGGACTCAGTGAGACGCTGGCAGGGGCCTTCCTGCACCCCACCTCCCACCTCTAAGCAGCCTTCCTGAGAATCTGGCAGGTTTCCCCACCAAGTTTGATCAAGTTATGTGTGAGGAGTTTGGGAGGCCAATTTTGATTTGGTTTTCAGCGCTTGGGAGCTTATGAGAAACACACTTCAAGAGGTAAAACTTCTCATGGAAGACAGCGACAGAGACGTGTGTGTGCACACATACATGTGCATGTACGCGTGTGTGTGAGTTGGGAAGGAGACAATCCAGGCCAAAGGCTAGGGAGGAAACGGAAATCCTAATCTACTCCCTCCTCTCATCATATTCCCTCAGTTGCTCTTTAAATCGCCGCTCTCGGGCCTCAGCCTCCCAGAGAGAGGGATTGCCGATGATCCTCAAGGTCACTTCCAGCTCTAAAATTCTGAGCATACCTGCTGTCCTGCCCTTCTTCCACTGCTTCCGGAGGAAGGTGCCTGCAGCTCCCACAATGACCACAGCAGAAGCCAGAAGCCCACAGAAGATCCAGACAAGGGGGTGGGGGTGGTTAGACAGGGGTCTCTGAAAGATGAGGGCATGTGGGCCACTGACAGACCAGCCAGACTCCCCCCACCCCCCACTCCACCTTTCCTGGGGCCACTCAGGCTGCTCACCTGAGGTCCTGCAGAGACCCAGCATCGGCCTGGTGCTCCACCAGGCAGGACAGCCTCCGCTCATGTCAAAGGGCATCTCAGTGGACTGCTGGCTCTCAGCAGTCCTATCCCCCTGGGATCATGTGGTTTGAAGTCCCCGGGACTCAGGGTCTAGGGGCAGCCCATCCCTCAGCTAGGTTAGCTGGACTAATGGAAGACAGAAGCCAAGGGCCTTCTAGGGGCTTCGTAGGGTCACACACACTGAGAGGACATAAGTGTGATGGCAAAGGAGACCTAAAGACCTCCCGGACCAGGGAAGACTTGCTGCCTCTGGCCTCTGGTCTTGCCAAACTGCCGTGCATCATCCTCCACTCCAGGGCCAGGGCCACCACCCAGGCACTACTGGCGCTGCATTCCAGGGTGACTCTTGGTCACGCCCCACCCTGAGTGTCCTTGGGTGCTAAGCCCTGGGTCAGAATTTGAACACTAAGTGGAGAAAGGGCTGGCCAAATATGTGTGAGAGAAGACAAGCAGAATGGCTAGGCTGGTCAGTGACGGAACTGTGCTCACAAAGGACCCAGGTAATGTGGAATGCGTGAGGCTGGCTCAGAGGCTTGCTCTCCCAACCCTCCACGCAGTGCCCTCAGCCCCTCCACCTTCCTACACTGATCAGTCCGCACCTATCACTCCTATGGTAGGCTGGGGCCCCACCCCAGCTTCCAGGTATTTCTGGAGAGGGTAGATGCAGCTCTGGGTCAGGAAGGATTGCTCCTTTCCCTTCTCCCCATCTGCAGTTCTGCTTTTTTTCTGGATTGCTTTGGCTGGAGTTGGAAAACTCAAGTGTGCTGAGAAGGAAGTCCTGGCCATCATAGTTTTACCGCCAGTATCCCCGGCTGTTTTGTTTCCCCCGCAACTTACAGACCACTACGGTCTGGAGGGTGTGTGATTCTGAAATGCCAAAGCCCCAGAGCTCCAAAGTTACAGGAGAACAAAACAGTGGCATTCTCCACCTCCACTCCCACCACTTCCCAAAATGCCTGGAATTCCCTTCTCCAACTGATAAAAACCCTCACTCATGCTCTAAGACATACCTTCTCTGTCATGTAGGGGCCCAGCGAAGTCACGCTGCACCCCACCCTCAACCCCCTGCAGCAAGTGGCTCCCTCCTGCGTTCCCAGCATGCATTGCTCATGCCACAGTTATGGTACTGACCACACTGGGTCCTCGTTGCTATACACCCTGAAGGCAGGGACCCATGCCCTGGGCCCAGCACAGCATCATGTTTAAATGCTACATCTAAATGCCACTGCTGGCTATAATGCCCAGGGCAAATGTAACTGAACCTCTCTAAGCCTCACTTTCCTCATCTGGGAATTGGAGATAATAATAGTCCTTGCCTCACAAGTGAAGATCAAATGAGATAATGCACGCTGGTGCTAATGTAAAACCTGCCAATAAGAATTCAAGAAATGGTAGCTGCTATTGTAATGTTCACTGTTGGTAACAGCACAATGAACAGCACTCACTAGACCCTCAGATGTTTGCTAGATGAAAAAAAAATGATGTAGGTTAGAAACAGATTTCCCTTGGGACACTGACCAGGTCTCTAGGGTTCCTATAATTACTGGTCAGGGTGGGGAGGTGGCTAGGTCAGAAAAAGGCTGATGATTTCCTAGACCCTGGATTTGAAAAGTTGGATATGATTTTTTTCACCTGAAGAGAAGGCTTGGGAGCCTAGAGACAACGGGGATTTCTCTAGTCCTACTCCCTGACTGGTGGAAGGGTGGCAGTCTTATACTTATGTCCTACGCTTTCCAATACCCAATATCTAGACTTTTTGGCACCTCTGGGTACACAATATGATTTGATGTCAGGGATGAAATCCCCCAGAAAGAAGAAGGAGATATCAGAATCTCGGTGAAGGTTGCCGTATCTAGAGTGCCCAGCATAGTGCCCTGCACCGAGCTTAATACATATTAGTTGAACAACAATGAGCGCACAGCTCCATAGCTTTAGGACTGTACTGATCACCTTCTCCCTGCTACACATACACACAATCACCTGGGCTCTGGTGGTTCTTGCTCCATGATGCTCCTTAGGTTGACAACAAGGTGCTGGGCTCTGGCCTTCAGTCTGAGAATCAGATTCTCCCAAGCCCCTGGATCCCTAGCCTGGGACCAGGGTGCCCGGGGCTCTGCCCACCTGCCCTCCCTGCAGCACCATAAGAAAGGCTGATCATCCAAGTAGCCTGAGAATTCCTAAGGGGCTTGCCTAGGGCTGGACTGGGAAAGAGCAATGAAGTCACAGCGCAGAGAATGGGTTGCTGAGGGAAAAAGATATGGTGGGAAAGGAGGCGTCGTCACGGGGACATGGTCTCACCAGGTTCCCATGAGGTGAGGCTGTATGACTATTTTTAGGGCATCAAAAGAATGGGTAAGGAGAATGGGGAGTGAACAGTGGGAACGGAAACTCTTGTTTCCCTGCAGGATCTCATCCAGGCTCATTGTTTTAAATAGTAATGACTCCCAATATCTAAATCCCTGCCCTTCACATCAGTACATCCAACCACCTGTTGGCCATCTTGCCCGAACGTCCTACATCGCCTCAAACTCAACACACCCAAACTGAGCATATCCCCTTAGTACCACCAGGGAACAACCTGGCCCTCATCTTACCCTCCTGGTGGTAGCATCACTATCTAATCCACCTGCTTACTCAAGTCAGAACGGGGTTGTGGTGTGGGAAACCACCTCGATGCCCCGGTAGCCTCCTGGTACAGTACCACGAAGGTGTTTCAGAGGTCACGGAACCAAAAGGCTCACAGAACAAGTAAAGATGCTCGAATCATATGGCTTACTAAATAAATGTAAAACACAGTGAGAAACAAGGGGAAAGTGATGGGGTAGCACAGGATCAGGTGCAAGTTGGGTGGAAGGATCACACAGCCCGAATTCTGGGTTACCCAATGTGCACCTGTCCCATCAAATTGAGGCTTCCTGAACAGTAGGTACCTGAGATGTCCCATAGATTTAGGGTATCATGAGTATTTAGTGCCTACTTGGTCCTTCTTCCCCTATCTCAGTTCGCACAAATAAGTTCTACTTACTTATCAACGTCTAACATGGCTCACAGATTACTAATTTACTTATCTATGAGTAACACTTCTTATGAGTTCCATCCATCTCATTTGATTTCTTGTTTTCTATAGCACAACCGGCTATTCCCAAACAATGAGCAACTGTGCTTTCCATGGCTGCTTATCCTAAATTGCTGCCTCCCTCAACACCTCCTAGTTTCAAACAATTACCAAACCTGCCCAGTTGTTACTTCCTATTTCTTGATCTCGACATTCCTTTCTATCCTCACCAAACCAATCCAAAGCATGGCTCTCTCGGATTACAGCTGGAGTCTTTCCAACTGGTCTCCCTCCTCCGGTCTTCACCATTTAGAATCTGTCCTTCCTGATATAATCAGAGTGACCTATCTGGAAACACATATCTCACTACGTACCACTCTGCTGCTCCTTCAAGGATTCCTTTTGTCCTCAGGATGACTTCCAAGCTTCTTAGCAGGCCCCTCAAAGGCTGACTTCTCGACCTTCATCTCCCACCACTCCCTGCCTTCACTCGACCCTCTTGGACCAGGAATGTTTGAGCTTCTCCATCCTCCTGCCGCTCCTCCACGGCCCAGTGTCTTCCTGAGAATGTCCACACTCAAGGGAAGACTCATTCCCCTCTTCCGCTCCATGCACCAGCACAGAAGCCCTTACCCTGGCCTCAAGCCATCTACCATGCTGCCAGACCCCTTTATCTCGGAGCTTACCTCCGACTCATACGCAGAGAATGGTGGGCTAATCCAAGGCCACACACATCCCCTACACATTCATCTACAGCTGTACTTCCCGAGCAGGCCGTCCCTTTTCTTGCTCGAAGTCAACTCCTTGGCCTCCCTTTGATCCCTTGGTTATTCCCCTCTATCCAGCAGGGAAACTGCCCTGAGCACCAGCCCCTGAGAGAGGTAGGAGGGTACAGTGCAGTCTCGCCAAGCTGGCCAGAGCCTAGGAATCACCTGGGCTGTTTGTTTCCCAGGACTTTCCTCTCGAGAGCCCGACTCAGGAGGTTTGGGTGGGGCTCAATCTATTTTAACAAGCACTTCATTGATAATTCTTATGAGATGTGCTGCCTTTGACCAGGTTTTAACTCTCTGAGCCTTATTTTCCTCATGTATAAAATGAGGAAACAGGGCTGGCCCGGTAGCATAGTAGTTAATTTCCACGTGTTCCACTTTGGTAGCTGGGGCTTTGGATCCCGGGCATGGACCTACATCACTCATCAAGCCATGCTGTGGTGGTGACACACATACAAAATGGAGGAAGACTGGCACAGATGTTAGCTCAGGGCCAATCTTCCTCACAAAGGAAACAAAGAGGAAATAACGCCCAACTCAGAGGATTAGAGGTAACACCCCTCCCCCCACAAAAAGCACCTAGTAGGGGCCAGCCCCATGGCCTAGTGGTTAAAGTTCTGCAGGCTCTGCTTTGGTGATCCAAGTTTGTGGTTTTGGATCCTGGGCGGGGACCTATACCACTTGTCAGCCATGCTGTGGTGGCAACCCACAAACAAAATAGAGGGAGATGGGCATGTGTGATAGCTCAGGGCACATCTTCCTCAGCAAAAAAAAAAAAAGCGTCTAGTAGGTATTTTAAAGCATATTTGTAATTAAACATAGCTGCTGTTGTCATTGGCTCTTTTTTCAGAAATATCTCTCTTTAGACTCACTCCTTATCTTCCTAAACAAGCCCCTAGAATAAACTGTCCTTCTCTACTTCCTTAGCCCCTACTCACTTTTAATTAACAAAATATCTTACTTGATTTTTTTTCTGATAAAAAAGTAATACCAACTAACTCAGAATAATATCACGAAGAAAGTGATAGGCCCACCAACCCCCCCTCCCCAAATAACTACTGTTGTCAACTTGGCGAATGTTCTTCCAGATTACTTTTCATGAATAGGTAACTCACTTTTTAAACAAAAAATGAGATTCTACTGTTACGTAATTTATTTTTCCACTTAGTAAATATATGTCTCATCAGACTTTGCATTTGCCTCCACCTCAACAACATGCTGATCTGTTGAGGTCACCAGTCACTTCCTAATTGCTAAATCCACCAACTCTTTTCAGCCCTTATCTGACGGGGTCTCTCAGCAGCCGGTGACCCTGGATTTCTCGTCCTCTTGTCACTGTCCTGCTTGAGAGCTGACTCCTCTCTTCACCTCCCAGTGCCTGAGCACTGACTGTCAGGTTTTCTGAGTCACTTCCTCAAGCCCTACCCTCTGCTCATTCTCCAAGTACTGCCTGGAGAAACCCACTCACCTCTGGGACTTCTCATTACCCTTGTGGCTCCCACCATCTCTCTTCCACACAGCTGCTCAGGTGATCTTTTCCAAAAACAAGTCCCATCATTTTACTGCCCTGCCTCAGACCCTTCAATGAGACCCTCCCCACTGCCTTCAAAAACAATCAATTTCTTGGCCTGATTCCTGTGGGAAACTCGGACCTGCCTAGCATTTGGAATCAGAAAAATCTGGATTGACATCCCTCAGTCACTAACATACCAGCAGTGTGAATTTAGGGACATTATATAACTTCTAAGCCTCCCTGTCTCATCTATAACCCATAACCCAGAAAATAAGACCTGAGGGATCTGGCTGAGAGTCAATAGTTTAATGTTAGTAAATACCTAGAAGGCAAAGGCAGAGATGAGCGCTCTAACAACCCATATGCTGATTCAGCCTGCGCCTTCCCACCCCCAGTCAGGTTTCAGATCTACCTGTGGTTCCTAGAACCCCACTCTGGCTGTCTGGTTGCCTGGAGTGCCCTCTCCCCTCTGGTTTGTCTACCCCAGACCCTGCTCATCCTCCAGCACCGAGTATCAGCCGCTGACATCTCAAGCCTTCTGCACCTCCAGAGTGGAATTCACTCCCTCCTTTGGGAAGCTCCAAGACCCTAGCATTCTGCTATGATAACATCTATAACACTCGACTGCATTAATCTGCTCCATAGTTTTTCACCAGACTGACACCCTTTAAGATCAGATCTTATTCATCTTTGCATCCCTCATGACAAGCAGGAAGTAGTTAATCACTGAGTAAAGGTTGCAAAAATCAATTTGATATAAAATTCATCTTTTCTCTATTCATCTCCTGCCACGCTACGTGTAGGAGTTAAGGTCAAGGTTCAAGTGTGGGCGGAGAGGATTCGGGGTAATCTATGTAACAGAGGCAACTGGTCTCAGAGACACCCTACCTCCCCCGCCTGGCCTTATCTTCCCTCAGATTTGGCAATCTCCATCTCCCCAGTCCTCCCTGGCTTCAGGAAATGGTCACAAAGGGCCTCATAAAGGCCACAGTTTGGGGGAGGGTGTGGTTGCGGGAACTGGAGGGGGTCTACACAATTGGGCCAACCCACAACTCAGCGCCCGAGAGGCACCGTCAGAGCTCTGGCGGTGGGGGTGGGGGCACTAGGCCTCAGTTTCCCTGGAGGGCAAGCCTCTTGCTGCGGGGCTAGGGATAGGGGTGGGGGTGGGGGTGAGGGTGGGGGTGGGGGCGCGGTCAGCAGGCCTGGAAGGCGGAGTAGGGCCCCCGCACACTCGGCCTCCCGCACTCACTGGCCTGGCTTCTGCAACAAGGCGCCCCCAGCAAGCACAGCAGCAGGACCAGCGAGAGCAGGCCGGCCGGCCGGCCGAGAGGCGCGCATCTCGCCCGGGGTCTGAGCCCCAGCCCGCGGCGCTGCGGACGTCAGACACCACGCCGGGGAGCCGCTGAGTCTGGGCCCGCCCGGTCCGGGCCTGAGCGGCGCGTCCCGAGAGGCTCCCATTGGGCCGTAGCTGCTTGGGAGGCGGTACTTTCCCTTTTCCTTGCCTCCCATTGGACTAAATCTAGTTAGAGCCGGGACTCCGTCTTCCGCAGTCGCAGAGAGGCGCTTTGGTCCATCCCGGCTCGGAAATCTGACTTTTAAGTTGTTCTTCTTCGGTCATTGTGTAATATTGTGTTTTTAAAAATCAGCTTTTATGTCTGAATTCCTATCCTCCGACTAGCCCCAACTTCCATTTTCAGTCACAAGATCATTTAAAGATACATCAGAAGTTTTATTGGTTTTGTTTTTAATTGAGATAAAATACTGTAAAGTTTACCATTTTAACCATTTTTTAGTGTACCATTTAGTAGCATTAAATACATTTACATTGTTGTGCAACCATCACCAAAGAGCTTTTGATATGTATAAAATTTAAATTACAAAAGTAATACACGCTTGTTGTTACAAGTGAACAACCCAAAAATTTATACAAGAAAAGTTAACAAATGCACTGTTTCCACCACCAGGAGGTAACCACCTTACCAGTCTGCTGTATACCCTTCCACATGTTTCTCTGATGACTGTACAAACAGATATCCACATTTGAAAGTTTTATATTTGCTCTAACAAAGATAGACTAATGCTAATAATACTCTGCAACTCATAAACATCCCTCCATACATACAGGTTAAACTCCTTTGTAATAACTGCATAATAGTCTATAGCATGGATGTGTCACAATTTATCCAGTCTTTGCGCTCTTGCTGGACATTTGGGTTGTTTCCAGTTCAACACTACAAATAAAGCTACAATAAACATTCTTACATATTCTTAACCTCAGGTTCTTCCTTCTCTAGGGGCTATTCCAGACCATGGGTTGCCGGGCTGGGGGTGGCATTTTCATAAATATCGTCAAATTATGTTCACAAACAATGGAAGCAGTTTTCGGTCTCCACAGTTTTCATTCTCAAGAATGCTCTTTTCCCTGTGTCTTTATCAGCTGTAGATGTCATGGCTAATCAGCTGAGTGACCTCTCATAGGTTTGCAGGTCATTTGGATTTGTAATTTAAACCTTTTAATGAGGCTGAAGTGCCAAGTTTATCTGCGCCTCAAGGAGATTTCATCTCCCCTTTAATTCAGCCATGGTTAGTCTTGCTCTCAGGCTGGCTGTGTCAGTGACATCCATGGGGAACACCATGGGATGCAGTCATTCCAGGGCTGTGAGAGGTTTGGAAGAAGGCTAGACCCAGGAGAAGTCCGAGTGGGCAGTAGTGACCAGTAGAACCCAAGTGTCTTGGGCCAACGTCCTTGGGGACTGGCCTCTTCACCCCAGCTGTCTTCCTTGTTCTGGAATGAGATTGCCCATTCCTCAGGAAGACTGAAAGGAATTCAGTCAGAAGAGCATTATTCATCAATGTCCAGACTTGAATTCTAACAGAGTTCTGGAACCTGCCATACCCTATGTGTCAGCTGTATCCAGGTCTCCTTCTCTGAATTACCCGGGCCTCCCTCCAATGACCAGAATGACATCTAATTTTAACACAGAAGGAGATGATCACAATTTGCTCTAGTGTCTTTGTTCCCACCTAGACAGTAAAATCCTTGAGAGCAGGTGCTCTCTTACTCATTTTCTTATCCCCAGAGGCAAGCACAGTTCTTGGCAGACAATAAACACTCAGTCATGAAGTGAATGGGCTGGTGTGGGGAAAGGCAGAGACCCCAGGAGAGGGAGGGCCCAAGAAGGGCAAAAGCAATTTCTTCTTCCTTCCTCCCCTATTCTTCTAACCCTTGTGAGTTAGAGGAGAGAGAGAAAGGGGTGCTGGGTGGATCAGAGGGGAGATGCCGATTCTTTGAGGAGGCCATGGGCGGGGTTTTAGTGCAGATCCAGCTCGCTGGAAGGCACTGTCCCCAGTCTCATGACCCATGCAAAATCTTTCTCTTTTTAGGAGTCTTTTTTTTTTTTTTTTTTCAGTTTTGTTTTTTCTTTTTCTCCCAAAGCCCCCCGGTGCATAGTTGTGCACCCTTAGTTGTGGGTCCTTCTAGTTGTGGCATGTGGGACGCCACCTCAGCACGGCCTGATGAGCGATGCCATGTCCATGCCCAGGATTTGAACCAGCAAAACCCCGGGGCCGCCGAAGCAGAGCACATGAACTCAACCACTCGGCCGCCGGGTCGGACCCTTCTTTTTAGGAGTCTTGAGGTGGGATATGGAAACAGGAGTCCTGGTACCAATCCAGCTTTGCTTTTGGGTGATTTTGTAGATGGGGTACTTAAACTCTTGACTCTCAGTTACAGATCTCTAAAATGGAAGTTTCCTCCTCCAAGAAACATTGTGAAGGTTAAAGGAGATACTGTACTAATAGTTCCTAATACTGTACTAATACAAAGGTCCTGGCAAATAATATATGTTACAAAGAAGTGAGCCACTTCACTCCATCAATTTCTCCCTCTTCCCACAAAACCCCTAATGCCTCCTCTGGCCCACATTGATTTCTCTCTTTTCTGAAATCATACAAGTCACAAAATGTTGGCTAGCAGATGCATATGATCTTATATCATTATCCTGTAGTTGTTTGGTACATTTACTCTTTTCTCTTAAAATGTGGAGGTGCCCAATATCAGGGGTTTTGAGCTCTTTCTGCTTCTCTTCCCTCTGGCCTAGTTTGGGTGCTCGGCAGCTGTTTCATGTCACCAGTTATGAATCCCCTTTGCAAAAGCTGTTTGTGCAGCCTCCTTACTCTCTCCTTTGAGTCTTCAGCCCCATACAGATGGTATTTGATAGACTGAAAGGGAGTGGGGTAGGGGTCCAAAGAGAGCCCCAAAGCTTAAAAAGAAATGATTCATATGTTTACAGGAATAACAGGGCAGAATATTCCATTTCAGATTATTAAAATTTGGGGCAGTTCCTACCTTCAAAGAGTCTACAGTCAAAGATACATGATACACGAGACAGATACATGTTTAAAAACATACACAACAATACAAAGTTACATTCTAAAAAAGATAAAGAAGCCACAAAAATTGAGAGTTCCATTGTATTCTTGTTTACTTAACCAGCCCTTTGTTGATGGATTTTTGGTTGTTTCCAGTTTTTGCCTTCACAATGCTGGGGCACATGTCTTCATACATCTTGCCTCCAATTATCTCACTTTTATGATTAACATTAAAACATTTTTATTATAAACATTTTAAAATTGAGGTGCAATTTACATATAGTGAAATGAACAGATCTTTAGTGAATCATCGATGAATTTTAACAAATACGTATAGCCATGTCGCCCACACCCCTATCAAGATACAGAAAGTTTCCTTTGTGCTAGAAAGTTCCCTTTGCCCCTATTCATTCAGTTCCCCATCCCCCACCAAGCAACCACTGATCTGATGGCTATCACCATAGAGTAGTTTTGCCTGTTTTAAAACTTCATACAAATGCAGTCATAGATTATGGCCGCCTTTGTGTCGACTCTTCGTATTTGGCATAATATGCATGTGATCCATCCACATCGTTGCATGGATCAGTGGTTCTTCATTTTTATTGCTGGGTGGTGTTCCACTGTAGCTTATACTAAAATTTTTAGACATTTCAGGGTCTTGTCAGTTTTTGGCCATTACAAATAAAGTGACTATGAACAGTCTTGTGCATGTTTTTTATGGACAAATATCTTCATTTCTCTTGAGTAAATACCTAAGAATGTAAATGCTAGTCATAGAGTCCTTGTTTAACTTTGTTAGAAGATATAAAACTGACTCCGAAGTGGTTGTTTTATCATCCTCACAGGCAGTGGATGAAGAGTTCAGGTTGCTCCATCTCCTTGCCAGTATTTGTAGTTACTGATCTTTTTACTTTTAGCCATTTTAGTGGGTGCATAGTGGTTTCTCACTGCGGTTTTACTTTGCATTTTCCCCTGTTGACTGTTGAAGGTGGGAACTTTTTCACATGCATATTGACCATATTGACTTCTGCAGAGTGCCTGTTGAAGTCTTTTACTAATTTTTGCTGTTCATTGTTGCTTATTTGTCTTTTTATTATTAAGTCATAGGAGTTTATATACTATGGATATGAATCCTTCGTCAGATACATGTATTGCAAACATCCTAACAAAGAACTTTAAATCTAACCTGGTCAAGGTCACGGACATGCTCAGTATTGTCAACTCTGAAGGAGATGTCATCTCCTCAACGTTCTTTATCTCTCAGCAACTTTGCCCACACTCAACAACTCTTTTATTTATTTTGCTTAATTCCTTTGCATTTACTTCACAAATTTTATTACAAAGTAGTTCTAGCTGGAAGAAAAGAATAAAAAAGTGTAAGACACTTTTATGGAGTCACCGTCCAGGTTTGTCAATTTGTAACATTTTTATGTTATCTGCTGTGTGTAGTATGCACAGTAAATAATAGAAATATATGTAAACAGTCTTCATTTTGCTTGGTTCTGATATGCATATGTTTCAGTTCACACTGTAAGGCAGGGACTGCCTCTGGGGGTGTGTGTGTGCACGTGTCTTGAATTTGGTGTATGCCTTTATATTTTTACTAAGAATTTTTTTTTATCCCTTTGGCATGTGTTTGGACTTTGTATAAATTGTTACCTGCTGAATGTATCATTCTGTAGCTTGTTTTTTCCCTTAACATTGTATACGGAAGAGATGAATCCATGTTTATACAAATAGTTCATTTGTTTTCACTGCAGAATAGTGTCCATAGTATGAATATGCTACAATTTCTCTCTTCTCCTCATCGACCTTTAGGTTGTTTCTATCGTAGACTGCAATGAACATTCTTGGACATTTCTTGGTCCCTTGTGTGAGTTCTCGCAGGATATGTACGTAGAAGAGGAAGTACTGCACACCTTTACCGTGTGATGCTGCATGATGCCAAATTGTTCTCCAAAATGGGTGTATTAATATATAGTCCTTCTCCCGCTTTTTTAGCTTCTATGACATGATGCAGTTTGAATTTTCTACCTACCATCCTGGCTGCTCCTTCTCAGTCTCCTTTTGTTCTACATGTTGGCGTGTTTAAGAGCTGTGCCGGGGCTGCTTGCTCTGCTCTTAGTGCCTTCCCAATTGCTCTAGTTTCAGCCAGTTTCAGGATTTTCAATCTCTCTTATATACAGATGGCTCCCAAATATGTACCTCTAAGCTTTTTCATAGTTTAAAAAATAACCGCAACATAACATTAATAATAGAAAAAAAATAACCGCATCAAAACAGGTACTCTCATTTGTTGCAGATGGGATTGCAAACTGGTAACGTTTTTAGGAAGGGCAAAATGGTAATTTCTGTCTAAATTAAAAAATGCATACAATTAACAGTCCCACTTGTAGCAATGTGTCCAAAAATATACTTGCATACCGGCAAAATGACTGTATTCAAAATTACATGTTGCAGCGTTGTTTGTAAAAGCAAAAAAAAAAAAAAAAAAAAATCCAAATGTGTCTATCAGTAGGTAACTGGTTAAAAAGTGTTGCATATCTATAAGATGGAGTACCATGAAATTAAAAAAAAAAAGATGTGGGAAGCTCTTGATATATCCTCATAGGATGGTCTCCATGACATACAATTAGGCGTAAAAAACCGGGTGCAGGAGAGCATGTGTAATCTGCTGAAGTTTGTGTGAAAAGGGAGAAAGAATATATACCTATATATTTATGTTTGCTTGCATATGCATAAAATGTCTTTGGAAGAATAAGCAAGAAATTAATATCAGAGGCAGGCCCCGTGGCCCAGTGGGTAGGTTCACAAGCTCTGCTTTGGTGGCCCAGAGTTTCGCCGGTTCGGATCCTGGGCTCAGTGCTAGCACTGCTCATCAAGTCCTGCTGAGGCAGCGTCCCACATAGCAGAACTAGAAGGACCTACAATTAGAATATACAACTGTGTAGTGGGGGGGCTTTGGGGAGAAGAAGAAGAAAAAAACAAAAGAAGATTGGCAACAGATGTTAGCTTCAGGCCAATCTTTAAAAAAAAAAGAAAGAAACTAATATCAGTGGTTGTCTGTCAGGGATAGGATGGGGGTGAGAGAGACTTCTTACCTTTTTGAATTTTGAACCAAATCAAAACATAAAACAAGATAATTCTAAAGGAGACAAAACAAATGAAACAAAAAACCTCAAAGTGAAAACTTAGTAAAAACCTCGATAGAAATAATTCTTTTAGGGGCCAGCCCCACGGCCGAGTGGTTAAGTTTGCTCACACTGCTTCGGCAGCCCAGGATTTCACCGGTTCGGCTCCTGGGCGCAGACACAACACTGCCCATCAGGCCATGTTGAGGTGGTGTCCCACATGCCACAACTAGAAGGACCCACAACTAACAAAAAAATATATACATCTATAAACCGGGGGGGGAGGTGGGGAGAAAAAGCAGAAAAAAAGGAAAAAGAAGAAGATTGGCAACAGTTGTTAGCTCAGACGCCAATCTTTAAAAAAAAAAAAGAAAGAATTCTTTTACCCTTATTAAGGTAAAACAGTTATCTAAAATTTTATCATTCCTCGAACAGGGATATTTGTTACCATTTTAATTCAGTATGTTGTTTTCTTTTTTAATTGTCTTATCTTTCTTTACATGTCTGTTTTTCATTCATTAAAAGGTAAAACAAAACCTTGATTAATTAAGAAATGCAATTGTTTAATGAAGGAAACTGACCAAATCTTGGTTTAGGTAGGAAAGCCCAGTCTATAAGGCATTTTTTGGTGGTGGGACACAATGCTTCTAGCTTCAGCAAGCTCAGGATGCCCTCTAGTGTCCATGTGGCTCCAGATCTCAATAATTAGAAAAAAATCACTTTGGTAGTTCTAGTCTAGGATACCTGATGCAGCCATTTGCCAAAATTTCAGGGACCTCTATAATTAGCCCATTGTGTTGTCCCTATAAGTTTGCTCATACTTGTCAGACTATGTCACCCTATCTTGGGATCAGAAAGTATGCTCAGAACTCCTCTGGGCACATCATTGGCCCAAACAGCTGAGATGTAATAGAACAAGGCCTGGAGGTTGATGGCTTGAGGGATGGCAAGGACCTGAGGGTACAGGAACCAGTCTATGGAGTTGCAGGCAGCCCCAGGTGCTGTGTGTAAGGCATTGCCTCTGGATCATCCTCTCTGACCTCCAAATCTGGTCCCTATCTGGGTATCTGCCATTCCTGGGACCCAAAGGAAACCAAATACTGGATCACTGGGTTGGGAGTGGGGTTCCAGGGATGGGCCAGGTATGGTCTAGCTTGTCCTGTAACTCTGCTTCATAGCCCTCTTCCAGCCCTCTTCTGATGTTAGAAACCAAACTGACAGGCATAGGGCAGTGGTTTGCAAAGTGTGGTTCCTGGGCAAGCTGCCTTGGCATCGCCTGGGAACTTGTCAGAAATGCAATTTTCGGGCCCTACCCCAGACCTACCAATGAGAAACTCCAGGGGAGGAACCGGCACTCTGGATTTTAACAAGCCCTTCAGCAGATTTTTGCTTTTCAAATAAGGCTTCTTTCTCTCTCAAGTCTCAATATATAGTAGTTGTGATTTCTGAACAGTCAGATGTTGGGACATACTTTCTTACCAGGAGGCACTTGGGTCCTTAATCAGCTTGGTCTGAGCCTTGGCCTGGCCCAGGCAAAGAAATTCACATCCTGGATTCTGAGCCCTGTTTACTTGTCCTGGGTACCTGTTGGGCTCCTACTTACACCTCAAAATGCAGCTCCAATTTTGTCTCTCTTATAAGGTTTTTGTGACTCTTTGGTCATAGTTGATGGCCTACATCTATGTCCACAAAGCATGTGTGCAGGTCACACTTACCATTTGTGTCAAAATTTCCTTACCCGTGTGCACCTGAGCAAACTGTCCCAACCTTGAGTGCAGGGAGAGTTCGGTTCCATCAGCCCCAGCTCCTCCTAAAGACAATGCCCAGAACATAGTAGGTGTTTAATACATGCTTACCAAATAAATGAATTGGCTCCGATGGAGCAGAGAATTGGAACAGGAAACTACAAGCCAAAAGTGGCTGGGAGAAGATTTTCCAAATCCCTTTGTTGGGCCACAGAGCCCACTGGAGTTTGCTTTCAGAACTGCCTTCCAGATCAGCCATTCAAATCCCCAGATGACTTCTGTCTTGGATTCCAATGCTGAGCTGCAACTCTGAGGCAAATCTCACTGGGATTAGGAAATTATCCAATTAGGATGATTCACTGGGAGGGACAATGGTTGGCCTTGACATTAGGGAAGTTATATTTGCATTTCTAAAGAGAGGCCTGCTGGACAAATGAATACATAGTTTTGGTATGCACAAGGATCTTCACGAGAAAAGCTACAGATATCTTGAGGAATGCTAGCACCTAACTGAACCACCCATCTGTCACTCACTGCTGAAGGAAGGGGCTAGATTCTCACTTGGACCTCCCTTCTGCATTCCACTGGGTGTAGACCATCTGTGAGTGGGAAGGTCTCTGGGGTCTGATGCTGGCATGCCTCTTCCCCCTGTTGTGGAGCCTCTGTTGGTGTGATTCATGCCCGGGAGGGCTTCCCAGGAGGTCGAGCGTCCTTTAGATCTCAAGGCCAACATTTTTGGAGAATCCTGGCCAGGGATTCGGGATCTCAGGGCCTCAGATTCTCAAGCTATGAAAATGAAAGAATCCATCCCACTCTCTTAGGTGTGGTGGGATTACAATTATATGACAATCAGTGATCTATAAATTGATGGTGTTCTTAGTGATGCCTTTATTGCTCAGCCAACCCCTATAACCCAAGGATGGATCAAGGATTGTGGAGGGAGAGTTCATTGCTTCCCTCTGGAGGAATCATCAACTGGGATTTCTGCGCCTGGTGTCCAAGGAAAGATTTTGCTTCAAGCTGAGTTGGGAAAGGAGATTTGGACCTTTTCCATTAAAATTTTATTTCAAATGTTTTAAAATTTCATAATAGTTATCTTATCCTATTAGAAAAGTAAGCCTGCTCAATCACAGACAATATAAAAAATGTGTAGAAGCAGAAAGATGGGAAACCACCTACTGTCTCCCTCAGCAGGATCATGGTGAAAGCTCTGATGGGCAGATCTCCCCAGACTTCATTGTGAAGTGGCCCCTGGAGCTGTGCTTTGCAGCCACCCTGAGTTCCCACCGGTTGTTTTTTATGTATGTGCATGTCTATACAGGCCTATGTAGCTGTGGTCATATGTTATGATTTATTTTGAATCTTGCTTTTGAAAACTTTTTTTATTATCAATAAGAAACTTTATATATTACAAACTCTTCTTAAACTCTGCTTTTACCTACTGTATGCTATTTCCAAAAGAAGGATATGACCACTCTTCTCCTGTATCTTTTTTATCATTATAAATAATGTCTGATTAATATCCTTATACCTAAATATCCCTCTATATTTTGTTTTAAAATCATAGATTTCTTGAAAAGAAATGACTGGGTAAAAGATTATGGATACTTTGAAGGCTTGTTGTACATGTTATCAAATTGCTTCTCAACAGCATTATACCACTTATATTCATTCATTAAACCCATATTTATTGAGTCCCTACTCTGTAATGAGACTGTTCTAGATGCTGGGGATACAAGTGATGAGAAGTGGATAAGGTCTTTGCTTTAAAGAACATATATTTCAATGACAGTCAACAAATAAAAACAATTATTCTGACGTTAGTGATAATTGCTGTGGAGAAAAATATGTCTGGGCTAGAAGATTGGTGCGGGGGAATGGCAGGGCATATGTTTCAGACAGGTTTGTTGGACACGATGTTTCTGAAGACTTGACCACTGGACTCTTGAGGAGAGACCTGAAAGGCGTGAGGAGCAGCCATGTGGGTCCCCAGGGGGGAGGTGCACATGGGGAGTCACAGCAGGAGCAGGTGCCCTGAGACAGGCGCAGGCAGGGTCCAGAGGCTGGTGTGAGTAGAGAAGAGTGAGCTAGGCTGAGGGTGGTGGCATGAGGCCAGAGTGGTCAGAGGGACCTTGTCCTGTGGGCCTTGTAGGCAGTGGTGAGGGACTGGGCTCCATTCTGCCCCAGAAGGGAAGACACTGGAGTGTTCTGTGGGATGTGGTGGTGAGGATATGTTCTAACGCACATTTTAAAAGATCACTTTGGGAGGCTGGCCTGGTGGCATAGTGGTTAAGTTTGGTTGCTCCACTTTGGTGGCCTGGGGTTCACAGGCCTGGATACCGGGCTCGGACCTAGGACCACTTGTCAAGACACGCTGTGGTGGTGTCCCATATAAAAATAGAGGAAGATTGTCAACAGATGTTAGCTCAGGGCCAATCTTCCTTTAAAAAAAAATAAAAAGATTGTTTTGTCTGTTACATGGGTAATGGACAACAGGGCATGGAATCAGCAGGAGGCCCAGCTGGAAGGCCCACCTGTGCACTGTTGTAGAGGATGCTTCCGGGATGGAAGCAGTAGAGGTGTGAGAAGTGACTGGATTCAGTGTTGGTACATTTTTTTTTTGAGGAAGATTAGCCCTGAGCTAACTGCTGCCAATGCTCCTCTTTTTGCTGAGGAAAACTGGCCCTGAGCTAACGTCCGTGCCCATCTTCCTCTACTTTATACATGGGACGCCTACCACAGCATGGCTTTTGCCAAGCGGTGCCATGTCGGCACCTGGGATCCGAGCTGGTGAACCTGGGGCCGCAGAGAAGCAGAACATGCACACTTAACCGCTGCGCCACCAGGCTGGCCCCATGCGTTGGTACATTTTTAAGATGGTGTCATCAGTAATTCTATGGAGAATCACTCATTTATTTCCTTGCTTTAATTCCGCAGTTGATTCAAGTGGCTTACTGCAACAAAGCCAATGTAATATACAGGAATTATTTAAAAGTCAACACCAAGGAAAACATAAATTTTAACATAAAACTGGGGTGAAGCTAGAACATTACTAGGCAAACTGGAACATCTGAAATATTTGCTGAAACGGAGAGTTGACTGTTTACTTAGGGATTTTGTTGGCTCAAAAATCGCTTATGGTTATTGCATAAGAGAGACACTAGGTGGGGCAACAGCTCAGGGTCAGTCCCCTGTTCCTGCTCGAGGAACGGTTTCCAGTTCTACACTTTGAGTCAAACAAATTAATCCCAAGATGTTCAAAGATTAACTCAACACCTACAAAGTCGTTGAGTAAGTGTAAAAACCTCAGATAACCAAGGACATTCTACATGACCTCACTGTGACTGCTGAAGAGAGAGGGTCATTTCTCGGGGCCCCAAGACATAGGTGCTATTGGGCTGTAGCCCTAGAAATATCCTTTTCTTTCTTTCTTTCTCGCTTGCTTGCTTTCTTGCTTTCCCTCTCTCTCTCTCTCTCTTTCTTTCTTCCTTCTGTCCCTCCCTCCCTCCCTCCCTCCTTCCTTCCTTTCTTCCTTTCTGTCTCTCTCTCTCTCCCTCCCTCTCTCTCTTTCCCTCCCCCTCCCTCCCTCTCTCTCTCTCTTTCTTTCTCTCTCTCTTTCTTTCTTTCTTTCTTATTTTTTAAAGATTGGCACCTGAGCCAACAACTCTTGCCAATCTTCTTTTTTTTTCCCTTCTACTTCTCCCCATATCCCCCCAGTACATAGTTGTATGTTCTAATTGTGAGTGCCTCTGGTTGTGCTATGTGGGGCGCTGCCTCAGCATGGCTTCATGAGCAGTGCCATGTCCATGCCTAGGATCTGAACCAGTGGGCCACCAAAGCGGCACAGGAACTTAACCGCTCAGCCATGTGGCCGGCCCTGATGTCCTTCTTTCTATCTACCCGTCCCGCAAAGCCTTACAGCCAACTTCAGTGATGTCAGCTGAGCTAGGATTTTAGTTTTCTGTTGTTGATTCTGTCTGATCATTTGTGTGAGCTTCAAAGTGTGACAGAGAGATTTTCTTGTAACGGTATTTCTTTGATGGATTTTGATGTCCACTCACAGTGACTCTGACTTCCCTGCCTGGTCCCTGGAAAAAACGGACTGCCTTGCACTTCTTTTCAGTATCCCTTTGTGTAGGCGCGATCAGTAGACTTGGAGTCAAAGGCTCCCCCACTCTCTCCCTCCTCCCTAATGCAGAGTCCTTTAAACTTTAGGGGACTAGGGCATCTTCCACAGTCTGCTGATCTGATGAATATCGTTGTCCCATCTCCTGAAATAAAGGCACATGTGCACATAGCACAGACTCTTGCTTGCAATACCAACGTGGGGAGGTTTCCTAGACTTTGACTCTCCATTTACACAGAGTTGGGTGGGTGGATGTGGGGGCTGAGGTCCAGAGTGGGAGCCCCAGGCATCCTGCAGGATTTCTCCATTGGTGTTTGTTTTCCTGAAGTTTGGAGGAATTTGTACTCAGGAGGAGAAAACTTTGAAGAAGGTGTGAGATATTCAGGGGTGAGTGTAGAGAGTGGAAAAGGAAGAGGAGGTAGAGACAAAGCAGAGAGGGGCTGGGCAGGAGGTGAAGGGTCCAGGAGCAGAGGGGCCTGGCCTGCTGGCAGCAGGTCTGGAGCCTGGAGCCTCACTGCTGGGAGGCCTGAAGCCCAGGAGGAATGGGGAGAGTGTAGAACCTTCTACTGGCCAGATAAATCAGGGTAGAGTTTGTTTTATTTTGTTTTTGTATTTTATTAAGATGAATTTGGTAAATCAGCAGGCATGGGAAATAGGGACCTACTTTTCAAAGGAAAACATTTACAGTCTCCTCCCAGTTTGAACTCATCACCAGTCACCTGAAGAAGGGAGCCAGGCACCATCACAAGGCCCACAGTGCCTGCTCGAACCTACTTAGCTGCTCAGGTCTCTGCACTTCCACCTACAGTTTGGGCTGAGGGAGGCTGGGGCTGCGAGGTCGAGGAAGGAAGGAAGGGCATGGGGGCTTTGGGCCCTCCCTTCCACGCTTCCTTTCTGGGCAGTTATTGCTTGAGTTCCTGCTTCCCTGCTGCCACCCCACCCCTCATCCCACTCACACCGGAGCAAAGGAGAGCCCCAGTGCTCGGCCCAGGAAGCCCTTCATGATCTCAGACCTGCCAGTGCAGTTTCTCTGCATTGTCTCCTTGCAGCCACTGACAAGGGGTGAGCCTGAGAGAGCATCACCCAGATGGGCTGGATCCTCTTACAGACCCTGCCTTTGCCCAAACATTCTTGAAAGTGCTTTCGATCAGAAAGTCAGTGTCATTCTTTAGACTTGCTCCAGAGCCTTTGACCTTTCTCAAGGGCAAATCGATGCTCAAGCAACAAGATTTGCCCTGACTTTGTCTAAGACCCGAGGATGCTATGGCAACGTGGGGTTCGAATGTGGTTGAAGTGTAACTGTGACAGCGTCCTTGGTGCCTGCACTGGCTTTTACACTTCTTTTAATTCTAGCCTGCACCTTTTGTCATAGTTGTGACTTGTCTGTCGACCCCACTAAAAACATCCCTTTCAGAAACAATTTAAAAAGATTCAGAGCTATCGAAATGTGAAGGATTATCTTAAAAGAGAAAATATCTAGTGTTGGGTTTTAATTAACATTCTGGTTTTTAAAAATCTGTAACTTACTGACTTTGGGGTTTAGCTTCATAATATTTTTAAACAGAAATATTCTCTCTCTGACATCCTCCCCAATACAAATCCAAATTTATATTAAAAGGTAAAATTCCAACATTTCAGACAAAGTGTAAGTCACCAAGGTATTTCAGTCCCCAGAGGTACCACTGTCAAAACTTTGGTGAGTAATCTTCCAGGTTTCCCTGTATTTAAAATATATATTATATTATGTAGGTGGTATTAATGGCATTATAATTCAGTATGTTCTTTAGTTTTTACAAAAGCTTAGATGTATGCTGAGCACATCTTTTCATAGCAATATATTAAAAATATATCTTATTCCTTATAATGGTTGCATAGAATTTTATCACCTGGCTTTTCTTTAGGGACAATGGAAACGTTCTGCATCTACAATGGTGACATGGGTGTGTACAATTGCCCAAAGTCAACCATTTCAAATGAAATTGCATTCCATATAGATGCACTATATTGTATGTAAAGTATGCCTCAAAGAAGTTGGTTTTAAAAATATTATCCTCTTTGAAATTTGTACTTTGGTTCTGTAAACAAAACAAACAAATCACTGTGTTCTTTTTCTTAAGAGACACACTCCAGGTGCTGGCCCCGTGGCTGAGTGTTTGGGTTCGCGCTCCACCTGGGCAGCCTGGGTTTCGCCGGTTCAGGTCCTGGGCGCGGACTTGGCACCGCTGGCACGGTCAGGTTGGGGAGGTGTTCCACATGCCACCGCCGGAGGCACCCACAACTAGAATATACAACTGTGTACTGGGGGGCTTTGGGGAGAAGAAGAAGAAGAAAAAAAAGACACACTCCACCACATCTGGAGGTAAAGGGTCCAGATCTGCAACCTGCTCTCAAATGGTCCGGCAATAACAAAAATAGCCATCTATTTATGCATTCAGAGAGGGATAAATCAGCTGGAGTCAAATGTTAATAAAAGACAAAACTAAATAGAGGGGGAAAATAAAGGTTAGAAATAATAAAATTATATCTTTTAAAATTTATTTCCCCTTTAGCATTTTTCTCCCTTTTTCTTCTCTCTTTCTTTCTTCCTTTCCCTCTTCCCTCCCTCCTTTTCCCACTCTCTCCCTTACATCTTATTCCCTGCATATTTGAGCCCCCTGGTCAACACGTACGACTGTGTCCAACTCAGAACCCTCAGGTACAGAGACTCCAAAGCGCTCTGGTCACCGGTGCATTTTGTAGGCAGCAAAGCGCTACCAGAGCGCGCTGTCACTGTTTCAGTGAAAGTCACTCCAGTGTTTGATGGAAGTCACACCAGGTCTAAAATATATTCCTCACCGAAGGTGACAGAAGCTCGGTGGTTTTGTCCTGGATTCTTAGTCGTTGGTTTTCATCAGGCCGGCAGAGTTCGATTGAAACAGGACCTTCCCGCGCCAGACACTTTCCTTCCTGGGGTGAGTCTGGGGTGACGCCAGGCTGTGGGAAGGGTTTTCAGGTCTTGGAATCCAAGGTCGGGCCCTGTAGGGGAGGGGACTGGAAGCAGCATTTCCCTACTCACTTGCCTCAGAATCACCCAGGATGCTGTTTAAAATAAGTCAGATTCCAGATCTCCCTCCAGACTCTGGGGCTCCGAATGTCCTGCAGAACCTGGCAGGTCTGCGTTCTCACCACCGGCAGGTGTAACTGTCCAAGAGTTTGAGAACTAGAAACCTAAATACAACTCTTTTCCCTTCCACTCTGCCCATGGCACCTTCATTCTGCTTTTATATCAATGAGCAACTTTTATTTTGTTTAGGCCAGAGTGGGGCAAGGGGCGGGGGCAGGACGGGGGATCTTCAATCGTCCCCATAAACTCTGGACCAGCCCACCTGAAAATGTGCTCAGGCCGCCCTGCCTTGGGTTATGTAAGCTCACTGGGGCTTTTTAGTTTCTTTTCCGGATCCAGCAGAGGTCTCTGAGGTCTGCGCGAGGATGACGCCTCTATGCTTGTGAGGCCAGGGGTCTAAAGGCGAGAATGGAGGAGAAAAAGTTTATGGAGCAGCAGAGAAGAGGGCTGAAAGTAGGGTGGGGTTGAGGGGAGAGGGCTTTGTATGGAAGATGACCTGGGAGGCTTGGTGGAGGAGGGGCAGCCAGGCCTAGATCCTGGGGAGCACCCCAAATCCGGAGCTCGAGACCATCAGAGCCTCTCCTAACTCCCAGAAAGAGTGGGAATGGCTTCGTCTCTCATTGCAACCATCTCTAAATGCTGTGGAACAGCATTATTATTATTATATTATTATTATATTAGTATATTATTATTATTATTATTATTTTTATTTTCATTTAAGGTATTAAAAGTACTTTTTTTGGAGGGAGGGGTGAGCTGAATGAGACAGTTTGCTGGAGCTGCCACACCTAGGAAGTCCTCAAGAAGGGTTGACATCTTGGATAGAAGGGCTTGGGACCAGCTGTCAGGAGAGCTGGGTTCCATCTGCCTCTAACACTCGCACTCCCCTTGTGACCTCTAGCAAGGAAAAGAACCTCTCTGAGATGGGACAGGACCCAATTCCTGATTTGTGAAATAGAGTATGATGGTCAAAGTAATTAATAAAAATGGATGTGAAATCTAAGAAATTGTTAAAACCTTCTGATGCACGACTTTTCCGTCCACAGAAAGTGTTAGGGGAAGGGTCTTAGTGGAGTGGTTAGTAATGGTGGGTACAGTTCAACTTTGAAAAAGGATTTGCAGGGCAGACAAAGGTGAAATGAGCAGTTCCTGCTTCTGGAGTGGCTCGTTGTCTAATGGGGAGATTGTAAGTTGGTAAGATGGGGTTCAAGGCAGGGCACGCTTGGTACCATCGGGGAGGTTCAAACCCCGGGCTGGACAAGTGGTTCTAAGACTCGCCTACACATTGAAATCGTCGGGGGAGCTTGAAAAGATACTAAGGTCTAGGTCCAACTCGAGGGACGCTGATTCAATTGGTTTTGGCCTCGGCCTGGGTATATGGAGTGTAAGAACTCTCCAGGTGGTTCTAAGAAGCAGCCAAGATTGAGGACCATGGGCGAAATGTTCCAAAGACCAAGAGATGTGTGTTGGGGATAAAGCACAGCCTTCAGTAGGGTCTTTCACAATGGCATTCTTGTTAATATTAATATTAATATTATTGAGATATAGTCCATATATCACATAGTTTACGCTTTTAATGTGTATAATTAGGTGGTTTTTAGTATAATCCCAAGGTTGTGCCACCATCACCATCATCTAATTGGGATGATCTTTTAGGATGTGCAGGTCTGATGGGTTGGAAGGCAGAGGTGAGAGTAATCCAGAGGAGGGAAATGCTTAAGCAGTGACATTTTGGTGGGACAGGGTAAAGAGATGGGGAGGGTCCATTTTTATTGCAACCCAGGGGACATGCCTCCAGAGAAATGGGGGTGATGCCAGACAGCAGGTTGTGGCAGCTGTGGGCTTTGATGGTAGAGGAGAGGCATTATGTACTAAATACAGCAGATGGGCAAGCTGTGGATGGCTTGAGACCTTATAGTTATATCTGGGGACAGGCACAGTGTTCAGGAAGGCTTTACAGTTTTCTAGGCTGAGGTAAATGAAAGCCTGGACTAAGGTAGTGGCTGTGGGATTGAAAAGGGGTTGGAGGAGTTGACTTTGAGTCCATGAGGCAGGGGAAAGGGGGATCAGAAGGGACTGAGGATGGTGATGCCAAGAGAAGTAGGGGAGGGGGAGAGGCTGGTTTGGTGGGAGAGGTGTAGTTTCCTTGTAGACCTGTTGGATTTGAGAGGCAGATGTTCCAAGAGGTGCAGATGTCCTGAGGTAGGTTGGAAGGCAGAGTCTGGAGTGACATTGCTGTTGACGTGGAAGGTGGGGAGCCGCCCCATTGGGCTGTGATCCCTCGAGGACTGGATAGACACTTACAGGATGTGGCCATAGGAAAAGAGACCTGGTTGTCTCTGGAGTCACTGGGAGGTGGAGGAGGCTGCAAGATCTAAGTGAGTTTGGACTCTGAGTGATTCAACTGGGGAAGTTGCTTCTGAGAGACAGCAGAGGTGGCTGAAATCTGCATAGAGGTATGCAAATCTGGTCACTAGTGATGTTGCCAAGAATGCTGTGCTTGGTTAAGGAGAGAGGTGTGTGTAGGAGAGAAGGTTGTCCTGAAAGGAAGAAGCCAGGGAGAGGCCAGCAGGTAGGTGCGTGTCTCTACAAGGAGCTCTGTGAGGATAGCGATGCTCCTGGGCGGGGAGTCGGCTTTGGTGAGGAGGGAGGCAGTGATCTGGGTGCCCCTGAGGTTGGGGCCCTACCACTCAGCTGCTCAGAGCCTGTCCCTGTGGTATTTGGCTGCACTCACGGGAGGTCTAACTTGCCTGGAGATCCCACCTCGCACGCTTTGCCAGCATTGGCGCTTAGAACGGCGATGATGTCAGGTCTAGCTGGCTGAGGTTTCCGCTTTTCCCCCTCTGCTTGGGCTCAGCGGGGGCGTTACATTTCACAAGTGTAGCCCATTGCTCCCTGCTCACGAGTCCATGCAAAAGAAGCGTGGTAGAGCGGGCCGGTATATTCCTTAATCAATTTCCGCCCGCATTTGCTGGGGCTCAGCTGAGCTTTGCCGCTGTCTGGCCTGCTGCGAGGTTGGCAAAGTTGTGGCCATGTGACTGTGCCATGTCCTCCTGCTCCCGGCCCTCGCTGCCCTCTGGCTCTTTGCGTACCACCGCTACTGAGGTGGCTCATTGAGGTCCTTGGCCAGATAGGACCCTAGGACAGTTCCAGGGGTCTGGGGGGCTTGGAGGGGGCGGATTCTGTGAGTGTCACGGGGACCATCGCGCCTGCAGTGTGGCGTCGGGGGAGGGGGGCTGGGGGCTGGACATGGCCTGTCGCCACTCCAGCTCACCCAGCTTTCTGCTTTTCCAATCTCTTTCAAGGTCTCTTCTCATTCCGCCCCTGCCCCCATGTTCTGCTCTCTTTGTTTTCCTCTTCCCATTTGAACATCTCAGTCCTTCCGACCACCCCGGGCCCTGGGCTGCTTCTTGGGCTGGTGCTTTGAATGACATTCAAGGGCCCTTGGAGGTCGGAGGCTCAGACAACACTTCCCACCAGTTTTTGGGGTGTCCTTTCAGGGCCCTGAGTACTGTCCTCTCTGCTCCTGTCCCAATTCCTGCTTTGGGTAACAAGGAGAATCCAGGCAGGCGTAATCCTCACTCCTAGGAGTTAGAGGCCTTTTTCTAGTGACCAGGAGCTCTATGGGGGATCCCAGGCTCTAACCGTGTTTCCTCCTGCTGTGGGCACTGAGGCTGCTCCTGACTCTCACACTGAGGGAGGGTAGAGTCTGAAGGCTTCTGGCCAAGGGATTCCATCTGTGACTTCTCTGGTCTCCACCCTCCTCCCATCTCACTGTCCCTTCCCAAGGTTAACTCTAATTTTCTGATATGCCAGCTTCCCACACCAGGTTCTGTCCTGGCCTCCTTTCCTGCCATGTCATGTGCCCCTCAGTCCTTTGTCCTCCCTTCTCCCACCATCCCCTCCTCTCTGCAGTTCTCTGACCCCTCTCTAGTGCGTCCTCCCTTCCTCCTCTTCCCCCAACGGCAAGTCCCTTCTCCTCCCCTCATGGGCCATTGCCTACAAGGAGCCTTCACCTGCTTGGCTTCTAACTCCTCATGACTTTCCTGAACCCTAACTTTTTGGGGGTGACTTTTGCCCAGGTGGTCTTCCCTCCATCCCCACTCCGCTCCTGCCCTCACCAAGGGGAGCCCTGAGACACAGTGCACAATCCCTTGTGCACAGACCCATCTCCTGTCTTGATGCCCAGTTGCCCTCCCTCCCCTCCAGTACAGGCTCCTGCTTTTGGCCCTGCTTCATCATGAGCCTTTCACCCAGCACCACCCAACCCTACTCCTCTATCCCAAACCTCACCCTCTTAAGGCCTCCACTCTCCAGCCCACAGGTACTAGACTCCCTCTCTCCCTGGACTATCAGCACCCCTCCTGCCATGGCACCTTGCCCTGATCCCACCCTGTGCCCATCTGCCTGGGGCCTTCACCAAGTTCTTATCTCTCACAAGCCCCCTCCAATGGGACCCTTGCAATCACCACCCTGACCTCACTCACCCTCTCTCAGAGCACCCCCTCCTGTCGGCACCCTAACCCGCGTTCTTCCAGTCACCCCTGTGCAGTGCTCTTCCACGGCCCCCAGTCCCAAGTTCTCACCATTATCTCCTCTGCTGCCTCTTGTGCTCCTCCGTACCCACCACCGACATGAAAACCTACTCTTGGTCCAACTGCTAGCTCCTTGGCCTTCATCCCTCCCCCTTTGGTTCCTTGACCCCACTGGCCTCTCAGTCCCTACACCACATAGCCAAAATCCTTATTTATGACACTTGGTTGGCTCCGCTCTTTCCCTACAGTGGGCCTTCTCCAAGCACTGCCCTTCCTGTGCTGGAGGTCTAACCCAACCCTCTTTGGAGGTAGGACCTGCCTCTGTTCCTGAGCCACTCCCACCGTGTAGGTCCTTCCCCAGGCTGTGTACCTTGGCATTTGAGATCTATTTTTTCTTCCATCCCTCCTCCTTCTTTCTAACTCTAAACTACCTTTGGACACACTGCATTGCCTTTTTGAGACCCCACCACCCACCTCTCCCCAGGGGACATTGGTAGGTCCATCCACCTCCCCACCTGGGGCCTCATCATGCCTCTTCCACTCTGGGCCCAGGCCCACACTTTCACCTCCTCCAGGGGTACTGACCCACCCTAAACTCCTTTGTGTCACAATCCACCCCTTGTGCCTCACTGCCACACCCTCCCTTGGCCCCAGCTTGTCCATGATGAGCCTTCACCACAGGCAACAGCCCCTCACTCCCCATCTCACCCTAACCGCCTTTGCACCACAGTCAACTTGACCATGGATCCCTCCCATCCTGGGCCCCTCACATGCCCTCACTCCCAAGCTGACAAGATCTCCCCTTCACCATGGCCTTCTTGCATCTCCCTTGTTCCCTGCAGGCCAGCCTCTCCCCTTGACCTCCTACTTGGACCCTTAGGACAACCATGCCTCCCTCTCCTGGTACCTGTCCTACATGTTTGCCCATCTCCATCCCCCTCCTTCCATTCCTCAATTCTCCTCTCCTCCTTTCCCCTTTCCTACTTTCCTGTATTGGAAATCTCATTCTTGTCCTTTTGCTCATGTGCATTTTCTGCATCCTCAAGACCTTGAGAAGCTCAAGACAGCAGAACTTTTCTGTGAAACATCTGATGTCCAGTTGTATCCGGGAAGCAGTTTCATCTGGTCTCCTCTTTGCCCAGGATCCCAGTCTTTGTTATGACTTCACAGTGGTGTCCCAGGATGGATCTGTGCAACCAAGATTTTTTGCTGAGGGACACTTGGATGGTCAGCCCTTCCTGCACTATGATAGTGAGAAAGGCAGAGCAGAGCCCTAGGGACTGTGGGCAGAAGCTGTCCTGGGAACTGACATGTGGGACATAGAAACCAAGGATTTGGCAGAGAAGGGGAAGGACAACAGAAAGACCCTGGCAGAAACCATGGTCCTGCAGGACCAGAAAGGAGGTGAGAGTGGGGAGTGTGCCTGAGTGATGTAAGATCTTTTCTAGGAAAGTTTAGGGCAGACAGCAGGGACCTGTGTCTTTCCACTGATTAGGCTGGGAGAGGGGGTGAGGATTGGGGACTGTGGAATTCAGCATGGAGGTGGCTGTTACTCAGCCAGCACAGGAAGACATGGAGGAGAGAAAGGAGGGGGGTCCTGGCTGGAGTTTCTCACTTGGGCAGGGAAGGCAGAGGGACACAGAGAATGGAGAAGTCACTGCTGAGTGGGGGCAGACTTGCATTCCCTCCAGGAGATTTGGGGCTGCGAGATTCAAGAAGACAACAGCGCCAGGGGCTTAAGACATTTCTACTATGATGGGGAGCTCTTCCTCTCTTATCACCCCAAGACCCATGATGAATGATGCTCCACTTCTTGGCTCAGACCCTGACTGTGGAGATCAAGAAGTCCTGGGACACAGATGGCTTTCAAAGCAAGGATTACTGGGCCCATGTGTAGGGAGAGCTTTGTGGAAGGCTGTGGAGATATCTGGAATCCTGGATGGGTTTCATGGAGAGAACAGGTATGACCCTGGGTCAGGTCCCTCCTATCCACCAGACTCCTGAAGCATCCCCCTCAACTCTGCCCAAGGGGACCATCCCTGTACTATGGGATGCATATATGTTGTGTTGGCATGTTGTGTTGTGATTTGACTGTCCTGTTAGAGCCACTGGATAAAGACACCACACAGGTGGGGAACTGTCCCAGTGTCCATAAACCAGGGAAGCGGTGCACCCTCAGACAGAACGCTGAATCTGGGGAGGTGAGTGTCAGGCACGAGAGGACTGACACTCCTCTCTGGGGAGTCTGGGGGGCCAGTCCCCTTGGCTCCCAGCCTGCCTGTCACAGAAAAACCACCCCTCACATCCCCCTACTCAGCATCAGCACTTGGATTCAAGAGAGAGAGACCTAAATCCTGCCCATCCTCCTTCCAGGACTGGGAGGAATTGGACCCCAGGGTGCAGAACAGATTTGGAGAAGGTCTGGGGTCAGTGGGGGCTTCAGCCAGAGTTGGAAAGGTGGGGAGAGCCCTGTTATCTCTGTCTCCCTTGGAGGGGAACAGAACTTGGCTGCCAGCCTCATTGCCTCTGTGCTTTCCTCCCCAGAGCAGCCAGCAGTGAACGTGACCCGCAGCCAGGCCTGGGAGGGCCTGGTCACCTTGACCTGCTGGGCTTTTGGGTTCTCTCTCAGGAACATCTCACTGACCTGGCTTCAGGATGAGGAACCCCTGAGCCAGGAAGCCCAGCAGTCTGGGGGGGTCCTGCCCTATGGGAATGACACCTACCACACCTGGGTGGCCATAAGGATTCCCCAAGGAGAAGAGCAGAGGTTCATGTGTCACGTGGAACATAGTGGGAACCACACTGCACCCTGTGCCTGGGATGCTCCTGGAGGGGGTTCTGCCCCTGCTAGGGTCAGGGGCCAGGGTGGGAGAGAGGAGAGCATGCCTGTGCTCTGGGTGCCCGGGTTATAATAAGGCTGTTTTTCAGGAAAGGCCGTGGTGCAGCAGAGTGGATGGCCACCCATTCTGGGGGTTGCTGTTATTAGTGCCATTATTGTGTATGCCCTTTGGTGTGCAAGGAGAAGACACATCAGCTGCAGAAAGCTCAGGTGAAAAACTTGGGCAGTGGATGGTGATGAGAGGGGCTCTGCTGAAATGTGCAGGACCCTCTCTTCTCCTTCTGCACAGATAGGAGTGGAGATGACAAGTCTTCCTGCTCACTGGAGTGTAACAGGAGACGCAAGTTGGAGTAGGTGTGAGAGGAATTGGGGGCAGTAAGTCCACAAATGCTGCTTATCTGTGCACATGGCCAAGGCCGGAGCCAAGAATCTTGAATTCTTAATTTGGGCTTCTCTATGCTGCCTAGATAAGGAGAGCGATCAGCTGACAGCAGGGAGGGCTGTGGCTCCCACCTGTGCTCTGATCTCATTCCTTTCATGTCAGGCTCAGCAGGGCTTGTCCTGTTGAACTGTGGTGGGGATCACGTGCTTATGGGCAAGGCCCACAAGGAACTTGGGGTCAAGGGGATCAAATGGGGGAAGTCTTGGATCCCCTGGGGAGGAAGAGGAAGTGGGGCATAGGGATGGGGAGTGTGGTGTGATGTACCTAGACTATTTTGTCTGCTTACCTTCCTCCTTTTCCCTTAATTTCTCCTGCCACTGTAAGGAAGCAAGACAATGCACATGATGCCCAAATACGGTGCTTGCATAGTGCCTGAGCCTCCTGTATGTGAAGTGCCTTGGGGAGCCCTGACAGGCCAATGGGTTTTGGGCAGAAATAACGGTCTTTTCTCCATTATGTAGCTCCTCAGATTCTTCCTGTAGGAGCTTGATTCTGTTATCCTTTGAGTCACTCCTAGCCTCTACTCTTTTTCAAGTTGCCCATAGCGTATTCTCATGCTTCCTGGTGCTTCCCTTCAGAGAATATGGAAGAACAGATATACATGGACTATTTTAAAGAACCAGTCCATTCTCCAGGGGACCTTGGTTACTGTTTTCATCCTGCCTCTAAGTTCTCTTCCCGTCCAGCCCATCGTGGGGCACAGTCTCCAGGACCACTTACAGATGGGCATTTTGTCAGTGCTCTTGTGTCCTCAGGTTGCCTTTCCTGAGCTAATGTTCATTTCTTGGTGTGGTCAGCGCCAAGTGAATGTGCAGTAAGGGATGGCAGGAAACAATTTTTGCTCCACAACCTAATTGCTTGAAAGAAGAGTTAAAAGGGGGAGAGAAAATGTCTGTTCTCTAGTATATAATAAAGGCAATGAAACAGGTGGAGAGTGGGGTATGAGCAGGGCACAGGGACCTGGTGAAGTGTCCAGGAGATACAGGCCTGCTGTCTGCACCACTTTGGTGTGATCTTGGGGAGGTGAGTCCCCTCTGTGCCTGCTTTCATCATCTGTTAATTAGGATAATTACACCTGCCCTGTGTGCTTCACAGGGTGAGTGGGAGATCTGAAAAGTCGCTGTGTGCAGTAAGGCTGATGTCCTGCCTGAGTATGTCCTCCTTGACATTTGGTTACCTTGTTCTCAAAAAAACCCTGAATGTCCAAGGCCTTTGTCCTTTTTTTCTTTCTTTACTTGTTCTGCTTCTGTCTGTCTCTCTAAGACTCTTTCCTTCAGCTATCAGCTCTCCTGTGCTTCCTCTTTTTCTTTTGTTAACAGTTTTATGGAGGTATGATTTTGTAGGGGAGGAAGACAATTCCTCTACCCTCTAGGTCCTTCTGGCTGGTCTAAGAATTAAACTGACATGAGGCAGAATAACAGGAGAAAAATCAAACAAAGCTTAATAACATGTATACAAGGGAGAAACCCAGGAAAACTGAGTAACTCAGCCAGACAGGCCAAAGACACCACCTGAAATACCATTTTCAGCTAAAGACAAAGGAGGATGTTGCGGGTAGTGGTTTGGGACTTCTAAGGGGAGGAGGGCAGTTCACATGGAGATGGAAAATCAAATGTTTGGTAGACAGAACTTTGATAAGAATGGGCTTAGCAAGGACCCTCTGAGTCTACTGGTACCCAGAGATATCTATGGTGATGGCCTGTCCTGGGGACAGGACTTCTATCTTAAATTCTTTTAGGCAGCTAGGAGAAGGTCAAAGTTTCTTTCAGAGTCTTTTGTTTTAAAAATAATCAAGCCAAAGAGACACATTTGGGGTGGCCAATTCTGCTTCTCTACAGTGTACATCCATAAAATTCATCCTGTGTGCATGTGTAACTCCATAATTTTTAGAACATTATAGACTATCTCCACAATCCAGTTTTAGAAACTTTCCATCGCCCCAGGAGTCCTCTGACCCCCCTGACACTCAATCTGCATCCCACCCCAACCCTTGGCAACCACTATTTTGCTACTTATCTCTCTAGATTTGTCTTTTCTGTACACTTCATATAAACAGAAATACATGATATGCACTCTTATTTTGCTTCTGGTATAATGTTCTTAAGTTCATTCCAGTTGTAATATGTATCTATGGTTCCTTTCCTTTTACTGCTGAATAGTGCCCCATTGCATTGATAAACCACATTTTCTTTATCCTTTCATCAGCTGATGCATATTTGAATTGTTTCCTATGTTTTTGGCTATAATCAACAATCCTGCTGTGAATCTCCATGTTTAAGTTTTTATGTGAACATATATTTTCATTTCTCTTGGGTATATCTAGACGTGGAATCACTGTGTTGTGTGGTATGTTGATATTGAACTTTTTAGGAATCTGACAAAGCATTTTGCAAAATCACTGTTTTATTTTACATGTTCACCAGCAGTGTATACTCTAGCAATGAGGGTTCTAGTTTCTCTGTATTTTCAGCAACACTTGCTTCTGTCATTTTTGTGATAGCCATTTTCATAATGAGTAGTATCTCATTATAGCTTTTTTTTTAAAGATTTTATTTTTCCTTTGTCTCCCCAAAGCCCCCCCTGGTACATAGGTGTATATTTTTAGTTGTGGGTCCTTGTAGTTGTGGCATGTGGGACACTGCCTCAGCATGGCCTGACGAGCAGTGCCATGTCCATGCCCAGGATGTGAACTGGCGAAACCCTGGGCCACCGAAGCGGAGCACGTGAACTTAACCTCTCGGCCACGGGGCCGGCCCCTCTCATTATGGTTTTAATTTGCATTTCCATAATGACTAATGATGTTGATAATCTTTCAGTATGCTTATTATAAGCTATTCGTATATTTCCTTGGGTGAAAGGTCTATTCAAATCTCATGTTCATTTTGCTTAGCATAATACCCTCCAGGTCCATCCATGTTGTTGCAAATGGGATGATTTTGTCTTTTTTATGGCTGAATAGTATTCCATTGTATATATATACCACATCATCTTTATCCAATCATTGGTTGATGGACACTTGGAATTGCTTCCATGTCTTGGCTATTGTGAATAGAGCTGCAATGAACACAGGGGCGCATATGTTACTTTGGATTGTTGATTTCAAATTGTTTGGGTAGATACCCAGTAGTGGGACAGCTGGGTCATATGTTAGTTCTATTTTTAGTTTTTTGAGGAATCTCCACAGTGTTTTCCATAGTGGCTGCACCCGTTTGCATTCCCACCAGCAGTGTATGAGGGTTCCTTTCTTTCCACACCCTCTCCAATATTTGTTATTTTTAGTCTTAGTAATTATAGCCATTTTAACAGGTGTAGGTGGTTTCTTGGTGTAGTTTTGATTTGCATTTCCTTGATGATTAGTGATATTGAACATCTTTTCATGTATTTATTGACCATCTGTATATCTTCTTTGGAAAAATGTCTGTTCATATCCTCTGCCCACTTTTTGATTGGACTGTTTGTTTTTTTGTTGTTCAGTTGTGTGAGTTCCTCATATATTATGGAGATTAACCACTTGTCGGATATATGATTTGCAAATATTTTCTCCCAATTGGTGGGTTGTCTTTTTGTTTTTATCTTAGTTTCTTTTGCCTTTCAGAAGCTCCTTAGTCTGATGAAGTCCCACTTGTTTATTTTTTCTTTTGTTTCCCTTGTCTGAGAAGACATAGTATTTGAAAAGATCCTTTTAAGTTTGATGTCAAAGAGCATACTACCTATATTATCTTCCAGGAGTTTTATGGTTTCAGTTGTTAGCTTCAAGTCTTTGATCCATTTTGAGTTAATTTTTCTGTATAGCATGAGATAATGGTCCACTTTCATTCTTTTGCAAGTTGTTGTCCAGATTTCCCAACACCATTTATTGAAGAGACTATCTTTTCTCCATTGTATGTTCTTGGCATCTTTGTCAAAGATTAGCTGTCCGTAGACGTGCGGTTTTATTTCTGGGCTTTCAGTTCTGTTCCATTGATCTGCGTGCCTGTTTTTATACCAGTACCATGGCTTTGATTACTATGGCTTTGTAGTACATTTTGAAGTCAGGGATTGTGATGCCTCCAGCTTTGTTCTTTTTTCTCAGGGTTGCTTTAGCAATTTGGGGTCTCTGGTTGCCCCATATGAATTTTAGGATTCTTTGTTCTATTTCCGTGAAGAACGTCATTGGGATTGTATTGAATCTATAGATTGCTTTGGGTAGTATGGACATTTTAACTATGTTTATTTTTCCAATCCATGTGCATGGAATCTCTTTCCATCTCTTTATGTCATCATCTGTTTCTTTCAATAATGTCTTATAGTTTTCATTGTATAAGTCCTTCACCTCCTTGGTTAAATTTATTCCTAGCTTTTTTATTCTTCTTGTTGCAGTTGTAAATGGAATTGTATTCTCGAGTTCTCTTTCTGTAAGTTCGTTGTTAGACTATAGAAATGCAACTGATTCTTGTAAGTTGATTTTGCACCTTGCAACTTTACTGTAGTTGTTAATTATTTCTAATAGTTTTCTGATGGATTATTTGGGGTTTTCTATGTATAAGATCATGTCATCTGCAAACAGCGAGAGTTTCACTTCTTCATTCCCTATTTGGATTCCTTTTATTCCTTTCTCTTGCCTAATTGCTCTGGCCAAAGCCTCCGGCACTATGTTGAATAAGAGTGGTGATAGTGGGCATCCTTGTCTTGTTCCTGTTCTTAGAAGGATTGTGTTCAGTTTTCCCCTATTGAGTGTGATGTTGGCTGTGGGTTTGTTATATATGGCCTTTATTATGTTGAGGCAATTTCCTTATATCCCCATTTTGTTAAGAGTTTTTATCATAAATGGCTGTTGGATCTTGTCAAATGCTTTTTCTGTATCTATTGAGATGATCATGTGGTTTTTATTCCACATTTTGTTAACGTGGTGTATCACATTGATTGATTTGCAGATGTTGAGCCATTCCTGCCTCCCTGGAATAAAACCCACTTGATCATGATGTATGATCTTTTTAATGTATGTTGTATTCAATTTGCTAATATTTTGCTGAGGATTTTTGCATTGATGTTCATCAGCGATATTGGCCTGTAATTTTCTTTTTTTTGTGTTGTCCTTGTCTGGTTTTGGTATCAGGATAATGTTGGCTTTGTAGAACTAGTTAGGAAGCCTTGTCTCCTCTTCAATTTTTTGGAACAGTTTGAGAAGGATAATATTGTCTTCTTTGAATGTTTGGTAGAATTCACCAGGGAAGCCTTCTGGTCCTGGATTTTTATCTTTTGGGATTTTTTTTTTAAAGATTTTATTTTTTTCCTTTTTCTCCCCAAAGCCCCCCAGTACATAGTTGTATATTCTTCGTTGTGGGTCCTTCTAGTTGTATGCATGTGGGATGCTGCCTAAGTGTGGTTTGATGAGCAGTGCCATGTCTGTGCCCAGGATTCGAACCAATGACACACTGGGCCACCTGCAGCGCAGCGTGAGAACTTAACCACTCGGCCACGGGGCCAGCTCCTGGGACATTTTTGATTACTGTTTCAATCTCCTTACTGGTGATTTGTCTATTCAAATTCTCTACTTCTTCTTGATTCAGTTTTGGAAGGTTGTATGATTCTAAGAATTTATCCATGTCTTCTACAGTATCCAATATATTGGTATATAGTTTTTCATAATATTCTCTTATAATCTTTTTTTTTTGAGGAAGATTAGCCCTGAGCTAACTACTGCCAATCCTCCTCTTTTTGCTGAGGAAGACTGGCCCTGAGCTAACATCCATGTCCATCCTCCTCTACTTTATATGTGGGACGCTTACCACAGCATGGCATTTGACAAGCAGTGCCATGTCCGCACCCGGGATCCAAACCGGTGAACGTTGGGCCACTGAGAGGCAGAACGTGTGAACTCAACCACTGCACCACCAGGCCAGCCCCTCTTATAATCTTTTGTATTTCTGAGTTGTCTGTTGTAATTTCTCCTCTTTCACTTCTGGGAATTTTATCTATTTGAGCCTTCTTTCTTTTTTTTTCTTGGTGAGTCTAGCTAAAGGTTTGTCTATTTTGTTTATCTTTTCAAAGAACCAGCTCTTGGTTTCATTAATTTTTCCTATTTTTTTGTTGTCTCTATTTCATTTATTTCTGCTCTGATTTTTATTATTCCCTTCCTTCTGCTGATTTTGGGCTTTGCTTGTTCTTCTTTTTCCAGTTCATTTAGGTGCATTGTTAGATTGTTTATTTGGGATTTTTCTTGTTTGTTGAGACAGGCCTGAATTGCTATAAACTTTCGTCTTAGAACTGCTTTTGCTGTATCCCATAGATTTTGGCATGTCGTATTTTCATTTTCATTCATCTCTAGGTATTTTTTGATTTATCCTTTGGTTTCTTCGTTGACACAATCGTTGTTCAGTAGCATTTTGTTTAATCTCCACATTTTGTGGCTTTTCTGATTTTCTTCCTGTACTTGATTTGTAGTTTCATACCTTGGTGGTCAGAAAAGATGCTTGGTATTATTTCAATTTTCTTAAATTTATTGAGACTTGTTTTGTGGCCTGATATGTGATCAATCCTGGAGAATGTTCCATATGCATTTGAAAAGAATGTGTATCGTGTGGTTTTTGGATGGAATGTTCTGTGTATATCTACTAAGTCCTTCTGATCAAATGTCATTTAAGGCCAATGTTTCCATATTGATCTTTTGTTTGGATTACCTTTTTTGGATTACATTGGTGTAAGTGGAGTGTTAAAGTCCCCTACTATTATTGTGTTACTGTCTATTTCTCCTTTTATGTCCATTAATAACTGCTTTATATATTTAGGTGCTCCTATGTTGGCTGCATAGATATTTCCAAATGTTATAGCCTCTTGTTGGATTGTTCCCTTTATCATTATGTAGTGCCCTTCTTTGTCTCTTGTTACAGTTTTTGTTTTAAATTTGCTTTTGTCTGATATAAGCATTGCTACCACAGCTTTCTTTTCTTTGCCATTTGCATGGAGTATCTTTTTTCATCCTTTCACTTTCAGTTTGTGAGTGTCTTTAGGTCTGAAGTGTGTCTGTTGTATGCAGCACATACATGGGTCTTATTTTTTTTAATCCAGTTGGTCACCCTATGTCTTTTGATTGGAACAATCTGTCCATTGACATTTCAAGTAGTTATTGATGAAAATGTATTTATTGCCATTTTATTACTTTTCTTTTTCTGTGTATCTTAGTAGTTCTCTCTTCCTTTCTTTTTCTCTTGCTCTTTTCCCTTGTGGTTTGGTGACTTTCTTTAGTAATATATTTGATTTCTTTCCTCTTACTTATTTGTTTACTTATTATAGGTTTCTGGTTTGTGATTACCATGAGGTTCCTATATAATATTCTATGTATATAGCAATCTATATTGAGTTGATAGTCCCTTTAGCTTGATCTTCTTGGCTGTAGGTTTTTTCCTTTTAGCATTTTAAATATGTCATGCCATTCTCTTCTAGCCTGTGTCCCTCCTCTCCTGGATAAAGTGCATTGATTTAAGATTACTTGACTTCATTTACAACACAAAAGCTGTAGGGTTTTGGCTGAAAAGTTCACCGATAGCCTTATGGGCTTTCCTTTGTATGTCACTTATTGCCTTTCTCTTGCCACTTTTAGGATTCTCTCTTTATCTTTAATTTTGGACATTTTAATTATAATGTGTCTTGGTGTGAGCCTGTTGGTGTTCCTTTTTTTTGGTGCTCTCTGTGCTTCCTGTACTTGGATGTCTGTTTCCTTCCTTACGTTAGGAAAGTTTTCAGCTATCATTCCATGAAATAGATTCTCTGCCCCTCTGTCTCTCTCTTCTCCTTCTGGGACTCCTATCATATGAATGTTAGTAAGCTTGATATTGTCCCAGAGTTCCCTTAGACTGTTCTCATTATGTCTAATTCTTTTTTATTTTATCTACTCAGCTTGGGTGATTCCCTCTAGTCTTTCTTCCAGCTCACAGATACATTCTTCAGTATCATCTACTCTGCTATTGAGGCCTTCTAGTGAATTTTTCATTTCCAGTATTGTATTCTTCATTTCTGATTGGTTCTTTTTTATATTTTCCAATTGTTTGTTGATGTTCTCACTGTGTACATCCAGCTTTGTCTCAATGTCAGTGAACATCCTTATGAGTTTTTGTTTGAACTCTTTGTCAGGTAGACTGCTTATTTCTGTTTCATTTAGTTCTTTCTCTGGGGTTTTGCCCTGTTCCCTTGCTTGGAATGTATTCCATTGCCTCCTCATTATGCCTCTTTCTCTGTGCTTATATCTATGTATTAGGTGAGTCAGCTATGTCTCCTGATCTTGGATAAGTAGCCTTATGTAAGAGATGCCTTTTGAGGCCCAGCAGTGTGCTTCCCTCTTGCCACCAGTCCAAATGACCCAGGAGTGACCGACCCCTGTGTGAGCTACTTGTGTCCTTCTGCTACTGACAGAGTTGCTCTTACTGCAGGTACTCAAGGAGTCTAGTCTTTCCCTCCCTGGCCAGCTGTTTGTAAATCGGGTTTGGGGAGCCCCAGCACTGCTGGCTACAAGGTCTAATAGCACACTGCTGTTGCAGTTTTCCTGTTAATTGAGTAGGTACTCAGTGTAGCTGATTGCTAGGCTCAGGTGCTTAGAGTTGCTGTAGGCCTCAGGCCTGCAAGGCTGTTGTCAGCTCTCTTAGGATTGCAGCTGAGTGGGGCTGGCTGTAGGCATGGGAGCACCCAATTTCTTCAGGCTTTGGAAGGTGGGGCCGATCCTCTTTGTGGCTGTTTGTGAAGCACATGTCTTCTGCCACTGATAAGCCCCACCTCCCACAGGTCCACACACACTGTCAACACAACCCTGGTCCATGCACACTTTCCAACCCCCTGGAGCATACCCAGTTGCCCCACTGCAGAGGCCCCCACCTTCCACCAATGCCCCCGCCCCCACCCCCAGGTCACCTAGTCCCCACATAGGCCTTGCCTCACAGAGGTGGACACACTTGCCTGCCTGTAGAGGATCAAGGCACCCAGTCCATGCAGTGTGGCAAGTAGTCTGAGGGCTTGCTGTGAGGCTGGTCCCTAGGGCAGGCTGCCTGCCCTGGCTGAACTGGATTAAATCTGTGCTCTAATGGATGTGGCAGACCCTGGGTTATCAGGCCAGGGGGAGAACTTCAATGGTGTCTGCCAGTCTGTGTCAGCACACCTGGACCAGATCAGAACAATGGCCCCCCACCAATGTCTCAGTCTCTGGAGAGGTCTCATCTTTCACTGAGATGCACCCAGAACCTATCAGGTGAGTCTCTTTTCATCAAAGGACTGTGCAGCTTTCTTTTTGGTGATTTTAGGTTACTCTCTGAGACACGTGAATTTGTGCATGGGCCCGTTATGAGCTGGGTTTTTTCGGCTTTTGTCTGATAGTTTTTCTGAGGATATCCCTGTTGTAGTTAATAGCCAGTGAAGCCAGATAGTAGGACACTCATCTCAGTTGTGCTGAGTCTGAAGGATGCTTATAGCTGTAACAGGCTGGTGCACTGGTCCCCACTTCTCCAGGGAGGGCTGCATACCTTAGGGTGGCTCCTGCCCAGCTGGCTGTGAAGCTCTGCCTCTTGCAAAGGTGGCTTTTTTATCTCCAGAAGGAATTTCTGCCTCTTTTGCCTTAGTCACTACTGTCCCTTGTTGTGGGGGTTCTTTTTCTCCAGTTTTCAGTTTTCTCTCCAGGGTAACTTTTCCAAAAATAGTTGTAACCTGGTTATGTTTGTGGGAGGAGGTGAGTTCAGAGTTTGCCTACACCGCCATCTTGATGAGATCTCTAATACAATTTTTGATACTGCTAGAGGGCGTGGCTTTGTTCTTTTCATCCTGGTATTATTTGGTCACAGTTACCACCTATTGCCACTGGGTGGGGGTAAAGAGCCATGTATTCTGAGTCCTCTGCATCCCACCAGGATCCCAGGTGCCGGAGCCGGCACTGACTGGGGGGTGGGAGGGGGCTTTCTTCTGCATGCTCTCACAGGCTTACTTGCTCTCCCCTCACTATCTGTTCTCCTGGGGTGTTGGTTTGATGAGGTTGCCCCCCCATGATAGCTTTCACCCCTGTAGGGGGCTTCCTCCTAACCTGCAAGGGACCTCTGGGGTCTTTGATGATCTCCCCCCTTCCTTCCCTTTCAGAGGCCACACACAGTCTCAGATTGCAGTCTTTTGGGGAAGGAGCAAAGTTTCCTCTCACCCCGTTCCACCTCTCCCAAGGGAGGTTCCAGTTTCTCCACCCTCTGACATATGGCTACATGGGTCTCTCAGACATCTTCTGTGTTGTGTGGATGTCCTCTGTGGAGTATGAATGTCTTTTTCATTGTATCGTGGCAGGGAGAGATCACTGGGAGAACTCACTCTGTCATGATGCTGACGTCACCTCTCTTTCATATTCTTAACTTCAAAAACCAAAGACCTGCTATAGCCAAACCGGTTTTCCACTGCCTCAATCCTCTCTCCCACCTGGCCCTTAAGCATGACAGCTGAAGAAGCTGTGAGGAGGGGCCAGCCCTGTGGCTGAGTGGTTAAGTTGTCTGCTTCAAAGCAAGTTAAGCACTCTGCTTCAGCAGCCCGGGGTTCACTGGTTTGGATCCTGGGTGCAAACCTAACACTGCTTGTCAAGCTATGCTGTGGTGGCATCCCACATAGAACTAGAATTACCTGCAACTAGGACATACAACTATGTACTGGGGCTTTGGGGAGAGGGAAAGAAAAAGAAAAAGAAGAAGCTCTGAGTGTCCTGAGCATTCCCTTACTGCCTGGGGAAAAACTTCAAGTTTAATCTGGGCCTAATTCACAGACAGAGTCATGGGATAGGATGGGGATTACTTTTTGGATTTCTCCTTTATCACAAAGGTTATGGAGATCAGGTTTCTACCACTTATCGTATAGCCACTTGAATTAGAAATTAATGCATTTATTTAACACATAGAAGAAAACATCCTTTGAGAAGTTGTTACAGTGGGGAGGGGCATCGAGGTTCTAAGATAATTGGCTAGTGTTATACACCAAGGAAGATTCAAGAAGTTCAACTCAGACTTTGGGCAGCATCAGGGAACAATGAGAGAGAAGACATGGCAGAAACAATAGCATCACACTCCTGTAGGTCTGTGCTGCAGCAGTGGACCTTTCTCTCTTGCCTATAAGTACTGGGTGGGCAACATTCCATATGCTTGGTGTAAACACTACTGCCTGCTCTTATTAGCTGCATCTTGGGCAGGTGTCTATTTTTCCCACCCAATGTATACAATGTGAGATGCTGTTTCACACACATACTCATCTACTAGTTAGTATGTTCATTTTGAATACTTGGTTTGATAACACTTAATCTCTACAAAGAAATGTAAAAACTGAAGGACACAATTTTTATAAGGTGAACATGAAGACATAAAGATCTGATCTGATTTCAGGAAACCTTGGATACCCCCTCAATGTCTATGTAGACATTTGTTATCCTGCTGGCCACAATCTCACAGAGAAGTGTGGGACATGTGGGTCCAGACATGACTTCTGCAGCCTAGCGATGGTCTGAGGGCCAGTGTTCTTTAGTTAAATAAGGGGATGTCCTGGACGCTGGGATCTATGGGAGCCCAGGGCTCTTGACTTTGATATCCTCTGCCTCCATGTCCAGCGAGCAGTTTGCCAACCTACCTGCTTCCAAGCTTACAATTCCCAGGAACAATCTCTCTACCTACTTTTTCTCTGCTTGCATGCAAATGGTCACCTGAACAGGTAGTGGCTTCTCTGACAATCTCTCTGTCTGTCAGGCTCTATTCAAAAACTTGTTGCATGTCACTAATCTTCATTTCTGTCTAGGGTCATGGCAAATCCTCTCCTTGGGATGAGACTCTAGACATAAGACTGAAGAATCCCTTATTCCCGTACTCTTTCCACACTTGAGATCTTCTTGCAGGTCAGAACTCCAAAGATCAGAGAAGCAAGGAGCACTAGGCTAGCAATGATTCCCACAGTGATAAGGATGAACTGGGAAGGTGGATCTGAGAAGGGAATAGTAGGGACCATGAGCCTCGTGGACAATACACTGACCCTCCCACAGGTACCCAAAATATCTGTGCTATATTGGTTCTAAGAAGGGCCTTCTACCTTCACATCTCCCTTCTTACCCCACCTCATGATGAGGAGTTCAGGCAGCCCCTCAGGCTGCACATGACAGGTGTATTTCTTTAAAGATTTTATTTTTTTTCCTTTTTCTCCCCAAAGCCCCCCATTACATAGTTGTATATTCTTCATTGTGGGTCCTTCTAGTTGTGGCATATGCGACACTGCCTCAGCATGGTTTGATGAGCAGTGCCATGTCTGCGCCCAGGATTCGAACCAACGAAACACTGGACCACCTGCAGCAGAGTGTGCGAACTTAGCCACTCAGCCATGGGGCCAGTCCCTAACAGGTGTGTTTCTGATCCTCTCTAGATGCTCACCTCTGGAAAGTCCCATTGATTGCAGGGCTGGTCTACACGGCTCAATATCCTGGGTTTTACTCTCACCATCCTGCATCCAAGTCAGTATGATCTCCCCTGGGTAAAATCCTAGGGCCCAGGCAAATGTTGCCATCAGACCTAGGTTGATGGCTCACATATGCTAATGGTGACACTGAAAGGATCGGAGGAATCAGAAGAAATTTAAGAAAATTCTTTTTCCAAGACAGAAACAGTTAACAAAACATGGACAGAATGTGCCGAAAGATGAAAGCAAACTGAGAAACTTTAATGCCAGATTCCTGAGAGTCTGGGAAGGGGAAATTCTCTTACTTCAAACTTCAGTTCTAGGAGGATGGCATTTCTGCAATGGATATCGAGCACCTTAGTACACTCTTTTTCCAAAAAAGCAATGATGAAAGTGGCAAAATTTTAAAAAGAATTCAAGAATTCTGGAAACAAGGTTCATAGCTTTGGTTGAAAAATGTTTATTTTGTAAAAACTACTGAATTTGGTAAATACAGTGAGCTCTGTGGCATTTTAATTGGGGCTTTGCTCATTGTCTCCTCAGCTTTGTGGCATAGCAAACAAATAGAAGATTTCAGCTGCCTAAGACTGTGATATCAGTCTGGGAAAGCAGGAAAACACTCAAAAATTTAAAAAGAGGGATCATGGAAACAAGAGAGTCATAGGGGGTGCTTTGAAAATATTCAACATATTCCTGTGGATCTGAAAAGGTGTGCACATGTGCATGCTCAGGAAAGACCAGAAAAGGCCCCAGTTATCTATAGCTAACTGTGAGGTTCTGAGCAAACAGAAAGTGAAAGCCAATGCAGAATTGCAAACTGTCTGAACTTTGAAGACTTTCCAAACTCTTACACATATCTCCTCAGCAAAGGGTAGAAGTCTTGCTGGATCAAAGTGTTTAAGGAAAACTTTTGAGCAATCATTGGATGACCATTAGACTGACTGAGGATTGAATCACAGAAAGCAAGGCTTAAAAACAAAACAAGAATTAGGGGACCAGTCCAGTGGCGTAGTGATTAAATTCACATACTCTGCTTCAGTGGCCCAAGGTTCATGGGTTTGGATCCTCGGCACAGACCTAGTACTGCTCATCAGGCCATGCTGTGGCAGCATCCCATGTAAAATGGAGAAGGATTGGCACAGACGTTAGCTCAGTGACAATCTTCCTCAAGAAAAAAGAGGAAAATTGGCAATAGATGTTAGCTCAGGGCCAATCTTCCTCACACACACACACACACACAAAATAAATAAAGCAAGAATTTAAAAAAACCCCACAAAACTGAGCATGGTCTCTATAACTGTATACTGCCGGGAAGATAGATTCTACACTAAAAATCCAGTCATGAAACAAACAAACAAACAGGCAATATCAAAACCCCTGGTGCAGATCATAAGCCAGAGTTGCCAGGACATGTTACCTAAAATGTCCACTTTTCAAAATAAAGGATAACAAGACATGTAAATAAACAGGAAATTGTGGTCCACAGCAGTGAATAGAAGCAGTCTGTGGACACCTAGAAGTTGTACTAAGTACACAAATAATTTATGCAAGCTATAAAAATTCTGAAAAACAAAGGAAATTATATTTAAAGAATTAAAAGGATGATAATAATAACTCACCCAATATAGACTATAAAGACATAGAAATTATAATAGAACTAACTAGAAATTCTGGTGTTGACAAGTTTAATAATTGAAATAAAAGTTTAATGTGTGGTCTCAAATGAAAATTTGAACTGGCAGGCAAAAATTCAGCGAATGATGATAAGCCAGTTGCAATGATCCCATCTGACAAACATAAAGGAAAATGAATGAAGACTAATGAGCAGAGCCTGTGGGAGACCACCAATATAGATGTAATTGGAGTCACAATTAATCAATTACATCTCCTCACAAAAAAAGAGAGGAGAGAGAGAAAGAAGCAGGAAAAATACTTGAAAAAATAAAGGACAAAAACATCCCAACTAGTATGAGAAATATTAATCTACATGTCCAAAAAGTTCAACGAACTCCAAGTAGGATAAATTCAAGGAGGTTCACGTCTATTTCTTATCACAGTAAAACTGTCACAAGCCAAATACTTCATAGAGACATCATAATGAAACCGTCAAAACACAAAGAAAAATTTGCAAGCAGCAGGAGAAAAGTATGACTTTTTATGTGCTGGAGAACCTCAACAAGATTAACAGCAGCCTTCATATCAGAAACAATGGAGTCCAAAAGCTAGTGGAATGATATACTTGAAATGCTGGTAAAAAAATTCCAAACTATCAACCAAGAATTCTATTTCCAGCAAAACTATCCTTCAAAAACTAGGGTGAAATAAAGACAATTCCAGATAAACAAAGATGGAGAGAATTTGTTGCTAGCATAGCTGCCTTAAAAAGAAGTCTTTCAGACTGAAAGAAACTGACACCAGTTGGTAACATGAATCTGTATGAAGAAATAAAGAGCACTGGTAAAGGTAATTGCATTAGTAATTATAAAATTCAGTATAGACATACGTTTTACTCTTTTCTACTCTTAAATAGTGATTTAAAAGGCAACTGCATAAAACAGTAATTACGTAGCTATTGTTGTGCTTACAATGCATAAAGATGTAATTTCTATGACAACAAGAGCACAAAGGAGGGTGGAAGGAAGAGAGCTAGATTGGACTTCGATACACAGTAGTTTCTAGACACTACTGGAATTAAGTTAGTATTAATCTGCAGTAGGTCATTTTAAGTTAAGATACACATAGAATCCCCAGAGATCACTAACAAAATAACTAAAAATATACCAAAAATTTAAAGAGGAATTAATACCAGTTCTTCTCAAACTCTTCCAAAAATAGAAGGCAACACTTTCAAACTCATTTTACAAGGCCAGCATTATTCTGATACTAAAACCAACAAGGACACTACAAGAAAAGGAAATTACAGGTTAATATCTTGATGAACATAGATGAAAATATCCTCAACAAAATATTAGCAAACGGAATTCAAATTATATTATATTAAATTATATTATAAAATATATATTAAATTATAATAGAAAATATATTAAAATCATACACCATGATCCAGTGGGATTTATTCCATAGATTCAAGGATAGTTTGACATCTACAAATCAATCAATGTGATATACCACATTAAAAAAATGAAAGATAAAATTATGTGATCATCTCAATAGATACAGAAGAAACATTTGACAAAATTCAACATCCATTTATCATAAAAACTCTCAATAAAGTGGGCAGAGAGAGAGTGTACCTCTATGTATTAAAGACCATATATGACAAGCCCACAGCTAACATTACACTCAATGGTGAAAAGCTGAAAGCTTTTCCTCTAAAATCAGGAACAAGAAGATGATGCCCACTCTTGCCACTGTTCTTCAACATAGTATTGGAAGTCCTAGCCAGGGAAATTAGGGAGGAAAAAGAAATAAAAGGCATCCAAATTGGAAAAAAAGAAGTAAAACTGTATTTGTGGATGACATGATATTATATATAGAAAACCCTAAAGACTCCACCAAAAACTATTAGAACTAATAATCAAATTCAGCAAAGTTGCACAACACAAAATCAACATACAAAAATCAGTTCCATTTCTATACACTAATAACAAACTATCAGAAAGAGAAATTAAGACAATAATCTGGGCCAGCTCCAGTGGCCTAGTTGTTAAGTTCGGTGCACTCCAGTTTGGCAGCCTGGTTTGGCTCCTGGGTGCGGAACTAGATGGCTTGTCTGTCAGTGGCCATACTGTCATGGTAGCTCACAAATAAAAGAGAGGAAGATTGACAATATATGTTAGCTCGAGTGAATCTTCCAAGAAAAAAAAAAAAAAGAAAATCCCCATTTACAATTGCATCAAAAAGAATGACAGGGCCAGCCCCATGCTGAGTGGTTAGGCTCACGTGCTCCACTTCGGTGGCTCAGGGTTTCACCAGTTTGGATCCTGGGCATGGACATGGCACTGCTCACTGGGCCATGCTGAGGCAGCGTCCCACATGCCACAACTGGAAGGACCCACAACTAAAAAATATATGCAACTATGTATAGGGGGCTTTGGGGAGAAGAAGGAAAAGTCAAATCTTAAAAAAAAACAATGAAACACTTAGAAATAATCAAGGAGGTGAAAGACTTGTACACTGAAAACTATAAGACATTGATGATAGAAATTGAAGAAGAAACAAATAAATGGAAAGATATTCCACGTTTATGGATTGGATGAATTAGTATTGCTAAAATGTCCATACTACTCAAAGCAATCTACAAATTCAATGCAATCTCTATCAAAATTCCAAAGGCATTTTTCACAAAGATAGAGCAAACAATCCTAAAATTCATATGGAACCACAAAAGACCCCAAATAGCAAAAGCAATCTTGAGAAAGAAGAGCAAAGCTGGAAGCAGCATCCTTCTTGATTTCAAACTATTATCACAAAGCTATAGTAATCAAAACAGTATGGTATTGGTATAAAAACAGACACATAGATCAGTGGAACAGAGTAGAATGGCTAGAAATAAACTCATGCATATATGGCCAATTAATTTATAACAAAGAAGTCAAGAATATACAATGGAGAAAGAACAGTCTCTTCAATAAATGGTGTTGGGAAAACTGAACAGCCACATGCCAAACAATGAAACTGGACCACTATCTTGCACCATTCATAAAAATCGACTGCAAATCGAATGTAAGACCTGACACCATAAAACTCCTAAGGGAAAACATAGGCAGTAAGCTCCTTGACATTGGTCTTGCAGATAATTTTTTGGATATGACACCAAAACAAAGGCAATAAAATAAAAAATAGACAAATGGAATTACATCAAACTAAGGAGCTTCTGCACAGCAAAGAAATCATCCACAAAATGAAAAGGCAAACTACAGAATGGGAGAAACTATTTGCAAATAATATATCTGATAAGGGGTTAATATCCAAAATATATAAAGAACTCATATAACTCAATAGCAGAAAAACAAACAATCTGATTACAAAATGGACAGAGGATCTGAATAGACATGTTTCCAAAGAAGACAAATGGCCTACGAATGGCCAACAGGTACCTGAGAGAGTGCTCAACATCACCAATCATCAGAGATCTGCAAATCAAAATCACAATGAGATATCACCGCACATCCATTAGGTTGGCTATTAAAAAAAAGATAAGGGGGGCCAGGCTGGAGGTGTAGTGGTTAAGTCCACACGCTCTGCTTCAATGGCCTAGGGTTCACAGACTCAGAACCCAGGCGTGGACCTGGCACTGCTCATCAAGCCACACTGTGGCAGCATTCCACATACAAAATAGAGGTGGATTGGCACAGATGTTAGCTCAGGGCCAACCTTCCTCATCAAAGAAAAAAAAAGACCAGAGATAACAGGTGTTGGTGAGGATATGGAGAAAAGGGAACTCTTTGCACTGGTGATGGGAATGTAAATTGGTGCAGCCATTATGGAAAACAGTATGATGGTTACTCTAAAAATTAAAAATTGAAATACCATATGATTCAGCAACTCCATTGCTGAGTATTTACCCAAAGGAAATGAAAACACTAACTGGAAAAGATATCTGCACCCCTATGTTCATTGCAGCATTATTTAAAATAGCCAAGACATGTAAACAACCTAAGTGTCCATCAATGGATGAATAGATAAAGAAAACTTGGTATATATATGCAATGGAATATTACTCAGCCATCAAGAAAGGAAATCCTGCCATTTGTGATAACATGGATGGGCTTGAGGGAATTATGCTAAGTGAAATAAGTCAGACAGACAAAGACAAATACCATATGATTTCACTTGTATGTGGGATCTACAAAAAAAGAAAAACCCCAAAATCAAACTCACCAATATAGAGAACAGATCTGTGTTGCCAGAGGCAGAGAGTGGTGGTGGGTGGGCAAAATGAGTCAAAGGTACAAACTGCCAGTTATAAAATAAATAAGTCTTGCAGATGTAATGTACAGCATGGTGACTACAGTAAATAATAATGTACTGTATATTTGAAAGCTGCTAAGAGAGTAGATTGTAAAAGTTCCCATCACAAGGAAAAAAACTGGTAACTACCTGTGGTGATGGATGTTAACTAGACTTGTGGTGATCATTTCACAACATACATACATAGAATCATGATATTGTACACCTGAAACTAATATATGTCAATTATAGCTCAATAAAAATAGGTTAAAAAAAACCCACGAAAGAATGTAAATTGTACACTAGAAAATATCCACTGAACTCAACAGAAAACAGCAAAGAGGAGCAAACAAAACAAAACCACAGGACATCTACAAAAACAAATAGCAAAATGATAGATATAAATCAATCACATCAATAATTATATTGTGTAAATGAATTAGACACTTCGATGATGAGACATTGTCAGACGGGATAAACAAAACAAGATCCAACTATAAGCTCTGTACAAGGGGCACATTTTAGATTTAAAGATGCAAATAGGCTGAAAGTATAAAGATGGAAAAGATAGCACCATGAAAACAGTAAACATAAGGGAGCTGAAGTGGCTAAACTAATATTAGACAAAATAGACTTAAAAAAGATTTTAAAACATGTCTCAGAGACAAAGAGGGATATTTCATAACAAAAAAGGGTCAATTCATCAGGATGATATAGCAACTATAAACATTAATGTGCCTAACAACAGAGTACAAAATACATGAAACAAAAACTGACAAGAGTGTGAAAGAGAAATAGAAAATTCAACTAATAGTTAGAGAAGTTAATACTCCGCACCCAGTAATTAATAGAACAACTAGATGGAAAATCGGCAAAGCTGTAGAAAACTAAAAACCACTATCAATCAACTTGACCTCAGTAGACTCTATAGAATACTCCAGCAAACGCTTGTGGAACATTCCTTTCAAGCACACATGGAACATTCTCCAGGATGGATCATATGCCTGGCCACAAAGTAAGTCAATAAATAAAAAAGAATTAAGTTATACAAAGTATGTTCCTTGACCACAAGAGAATTAGAAGTGAAGAACAGAAGGAAATCTGCAAAATACAGAAATAGATGGAACTTAAAGAACACATTGCCAATAATCCGTGGGTCACAGAAGAAATCACTAGGGAAATTAGGACATATTTTGAACTGAATGAAATGACAACACATCTTTCAAAATGTATGGGACACAGCCAATGCCTGCTGTTATGGGCTGAATTGTACTTCCCTCCCCATTTCACATGATGAAGCCCTAATCCCAAGGACCTACGAATATGTATTTAGAAATAGGGAATTAAAGAGGTGATTAGGTTAAAATGAAGCCATTAGGGCGGGCCCTAATCCAATCTGACTGGTGTCCTCATAAGAGGAGACTAGCACACCCAGAGAGACACCAAGGTTGCATGTGCACAGAGGAATGACCAGATGAAGAGGCAGCAAGAGGACAGCTGCCAGCAAGCCAAGGAGCGAGGCCTCAGGAGAAATCCAGCCTTTTGGCACCTTGATCTTGGACTTACAGTTTTCAGAAGGGTAAGAAAATAAGTTTTTGTGTTTTTAGCCACCCAGTCTGTAGTATTTAATTATGACATCCCTAGCAAACTAATACACATGCTTAGAGAAAAATTTATACCTTTATTGTCTATATGAGAAAAAAGGACAATCTCAAATCAATAATCTCAGCTTTCATTTAGGAATCTAGGAAAAAAAGAGCAAACCAATCCCAAGGCAGGAAGAAGGAAGGAAATATTAATGATTAAAGGGGAAATCAATTAAATTGAAAGCAGAAATATAAGAAAATAAAAACTTGGCTCTTTGAAAAATCAACAAATTTGATAAATTTATAGCTAGATTGACCAAGAAACAGAAAGACACAGCTCACCAAAATCAGGAATGAAAAACAGTGGACATCACCACTGACCTTATGGAAATTTAAAGATGTATAAAGGAATACCATGAACAACATTTTCCCAACAAATTAGACAATTTAGATGAAATGAACAAATTGCAAGAAAGAAGTTACTGAAGATGACTCAATGTGTACGCGGAAATCTGAATAGATCTGCAGCAAATAAAGACAATGAATCTGTAGTTAAAAACTTTCCTACAAGGAAAAGCTCAGGACCACTGGCTTCTCTGGCAAATTCTACTGAGCATTTAAATAAGAAATAAAGTCAATGCTCCAGTAATTCTTCTAAAAAATAGAGGAAGAAGGAATATTTCACAACTCATCCTGTGAGGCCAGTCTTACCTGATACCAAAGCTAAACAAGGACAGTACAAAAAAAAAAAATCTACAGATCAATATCTCTCATGAATAAGGACACAAATATCTTCAACAAAATATTAGCAAACCGAATGCAGCCATATATAAAAAAGATTTTATGTATAACCAATTTTATGCATAACCAGGGAGGATTTGTCTCAGGAATGCAAAGGTGGATTAACATGTAAAATTAATTGAACAAATATACCACATCAACGGATTAAAGAATTAAAAATGCAAGACCACGCAAGATCGTGTCAATAGATTCGGAAAAAGCATTTGACAAAACCCAACACTTATTCATGATAAATAATCACAGCAAACTTGGAATACGAGGTGATTTTCTATCCTTAGGACCTCGAGGCAGCTTAAAGCTCAGCTCAATTTCTTCTCAAATACCTTCAGAGCAAAAGTGAATCTGGAGCTCTGGACTCGCTGACCTCAACTCTTCAGGCAGTAGTCCTCTCTGAGACCTTGGCTGGCACTTTCCCAGTGTTTTGATTGCATGCGGATGCTTTTAAGAAGGTGATCCACACATTTCATCAGAATTTTTTTTTTTTTGAGGAAGATTAGCCCTGAGCTAACTACTACCAATCTTCCTCTTTTTGCTGAGGAAGACTGGCCCTGAGCTAACATCCGTGCCCATCTTCCTCCACTTAATACGTGGGATGCCTACCACAGCATGGCTTTTACCAAGCGGTGCCATGTCGCACCTGAAATCCAAACCGGTGAACCCGGGCCGCCGAGCGATCTTAACCGCTGCGCCACCTGGCTGGCCCCTCAACAGAATTTCTCAGCTATTCTCAGTGAGAGTGTGGGTCTCCTAAATTACCTAGTATTCCCTAACCAGCGGTCAGAAGGCAAACTACTTTCTAGGCTGAGAGAGAAGACAGTGTTGGCAGCTCCAGTTCTGAAGGGGACTTGATCCTAATACAAGTGGAGAAAGATCAGGTGAGCATCAGTTCACAGGGTGGGGGTGGGGGGCCACAGGCCCAAGAGGGGAGTCCTGGGGACAGAGGGGAAGGGCAGTAAAAGTCGCCTTTGTACACTTGGTCCCACAGTCCATTTCGGGACTAAGGGAAGTGCTGCTCCTTTGTTGTCACTGACTCTCCCTCCTTCTCTCCCTCTGGCCCTCCCTCTGACCTGACCCAAGACTGAATGGAATTGGGGTCACTTTGGGAAAGGTATGCCAGGAAACGTGTCTGAAATCCCGCACACACTCCAGTCACCTGCCAAGACCAGAAGTCCCAGAGGTCGATTCAGAGGTCAGTCCTCTCCCCACCGTGCCTTCAGTGAGGCCAACAGTGGACTCTGATCTTCCCCCGGGGCAATCGTGAAGGGGGTGGGCTGCCCCTAGTACCTGCGGGCAGCTGCGTCTCCTTCCCAACTTCCAGGTGTTTGAGCAGCTGGTGCACACACACTTCAGTCAAATAGTGCCTCATAAACTTTGCAAAATTCGTCTTCCACCAGCGGTGCTTCGTCATCTTAGCCCAACTGTGTGTTGTTGTCCAAGTCTGTAGGTACTTGTCCAGGTAGATGAAATCCTCACAGTCATAAGCAAGTTTAAAGAGTTCCCTCAGGAAGGTCCCGTTCGGAGCCACCACACAGTAGGACAGCATCTGCAAGTTTGCGAGGCCCTGGACCTTGGCCTGGTGTCATCTTGGATGGTGGTTCTTGTCCTGTCCCGCCCATTCTTATATTTGTCCCTATGATTGGTCACAGCAAAAGTCAGTCACGACCCAGATTGAAAATGAAACCTGAAGTAAAATGCCGCACGCTATTCCCAGGCAGAAGGGTTAGTGCCTCTCTGCGTCTCCAAGGTTAAGACCCTTCCCTGGACACGTGGGGAACCCCGCCCCTCTGTGCCTGACGTCGCTCCCGGCCTGGTCCCCTTGATCCTCATCTTTCCTTGCAGCAAGCGTGGTCGGAATGTTTCTGCTATCGTTTTCATTAAATCCTTCTCCTCCCTCAAGAGTCTGACCCCATCCCAGCCACGTTGGCCGCAGTGTCACGCTCTGATTCGCCCTGTAGCTGTTGAAGGGCAGGAACTGCGTGTCGCCCTCGAAGGTGGTGGTGGTGAAGCCTGGGCAGACAAAGGGGGTGAGGAAATACTTCAGAGTTTGAGAGCCTGGGGAGGAAACGGTTCCTTTAGGATAGGTGGGGAGTGGGCTGTGACCCTCCCACCCTTTTCTTGGCTGTCCACCCCGTGCTGGGCTCAGCTGCTCCCTGGACTCCGTCCCACCCCGATGTCTGTTAGGGTCCTCCCTCAGCATCACTTCTTCCAGAATCTTCTAGGGCCCACGTCTCAGTGAGGGTTAGGGCTCTCCAGAGGAGTAGAAAGGGGATTGAGGCCTCTTGAACCAGCTGCTCCAGACACCTCAGAATCTTGGGAGAACCTTAAAATCCCCACCTGCTTAGAAATGAAACTTCTAAGAACTCTGATTAGCTTCTCCGGAAGTGGGGCACATGGCTACTGGAAATGTGGCAGCATCATCAGTCCTTAGGCAGTAGAAGCTGAAGGAGGTTGTGAGAAGGCAAGTGAACCTAGGAGAAGCCCCAGGGAAGTGGGCTGGACCAGGTCTGAGCCTCTGTCTAGCTTGGCTTCCCCAGCTGCCAACGCCCTGTGGACGCCACATCCTAACGGGAGTCCACAGGTGTTTCCTCCGACCTCCCTCTTTAGCAACAGTCAGTGGTCTATTCTCTCCCACAGACTTGGTCCTGGGTCTGCCTGAGTGTAATGTAAGCTCTCATCGTTGGATTTTCTCTTTTTGGTAATGCACATGCCTGACAAGTTTTGATAGCTGAGGCATCCATTTCAAAGAGGCATCCACTTCAAAGAGGGCTGTCTTGGATAAACACATTGCTAGTCACAGAACCAGATAAAGAACCAGGCAGACTTCTCCCACTCAGCCTCCTTTGTTTTCGAGATCTTGGCAAGTGTAATTAGAGGTTGTATTATTCTCTCGCCGTTTTAACAAATTACCCTGCTTGTCCCTGAGACAGTTTAGGAATGATTGTGTAATGTCCTTCTTGCCAAGTGGCACATGATAAATAAGGAGGTGCTGTCTCTTAAAGGGAGACACTGGAGGAGCTTGTTTTTTCATTCTTTGGTCATGGCCATACTTGGTTATGAGCCTGGACTACCTGACTACCTTGTGACCTTAAAGGCATCGTATTAGGGGCAAAATCCATGTCCTGAGCATATCAGAGCAGAGACATGGCAGAAACCTGGGCGTCTCGTGCCATTCTTGAGCCACTGGATCAACATCCCTAAAACTCGTTCTACTTCTGCATAGCCAGTTTTGTAAGATAATTAATCTCCTTAATTGTTTAAGCTACTTGACTTTTTCTGATATTTATATTCCAAATTATCCTGATGCAATCACTCTGCTTCCTGCTCTGTTGCTCCCATTGCTTTTCTGTAAGTTCTAGTGGCCATTGTATGAATGTTACTTCTGAAACTGTGTAGTCCTTGGTGCTTATTCTCTATGGCTTTCCCTCTCCAGGAATAAGGATAATAGGAATTGTAGGTTGTTGATCATGACTGATACTTCCATTAGCCACCAGTGATAATCTGCTCACTTCCACATTGTCATTTCTGATTTTGATGAGTTTTGTAAAGGTTCACTGTTACCACTCATTTCTTTAGGTGCCACCAATGATTCCTTATCCTCTTGTCTTTTGCATCTTCATTAGTTTTTTAAAAATTATGTTTGTTTCAGTCTGTTTCAGAGATTTGTAAAGGAAGTCTTAAATCTCTTCGTCAGCATGGTAGGTGATACTGAGTGACCTCACATCTAGTAATATACATGGTTGGTATTTTCACCAGCTATTGGCCCGTTAGCCTTGACTTTCTTCACCTTAAGCAAAGAACCTCCCTCTTTCAATATTCCTAGGGAAGATAAATAGGTCCTCATTCTCTCCCCTTGTTTAAAAACTGATATTCCCATGCAAATGGAAACCAAAGAGATTAGAAGTATGTATACTTACATCAGACAAAACAGACTTTTCTTTTTTCATCTCAACATTAAAAAAAATTTTATTGAGGTCACATTGATTTATACCATTGTGTAAATTTCAGGTGTACATCATTATGTTTTGGCTTCTGTACAGACGGCATCGTGTTCACCACCAAATGTCTAGTTTCCATCCATCACCATGCATATGTACCCCTTGGCTCCTTTCGCTCTCCCTGTACCCCCTTCCCCTCTGGTAACCACCAATCTGTTCTCGCTATCTATGTGTTTGTTTATCTTCCACAAGAGTGAAATCAAGTGGTATTTGTCTTTTTCTAATTTATTTCACCTAGGATAATACCCTCAAGGTCCATCCATGTTGCTGCAAATGGCAAGATTTTCTCTTGTTTATGGCTGAGCAGTGTTCCATTGTGTGTATACCTCACATCTTTTATATCCATTCATCTGGTGATGAGCACCTGGGTTGCTTCCAAGTCTTGGCTATTGTGGATAAGGCTGCAATGACAATATGGGTGCATGCATCTTTTCAAATTAGTGTTTTCACGTTCTTTGGATAAATACACTGAAGTGGAATAGCTGGACCATATGGTAGTTCTATTTTTAATTATTTGAGAAATCTCCATGGTGTTTTCCATAGTGGCTGCCCCAGTTTACACTCCCACCAGCAGTGTATTAGGGCTCCTTTTTCTCCACATCCTCTCCAACACTTGTTATTTCTTGTCTTTTTGAGTTATTATTTTATTGAGGTCGTGATAGCTTATAACATTGTGAAATTTCAGTTGTACATTATTATTTGTCATTCACCAAAGATATGTGCCCCTTTACCCTATATGCCCACCCCCTAACCTCCTTCCTCTCTGGTAACCCCTAGTCTGTTCTCTTTGTCCGTGTGTTTGTTTATCTTCCACATATAAGTGAAATCCTACGGTATTTGTCTTTCTCTGTCTGGCTTATTTCACTTATCATATCCTCAAGGTCCATCCATGTTGTTATAAATGGGACGATTTTGTCTTTTTTATAGCTGAGTAGTATTCCATTGTATATATATACACACCACATCTTCTTTATCTATACATCAGTTGCCGGGCACTTGGGTTACTTCCACATCTTGGCTATTGTGAATAAATCTGCATTGAACACAGGGATGCATAAATCTCTCTGAATTGTTGATTTCATGTTCTTTGGATAAATACCCAGTAGTGGGATAGCTGGATCATACAGTGTTTCTATTTTTAATCTTTTGAGAAATCCCCATACCGTTTGCATTCCCACCAGCAGTGTTTGAGGGTTTCCTTTTCTCCATATCCTCTCCAAAATTTGTTATTTATTTTTTTAAGATATGCTTCTTTTTTTGGTGAGGAAGATTGGCCCTGAGCTAATATCTGTTGCCAATCTTCCTCTTTTTCTTTTCTCCCCAAAGCCCAAGTACATAGTTGTATATCATAGTTGTAAGTCCTTCTGGTTCTTCTATGTGGGCTGCCACCACAGCATGGCTTGATGAGTGGTATGTAGGTGCACGCCCAGGATCTGAACCAGTGAACCCTGGGCCATTGAAGCAGAGCGCGCAAACTTAACTGCTGTGCCACTGGGCCAGCCCCTAACATTTGTTATTTTTTTCTCTTGGTAATTACAGTCATCTGACAGGTGCAAGGTGATATCTCATTGTAGTTTTGGTTTGCATTTCCCTAATGATTAGTGATGTTGAACATCTTTTCATATGCCTGTTGGCCATTTGTATAGCTTCTTTGGAGAAATGTCTGTTCATATCCTCCGCCCACTTTTCTTTCGAGGAATGTTAGCCCTGAGCTAACATCTGCCACCAATCCTCCTCTTTTTGCTGAGGAAGATTGGCCCTGAGCTAACGTCATGCCTATCTTCCTCTATTTTATATGTGGGATGCTTGCCACAGCATGGCTTGACAAGCAGTGTGTGGGTCCGCACCTGGGATCCGAATTGGCAAACCCCGGGGTACTGAAGTGGAACGTGCAAACTTAACCACTGGGCCATGGGGCTGGCCCCTCCTCTGCCCATTTTTGATTGTTTGTTTGCTTTTTTGTTGTTGAGTTGTATGAGTTCTTTATATATTTCCCAGATTAACCCCTTGTCAGATATATGATTTGTAAGTATTTTCTCCCAATTGATGGATTGCCTTTTCATTTTGTTCATGGTTTCCTTTGCCTTGCAGAAGCTTTTTAATCTGATGTAGTCTCATTTGTTTATTTTTTCTTTTGTTTCCCTTGCCTTGAGTAGATATGGTATTTGAAAAGATGTTGCTAAGATCAATGTCAAAGAGTGTACTGCCTATGTTTTCTTCCAGGAGTTTTATAGTTTCCAGTCTTACATTCAAGTTTTTAATCCATTTTGAGTTAATTTTTGTGTATAGTTTAAGATGATGGTCTACTTTCATTCTTTTGCATGTGGCTTTCCAGTTTTCCCTATACCGTTCATTGAAGAGACTTTCCTTTCTCCGTTGTATGTCCTTGGCTCCTTTGTCAAAGATTAACTGTCCACAGATGTGTGGTTTGATTTCTGGGCTTTCAATTCTGATCCATTGATCTGTTTGTGTACCAATACCTTGCTGTTTTGATTACTATAGCTTTGTAGCATATTTTGAAGTCAGGGATTGTGATGCCTCAAGCTTTACTGTTTTTTTCCTCAGGATTGCTTTGATTATTCAGAGTCTTTTGTTGTTCCATATAAATTTTAGGATTCTTTGTTCAATTTCCATGAAGAATATCATTAGAATTCTGATTGGGATTGCATTGAATCTGTAGATTGCTTTAGGTAATATGAACATTTTGACTATGTTTATTCTTCCAATACATGAGCATGGACTATCTTCACATTTCTTTATGTCTTCTTCAACTTCTTTCAATAATGTGTTAATGTTTTCAGTGTAAGTCTTTCACCTCCTTGGTTAAATTTATTCTAAATATTTTAATTTTTGTTGCAATTGTAAATGGGGTTGTTCTTGACTTCTCTTTCTGCTAGTTCATTTTTAGGGTATAGAAATGCAATTGATCTTTGTAAACTGATTTGCACCCTTCTACTTTGCTATAGTTGTTGATTATTTCTAATAGCTTTCTGGTGGATTATTTAGAGATTTTTATATACAGAATCCTCATAACTGAATCAAGAAGAAATAGAGAATCTGAATAGACCAATTACAAGTAAAGAAATTGAAGCAGCAATCAAAAACCTCCCAAAAAACAAAAGTCCATAACCAGATAGCTTCTCTGGAGAATTCTGGCAAACATTCAAGGTAGATTTAATACCTATACTTTTCAAACCAATCCAAAAAATTTAGGAAGATGGATGCTTCCTGATTCATTCTATGAGGCCAACTTACCTTGATATCAAAACCAGATAAGGACAACATAAAGAAGGAAAATTACAGGCTAATATTGCTGATGAACATAGATGCAAAATTCCTCAACAAAATATTGGCAAATCAAATACAGCAATACATTAAAAGGATCATACACCATGATCAAGTGGGTTTTATACCAGAGATGCAGGAATGGTTCAACATCCACAAATCAATCAATGTGATAAACCACATTAACAAAATGAGGAATAAAAATCACATGATCACTTCTTCTTCTTCTTCTTCTTTTTTTTTTAAGATTGGCACCTGAGCTAACATCTATTGCCAATCTTCTTTTTTCTCTTTTTTTTTTCCTTCTTCTTCTTCTCCCCAAAGCCACTCAGTACATAGTTGTATATTCCTTGTTGTGGGTCCTTCTAGCTGTGGCATGTGGGATGCTGCCTCAGCTTGGTTTGATGAGCAGTGCCATGTCTGCACCCAGGATTCGAACCAATGAAGCACTGGGCCGCCTGCAGCGGGGCGTGCGAACTTAACCACTCAGCCACAGGGCCAGCCCCCTTTTCTTCTTTTTAAATACACGCATTCAGTGCTACCCATTTCCTTCTAAGCTCTGCTTTCACTACATTCCACAAATTTTAATAAGTCGTGTTTTCATTTCACTTACTTCAAAATATTTATAAATTTGTTTTAAGATTTCATCTTTGACTCGTGTTATTTGGAAGTGTGTTTTTAATCTCCATGTATTTAGGACTTTCCAGTTATCTTTCTGTTACTGATTTCTTGTTTAATTTCATTGTTGTCTGAGAGCAGACGTTGTATGATTTCAATTTTAAATTTATTAAGGGCTGTTGTATGGCCCAGAATTTGGTCCATCTTGGTGAGTGTTCCATGTGAGCTTGAGAAGAATGTGTATTCTGCTAGTGTTGGGTGAAGTAGTCTATAGATCTCAATTATATCCATACTTGTTGAGCTCAAGTATGTCCTTACTGATTTCTGCCTTCTGGTCTGCCCATTTCTGAGAAAAGTTTTGAAGTCTGCAAATATAATAGTGGATTCATCTATTTCTCTTTGCAGTTTTATCAGTTTTTGCCTCATGTAGTTTGACACTGTTTTTAGGTGCTTGCAGGTAAAGAATTATGTCTTCTTGGCAAACTGATCTCTTTATCATTAGGTATTGTCCTTCTTTATCATTGATAACTTTTCTGATTTGAAGTCTGCTTTATCTGAAATTAATAAAGCCTCTCCTGCTTTCCTTTGATTAGTGTTAGCATGGTATATTTTTTCTTCATCCATTTACTTATAATCTATATGTTTCTTTATATTCAAGTGAGCTTCTTGTAGACAACATATATTTCGGTCTGTTTTTTTCAATGTCTGTGTGAGGAAGATTGGCCCCTTAGCTAACATTTCTTGCCAATCTCCCTCTTTTTTTTTTTTTTTTTTTTACTTTTTATTAAGATTATGATGGTTTAGAACCTTTTGAAATTTCAGTTATACATTATTGTCAGTCATGTTGTAGGTGCACCACTTCACCCTTTGTGCCCACCCCCGACACCCCCTTTCCCCTGGTAACCACCAATCAGTTCTCTTTGTCTACGTGTTTAACTTAAACCTATGAGTGGAGTCATACAGAGTTTGTCTTTCTCTATCTGGCTTATTTCACTTAACATAATACCCTCAAGGTTCATCCATGTTGTTGAGGATGGGATGATTTTATCCTTTCTTATGGCTGAGTAGTAATCCATTGTATATATATATACACACCATATCTTCTTTATCCAATCATCAGTTGATGGGCACTTAGGTTGCTTCCATGTCTTGGCTATTGTAAATAATGCTGCAATGAACATAGGGGTGCATAGGTCCTTTGGAATTGCTGATTTCAAGTTCTTTGGATAGATACCCAGTAGTGGGATGGCTGGGTCATATGGTATTTCCAACCTCCCTCTTTTTACGGGAGGAAGATTGTCACTGAGCTAATATTTGTGCCAATCTTCCTGTATTTTATGTGGGATACTGCCACAGTGTGGCTTGGCAAGAAGTGCTAGGTCCCCGACCGGGATTTGAACCTGCAAACCCCGGGCTGCCAAAGAGAAGTGTGCAAACTTAACCACTATGCCACCAGGCTGGCCCTGGGTCTTGTTTTTTAATTGGTGCATTTAGACCATTGATGTTCAAAGTCAATACTGACATTGTTGGATTTTTATCGACCATAATTGTTACTGTTTTCCCCTTATTACCCTTGTCCTTTGTTTCTATTAGGGTCTTCTACTCTTTTTCTACGTTTTGTGGTTTTGTTTGAATATTTTACATGATTCCATTTTCTCTTCTTTTTTAGTACACCAGCATACTTTTAAAAAGCTTTTTTAGTGCTTACTCTGGAGTTTGCAATATACATTTATAACTAATGTAATCTACTTTCAACTAATACTAAAGCTAGTGTGAATACCTTATAATAACAAAATAACCCTAATTTCTCCTTATCATAGTTTGTATTACTGATGTCATTCATTTCATTTATATATAAGCATATATATATGATATATACACAAGCATACATGTATTTCATTGAATACATTGTTGCTGTTATTGTTTTAACCAAACTCTTTTCTGTTAGATCAATTAAGACAAAAAAATAAAAGTATTTATTTTATTTTCACTTATTCCTTCTTTCATGCTCTTCCTTTATGTAGATCTGAGTTTCTGACCTATGTCATTTTTCTTCTCTCTAAAGAACTTCCTTTAAGATTTCTTGCAAAGCTGTACTATCAGCAATAAGTTCCCTCAATTATTATTTGTCCGAGAAAGTCTTTATTTCTCCTTCACTTTTTAAGGATAATTTCCTGGGATACAGAATTCTAGCTTGGTGATTTTTTTTCTCCACTCCCTTGTTCCTTGCATCATTTCTGAGGAGAAGTTGAATGTAGTTCTTATCTTTGTTCCTCTATAGGTAAGGTATTGTTTTCCTGTAGCTTCTCTCGGGATTTTAAATTTTTCTTTAATTTTCCATAATTTGAAAATGATATGCCTAGGTGTAGTTTTTTTTGATATTTGTCCTGCTTAGTGTACTCTGAGCTTCTGCATCTGTGGTTTTGTGTTTGACATTATTTGGGACAATTCTCAGTCACTATTGTTTAAAATATTTCTTCAGTTCTGTTCTTTCTTTTTCTCCTGATGGCATTCCCATTACTCATGTCTATGGCTCTGAAGCTATTTCAGGAACTGAGGACAAGAAACCAAATATTATAACAAAAGATGATCCCATTGCTATTATCCCTGAGGAAATTAAGGATTTTGGGACACGTGAGCCAGGAACCATGAAAGAAGACCAAATATACATGAGAAATATATTCTGGTCATCTGAATGAACAAATAAATATATTTCTTATAAATCACAATATTGGACTGCCTTTTTTGTTGAAGTTGTGTGTGTGTTTGTGTGTGTGTATATAGTAGGAATAATTTTTCTAACTCAGGAGAAATTGTTTAAATTTCTCAAATAGTTCAGCCCAGGGCTCACCGGTTCAGGTCCTGGGTGCAGACCTACGTACTGCTTATCAAGCCATGCTGTGGTAGGCGTCCCACATATAAAATAGAGGAAGATGGGCATGGATGTTAGCTCAGGGCCAGTCTTCCTCAGCAAAAAATAGGAGGATTGGTGGCAGATGTTCACTCAGGGCTAACATTCCTCAAAAAAAAAAAAAAAAGTTTAGGTGGAAAATGTGAATAGCTTTAAATTTCTTGATATTTTTAATGGCTGACATATTTTACATTTTTCAGTCATTTTTATCATAAATAAATTTCAATAAATAGTGAGCAGATTTGAATCCTTTAATATCCTTTGTAATAAACTAGTAATCTAATGAGTAAACAGGTTTCCTGAGTTCTCTGAGCTTCTCTAGCAAATTAATCAAAGCCAAGGAGAAGGTCCTGGGAACCTCCCATCTGTAGCCGGTCAGTCAGAAGCGCAGGTATCAACCTGGGCTTGCGATTGGCATCTGAAGTGGAGAGCAGTCTTGTGGGACTGAGTCCTTAACCTGCAGAATCTGATGCTATCTCTGGGTAGGTAGTGACAGAATTGAGCTGCTTGCTGGTATGGGGAGAGCACTCCCATACACATTGTAATTGATGATCAGACTAGTTGGCATTTGACTTTGTTAGAGAAATGGTGAATGCATATGTGCTAAGTTAGGAAGAAGACAAGGAAGCCCACTATTTTCATTATCATTTCACATTATTTGGAAGACATTAGCCAATGCCATCAGAAAGTGACAAGCAATGAATGACGAAGGAATAGGAAAGAAAGTGCTAATAGTATCCTGACTTGTAGATGATATGATTGAATACTGACTTTCACAAGAGAAACGTCCAAGTGCATAGAAACCTGTTCTTCTTTAATGACTTTAATTCATTTTTGGACACTCTGCCCTTAAATGAAACATATAAAGAAAATAAAATTTTCCTAATGGTAAAAATTATGGTACATTTTATGCCTATGCAAGACTCAAAGATGACTTTTATAGATAGAAAGATAGAGCAATGAAAACAAATTTATGCAAGTAATAACTAGAAACTTGAAGGTAAATACATAAAGACCTATAAAACTTAATGTACTGAAATTTTCTTGTACTTTCCAAAGGAGGAAGAATAGTTTTCATAGTGGGTATATTTTCTGTGAAAGATCTCCCTAGTGTCTCCTGTTTTTCAGATGTGTAACAACTTTCTAGAAAATGCAAATGATTCAAACTTTATCTTCCATTGTTTGCTAATATCATACTGCTAATATCATATATACATTAGAACAAGGCAGCAACAAAGAGAATTTGATATATTCTCTCTCCTTGTTCACTTGTTTTTATCACACTAACACACACACACACTGAGAACTGTAAACAGTCTTGGCATGAACAGTCCATTCAAATCCCTGTACTAAATGGCTTCTAGCAGCCCCTGAAGAACTTTTGGTCCTGTGAAAAACATCCACGGAGATATTTGGTGCATGACCAAAGGTCTTTGATATTTGGTACTGTCCAAAACATCCATAGAGACATTTGGTCCACGCCCAAGGATCTTAGTTCCTTGATATTTGGCAAATGTCCATTGAGACATTTGGTCCCATGATTTGGTAAATAATGCAAAATTTAACTTTGTCAAAATTTTACTTACCTTGTTTTTATTGTAATTCATGATTAATTTTGGATTTCACACTTATTCTTCCTTATCATAAAGTTCATCAGGATTACTCAAGAAAATGAGCAATTCCTCTCAACATATTGACCTGATTATTTGCTTTATATTCTTTGTATCTGTTAACAGTTTCAGTTATACAAGTTTGATTTTGTTGGTATCATCATGAAGTTGGTGCCCATATTTGATTGTGACCACCAAGAACCTAGGTGATAGCTTGTTCATTGACATGCTGTTCATCATTTAATACTTGAATAAATATTCAAATTGAAGACTGATGCACTATTACCAGCTTTCGAATTTCCTATGCCAGCCTTCCACTGCATTGTTCATCCTGTGATTGACATTCAGTACTGATGTATAAACATTCAAAGTTTCTGGTGGAGATCTTGGAGCTTCTGGTGGTGTTCTGCCTCTGCCACACCTTCCATGGTCATCTACTCTCTCAACATAATCAATTAGGTCATCTAAATTTTCTTCTGCACTCTCCACAATGTATTCAAAAGTTTCATTTCCATCTTCCAAAGGCACAAATGGAAGTCCAAACAACATGGATGCATACTTACAGGTTTACTTTCCATCATCATATACTCATGTGTTAGACCCAAAGAAGATACGTTTCACTACAGTGATTATGAAAAGTGAAACAAGTCGACTCGCATTCATATTTCCAATCTCAAAATCCATCACACACAATGAAGGGTTAATGAAGGATTAATAAAGGGCATTCGAAAAAGAGATTTCTTCCCCATACAAATGCAAGTGCTTTCTTATATGTATATCTGTGTCTTCTTGCTTTTTCATTGTTAGTGCATAGATCCATGGCATAGTATAACCCAATAATACATCATGCACAGTAAATAACTGAGTGAACTGTGTTGGTGTTGTCTTGAAGATGCCATCAATAATGTGGTACTGATACTTACATATCAAATATTGTCATAAGTTGTGTAAATAAGAATTCTTTCATCATCTTGTGCACTGGAATCATGCATAAGAAATGGTTCTCCATGTCTGATCCCTTTGTACTCCTGGGATTTCAATTCCATGCAAGGAAGTTGGGTTTGGAGGTTGATGTCTATTTTGAATTCTATACACTGGCATCTTTAATGAGTTTCTTTCTGGTAGCATTAACAGGACCTCTTCACTATGAATATTACAAAGAGTTCTTTGAAGTACCTGCTATGGTGTTGCATTTGGTTCTTTTTCTGTGTGTTGTTTTAACATATTCACGGTTTTCCTTACTTCCCCTTCAGCAGCAACCTTGTGCTGATATTTCCCTGTCCCATCTTGAATGATTGTAATGTTATTCAAATCCTGACTAGTTGTGCATCGGGCAATGTAGATTCTCCTCTCTTCACAGCACCAGTACTTTTACTCCTTTCTCTGTTGCAAGAATGGAAATGTTAACAAACACTATTATAATGTAGCATTGGCTTTTCCTTTTGTGATCATACTATTTCTATCATATTCCCTTGAGAATTTTCAAATAAAAATGTCATATTGCCAAGCAACAGAAGAAACCTTATTTATTTATTTTTATTTTGTAACTGTCTAATGATTGCTGGTTTACTGGTAGGGGAAACCTTACTAAAGTCTTAACGGATTCAACAACAGATTCGACTAGGCTGGATTAGCCAGTAGGTAGGCACCAGCAGAGGGCGTGGTGGTCAACAGCAAATGGCAAGTATGTGTGGGAGTCATGCCCGCTAAAACCTCTGCAAATAGCGACAGAACTTCTTGCTGTCTAAGGCAATGATACCTCTGTGGAACATTGATTCAAGGGAATCATTGCCCGCTAACCCTGGGCAATGGGATAATTGTAGAATAGTTAATTAGATGCCTGGTATTCCGCTCTTGGCGGGTATTATACCCCACTGCTTTGTGGTATGAGAGCCACACCCATTCTCACTCCTCTCAAGCGAGTGGCGCTGTAAAGTTTTATGTCAATGTGTTGGCCGCCAGTCTACAAAGTGGCTTGACCAAGCTCCTCATTTCAAATTCTGCCCTTACTGAAGGATCCAGCCAAATGCTCAGGGACATATTAATGCACCATGCATTGTGAGATCCCATTTTGACTTGTCGTCGTCCATGCATTTCTCTAAATATAGGACTCTTCCTCAGTATGCATAGTTAATATAAATCCTACTCTTCTGTGACATTCCAACCCCGATCCATCTACCTAACCACACGTGCCATTATCAGCTAGGCTACCAAGGCAAGAAGGGTTATTATTGGCAATACAGCCACAACACAATTGTTGGAACAAGAAAACATGATTTTTTCTGATTATTTCATAGAGATCATAATGGTTTATAACATTGTGTAGTTTCTTGTGTACATTACTATTTTTCAATTTCTGTATAGACTGCATTGTGCTCACCACTAGTAGTCTAATTGTTACCTGTCACCATATATATGTGCCCCTGTACCCCTTTTTCCCAGCCCCAGTCCCCTTCCCTTCTGGTAACCACTAATCTGTTCTCTTTATCCATGTGTTTGTTAATCTTCCACATATGAGTGAAATCATGTTGTATTTGGCTTTCTCTGTCTGGCTTATTTCACTTAACATCATACCCTGAAGGTCCATCGATGTTGTTGCAAATGGGACAATTTTATTTTTTTGATGGCTGAGTAGTATTCCATTGCATATGTATACCGCATCTTCTTTTCCATTCATCCGTAGAAGGGCACTTGGGTTTCTTCCATGTCTTGGCTATTGTGAATAATGTTGCCATGAACATAGTGGTGCAAAAGTCTCTTTGGATTGTTGATTTCAAGTTCTTTGACTAAATACCCCATAGTGGGATAGCTGGATCATTTGGTTTTTTAATTTTTAATGTTTTGAGAAATTTGCATACTATTTTCCATAGTGGCTGCACCAGTTTGCTTTCCCACCAGGAGTGTATGAGGGGTTCCTTTTCTCTATATCCTTTCTAAAATTTATTTTTTTCCTTTGTAATTTTTTTCCATGTCTTTTGTAATTATAGCCATTTTGACAGGTGATATCTCATTTCCCTAATAATTAGTCATGTTGAACATCTTTTCGTGTGTCTGTTGGCCATCTGTATATCTTCACTGGAAAAATGTCTGTTCATATCTTCTGCCCTTTTAAAAAAATATATCATAGAATTTTATTGTCTGGCTTTAATTTTTGTCTATCCTGTCACAGGTTTTAGAAAGGGGTGGTGGGGAAAATACTTGAAAAATTAATAATATGCTATGAGGCAAGTATGAAAAGTAGCTTTAACACTCACATGAATTTCAAATTAAATTTAGTTCCAAAATTAATCTGAGGTTTCTAGGCTAAAATATCAGTGTATGATTCTGCCCATTTTTTTTATTGGATTGTTTGTTTTTTCTGTTGTTGAGTTGTATGAGTTCTTTATATATTTCAGAAATTAATCCCCTGTTGGATATATGATTTACAAATATTTCCTCCCAGTTAGTGGGTTGTCTTTTCATTTTATTCATGGTTTCCTTTGCCTTGCAGAAGCTTTTTAGTCTGATGTAGTCCCATTTGTTTATTTTTTCTTTTGTTTCCCTTGCTTGAGTAGACATGGCATTTGAAAAAAAAAATGCTGCTAAGACATTTCAAAGAGTGTACTGCCTATATTTTCTTCTAGGAATTTTATGGTTTCTGGTCTTACATTCAAGTCTTTAATCCATTTTGAGTTAATTTTTGTTTATGCTGTAAAATAATGGTCTACCTTCATTCTTTTGCAAGTGGTTATCCAGTTTTCCCAACATCATTTATCGAAGAGACTTTCCTTTCTCCATTGTATGTTCTTGGCACTTTTGTTGAAGATTAACTGTCCATAGATGTGTGGTTTTATTTCTGGGATTTCAATTCTGTTACATTGATCCGTGTGTCTGTTTTTGTGCCAGTACCATGCTGTTTTGATTACTGTAGCTTTGTATTGTATTTTGAAGTCAGGGATTGTGATGCCTTCAGCTTTATTCTTTTTTCTCAGCATGGCTTTGCCTATTCAAGGTCTTTTGTTGTTCCATATAGATTTTAGGATTCTTTGTTCTATTTCTGTGAAGAATGTCATTGGCATTCTGCTTGGGATTGCAATGAATTTGTAGATTGCTTTAGGTAGTATGGACATTTTAACTATGTTTGTCTTCCAATCCATGAGCATGGAATATCTTTCCATTTCTTTATATCTTCTTCAATTTCTTTCAATAATGTCTTATAGTTTTCAGGGCATAGGTCTTTCACCTCTTTGATTAAATTTGTTCCTAGATATTTCATTCTTTTTCTTGCAATTGTAATGGGATTGTATTCTTGACTTCTATTTCTGTTAGTTTCCTATTAGTGTATAGAAATACAGCTGATTTTTGTAAGTTAATTTTGTACCCTGAAACTTTGCTGTAGTTGTTGATTATTTCTAATAGGTTTCTGATGGATTATTTAGGGTTTTCTATATATAGAATCATTTTATCTGCAAACAGTGAGAGTTTCATTTCTTCCTTTCCCCTTTGAATTCCGTTTATTTCTTTTTCTTGCCTAACTGCTCTGGCCCAAACTTCCAGTACTATGTTGAAAAGGAGTGGCGCGAGTGGGCACGCTTGTCTTGTTCCTGTTCTCAGAGAGATGGCTTTTAGATTTTCACCACTAAGTATGATGGTGGCTGTGGGTTTGTCATATATGGCCTTTATTGTATTGAGGTGCTTTCCTTCTATACCCATTTTATCAAGAGTTTTTATCATAAATGGTTTTTGGATCTTGTCAAATGCTTTCTTTGCATCTATTGAGATGATCATGTGATTTTTATTACTCATTTTGTTAATGTGGTGTATTATATTGATTGATTTGTAGATGTTGAACCATCCCCGTGTCTTTTGTATAAACCCCACTTGATCATGGTGTATGATCCTTTTAGTGTATTGCTGCATTCGATTGCCAATATTTGTTGAGGATTTTTGTATCTATGTTCATCAGCAATAATATTGGCTTGTAATTTTCATTCTTTGTGCTGTCCATGCCTGGTTTTGATATCAGGGTGATGTTGGCCTCATAAAATGAGTTAGGAAGTGTTCTGACTTCTTCAATTACTTGGGATAGTTTGAAAACGATATGTATTATATCTTCTTTCAATATTTGGTAGAATTCTCCAGAGAAGCCATCTGGTCCTAGGCTTTTACTTTTTGGATGTTTTTGATTACTGTTTTGATCTCTTTCTTGTGATTGGTCTATTCAGATTCTCTGTTTCTTCTTGATTCAGTTTTGGGAAGTTGTATGAATCTAAGGATTCATCCTTTTCTTCTAGTTTATCCAATTTGTGGCATATAGTTTTTCATAGTATTCTCTTATAATCCTTTGTTTTTCTGTGGTATCTGTTGTAATTTCTCTTCTTTCATTTCTAATTTTGTTTATTTGAGACTTCTCTCTTTTTTTCTTAATGAGTCTGGCTAAGGGTTTGCCAATATTGTTTATCTTCTCAAAGAAGCAGCTCTTAGTTTCACCGATCCTTTCTACTGTTTTTTCGGTTTGGATTTCGTTTGTTTCTGCTCTATTTTTTTTTTATTATTTCCCTCCTTCTGCTGACTTTGGGCTTTGTTTCTTCTTTTTCTAATTCTGTTTGGTGTAGTTTGAGATTGCTTATTTGAGATTTTTCCTGTATGTTATGGTGAGCCTGTATAGCAATGAATTTCCCTCTTAGGATGGCTTTTGCTGCATCCCATATAAGTTGGTTTGGTATATTTTCACTTTTATTTGTCTCCAGATAGGTTTATTATTTTTTTTTGGAAGATTAGCACTGAGCTAACATCTGCTGCCAATCCTCTTCTTTTTGTTGAAGAAAACTGGTCCTGAGCTAACATCCATGCCCATCTTCCTCTACTTTATATGTGGGATGCTTACCACAGCATAGCTTGCCAAGCGGTACCATGTCCGCACCCGGGATCCTAACTGGTGAACCCCGGGCCACTGAAGTGGAACATGCATACTTAACAGCTGTGCCACTGGGCTGGCCCTCTCCAGATAGTTTTTGATTTCTCCTTTAATTTCTTCAGTGATGCATTGGTTGTTCAATAGTATGTTGTTTAGTCTCCACATCTTTGTCTCTTTCTCAGCTTTTTTTCTTGCAATGTTCTGATGGATAGCTACAATTTTCTGATTTTGTCTTCCCATTTATCTCCTTACTCAGGGCTTTGTAAGCTCTTGCTTTTTTTTCCCAGGTATAAGGGCCTTGTTGAGGATTTCTTGTAGAGGGGGGTCTTGTGGTGATGACCTCCCTTAGCTTTTGTTTATCTGGGAAAGTTTTTATTTCTCCACTATATCTGAAGGAACTTTTGCTAAATAGAGTATTCTTGGCTGAAAGTTTTTGTCTTTCAGAGTTTTGAATATACCATCCACTCTCTCATAGCCTGTAAGGTTTCTGCTGAGAAATCCACTGAAAGCCTGATAGGAGTTCCTTTGTAAGTTATTTTCTTATGCATTGCTGCCCTCAGTAGTTTTTCTCCATCATTGACTTTTGCCATCTTCACTACTATATGCCTCATGATAGGTCTTTTTATATTGATGTAGTTAGGAGATCTATTGGCTTATTTCACTTGCATTTCCAGCTCCTTCCCCAGGTTTGGGAAGTTCTCTACTATTATTTCTTTGAAGAAGCTTTCTGCTCCATTCTCCTTCTCCCTCTGGAATACCTATAACCCTCATGTTGCATTTCCTAATTGATTCAGATATTTCTCAGAGAATTTCTTCACTTATTTTTAGTCTTAGTTCTTTCTCCTCCCCATCTGAAGCATTTCTATATTTCTGTTCTCAATATTGCTGATTTATTCTTCCATAATATCAGCTCTATTGTTCAGGGAATCCATATTCTTCTTTATCGCATCCATTGTGTTTTTCATCTCCAATATTTCTGATTGATTCTTCTTTATAGTTTCAATCTCTTTTGTGAAGAAGTTCCTGAATTCACTGAACTGTCTATCTGCATTTTCTTGTAACTCCTTGAGTTTTTTTAATGATAGCTATTTTGAATTCCCCGTCATTTAGATTATAGATTTCTGTGCCTTCATGATTAATTTCTGGGTACTTGTCATTTTCCTTCTGGTCTGGAGATTTAATATATTTTTTCATATTGCTAGATGGTGTGGATTTGTGCTTCCACATAGTGGTAGTATTTGATTGCTGCTTCCACCTGCTGCCACTGGGTGGCGATCCAGAGCTGCATATTCTGAGCCTGCCACAATCCACAGCTCAGCTCCCAGCCCACCGCTTTTCAGTACCTGCTGAACTGTGGCACTGGGTAGGGGGAGGGGCACTTTCTTCTGTGCCATCTTGGGAGCTTCATGCTCCACCCTAATTATCTGCTCTTTTGGGGTGTTAGGTTGATGAAGACACCCCAAGGATAGCTAGTCACCTCTGTGTGGTGCTTTCCCCTGGGTTCTGAGGGATCTAAGAGAGTGATGGTGTTCCCACAGAGGGCAGTCCCCCCTTTTCTCTTGGAACCACACACAGTCCCTGGGTTGCTGCCCTTTAGGAGGAAAAGAAGATTCCTCTTACATTGTTCCACTTCCTCAGGGGGACTGCAGCACCTCCACCTGCAGACTTATGGCTGTGTGGGTCTCTCAGATATCTTTTGTGCTGTGTGGATGTCCTCTGTTGGAATATGAATGTCCTTTTCCTTGTATCTTAGAGAGGAGAGCTTAAGGGGAGAGCTTACTCTGTCATGATGCTGACATCAGTCATCCAGTGAGAAGCTTTTAAAACTAGCAATTTCTGGTCCCCACCCGAAATCAAAATAAATGAGAATCTTTGGGGTGGACACTGAGATGTTAGTCTTTTTAAAAAGCCCTTCAGATTATTCTAATGTGTAGGAGGGTTGAAACCACTGGTTCAGAGCATCAAGTCTTGCTTTGCTGTGTCTGTTCCCTTTATGGGCCCACATTGCTCTCTCTGATGACAAAAAACAAACAGAGCAGAACAAGTTGCTTCTGTTGTTTCCTTTGAAGTAACGATATGATTTAATTTTTTATCTGCCCTGTTTTCACTGTTGTGGCATATTTAACATGCCTGAACTTAGTCATACCATGCTGTGTTTATAATATGCCCACTCTTTTGTCCCTAATTTCCTGTAACCGTTTTTTAAAAAATTTTAAAGTTACTTTTAAAATGTATTCTTATTTTTAGGTGGAAGACAAACTAGAGAACTTCGTTGGAATTCCTGGCAAGACATGTTGAGGAATAGCCCCTGTGCACAATTCCCACCTCCAAAGTCGACAGATCCTCAGGAAAACCCATGGCTGGCTCCACACTTGCAGCCCAGTTCATCCTGGCCCCAGAGTAGTGCTCAATTCCTAGAAGACTCTTCAAGGAAAATCTAGAGTTACCCAGGGGCTATTACTCTTCCAGTGATCATGTGAGTATTTCAAACTGATGCATGTTCAGCTCACACAAAACCAAGCATGTTGTTTACTACTTAGTACAACAAAGAGTTAGCATAACACAAAACACTATAACAGTCCCAAAGATTCAGTGTGGGGACAATCTCAATGTCCTAATGTATTCCTAAGGGCACGCTAGTGTTAAAAAGGAGACAACAGACCCTAAATGCAGTCACTTGTGCTAAGCCCTTCATTAGCAAACCAAGACCTAACCTAACTGCAGTTTCAGCCTCTCCCTGGAATGTAACCTTTAACCAGTCAACCTGGAATTACCTAGTCAGCACTATGGAAGAAATCCATCCAATAGACCCCTTCTGATCCTCTTAGGGTGACCTTGCTTGAAATGGTATATTCTTTACTTATAATTTCCTTTTTCTGCCCTCTTTCCACCTTTTCTTTTCTCCCCAAAGCCCCAGTATGTAGTTGTATAGCCTAGTTGTAAGTCATTCCAGTTCTTCTATGTGGGATGCCACCATGGCATACTTTGACGAGTGGTGTAGATCTGTGCCCAGGATCCAAACTGGAGAATTTTGGGCTGCAGAACATGTAAACTTAACCACTTAGCCACGGGCTTTTTAAACCCTTCCTTTTCTACAGCTTAGCAAAGCTCCTTTCTATTTGCTAGATGGGATGCTGCCTGAATCATGAATTGTTGAATATAGCCAGTATGAACTTTAAATTTACTCAGTTGAATTTCTATTTAATACTAGCCTAGAGACATAATGATAAAATATGACTCATTCCTGATTGTTTTGGGTATCTATTTCAGTTTATTTTAATCGTCTTTAAAACTACGCATTTCTGTAGCAAGAAAGGCTGAGGTACCACTATTCCTTTCCTGAAAGGTAGCATTTGTTTTCCTAACTGAAGAGCCTTTGTTTGTTTGCAAAAATAGAAGAAGAAAAAGAAATGAGATGAAGTTAAAACAAAGGTATTAACACAGCACTTTTGAAGGTTGGGTAGACCCCTTTCTGGTCCCCCCAAAATAAAGTGCCTCAAACAAGATGGCCTTATTTACTTAACTTGGAGGAATTTAAAAAGCAGGAAGGCAAAGATTACAATGATAAACCTGACATGCAATCACTTTTCAGGCAGATTAATCAAGACAAAGATAACTAAAGAGCCAGAGTAGTTTGGCTCAACCCCTCACTGGGACCCAAAGCCTTATACACAAGAGTGGGTAAAATGGTCTAGGTTGGCTCCTTTCAGGAGCTCCACACACTGTGGCACTAAAACCCATTGGTCAAGCCCTAACATGAGCTGTAGCGATACTGAGAGAATATAGAAATGTAAGAGTTGACAGGATTAAGGTGAAAATTTGGATGAAAATGGAATGTTTAAACAGGCTTTAAGAGGAGAGGTTATGTTTCCTTTACCTGAATGTTTTACGAGAATGGATATTATGTCTGACAGGGAAACACTTTCCCTACCTAGTATCGTGTAGGGGAGGAAGAATTATTCCTCTTCCCCGTAGGTCCTTCTGGCTGGTCTAAGAATTATTTTGACACGAGACAGAATAACAGGAGAAAATCAGACAAGTTTAATAACACGTATACATGAGAGAAACCCAGGAAAACTGAATAACTTGCTAAAATGGCAGAAGCCATTACCTTAAATACCATCTTCAACTAAGGACAAAAGAGGATGTTGGGGGTAGTGGTTTGGGACTTCAAAGAAAAGGAAGGCAATTTACATGGAGATGGAAAAGCAAATGTTTGGTAAACAAATGTCAACCAAACCTTGTGAAGACAAAGAGATGGAGAGGACTTTGATTAAAAGGCCCTTGCTAGGCTCCTCCCTGTCTATCACACCTTATTTATATTATACTATAGTTATCATATGGTATTAGCTCCTTCCTGGAACAGACTTTCCATCTTAAATTCTTTTAGGCAGCTAGGGGCAAGATCAAAGTTTCTTTCAGAGTTTTTTGTTTTTAAAAATAATCAAACCAAAGAGACACATTTTGGGATGGGAAAATTCTGGTCCCCCACAATTGTAAAACAGAAGGCATGTAAATCCATCCTTCAAGCAATATTAATTGCTTACATTCAGTGGAAACCAAACAGTGTAGAATAGAAGCTTCAGTGCAGTGCAGACACATTCTCTGTACAATAGCCCTGCATGGAGCACACACTGAGGCTTCTGGAAAAGCCCCTGAGTCCTTCCCAGTGTTGACTAATGGGATTTTGAACTAGAGAATTTCTATTCAAGAGGCAGTTACAGGCTTGCTATTGGACATTAATTGAAACTACCTCTATGACTGAAGGACATAAAATAATCTTGAAACCTGAAATAAACATGAGGTCTTAGATAAGGTTGGAGAAACACTCTAATGTTGAGGACAGTGTCCAGAAGAGTTCCATAGAAAAGTGGACACAGTTTATAGAGGATAATGTTACCAGGGAAATGCAGGGAGGATACACACATGAGCAGGGAGCCTCTTTTCCCCTAGGACTGACTTTGTAACTGCATGAGGAGCTGCTGGATTCCATCACCACTTTAACAGTGTCCTATAAATAGCTCTCAACCAACCTACAAAGAGCTGCTTGGTTTGTGGATGGCAGTTCCCAGGTGAAAAGACAATATCTAGTTTGGAAGTTCACTTCTCCGATCAAGGAAGGTAAAAACAGATCAGCTTGATGAGCTGAATTGTGTGATGTTTCCCTAGCAGTTTTGGAAGAATTGAAAATGATAAAATCCCCTATGTTTTGGTTTTTACCAACTCATGGGCAATGGCCAAAAGCCTGGCCATGTGGTCAGGCAGAGGGCAATGAGAATTTATTCTTAAAGGAATGCCTATAAGGAGCACACTCCTATAGAAATCACTATGGGAATTTGAGGGGTGGGTAAGTAGGACATTCTGATGCTCATCACAAGAACCCCCTTCTGGATTTTGAAGGTGATTGGAACTGATGGGTGGATATCATGGTGTCCTCACTTGAGGTGGCCACTTGAGTCCATGAAATAAGTGGACATGGGGGGGTGGTAGCAATGCAGAGATGGGCTGAGTCTAGACTTGTCTTGCATCCTCTGAGGCACAAAATACCAAAAAGAACTGTTCTGTCTGCCAGCAAAAGAGATAGAGACTGCAGAGGGCTATGTGGCCGATTCCCTAGTGGGAAGGCCTTGAACATAACTGGCAAACCAGTCTGATGCTGGTGGCCCAGGGGGCTACAAATGGGTCTTGACGGGAGTAGATATTGACTCTGGATTGGGCTTTGCTTACCCAAGGGGAGATACAAATACTCAGAGTGCTAGAAAAGAACCAGAACAGAAGATATCGCACCAATTTGGACTGCTGAGTCACATTCCTTCAGAACAAAGGACATACCTTACAGCCCATATTGTCCCATAATGGGCAGAGAGATATCACTTCTCAGAATGATAGCTTGATAGAGAATTTGAATGGGCAATTTGAACATTGGTGGTCTAAAATGGGGTGGGGGAATAGAGAGGTATGAAGGGCTGGCTTACACACCTTCATGAGTGAGTGCTCAGGCTCAACATGAGTGGGGCTACAGGAATGTTTCCACTAAAGAGTTTCCTATCTTTTTCCTGGAGGATCTGTGGAGGAGGGGTGAGGCAGGATGGTCATATGACTACAAAATTATTCCTAAGTGGGGAGGTCACTGATATAACTATGTTTTACCTTAACTTTCTTCCTCCAAACTGATGCAGTGGTCTCATGACAGGGATGCAACTACAAGGGGCAGAAATGGGAATGATTCCTAAGCAAGAAACTGTAACTGCATTTTTACACGTTTATGTCAGAATTCCTAAGGGCCTGAAGGGATGGGTTGTGCCTTCACCCCATCTGGTAAACTGTGGCTGACAGTGAATGCAGCTATATTGCCTAGTGGTCAGTTAACCCGCTAGTTCTGTGCCTATGTGACCCTCTCCTCTATGAATGGGAGTGGACTGAGGAGGAGGAACCATTAGACTAGTATCGTTGCAGTCTAGATGAGCACAGTGGCCAAACTTAACGTCCCTTCCAAAGGTTGAAAAGTTTGGTGCAAACAGAGTGAAGCAGAAATATTAGCTGAATGTAAAGGAATGAATAAATGGGATATGTTAAGAATGAAATTCAATATTACATTAAGACCTCAGAAAAGGTGTGAGCAAGAGGTGATATTGTCTCTTAGTTCAATTATCCAGATGCCTGAAAGGGTGAAGCCATGTATTGCTGGGATCATTTCTGCTTCTGGAACCTGATCAAATGGAAGCCTGTAAACCCAAGTGGCTTTGTCCTGGGAGACATACTCATGCAATAGGTGATGGACTGGACTAACTATTAATGACTGAATGGGGATCAAGTAATGCGCCAGCATCTTTTACCTGTTATGGTCCTTTTAGTATAAGGGATCTGTGGTCAAAGACCAGAGGGTGGCCAGAGGTATAATAAAAAACATTTGGTCTTTGTCCCTAGTTCCTGGCATAGAGCTTCCCAAACCCTTGGAGTCTGCTGAATGATGAGCGTCTTTGGGATGCTAATGATTTGACTCTTGGCCCAGAGGTCCTAGATAGCTTCAGGGTGGGGGCTGGTCTCCAGAAAGGCCAAGCCATGATTAGAAAGTTCGAACTTTTTGCCTCACTCCTGACCGCCAGGGAGAGGGGCTGGAGGTTAAGTCCAATTACCAATGGTCAAGGATTTAATCAATCATGCTTACATAATGAAACTTCTATTAAAAAACATAAAATGACAAAATCTGGAGTGCTTCCAAATTGGTGAGTACATCCATGTGCTGGGAGGGTGGCACACTCCAAGTCCATGGGACAGAGAGGCTCCTGCCCTCAGGACCCTTCTAGACCTCACCCTACTTACCTCTTCATCTGGCTGCTCACTTGTATCTTTGATAATAAACTATAATAACAAGCATAGCATTTTCCTGAGTGCTATGAGTTCTAATGAAGCCAGGTACCTGAGGGTTACTGTAGATATTCGATAAGAACATGATGGCCTTTTGACCTTGTTCCCAATGCAGACACAGATGAATCTTGTCAATTTTCTGCTTTCTTGTTTAACTCGAGGGGTGACCTGGGTCTCTAAGATCTGTGAGTTTGTTTTGCAGAAGAAAGAATATGCCTTTGGGGAGGCTGGGATCACCAGATGGCCAGCTCCCAGCAGCCATTGCAGATTGTCCAGGGGCTTATTTGGAGTGACCCCTTTGTTGCTCTGAAGCTCCTCTTGCCAAGCCCGTTAGCTCTATAAAACATCCACTGCTTTTTGCTCTTGTGAAGGTGGATTTGAGAGGACCCATGCTCCCACCTTCTCATCTTGGCCAACTCAAATGGAGACTTTCCCCATCTCCAAGCACCAATGTCTCAGTGTTTGGCTTGCTGTGCACTGGGCACATTGAATTTGAGATTAAGAGGCTCGTTATCAGTTACAGCAAATTATAGAATGTAGGAGGAGAAAACCCAACTTCATAGCCAAGTGGGACAGAAGTGCAGGTGATGTGCGCCCATGGTAAAATGGGGACAACTTGTGTCTTAAATGAAGGCAGTCTTCTAGGACTGAGCCCTTAAACCTAAGGGGTCTGACACTAGCTCAAGATAGTGTCAAAATTCTCTGATTGTAGGACACTCAGTTGGTGGCTGAGAACCAGAGAATTGTTTGGTGGAGGAAAAAACCCTCACTATCCCCCAAAGAGAAATTCAGAGTAAGAGTAAGCAAGTAAGGCTCTACCTTATCTTGTCCCAGAGCAAAGGATAAGCAAAATATAAGCATTTATATCATGTCCTCAGGTCAATTACCATCTGTTCATGGTCCAGACTTTGGTGGCACTACATCTAAACTAGAAAAGTAGAATGATGTTTTGGTATTTTGTTTGTTTGTTTTGTAGTCTTTTTTGGGGGTCCAATAAAACGTAAATGTTAAAGATTCTCTCCCCAGAGATATTTCAATGTATATATGTAAATGTAAATGTTATTGTAAAACATCAGTGCACACACAGACCAGACCTTCTGAAGTCTTACAGACCTGGGTGTTCTAATCCTAGTAAGAGACAAAGGCAGGGCGAGGCATTTTGAATAATCATTTCACCATCCCGCAATGCCACTCCACTTATTTGTGAGTATAAGCTGGAGTAGACAAAGGGGGATCTAGTAATATAGTATCAAGGGGATGAGTGATGTCATTTATTAGTCACTTGTTGTCCAACCAAACTTGGGTGCTTACAAAGTATCAGATAAAGTCCCATCTAGATCTTTGCTCCAAGAATTACAATTTGTCATTCTTTTTCCATCCTTTACCCCCAAACACCTACATTAGGAGAATTCCACACTTAAAGAGTCTTGGTAGGAGGCAGAGACCACCTCTCTCCATAAAAGAGGAAAACCCACTTTCCCAAACATTCTTGCAGATGGATACAACGTGAAGCTCAGGCTCCGCCAGTCAGGAGACCACGTCAGACTCTGACTCAGCATGTGGTGACATGGAGAGGCTGGAACTGCGCAGAATGCATTTGGCAAGGGTGGCATGAGTGGCAGCAACAATATCCAGTTGCCAGGAGCAGTGGCGGTAGAAGTCCCAGCCGCAGGATCCAGTGTCCTTCACGAAGGGTGTCAGTGGTGTGAGTAGTGACATCTGCATCCAGCAGCAGGGGCAGTGGTTCCTATGTGGGATCTGTCCTATGGTGGGGTTGTAGATTCTGTTTCTGGCTGTGTGGCCTCAAGCCTGTTCCTCCAAATAATACTAGATTCCAACATTTTATGTATATATACATACATACAAACACACACATACTGCTTTATGTCTAAATTAGAAAAAACTTGGATTCCATTGTTTGGTCCAAGAAATCAATCTGGGGAATAGCTTCAGAGAGCAAGCATACAGAGATTTTCATTACGCTAAACTGTGAACCACTTCCTGAATGTTCCACTTGACTAAACCCTACAGTAAAGAGAACGATATGCGTCTCCTAAAATCATGTCTCATAACTGATCATATACGTCCTCCCTCTTCTTTGTAATGGGAAAAAAAGCGCACTTTTAACTGTGATTTTAAGACCCTGTCCCCACCCTGTGCATTCTCTGTCACTGACCTTAGTAGTTCCCAGTGTGGCTGAGCACCAGGACTGCTTGTGGGGCTTCTTACAAAACACTCAGGCCTCTCCCCAGACCCACCAACTCAGGGTATTAGGTACAAGACCAAAGAATCTCTTATTTAACAAGCCCTACAGGTGAGGCTGATGCCCAGCCATGTGGGAATCCTGGTCTATGTTCTTGCTACTAAATGTGTGATCTGAAGACCAGCAGCATCAGCAGCACAGCATCTTGTTAAATTCAGAATCTCATGCTCTCCTACAGACTCTGAATTTTAATGTCCAGGGGATTTCTGTGCACAGGAAAGTTTGGGACTCCCTAGTCTCCATGCCTGCTAGACATGGAGCCAGAAGTGTGTAGTCTGCCCTGGGTATGTGGTCTGATCAGATCCCTCCTGAACACCATAGCACACAATTATACTTCCCTCTTCAGGTAACGATCCTTGACTTATGAGTCCTATTTTCCAACCAAGTATAAACCTAAGGTAAACTCTGCTTTATAAATCACGAGTTTAGATTGGAGCCAGCACTAGGATGACTGGAGCTAAGGGCCAGGAGAGAGCAGGCTGCAGAGCAGGAGAATCCCAACAGGAACTTCTCTGGGATGAGAAATTTTGGGGTCCCTCCTTCTAATTCCAGAATCTGGCTCCTTTGAGAAGGTTGGGGAAACTTGGAAATGGCGATCAAGCCCTAGAAGGAGGCAGAGCTGGATGAGTCTGAAAATTCATCTCTGGACACCATGTGCCTATGTGCAGGGCCTCCTCGTCTTCCAGGGACAATGACAGGCCAAACAACTCCTGCTGCTGTCAGAGATGGGGGGACATCCAGTGGAGAATGAGACATGAACTCATATACAAGAACAAGAACAGACACAATCCTCTAAAGAAACAAAAAAACAACAAAGAAACACCCAAAAGCGGGGCTGAGGGCTGGACCCAGACCTGAGCCTAGTCTGATCCAGTCACACAAAGCCATCGCTGCCCACAGTCCTGGAGACACAAAAAGGCCTGGGTGATGTCCGAGTCCTAGTGATCACAGGTTCTGGTGGACAAGGTTCTACTGAAAGGACCAGAAGAAAGGAGCAGAGAGATGACCCAGCCGAGGAGTGACCATGTCAAAGCCCACGATTCACTGAGCACTGAGTGGACAGAGGTCCTGTCCACGCTCAGCTCCTCACAGCCTTCTCCTGTCCCTACCTGCGACAGACTCAGCACAGCAAACAGGCAGATTCTGGAAGATTCTCGGGTCTTCCATTTATTTTCTCTCCTAAATTTTAGGAATCTTCTTATTTAATTAACTCATCAATCCTTCATGGCAAGAATTTGAAAAAACATTCTGATTTTTATTTTCAACGAGGTAGTGAGAAGTTGCAGCTCAGTGCAACACGAAGTTGAGACAGTGATGGAGATGGCCCGGCCCCACCTCTGCTGCAACAGGAAGGCTGATCAGGGAAGAGAACACAGGGCAGTGTGGGGACGGGTTTGTAGTGGGCAGAGGGTGGGCTAGTCTCTCCACCTCCTCACAATATGCCTAAAGGAATATTCAGATAACCTCTGCAAAAAGAAAAGTCAGAGATTCCTGAAGTCACCATGGAGGGAGAGCATAAACAAATTTTACGTCGTTCAGTCCCCAACAAGGCAGCTTTCTCATGCGATAGAAGAAAATAATCATGAACAATTTAAGTCAGTGACTGTAATTGGTAACATCGAACACCCCACTGCATATTCAAAATGTCCCAACTATGGAATCCCCATAACCTTGTCCTGCCCCTGTGCCCCAACCCCTCCCTACTTCAGACCCTCCAGGGTCTCACCTGCTGTGAGAGACCATTCAGAGCTCTTGACACTGTCGCTGCCTGGGGTAGTATAAACCAGGATGTGGTCAGAGCCCACAGGAGATGAGAATAAAGGAGGAAGTATGGGGTGAGTGAGCTCCTATCTACACTATTACAAGGGTCTCAAGGATCAACCTTCCCTCCATCCTTACTTGCAGCCTGAGCATAGCTCCCTCCTTTTCTATCTGTGGGAAGAAAACATCCTGTGAGAAGCCAGGAAGGAGGCAGGGCCATGAGGTCCTAAAGGAACCCCCTAGTCCTAGACCCCAGGGAAGTTTCCAGAACTGTGATTACAGACCCAGGGCAGGATCAGGAAACATGACGACAGCATATGTGTGGGGACCAGATCAACCATTTTCCTGGAGGTCTGTCCTCAGCAGTGACCTTCCCCTCTGTCCTGTGACTAATAGGAATCAGGTCCCCATCACTAGACTCATCAAGGTGATAAATCTATCCTTCATTATTACGTGTGCATTAATAAACAGTGTTAGGAAATAGCCTGCCACACCAGGAAAGAAGAGGTGGGCATGGATGGTGCTTCCCATTAACGAGGCAGGAAGAACTTCTACCTGGGCTTCAAAACCCCCAGTGGGACAAGAAAACTCAGACCACACCCCTTCCCTACCTGAGTGCTTCTTCCTCCAGATCACAGCTCCAGCCACCACAGCTCCAAGGAGACCCAGGCCAGCAATGACGCCCACGATGAGGATGGTGGACTGAGGCGGCGGCTCTGGGAAGGGAAGGGAAGGTGAGGGCCCTAACCCCAGCCCTCAGCCCTGACCCTGCTGAAGGTCTCCAGAAGGGCTCCTGATTTCCCTGAGAAGAGGCTCTGAGCCCATGGCTCCCTCCTTACCCCATCTCAGGGTCACGGGCTCAGGTAGCCCCTCGTGCTGCACATGGCATGTGTATGTCTGCTCCTCTCCAGAAGGCACCACCACAGCAGCCCACTTCTGGAAGGTCCCGTCCCCTGCAGGCCTGGTCTCCACAAGCTCCGTGTCCTGGGTCAGGTCCTCCCCATCACGCTGCCAGGTCAGGGTGATCTCCGCAGGGTATAAGCCCAGGGCCCAGCACCTCAGGGTGACCTCGTGGTCAGAGATGGGGTGGTGGGTCACATGTGTCTTTGGAGGTTCTGAGGAGAAGGGTCAGGAAATTCAGGAACTTTGAATCCCTCCTGGGCCACTGAAGCAGCGCTCATGTGACCATCCTGAGAATGGACAGGACAACTGGAGTGAGGGAAGGGAGCACAAAATCCAGACACCAGCCTGGATACAGGGTTTGGGGATAATCTCTTAGTCTTTGGACATTTCTAGAATCAGAATGAGATAGCCTAGGGTAGGAGGCAGGTTTTTGAGGGGGAAAAAAGGGATTTCTGGTCCTGACCTGGGCAGAGGCCAAGTGACTCAGAAACGCTGGAGTCAGACCTCAAACACACTGTGTGTGGGACAGAGAACAAGGCCTGAGGCATAAAGTCCCAGAGCTGCTGCCAGAGTCAAAGGGAACCAGTTGTCAGTTTTTTCAGGGATGGCTCCTGCTCCATCCCCAAGAGCATGGAGCCCTTAATGTCCCTGAGAGGAAGGTGGGCCCTCTTAGGGAGTTGCTCTCTGGTACCGGATCTGAAAACCCGAATGGGCTTAGTCTTCTGACCCACAGGACGAGGGTGCTCTGGTGTCATCCCATTTTCCTCCTTTACCTGTAAGAAGCACTCAGTTCCAGGGGAGATGGGGAAGGCCCCTATAGCCTCTCATACCTATGCGCTGCAGCGTCTGCTTCCCGTTCTCCATGTGTCTGAGGAGCCACTCCACGCATGTGCCCTCCAGGTAGTGTCTGTGCTGCTCAGTCGCACCTGCTGCGTCCAACTTACGCTGAGTGATCTGAGCCGCCGTGTTCATCGCGGTCCAGGAGCGCAGGTCCTCGTTCAGGGAGAGG